>NC_044976.1:215549127-216149127 GCF_008728515.1 Papio anubis
AGAAAGAAAGAAAGAAAGAAAGAAAGAAAGAAAGAAAGAAAGAAAGAAAGAAAGAAAGAAAGAAAGAAAGAAAGAAAGAAAGAAAGAAAAAGAAAGAAAGGAAGGAAGGAAGGAAGGAAGGAAGGAAGGAAGGAAGGAAGGAAGGAAGGAAGGAAAGAAAGAAAAGAAAGAGAGAAAGAAAGAAAGAAAGAAAGAAAGAAAGAAAGAAAGAAAGAAAGAAGGAAAGAAAGAAGGAAAGAAAAAGAAAGGAAGGAAGGAAGGAAGGAAGGAAGGAAGGAAGGAAGGAAGGAAGGAAAGAAAGAGAAAGAAAGAAAGGAAAGAAAGAGAAAGAAAGAAAGAAATGTTTCAAGCACTTAAATTCTTGATGGTAAGAACGGGGAAAAAATAACTGCAGAAAGACATATGAGTAAGGATTGGTAGGTACCATATGACTATTTCAGCAAACACATATCAACTGGAAAAAATGTGCTGATGCAGGTTCTTTAGGATCAAATGCGTGGTAGGGAAATCCACATCAAGTCCAATAAAATGGTAAAAGAAAAAAAGAAAAAGCCAGGCACAGAGGCTCATGCCTATAATCTCAGCACTTTGGGAGGTTGAGGTGGGAGAATCACTTGAACACAATTCAAGACCAGCCTGGGCAACACAGCAAAACTCCCTCTCTACAAAAAAAAAAAAGAAAGAAAGAAAGAAAGAAAAGAAAAATTAGCTCAGCATGGTAGTGCATGCCTGTAGTCCCAGCTACTCAGGAGGCTGAACTGGGAGAATCGCTTGAACTAGGTTGAGGCTGCCCTGAGCCATGATCACATTATTGCACCCAGCCTGGGCGACAGGGTGAGACCCTGTCTCAAAAATAATACTTTAAAAAGTTAAAGCTAATAAAACAGAAACAAAAAGAACAAAACCCCAGAAAGCGTGATGTGGAAGAACCTTCTGATTCCTTTGTGACGAAAGGAGAGCTGACTTGAGAGACCCGTGCTGTTACAAAGACCTGCACTGCCTGAGCAAGACGTGGTGCTTCTCAGGGTTTTTAAGCCCAAGACTGAATCCTAATTTTTCTTCATGGAAGGAAAAAAGGCCACAACATTACATGGGAAGTGAATTGATTTTTCATCTACTTAATAAAATGACTTATTTGGCTCATATTTCCTTAGGATCTCAACAACCTCAAGCCAAACTCTTCATAGATTTTCAGGGCAGCACAAATGAATCCCACAGGTTAAGTGAAGAGCTGCTCATGAGGACTGAGAATCAGGAAAGAGCCTTAGTTCATCCCTGACTTAGTACAACATAAAGATCGTCACCATTCATTGTTCCTAAGTAGGGAGAAAAAATCCATAGAACATTTCCCTGAGATCATAAAGAGGTTAGTCACTGATTTGGGGATCTTTATAGTCTACCATTTGAGAATGACTTGGCCTTTCTGCAAGAAAAAATATCCATCAGGAGTACCACCGAAAATGTGCTGAACTTAAGGCACCTCTCCAAAGTGACTGCAATTACACAACTCCTAAATCACTGAAAACACTCTGAATCTTGGTTTTAAACATCTTGTGACACCAGAAGAAGACAAAAATTGCCCTAGTGATGATGAACCTAATAAGCGGTGTGTCTGTTTTGAATTACAATTTTCCCAATTACAAATGCTAGTCATTTTGACCACTAACCCAAGAATGCCTTGGTTAATTTCTCAAGGACAAAATGTTTACATATTGGTATATTTCAAACATTTCATTTTTGAAATGAATGCTGTTTTATTTTTCAAAGGCAGATGTCTTCCCTAGCCAGTGTATTTATAACCTCTTTGAACACTTGACCCATATTCCTAAGCATCCTTGTGGCATTTAAAATGCCTAACCAGTTCCAAGTGTTCAATAAGGTTTCAGCAAATGCTTGCTGAATGAATTAATTAATGAGTGAAAAAGGTATGTCGAAAAAAACTAGATTTTCCTTGTAATTTTGAAATGGAAAACATATAATAATCAATGCTAGCTCAAAATAACCCTAGTAAAGCAACATAAGTGACTACCTTGGAAAACTTACAGTAGAATGCATCACTGCTTCCACCCCCAAACCAGCTACCAGTTTTGCATTCTTTATCCAATGCGAGGTACCACTATTTCAACAGTTGACTGCATCAGGAAGAACCCAAGACTGCCTTCAATTTCAGTTATCTGCCAGGTGGACTGTCAGGGTTCGGCGCACAGTCGCACTCACAGCTGCAATTGATTACGGGGAAACAACGCCAAGCGGACTCAGCAAGCGGAAGGCCACGTGGGGAGAAGTCTGGGGAAAGAGCGTGAGCTTCCAAAAGCCTTTCCCTAGTGAGTCACTGAGGGACTGAAGGGGCTGCTGTAGGTAGCCTCTAATTTTGGACTCCTGGAAGGAGAGCAGGTGATCAGCATAAACCATTATGTTTACACAAACAGTTTGGGCACTGTGGGCCACTCTTATCAGATCATGGGGAAACCAATCCTGAAATCTCAGTTGCTAGATGTCAGCCAAGGGCCAAACTTGTGGGCCTTCCTTCCTTCCTTTCCTTCCTTCCCTCCCTCCACCACACCCCCTCCCCTCCCCTCCCCTCCCTTCCTCTTCCCTCCTCTCTCTCTCTCTCTCTCTCTCTATTTTTCAACACTGTCTTCCTCTGTTTCCCAGGCTGGAGTGCAGTGGTGTGGTATCAGCTCACCACAACCTCCGCCTCCCAGGTTCAAGCGATTCTCCTGCCTCAGCCTCCCGAGTAGCCGGGACTACAGGCACATGCCACCATGCCTGGCTAATTTTTGTATTTTTAGTACAGATGGAGTTTTGCCATGTTCCCTAGGCCAGTCTCAAACTCCTGACTTCAAGCGATCCACCCGCCTCAACCTCCCAAAGTGGTGGGATTAGAGGCATGAGCCACCACACCCAGCCCAGGTCTTTTCAAGGATAAGCAGTTTAGGCCTACTACATTGACTCTTCTCTGCACAAGGACTAGGCAAGAAACCAACGAATAATCCCAATTCCTACTTCTTCTTCACTGTCCCTCATCTCTTCTAGGCCAAATCCTGTCAATTTTGCCCCCGAGTAACTTCCCTGTATTCCCTTTTTCCCGTCCTCACTATCAGGCTTTAATCGAGGCCTCCGTTCTCTCTTGCTCGAATCACTGGAGTTCTGTCTTGTCTCCTGCCTATCCTTCCATCTATTCTCCACAGGCTCTTGGCTGGGAAGGCTTCCCACTGCCCTCAACCTCCTGAGCATTGTGGAACAGGGCCTCTTGCTGATGTGCCCAAGTTTTCTCTGTAATTTCTCAACACTTTCTCCCTTCTGTACTCTCTATTCTAGTCAAACTGAACTATTAAATGCAGTTCTCAGAAAGCATGACACTTTCTTGCCTTTGCCATTTTGTTCAGGCTACTTGTCCTCTACCTAGAATGCATTTCCACTTTTGCCTGGATTAAGAAGTATGTAGCCTTTAGAAGTCAGCTGAGGCATCAACTCAAACCTTCCCCAGATATCCTCCTCTCCCAGTCTAATACCTCATGCCTACTCCCCTCCATGGAATTTATCCCACTGCACTGCAATTTTCAGTCTATTTTATTGATCTATCCCCTATACTAACAGTGTGTCCTTAAAGGTGGGATCTGTGTATCCCCCCCAGTGTCTGGCATGGTCACTGACAAATTGTTCATGTTCAATAAATATTTCTTGATTGAATAAATGTCACAACTTCAGCAGAGTTCCCCTGAAGTCAGCTCCATCCCCTGGCCTTCTAGACTGGGCTGAACTCAATACGATTTTGCCCCAGACACTGGGAACGGTGCACTGTTCATGTTACCTCTTTGAATTGGCTTTGTTCAAAAGCTAACAGCCAAATATGGGGTGGTCTTCCTGTGACCGTGTAGGTCCACAGGGCCTGTCATTTGTATACTAATTACACTTTTGATTTCAACTTACCTTCCCCAACCTCTTACTCTGATTACTTAACTTACACTTTATTTGTATCTTTGTGTGTGTGCATGGCATTTTCCAAAGCTTAAATTCCTTCTGGACTAAAGCAGGATATAAATAAATATGTATATAGTCCCAAAGAGATGAAAACACTATCCCATTGTTTAGAGGAGGTGAAACCTCAATTTTTCTCAATATCCCATTCCTGGCTAAATCCGAACTCTCCTAAAGCACAACTTACAAAAAGAGCTATTTTCCTCCTAGTTCTTCAGCTAAATTTCATGCAATTAAGTTACTCTAAATAAAGGAATGCACACGTGCACCCATATTTTCTTCACAGGACTTAAGAGCAAGACTCAAAGAAGTGAGGCCAGATATGCGCCTTACTTTATCCAGTCAATGTGCTACTGAAAAACTGTGTAAAATGAGTTGTTTAAATAGAATCAAAATGTCAGTTTACTAGAGATGCTCACTATTTAAAGAAACACCACGGCAAATCCATGAAGTAATTATGGGGTGGAGGAAGTAATCACCCTAAAACTTATCTGCCTTCTAATCCCAGATTTACATGCTGAGGCAATTTTCAAGTATGATTATTGGAAAACCCTCCTCAAGTTCTACTGTGTATAAACATGCTGTTCTCTTCATTTGTTTCTTCACCTATAAATGTAACTCAAGTTAATAACCAGCCAGAAAATTCAAATTAATATTAAATACTGAAACACTGTTATCACCAAATTCACACCAGAAATTATTAGCACTTCAAACATGAGAATGTTCTCAAAGCCCTATGAATTCTCCTTTCTACCCCCACTTGACAAACATGCCTTGACAACCTCCTAAGTAAAACATTCCTTCCCTACCTGTCAATGGATTCCACAAAAGTAAGGCAAAGTCCTTGCGGTCAAAGAACTTATAGCCACTTAGAGTTCACTCTTTTTGTTCGTTTTCCTGTTTTTCACTGTTATATCTGTTACTAACATTAAACTTTTTTCTTCTTTAATCCAAATTTTCATTTTGTTTTTTTCTCCATCTGTTTTTGTTTTATAAACTGCCACTCAGGAGATAACTTTCATTAAATTTGCCTTATAAAATTTCTACCAAAACCAACTAAAAGGACAAGAGAACATAGAAGGACAGTATACGCAGAGTTTAAAAAACCTTACGGAAGATTAAAAGCTCATCACCATATAAATGCCTAGAGTTATGATTAGGCCCTACTAATTTGAACTTTGGGATGAAAACTCCTTATGAATTCATTACAGATTTGAATTTTTAAGGCAACTCAGTTCAACTCATCTCAAGTACAAATACAGTCATTCAAACTGAGCTAATAAAAGGCAGCTAAGTGGACATCCTAAAAGGTTTAATGCTAATGAATGAACAGATTTGGCAACTAGCTTCTCAACAGTTCAGATGTAAACAAGACATTTAGAAAGCTGCTGAAAACTGGTCCTTCATGTAGGTTAAGAACGAGTCTTCCAATATTTTTTACATTACTATTCTTATTTTTCAGATAATTTTTTTACAAACAGTGAAAAGGAGTGTCTAAAATTCTCAACACTGCTGAGTAAGTACAGACTGAAACTATCTTATAAATGAATTTGACAATGACCCGTGACCTAGAGGCAAAAGCAGACAGCCCTGTTTAAGCTGCTCAATAAAATTTGAGCTAAACTCGAAATGTAGAAGCAAATACTTTCTAGACCATCTGATAGATCAATGTTTTAAAATCCTTGCTAATTGCTTAAAGTTTTCATCCTTTTGTAATCTGCTCCTCTTGTGTACTTAACCTACTCACAGGTATTGATGTTAATTCATTAGTTCCCTTGGGGTGGACAGGGCAGACTAGTATCTGAAAGCATTGATGCGTAGCTTCCTGGGTCAGGGACACATAAATCTTTTCATATAATTGCATGTCGTTTTATGTGTTGCTGTCTTCCTGCTGGGAAAGATGTTAAAATATTTACGGCTTACTATCTGGTGTGATTGTGACTGTATAATTAAAGTCTGGGATAGGAGGAGAGAGCGGCAGAATTCAGTACTTTATCTCAGTAGGAACAGTCTTTCTTTGAAGTGGTAAACTTTTAGATAGTCAATAAAAGCAAAAATTCTGGTGAATAAGAGCTGGTAGAGTCCTTTCGAAGTCGTGTGGCACCGTTTGGTGACAATCTAGTGTACTGACGACAGAGCCGAAAGAACAAGAAGGGCTGCATGTGCCACAAAGAGCATGATTGTCTTCAGTGATAAAATCAAGTAAACATTCTCATCAAGCTAAAATATAACCCAGCTCTAATACAGCAACTGTTTACCCATTTCCATATTTGTCTACATACCAGACAGCCAGTGGGGGAGAATGGTTTTATTTTGTTCTTAATTAGAACAGTATTTGGAGCTGGAACTATCTAATGGGCAAGTAAGCCAAACATTCTCTCATCCACTCACTCCCTTCAGCATTCTTCTCTTACCCCTATCTTCTGGACCAAAAAATAAAAAATCTCGTCGGTGGGGAGTGGGGAGTTGCGGGACAAGGTATGAGTTGGGGAGAGCATCTGGGTTTTATCACCGGGTGTGTCAGGATTTGCAGTTTCTTGAAATTCTAAATCTTCATGTTGCTGTGCAGACTTGTGCCTCCTGGTACAAATAATAGATGTGCCCCCACACACGAATGCCCTCCCACGGCCCACAGCCTTGGGGCACTCCAAGGAGAGTGAGTTCAATACCATAAGTAAGGGCGACTCGCTCCTGGACGTGAATCTAGCATGCAAGATCATTTTCAATAAACACATAATTGCACAGTGACTTGATTTAAATCTACTCTATTATTTTCTTTGAATGAGAAGCAGATGTGTAAGAGCAACCTGGAACAGAAAGTGGAGCTTTCAGATGCATGCTGTTTTATGTGCACCAAGCTCAGGAGAGGCTGACCTCCGTCAGCACCATGCGGCAGGAAAACCGCAAATACTCAGGAAGGCCACACTGTCCAGCACGGACTGAGCAGCTACTGAGGGAAGGGGGGGCAAATGGTCCTCAGCAAGGCCCTCCTCAGAAGGGACGAGAGACCGTGTGGAGGGTCCGTGAGAATGAATTTGTGGTTTGCAACTGGTTCGTCACGTCTCGCTCGAAATAAGGAAATCCAGTATGTGTGACTGTTTAGAAAAGCAATTAAGGACAGTTAAGTCTTTCTTGGTTAATTAAGTGATTTTCATCTGGAGGTATGTTTGGAGGAAGGAGCCTCCTGGAAAGTAGGATCAGAAAGAAGTGTTTAGTGTGAAAAAATCAGTTCCAGATGATTTTGTGTATACGCCTTGTGTTTAAACTCAGACTGTTAAGTCTAGACACTGGACATCAAACTACAGGTCAGCAAAAAAAGAACACCCAAGCAGCAAAAAGCTGTCATTTCACTGCCACCTTTATTTAAAGGGTACAAATATGCTTGCTTCAAATCTATGTTTTATAATTCTCTTCTTTATAACAAAAAGTCTTCTGACAACACAATCAAAAATGAACGGTCAGAAGTGATGATGATCTAAACCTAAACAGTTAAAGTCTTTGCCGATGGATACAGCTCGGGTGGAGGAGATGACCGGGAGGGAGCGGAACGGCTGAGGGAAGAACAAGAACGTAGAGACGAGCACAGGGTGCCCGCAACTTGCTTCCAAACCCCTACCACAGTTTCCTCATCTCTACAAAAAGTATAAACATGTACATGAGTTTATTGCTCATAATAATGAACTACAGGAGCATTTGTTATTGTTACACTAATGAAAACCACAATAAAAAATACTACTCCTATTAGTAACAAATCAAAGAATCTCCTTAATATGAAGTCAGTGTAAACGGCTCCTGGAGGGGGGCCAGTTCCACAGGCTTAACAGTCATCCATGTGCAAAGTCATCAATCCGGAATTACCAGTCATACCTCCAACTTATGCCTTCCCTTATGCCTTATGTCTTACCTCACGCCTCTGCTGAAAAAGCGAATGAAAAGATGGTCTCCCTTTTCAAAAATGAAACCATCAAAAACCAACACGGGAAGGAGAAGAATCACTGACTAGGATATGTCTGCTCAGAAAACAAGGTGGCTCTCATCTGAAAACATAACATAATAAAGGCGGCCGACGACACAGAACATCGTTCAGATTCTCTCCGACTTAGGCCGCAGCCGAAGCACAGACCGTAACTCCCCCCCAGTCAGGCAGCTCATCTGCGTCTAGACTCCGTATTCTTAGTCATGACCTTGGAGCTGCCTCATCATGTTCTACCAGGAAAATGAAAATTGTGAAACAGAAAAATCTTGATCAAAGTGTTTTAATTTATAATAAAAGAAAACAAACTGAGAATTTGCAAAAGGTGTGAAAATTTTCTTCTGTGTGAGGAAAGCTTCATGCCAGATATCTTAAACTCAACACTCATATCCAACACATTTCACATCAAACAAAACAATACTGCCATGGGAATTATGCTCCTCAGTCAGATAAAAACCTCAAGAGCAGGCCTGTCTGCAGATGTTCATCACTAACCTACAGTGTACCGTGTATTTGTTTTTGCCAATAAACTACGCTGTTGCCAGAGATTAAACATAAGTTCCTAAATGCATGTATGATTGTAATTACTTAATATTAATAAGCCAAACTGATAAACACAATCCCAAATGAAGAAACAAAGTCAATATAAAACAGAAAGATGGCATTGTTAAATCCCAGAAGACGTCACCTCGAGCTTTTCATCAGCCATTTGCAAGTTCATTCCTATCCAAACCCTTTGTGGCTTCCTCTGAAGAATCCCGAGGCCGAGGCTGCAGTCCGCTCACTCCTCCAGCTGCCTGCGAAGGCTGAATTTCATCTGGGGTTGGTGGTGGGCAGGACGAATGAGACTGTTCTCATTGTTCCCAGCAATGCTTAGATGGGCAGTGAGCTACTGCACCGCCTCAGATACCATAATCCCCACAACACCCGTCCCGTGTGGAGCCTTAGTTTGAGGGGAAGGTGAATCTCAATGCCCGCTCCCCTCTCCCCATCAATGAGTCAGGCCTGTGGAGTGGGGGCCACTTCTTAGGCCTAAATCTGTGTTCAGAGGGTGGATCCACGCTTTCAGAGATGGTTGCCCCCCCCTTCCTAGACCATCTTTAAGGGGAAGAGGCGCAGGAACTTAGAGAGTCAAAGACTACCAAGAGACACACTGAAAACTAGTGAGGTGGGAGCTGGCGATTTCCAACCCTATGGCGGCAGCACTCCCGGGTCCCCCTTCTTTTCATTTCCCAGGACCGCCATCCTGAGGGCTGAACTGGTAACATTCATCTCACCTTTACGGATGATCAGGAAAATGCCACAAGTGAGTTTAATTCTCAAAGGAGAAAGACAAAGTAGTATCTGATATTGATTAGGTCCAAATATACTCTCTAGGTGTTTTAGCCAGAAATACATCTGGGCATTTCCGTAGCAATCTGTCAGAGACTTTATCCATGTATCCATTTCAAAATAATGGGCTTTTAGGTGTTAGTTTTTATCCATTTCCATTTTGTCTTTTTGAAGTGACATCCAAAATGACGAAAAGCTTCAGGGCACAACAACATCATAAGACAATCTTCCTATATTCCCTTCCCCAAAGTACCCGGAGATCAGTCCTCCTCACGAAGAGGTGAAGCACTGACCCGAGGATCTGTCACAACCCCAATCAAAAAGCAACAGATCAAAGTGAATGGCAAGATAAAGTGGAGAGGGAGCCATTGTGTCTACATTCACATAAGCAAAGTCGTAATTAGTGACAAATCCGATTGGAGGATGGTTTTAATGGGATGCACCTTTTATGGCTTTCGAATGCTTAGAGTCAGCAGAACAAGCCACTACTTTGTTAGATAAAGAAACACAGATAAAAATGTATGTGTAATTGGTATGTTTTAAACTGGTACTTAAAAGCTATTTACCTCTTAGTTGGGACAAATATTCTTTTCAGTCATTAATTGGTAACCATAAATTTTCATTCTATTCTTGGCCTAATTATCACAGATTTCAACTAAGTAGGCTCCAAAACAATGAGGCTTTACTGGTTCAATCAGGAATACTTGTTGAAGGGTTTCCTAAGAAGATTACAATAGGATAAATTAACTCTATCAGTAGAGGCACTGGAATGTAGAATATCAAATAGAGTAAATCCATATGTAATAAACATAGATATCTAAGACATGTAAGTAAAAATAAGAATGTTGCAGATATATATACAATATGGTGCTGCTTATCAAAACTACACAAAACAATTTTGTGTCTGTGTGTAAAAACAAAACTATGGGAGTGGGTATGTGTAATGCTAAAGGTGACGTGCCAAAATGCTAGCCATGGCTACTTATGGGAAGGAGGGTAGGACAGGTGGGAGAAAACAGAGATTAAGGGCAATGATCAAGGGGATTTTTGCCTTTGTTATAAAATGTTTTAAATTACTTAAAATAAAGTTATTATGTTTATACATTATTTGTGCAATTAAAATGTTTTAAAATTTCAGATTTCTTTATCCCCACTATAATCACAGTAGTGATTTCTGAGTACGGAAGAAGCCTAGTAGCTAGGGGTGGTGCCAGTTCTAATCCCAAAGGACACAATCCTGAATGCTATCATCCCTGAAAATATTGGTATACAGGTCTTTAAAACCAAAAAAAAGTCCTGAAAGTGAAAATTAGCCTAAAGTCTAAATCTCTGAAATCGAAAATCCTGAAAATCATAATCCCCAAAAACTAAAACCCCAAGTGCTGCAATCCTGAAAGCCAGGTTCTGGGGAGGGGATTCGAGGGTTTTCATCGTGCTCGCTGTGGCTGCATCTGGGGAGGGGATTCGAGGGTTTTCCGTTGTGCTCACTGTCGTGGCATCTGGGGAGGGGATTCGAGGGTTTTGCATTGTGCTTGCTGTCCTTGCATCGTGTTACTTCTGTCATGTTACACAGGACTATTATCTTCTTGTGTTGTCATCTGGAAATTAGGTATGGTTCACGGTGTGTACAGGTGCCAGATTCACAAGGGGTAGACTTGTAGACTTAATTTTCAGTGTCAGCTTGACTGAATTAAAGAGTATCTAGTAACTTGGTAAAGCATTATTCTGGATGTGTCTGTAAGGGTGTTTCCAGAGGAGATTCGTACATGACTCTGAACAGAGTAGGTGGAGATCTGCGCTAAATGTTGGCGGGCACCATGCAATCAGCCTTGGGCCCAGAGGAACAAACACAGATGGTAAACTGCTTTCCCTCCGAGAGATGAGACAGACTCTTCTTCTGCCTTGGAGGTAAGAAACATAATTCCAAGTACCCGCACTATCGCAATGTTGCTTTGTGTGTAAGCATGGTGCTTGTACAAAAAAACACCGAAACTTCTTCAATAAATGAAGAAATGTCTTTTTTCCGTGTCTCCTTTTGTGAAAGATAAAATTTCTTGAGACCTTGGCTCTTTGAGTGACTGTATTTGTGGCAGTGACTGGAGGTTTTTGACCCATCTTAGCAAAACCTGTATGTCAGGATATTTTTGATGACTGCAGTTACAACGAGGGATGCATACAGTTTCCAACCACAGTAATAAGCTTTCACACATTTCACTTTTTGACCTATTTCTTTTTGAATACAGTTTGTCTGTTCATAACTGTAATAACTGAGTGGCTTCCATTAGTATATCTGCATTTATGGATGGTATTGCTGCCTATTTTACTGTGTAAAGTGGCCTATAATGTGTTCAGTCATGTATTTATATCTCTCTAAAATCTTCTTTTAACATTGTAATAAATGTATTTTAAGTATTTTTAAAACTTTATTCCACAATTATACTTTTGAAATTTTGGTCTCTGAGGATTATGATTTGGGTATTTTAGAATTTAGGGATTTTAGGCTGGAGCTAGTGAATCACACCTATAACCTCAGCACTTTGGGAGGCCGAGGTGGGCGGATCGCCTGAGCCCAGGAGTTCAAGACCAGCCTGGGCAACATGGTCAAACCCGAACTCTACAAAAAATACAAAAATTAGCCAGGCATGGTGGCTCATGCCTGTAGTCCCAGCTACTTGGGAGGCTGAGGTGGAAAGATTGCTGGAGACTGGGAGGCAGAGGTTGCAACAAGCCAAGATCACGCCACTGCACTCCAGCCTGGGTGACAGGGCAAGACTCTGTCTCAAACTAAATAAATACAAAAAAAAAAAAAAAAAACTAGACTTTAGGGATTGTAATCTTTCGAAATTGCAACATTTGGAATTATGGCCTTCAAGACAGCGTCTCTCAAGACTATGGTCCAAACCTCCCTAGAGATACTGGAAAGTACCTTGCCAGATACTACAGAAGTGCCATGATTCCATTCTGGTGCAACCATATGTCCATGTGTCAGGCACAATTTCCTAAGAAGAAATCAAGCGTAAGAGACGGCAAATTGATCCTGGCCTAGGTCAAACTCGTCCAACCTGTGGCCCAGCGTGGCTTTGAATGTGGCCAAACACAAATTTGCAAACTTTCTTAAAACATGAGTTTTTTGTGTGTGATTTTTGTTCTTTTAGCTCCTCAGCTATCATTCATGTTCGTGTACTTTATGTGTGGCTCAAGACAATTTGTCTCCTTCCTGTGTGGCCCAGGGAAGCCAAAAGATTAGACACCCCTGGCCTAGGTCAGTAGCACCAGAAGGATATCTAGATAAGATCAAACTAGATTAATAAGTGGTCTGCAGCTCCAAAGCATTGACTTTGACCAGAACTTTTGAGATCCTTAGACTAATTCCTAATAAAGCAAGTCTTGCAAATAAAAAAAATTATCTCCCTTTTTCATTGGTTTACCAAAAAATATATAAATAAATAAATTTTTAAAAAACTGTGAACATACACACTAGAAGCAACAGCCATAATAAAGCTTCTGGTACTAATGAGGCAGCTCCTCCCATATATAACATACCAAATATAACAACTATAAACTCTGGATTACACATTTAAAAAAACTAACTCAAGGTACCAGACAGCGGCCAAAAGCAGACAGAAACTGGAAGGGAGTTAACACTTGAAAATAAATGAAAAACACTAGATGAGTTTCTTGTTTATAAAGCTTTTTTAATTGAAGCCAGAGCTTTTCTGCCTGTGCCAGCTGGGGCAACTATAAGCTGGACAGAAATCTGCAGCTTCTTAAAGAAACAGAAGGAAAGTGACACAAAAAAAATCCCAGTGAGGGCCACACAGTCTACTGCATAAATTGCCTGAATCTCTGGGTGACCCCTAATATCCACATGCGTTGAGGAGAGGCCGAGCAGTCCAGAAAACGCTAAAAGAACTGAAAAGTGATTTTAGTTGCTGCCCTTCACAGGGGTAACAAAGTTGGAGCATATGTCTGCCAACATAATAGCATGCTAAAGCTATATATATATCTACACACACACACACACACACACACACTCTCTCTCTCTCTCTCTCTCTCTCTCTTCAGAGGAATATCACAGAATTCAGAAATCTATAACATATTTAAAATGTTCTGAATAAAACCCAAAATTACTAGACATATCAGGAAAGAGGACAGGGTGACTCATTCTCAAGAAAAAAAAAATTTAATCAATAAAAACCAACCCAAAATGACCCTACTGCCTCAACAACCAGATAAGAATGTTTACAGTCAGCTTTCATCACTATGCCCAAGGAAGGACAGGAAAATATCCTTGTAAGGAATAAACAAGAAGCATCAACAGAGAATCTTAAAATAGTGATATGAATAAAATGTGAAACGAAAAATAATCCAATAAAACCGGAAGAGGAAGAGCGAGATGCAAACAAAAGAACCAGAGAGACGGCAGTGATAAGAACTCAGTCTTACATGATAACAACTCAGTGTGACATTGCGGGCTGTGAAGACAGAAGGATGGAGCCATGAGTTACAAAATGCAGGCAGCTTCTCTCCCAGGTCCTCCACAAGGACGCCTTGATTTGGCCTGGTGGGACTAATTTTGGACTTTTGACTTCCAGAAATTACGATTAAAATTTTCTATTTTCTTACGCCACTAAGTTTGTGGTACTTTCTTACAACAGCAATATGAAACAGCAATGTGCTGACAGAGAAGGAGAAAAGAAACTGCCAATCTAGAATCTTCTATCCAGCAAAAAATAGTCTGCAAGAATAAAGGCAAAATAAAGACATGTTCATATAAAAGAAAACTAAAATAACGTATTGCCAGCAGACCTGTACTACCGGAGGTGCTAAACGAAGTCCTTCAGGCCGCAGGACAATGAGACTAGACAGAAGCCTGAAATTTCATGGTAGAATGAAGGGTGCTGGAAATGGTAAACACGTAGGGAAGTATAAAATAAGACCCTTTCTCTGAATTTCTTTAAAATATATACAGCTACTTAAACAAAGAAGTAAAATGTTGTATTGAGGGAGCTTTAAAATATGCAACTATATATGACATCTGTAAGATTGAAGAGTTCATATTTTACATGAAATGGGACAATGTTAAATTTAGACTGTGAAAATTGAATTATCTGTTTTATAATCCTAGAGAAACCATTGAAAAAGAACACAGGGACATATAGCAAGAAAAAAAAAAAAGCCTAGCCAAAAGAACTTTGGCAAAATAACCAAAAGATAATATATAATAAATTTTTTTCATGGAAAATAGTTTTGGAAATGCTACTATGAAATCTCAGCCAGCAAATTCCATTTCTTGTCAATATATTCATCTGCATAAGAAATGGTATGGGATACATCTGTAGATTTAAACACGCACATAAACACACAAGTTCACAAAAATGGTCGGATTTTCTACTCCTCATTCAATTAAAAGAGAAACTATATGAAGAAAACACCAAAAGACAAAATAACAAATCCATCTCTAGTTCAGTTCTCTGTTCCATTCACAATTCTCACCAAGGAAAGAAAAATTCAAAGAAAAGACAGAGCTGGCACTTCATTTGCTATAGATAGTTAGCCAGCAATTCTTCAGTGTTATCCGCACATTCGCCCACATCCAAATGTCCTGCCAACGGACCAACGCAGAGAAGTGCTGAGTCAGGTTCCAGTGTGTTTCTAATATATCCCATGTTATTCAAGACAGAATCAAATTTTGTTTCAATGTGACTCTTCTGGGTTTAAAAAAAAGTTCAAAATCTTAGACTTAACTATATAGTCAATTAACCAGTACATAAACAAATGACTTCGGTACACTAATGCTGATAGCCAAAACAGTAAAAAATAAGTCAAAGGCATGTCACTTCCTTGCTCCTTCTGGCTCATTTATTTTAACTGCTCCCACTAGCATTCTGTCTGTTTTGTTTTATGTTTTTGTTGGTGGTGGTGGTGGGTTTTTTTGTTTTTGTTTTTGTTTTTTGCCAAAGTCAAGCTAGATTAATATAATTCTCTTCCCTTTGGAAGAGATAGAAAACAGAACAAAAAAAGAAAAAAATGCTTTGCTTCACAGTGAGTCAGTATTTATTGAATGTATTTATTGCAACACAGTGTTTATTGAAATACTATCATTTGCCAGGCACAGAAGAAAAGATACATAAGATGGCCCCTGATCCTCTAGCACTTAAGTAAAATACATAGGATATATATACATAATAGATAAAAAACAAAGCTGACTGTTTCGTGAAAGCAGAAAGGAGAGAGACAATCTTTTTAGTTGGAGAATCAGAAGGAGTTTGTCCTTGCAGGATGAGCTTTTCAGGGGTAAGCTGGAGGTGGGGAACCAGAAGCAGAAATCGGAGACCAGGGAAGTGTAGGACAATTCAGGGAAAGGTGATTGGCTGAGTGTGGCTGGAGCATACAGGCTACACTGGTGGAAGCTGTGAGAGAAAACACGGCATGTGTAATTGTGGTGGCTCTTGAAGTCAAGCTAAAGGTCTTGAGCCTTGGTTGACAGGCAGTGAGGTTCACAGAAGATTTTTTTAAATTGTGGAGTAACATTTTTCATCATTTACCAATAAATAGCCTTTGGAGGCATTATGTGCCAAAACTATGCAAACAAGCAGGAGTACATCAGTGAATCCCACAAAGCCCCACCTCAAGCAGACTGCAGTAGAGTAGGGAGTTAACTATGTAAAGAGAACAACAAGTTTCAAAGCCTTAGTGAGGATTATGTTATAGTTCTGTCTAAGCAAACAGGGCAGGCCTGGGATTGCCTTATCAAATTCAAGCTCCCAGCCTACATATGACACATAGATGAAAGAATAATTTAAAATTTTTAAAAAAGAGAGAAGAGGAATCTTTTCTTTTTCTGTAATCAGAATACCTGTCCTCCAGGAAAAGGTCATAAAACAGTGCAAAAGAACACCACAGGACTAAAAAAAGATTTTTTTAATGTGGCAATACAGGATTTCCTTTGCAAATTCTCCAGGGTTTTCCCCGTTCTGGCAAAGACGCCACGACTCGACGTGCCTGGAATGTCCTGATTCTTCCTCTGTGTAACGACAGTTCTCATCCCACGGGATTCAAGTTGCCTGTTTATGTATCTGACGCCTCTGCTATTTTATCAACTCTCTAAGGGAAGGAATTGTGTTTTATGAATGACATTCTCATTTTTAAAAAGAAAACAGCAGTTTGTCAAATAAAAACAAAATCTACTATCTTCCTTTCTTTAAATTTTCAAAATTAGCTCAAATAAAAATATATTATTGTTGACATTCAGTAAAGTACATGTTGGAAGCCTCTTTCAAAGTGACTTTCATAAAACAAGCAGAAGATATACACACAGATACACACATAACACCTTTTAAAATTTGAAATAATTTTAAAATTTTAATAATTTTAAAATTTGAAAAAATTTCTCCCCTGCCCCAAACACTCCTTTTTGGGCTACTGTTATCCCAGTTTCACTCTTAGAAGACTTAAGGAGAAAAAGCATTAGATAAAATGTATGCGAGGTCATTGATTTGGACTAAGCTCCTACACTAGGCCCCAAGACACGAAGGCAAAATGGAGTTACTCAGACTCAAGTTCCAAACTGAAACCAACTTGTTTAACCTGAGAAAGTAGGGGAGAGAAAATAGTCGAATTCCCAACCAGGCCACTGTTAGGCACCATGATATGGAAGGCTTCTTCTGTTTTAATCTTCTATGAAAAAGTAACTTTGAAATGACCAATGTTCTTATTCCACTTCTGCTTCTTCAGCCGTTTTCTGCCTACATAGACCATCTCCTCCCGCGAGGATGTGAAGTCCATCCATCTTTCAAGGTCAAGAAGTTCAGACTTTATTAGGAGGCAATGGAGAGTCAAAGGAGAGTAGTTCAATTCACTTGCTAGAGAAGTGGCTGAAGGCACTTCCACGACTGCAAGCACAGCAGCCATTAACAGGTTGATTCAGCGACCCATATGATGGTGGCCTGAATTAAGGGACTGGCAGTGGGGCTGAAGAAAAATGCCTAGTTAAAAGAGAATAGGAAGCAGAACTAACCAGATGTACTGACTGACTGAATGTAAAGATAAAGGAGAGGGAAAAGTCAACAATGATCTATAGGTTTCCTCTAAATAGTCATTAAACGATTATTTACTGAGCACCAAATATCTACCATGGTTCTGGGTACCAGAGATGCATCAATGGACAAAAGAATGTCTTGTTCTTATGAAGGTTATACTTTAGCAGAAGATAGACAGTAAACAAATAAGACCTCTACAAAACCTTCTCTGATCATTCTTTTTTTTTAAAGTGAAAAGAAAGCAACTTTATTAAGAAAGTAAAGGAATAAACAGCTTCTCCACAGGCAGAGCAGCCAATCTGATCATTCTGGCTGATACTGGCTTCTTTCGTCTTAGGTGTGCCAGACTACACCACACATTTTGGAACTG
Source organism: Papio anubis (assembly GCF_008728515.1). Lineage (NCBI taxonomy): Eukaryota > Metazoa > Chordata > Mammalia > Primates > Cercopithecidae > Papio > Papio anubis. Next base: position 215,566,826 of record NC_044976.1, read on the forward strand.
ATGGCACAGAGTAGATTCACATCATATACACAGCTTCACTGGGAGTCCTTCATCCTAATGAAGCTGATAAAGTCTGAAATAGGACATCCATGTTAAAAGAATGTCTGAATGATTCTAAGGATTTTTCTGGCTTCTAGCAAAAAAGTAAAATATTGTTTGTACTTCTGAACAATTTAAAGAATTTTGAAAAGAACTCTGACTACTTTTTTCACATCATGTAATGAAGCTTGATGTATTTATTACTTGGTGGTGTGATTTAGAAATGTGATAAATTTAAAGTCTAACTTATTTCCCATCCAAACTTCCCAAGTAGACTGCACTGTATTTTTTGTTATTTTTCTCTGATTGTTGTACATGGGTAAGTAAAACTTGTTGTGTAAGTTTCCACAGAGTTTACACTCATGGGAAACAAAACCTGTGCCTTGCGTATCACCATCCCCCGACTGACTGTCTGTCTGTCACTTGCAGAGTTCAAGGCACATATGAAGTGCTCAATAAACAAGAGCTGACTGCAGATCAATGAGGCTTAGTGCACAGCCTTATTGCAAACTGTGGTCTCCAATGCAAAAACAAAATAAAACAAAATCCCAGCTTCTAAAACAAGAAAATGGGGATGCTTAAACAATAGACGGATAAGGAAATCTATCTCATATGAGAATAAAAAGATTTCACATCTAATGTGTGTTTTAAAATGACGTTTGTCAATATAAAGTATCTGCATTTCATGATAGAACGTTTAGCAGCCAAATAAATTCAGAACTGGGAGAGGACAGCACTGGGGACGGAGTGGTAAAAGACAGAAAGTAGGAAAAATTTCAATCTGGCATTATTGAAAGAGAGGCTTCACCGAACCCTTTGGATTAGTTGGGCCCATCCAGTCCTCCACACCAAAATTCGCTTTTATTTATACTACCTTATATCACTTTACTGGTTTACGTTAGTTCTTTTTTTCTTCGCCAGACTCTTGCAGGGGATCAATCTGGGCAGAGTGCCCGGGAGTTTAGGGCTCTTGAACTGAAGTACTGATCCATGGCCTGTTAAGACGCAGATTCACACAGCGGGCGGTATTTTGGTGACGAGCATTACCGCCGGAGCTCACTAGAGCAGTGGCGGCATTAAGATTCTCATGGCGGGTGAGCAGACACTGACCGCGGGCTTCCATCGTGGCGTATTCCGTTCTCTCATGGCGGGTGAGCAGACACCGAGCCACTGGAATGGAATCTGGCGGCATTTCAATTCTCGGCGGGATGGGCGGGCGGTGACGCCAGACTCAGATCAGTAGCGGCATTGATTCTTGGTGAGGCAGGGCGGCCACTGGAGCTCAGATCAGTGGCGCTGGGATCTCCTTGGCCCGAGGTGAGCAGACATGACCACTGGAGCTCAGAGCAGTGGCAGCATTCGATTCTCATGGGGTGAGCAGGCATATCCACCAGAGCTCAGAGCAGTGGCAGCATTCGATTCTTACAGGTGCGTGAACCCTATTGTGAACTGGGCATGTGAGGGATCTAGGTTGTGTGCTCCTTATGAGAATCTAACTAATGCCTGATGATCTGAGGTGGAACAGTTTCATCCTAAAACCATCCATCCCTGTCTCATCGCCCCATCCATGAAAAACTGTCTTCCACGAAACTGGTTCCTGGTGCCAGAAAGGTTGGGGACCACTGTCCTAGGGCAACCTTGCTTGTGTGGGTAAGTTCTTTAAGAAAACGGGAGAATCTAGGAGAAAAAAGAACTATTATTATTGTAAAGAGAAAGACTACCAAGGACTCTTCTCTTACCGTACAAAGGAGGAAATCCTTACTATGCCTTAAACTTAGTGTCCAAGTTCAGTATACCTTTTTGATATAAAATATACAGAAAAGCTTAATATTTTATTTATCTTAGTGTATTATCTATCTCCTCCCTCTAGAATGTGAACTCTATAAAGGCAGAAATTTTTTATCTGTGTTGTTAACTGCTGTTTCCCCAATATCTACAACAACGGTTAATATTTTATTTATCTTGGTGTATTATCTATCTCCCTCCTCTAGAATGTGAACTCTATAAAGGCAGAAATTTTTTATCTGTGTTGTTAACTGCTGTTTCCCCAATATCTACAACAACGGTTAACAACACTAGGTGGCCAACAGTAACTAAGAATGGACGAAAGAATCAAGGCTTGGATAACTAAACAGCTCGTTTATGGAATGCATGAATCCTTTCATAAGGATAATTAGTGTGTGTAATCAAAAGCAAAACCTTTCTGGAAGAAGTCCATCACCAACGTAGGTAAGTTACCACTTTGTCTGATTGGTATAAACTATGAAACAATGCAACCCACTGAAAGGAAAATGTGGGACAAATTGAACTCCTATGACCTTAGCTTTGATGAAGGAAAGATTTACAGAGCATCCATTGATTTCTCTCTGGGAGGAGTGTGGTTACCTTCAAACTCTAAATCCCTAAGTCAAAACCTAAAACCTAAGAGCTGAAAGACTTCTCTGTATTTAAGCAGGCATCCTGTTTTCACTCTGTGGGTATCTAAATAGAAGCTTCAAAAGGAGACTCTGTGCATGTGTTTACAAACTATAAGAATGCTCAAATACAGAAATAGAAGATGTTTTGTTGTTGTTTGTTTCTAGCTTTTTATTTTTGAGACAGAGTCTCACTCTGTCACCCACACTAGAATGCAGTGGTGTGATCTCAGCTCACCACAACCCCTGCCTCCCAAGCTCAAGTGATTCTCATGCCTCAGCCTCCCGAACAGCTGACACTACAGGCGTGCACCATGTCACCTGGATGATTTGTTGCATTTTTAGTAGAGACAAGGTTTCGCCATGTTGGCCGGGCTGGTCTCAAACTCCTGTCCTCAAGTGACCTGCCTGCCTTGGCCTCTGAAAGTGCTGGGATTACAGGCATGAGCCACTGCACCCAGCCCCTAGCTTCTATTTTCTTTTAATTACTAGTGTACCAGCTCGGGATTGAATACATCTCTCCTCCTCCTAGAAAAAATTTAAAATAACCTGAGCATAGTAGCTCATACCTGTACTCCTGGCACTTTGGGATGCCAAAGGAGAATGATTGCTTGAGGCCAGGATTAACACAGCAAGACCTTATCTCTATATTAAAAAAATTTTTTTAAATAAAGAATTTAAAATAGAAGTATTTATTTCTTTCAAGTTAGCCTAAAGGCCAAACTGACCTCCTGGATATTTGAGGAGTTCTGAAACCACCTTTGCCAAGATCATGACGGTGAGAGAAACCTGGCATGGCTAACTTTATCTTGCTTCTAGTCTCACAGGCTGGCTGCCCTTGCTTATTCCTAGGCACAGGCCAAGCTAACCATGGCAGGCAGCAAGGATGGTCATAGTCCCTCCCTAAAACTAAACCCTTCTTTGCTCAGGGACCAGAGTCGATTTGTAAAACTAATGAAAGGCCATAAGATTAGGGTTATGGGAGGGACCTGAAATTTGTTAAAATGTAGGCATAGTTTCTATAATCCCTTACTGCTCAGACTCATGTGGCCAGAGGTCAGAAGACTTGTGACTTCCTCAATTGCTCCTACAGATAACATTACTATTGCAGAACCTAAGATTGGTCTTTTGAGATGTTTCTCAGACATTAGCGAGCTGACAACCAACTGACCCGACCTGGACCTGTGACTTACGACTCAGTTGGTCCTGCGGCCCCCACCCAGAGGCACACTCAGCATAGCAGGACCGTTTCCTATCCTCCTATGATTTTATCCGCAACCAATCAGCAGCACACATTCCCTAGCCCCTTGCCTGCCAAACTGTCCATAAAAACCCTAGCCTCCGAGTCCTTGGTGAGACTGGTTTGAGTGATAACTCCAGTCTTTCCACATGGCTAGCTCTGCATTAATTAAACTCTTTCTTTACTGCAATATCGTGGGCTCGGCAAATTGGCTTTGTCTGTGCAGCAGACAGGAAGAGCCAGTTGGGTGATTACAGTTCCCTTCACACAGGAAAAAAGTTCCTAAACAATAACACAGCTAATCTCACCTACATTTCAGGTAAGCTAAAACTATGAGGCCGTTCCCTTATTGAGTCCCAAGTCCCACTCTCTGGTCCAAACAAATAAACAAAAACTCATACAATACACATATAAAGGTCACAATTTGTATTTTCTCAAGAATCATATAACTCACTATAAACCAAAACCAAATGAAACCAAACCAAATGAAAGTCTTTATTAGTAAAAATTATGGAAAATTTGAAAATATGTCAAAAGATTACCTTTATATTCTTTTAACATCATATTGGACCACAGTCTAAATAGGCCCACATAAGCATTTTTTTTTTAATACTGTAGTATTGTTTGACTTACTACTTATTATCAATCAGGATAAGGACTGCTAAATAACACATTAACTTGCAGATTTTTGTCCAAAAGGATGTAAATAATTTTTGTGTGATAGAAAGCTCCAATGACAACAGTTGTATTGCCCTGGAAGACATTAACCAACTTACAATTCCTTTTTTTTTCTCTTTTTTCTTTTCTGGAGACAGGATCTCACTCTGTTACCCAGTCTGAGGCTGGAGTACAGTGGCACAATCACAGCCCATTGCAGCCTCAACATTCCGGGCTCAAATGGTCCTTCCACCTCAGTCTCCCAAGTAGCTGGGACTACAGGCATGCATCATCATGCCCAGCTATTTTTTGTATTTTTTGTAGAGATGGGGTTTTGACATGTTGCCCAGGCTGGTCTTGAACTCCTGGGCTCAAGTGATCCTCCTGCCTTGGCCTCTCAAACTGCTAGGGTGACAGGCATGAGCCACTGCACCCAGCCCAGTTTACTAATCTTACAATCTTATTCTAGCATTCTGTCAGTGCCTGTATATAATTTATCTGTGGAATTTTCTGAGAATCAGCATCACCATTATGTTGATTCCCTCATTCATCAGGCAAATAAATTTATGACATGCACTTACTATGTATTTATGAGGATCACTGTTTTACCTCTTTGAAAAACATATTTTGATATCTTTAAGTTTTGGTATATTTTCTTCTTAGATGCCTACAGAATATAGGAAAGGTGAGCTGTTATTGGTCTATCATTGGCAACAAAAGAATGTAAATTGATTGCATTATTCATTCTTCAGCAGGCTGATTACTGATCCTATAGTAATATCATTGAATTATTTAGTAACAAAAAAAATTTAGCAAATAATTACAAATTATCAGTGACTACCACATTCTTTAGAGCACATTATTTCACCCCTAAAGATGCACATTAATATTTGATGATTAGAGTGCCCAGAAGACTGCATAAAAGAGCACAAATGGTCACTAAATGCTGCCTCTCCCTGTGGTTTACTCTTTTTTTTTTTTTTTTTTTTTCGAGATGGAATCTCGCCCTGTCTCCCAGGCTGGAGTGCAGTGGCGTGATCTTGGCTCACTGCAAGCTCCGCCTCCCGGGTTCAAGTGATTCTCCTGCCTCAGCCTCCCGAGTAGCTGGGACTACAGGTGCCGCCACCACACCTGGGTAATTTTTCTATTTTTAGTGGAGACGGGGTTTCACCGTGTTAGCCAGGATGGTCTCGATCTCCTGACCTCGTGATGCGCCCGCCTTGGCCTCCCAAGGTGCTGGGATTACAGGTGTGAGCCACCGCGCCTGGCCCTGTGTTTTACTCTTAATGCAGCTTTAAACCTGAACATCCTAAAGAATATCGCATTTTCTCTTTTAACAATGTTAAATTTTATCTCCAGCAAAGAGCGTGTTACACTATATATATAGTAAATTTTAAATACTTCAATATAGAAGTATTTACAGTGTGATTTATGTGTATTTGGGTTAGTTTCCATTCACACCCTAATGGTATTAGTTAATATCTGAAGTACCCTAATGAGGACTTAATCCAGGGGTGGATCCTCTGACACACGGCAACCATCTGCCACAATTGTAGAGGTAGCTACCGATGGAGTCCAAGACATCCTACCCCAAAATGTGGTACTTTGACACATTCGATATGTCAAGCGGAAGGATTTGAGAAAACAGACCTTCCCCCCGCCTTCTCCCCTGAAAAAGGTTGTAAAATCTTTCCTAGGTTTTATGACCTTCCCCTGAAGCAGGTCAAAGGACCTTAATGTGTGAGGTGCCCTCCCTATACCCAGAAGAAAGGAGCGTCCTTATCTCCAAACACACAGTGACATAGAGACCTGAACAAATCGGTCTTGCTGAGCGTCCTCCAGTTTATAACATTCAGCTCATCCCCCTGCTTTGTCCTATCATATTTCTCCAAGACTCGCCACTCTTCATCAAACCTGCTATGAAACAAGCTCACGTTTAACTGCTTCTTCCGGTCTTCATTTCCTTATGAAGTCTCCCGTGTCACATAAAACTTAAATAAATGTATAGGCTTTTCTCTTGTTGATCTTTTATTATAGGGGGTCTCAGCTACCCAAAATGAGTAGCAGGAAAGATATTTTTCCTCCCCTTTGCTACAAAAAAATTTCAAATATCCTTGTTTCTGATCAACTTTAAAGGGTTTGATAATTTGCATTATAGATAAAAAATTTTTTCCTTGGTGAAACAAGGGGTGTTTAAGATACGTGGATAAAAATAGTAGAAAACGAATAATTAGTTCATTTCCTTTTGCCTTTGCTTGAACAATGTACAAGAATCTAGCATGCCCAATGGCTAGAATAGCCATAGGTTGCAATTTGCCTGTTACAGTCCCAGTTTACATTTCTTATCCCAACATAATTATTAAGAATGTCCTCCTTGGTTCTCAAAGCATTCTGCTTTGCACCACAAATAACACGGACACTGCACCCCAGCATGGATGGAGCCGGAAGTCATCATCCTCAGCATACCTTTCTTAAAGGCCCCCTAGGCTTAACACTAGGATGGAACCTGCATGGATGTTTGTCAGAGAACTGCTGCTAGGTTAGCTGAATTCTGAAGCTAACGTACTGTTTCTCCTGCTTCACGTGAATCTTTCTGTGATAAATCTACAGAACAAGTGGTGTGACAGTTTTTGCGCCTGCCCAGTAAATGTTTGTATCTGTGCATGAATCAGTCTGAGACTTGCTTTTATTATAACACACTGCCTGGGACTGTGCTTGCAGGTGAGAAGACCTTCAGTTTTCATTTGCTCCTATCTACTAGAGGCTACGGATACATTTTCTTTTTTTTTTTTTTAACACATCACTCATTAGATTTATTTCTAAGTACTTGATGCCTTTTATTTTTATTTTTAGATTTCACTAAAATAGTTTAATCAAGTCACCAAACAAGCAAATAACAGGAAAAAAAAAAGCGTTGGAGAGAGAGAAGGGAAATCAATATCTAGTTGCTACAATATGTTACGTAAAATGCCCAATTTTCTTTTTTTTTTTTAATTTTTTAAATTTTTATTTTTAAGTTCTGGGATACGTGTGTGAGATGCACAGGTTTGTTATATAGGTAAACGTGTGCCATGGTGGCTTTGCTGTACCTATCAATCCATCACTGGGTATTAAGTCCAACACACATTAGCAATTTTTCCTGATGCTCTCCCTCCCCTCGCCCTTCCGACAGGCCCAGTGTGTGTTGTTCCCTTCCTTGTGTCCATGAGTTCTCACTGTTCAGCTCCCACTTATGAGTGAGAACATGCGGTGTTTGCTTTTCTGTTTCTGCGTTAGTTTGGTGAGGATGATGACTTCTGGCTCCATCCATGTCCCTGCAAAGGGCATGATCCCATTCCTTTTTATGGCTGCATAGTATTCCATGGTGTATATGTGCCACTAAAGCTCCTCTATCTATCTTGCAGTTCCTTGCAGATGAAAGCCCTCCCATGATTCAGAACAATTACAGCTTTTGGCCAGAAGAGACCTCAAGTTCTTGCCCTTATATCTACAAACCCATGAGCCTATTTCTAGGTCCTTCCTGTTATTCTTATTATAGAGGGAATAAGCATCTCTTGCTACTTTTTATCACTAGACCAACATCTTTCTTCCCTACTAGCTTATAAATTTCATGAAGCCAAGACTGTTGACTTCCTTAATCATCTCTAGAACCCTGGGTTCTAGCACATTCGATACTCATCAGTTAGTCAATATCTGCTGAATGAGTAAATTTTAAAAAGTGTTCTTGATTTCTCCTCCAGACTTCATTAGTTGCTCTTCTCCTGTTCAAATAGTGGGAAAGCAAACACAAGGAAAAAAAAAACTCAGAGGATCGCACAAAAAAAGCTACAAGGAAAAAAAAGTTCAGTTAGTTGTTTTCCATGGTATCTATGACACTTTTTTCTAAACAAATAACGTGTTCTGTCCAAAACACTTTAGTCTACCAACATAGCAACTCTATGTGCAATAATGGCAGGACTGCACCTGATTCTGCATCTTGATTTTAACTTTCAACAAGTAAAACAAATGCAGTTTGCAAAGCAGAATTCCAACATTGCTGTCATTATGGCTTTAGATAAAGTACCATTGACAAGGCTCACTCTAGATTCTACATGAAGACTTCAGTGGACTGAAACCCATTGCTCAGTACTCCAACTGTCAATCAAACCACCTCCCAATTCTAACCAACTACACTTATAGCAAGCAAATCTTTAAATGTAAACATAGAAAAATATTATTTTTATCTAGTCCCACAACGACTTTCTAACTAAGCTTTTACTGAAAAAAACATCTCACCAATAGGGAAAAAAAAGAACCATCACTGGTTTAAAATAAATGAGATGGCTCTTCTTCCTCTATGAGCCACTTTGACCCATGAATTGGTCTAATTTCTGAAACCACCAGTGCAGACTGTCCCTATCTACAGCGAGCGCCCATGCACTTATGAGCAGGAAACACTCATCTGACAAAACTCAGAACTGCCACGGAAAGGTAACCCAGGTAAAGCACATCAAAACACGGAAAGGTAACCCAGGGAAAGGCACATCAAAACAGGAACACACACACACACACACACACACACACACTCTCTCTCTCTCTCTCCCCCCCCTCCCCTCCCCCCTTCCACCCCCTCTTCCTTCTCTCTCTCTCTCTATTCAGGAGTTCTCAATTTCCCATTTCTCCCGGCTTAAAATTTAAGAGTAATGAGGGAAATTCCATGAAGTAGTCCAACTAAAATTTTATTTTATCCCAGAGGTAAGTCTGAGGACACTATTGCTTATTTCTGTTTTCAGTACAATATTCCCAAAGTTTGAAACACTGGCTTTGTATAAGTCACAATACACTTCCTATACCACATCCCCTTCTGATAATTTCAGAAAGCTTATAATTTGTATGGGAGGATGGCAAATGTTTTTATTTCTGTGAAATTTATGTGTGCACACACACATATATATTTTATATCCAGAAAAGTTTTAGCTACATTTTTAGTTGCAGAGGCTTTGAATTCATTGATTATTGTGTAGGTAATGACTTGAAATTATGTTTATTTGATTTGATCTTTATTTTTTGAGGCAGGGTGTTGCACTGTCACTCAGGCTGGAGTGCAGTGGCATACACACGGCTCACTGCGGCCTCCTGGGTTTAAGAGATCCTCCTACCTCAGCCTCCCAAGTACCTGGGACCACAGGCATGCACTACCATGTCCAGCTAATTTTTGTACTTTTTTGTAGAGATGGGGTCTCACCATGTTGCCCAGGCTGGTCTCAAACTCCCGGGCTCAAGTAAACCTCCTGCCTCAGCCTCCCAAAGTGCTGGGATTACATGTGTGCGCCACCAAGCCAGCCACTCGACCCTACTTTTAGAAAATTCAACACACAAAGATTACATTTCCCTGGAACGTTCTTTCTCCTATCACCAAAACATTAGGCATTAGTTACATTTCCCATGCCCATGAGTAGCACTTTACGTTATTATATTTCCTAATAACTATTTTAACTATAAATTTTAGATCCAGTGAATTATTTTGGAAAAGATGCATATCCAACTTCTCCCTATTTCTAGCCAGAATACCTTAGATTCCTGAAATCCCTTCAATTGTGCCTTTAAGACGGTGAGAAAGGAACATTTGAATCTTCACAAACCTTCACAGAAGCTTGTTGAAGATTTTGGTTTCTAAAAATATTTCTATTTCACTTGATCCTGATTTTCATGTTATATTTCTTATGCACACCCAAGAAAACAAGTTTTCAACTACTCAACCAAAAGCCTCAGGTAGAAAACCGCCCCTTTATCTCATGGTGGGATGAACAGGAGATGAGTAGACAAACTTTTAGACCTTTACCGGCTGCTCCTACCCCAAATGCCAGCCATTCACATATGTTTCCTCACCCTCCAAACTGCTCAGTTCCCATGATGCTGCATTTAAAACCTACGTCTGAAATTGGTGTTTTGCTCTTTTTTTTTTTTTTTTTTTTTTTTTTTGCTGGGGGAGGGGTGTTTTTACAAGGGAGATTTGGGGAAAATGTGGGTATGGAGAGATTTTCTTTCCATTTTCCACTGGCTGGCACTGGAAGAATCCAGTCAGTGTTTCTCTGGTCTTTTTCTCCCTCTGTCCTCTTGGTACCAAAGCAGTCGCCACCACAAATTCCATTTTTCATTCTATTAGTGCATATGGAATTATCTAGCATTATTAAGAATAAGGTATGCCGGGCGCGGTGGCTCACGCCTGTAATCCCAGCACTTTGGGAGGCCGAGGCGGGTGGATCACGAGGTCAGGAGATCGAGACCATCCTGGCTAACACGGTGAAACTCCGTCTCTACTAAAAATACAAAAATTAGCTGGGTGTGGTGGCGGGCACCTGTAGTCCCAGCTACTTGGGAGGCTGAGGCAGGAGAATGGCGTGAACCCGGGAGGCGGAGCTTGCAGTGAGCCGAGATCTTGCCACTGCACTCCAGCCTGGGCGACAGAGCCAGACTCTGTCTCAAAAAAAAAAAAAAAAAAAAGAATAAGGTGAAACTGTCTCAAACGCAGGCTTAAATTGCAAAATGACAAAATATATTAAAATACTAAAGTACAAAAGATACAGAAAACTTCTACAAAGATGTATATGAACAAACTGTCCAACATACATAATTCTTGCATAAGCACTCAGTATGTCCTAACCATACTGAGAAAGAAACCAGTTCCAGAAAAATTAAATCAAAATAATCACATATAAAAGCTTCTCTCCTGTAGCACTTCAGTGACAGCTGAAAGTTGGTCATCAAATGGGCATGGAAGAAACAGAGAATGCCATCTTCTTTTTGAACAAAATCCTGATATCCACCAAGAACTGAAATTGGGTCTTTTCCACTTGGAAGACCCCTCTCTCTATAGAGAAAGAGATAGCTGTTTTTCTTTCTTTTTTCTTTTTCTTCTTTTTTAGATGGAGTCTTGCTCTATCGCCCAGGCTGGAGTGCAGTGGCTCGCTCTCCGTCCATCTCCTGTGCTGCAACCTCCATCTCCCAAATTCAAGTGATTCTCCTGCCTCAGCCTCCTGAGTAGCTGGGATTACAGGTGTGCACCACCACACCCGGCCAATTTTTGTATTTTTAGTAGAGACGGGGTTCACTATGTTGGCCAGGCTGGTCTTGAACTCCTGACCTCGGAATGTGCCCACCTCGGCCTCCCAAAGTGCTGGGATTACAGGCGTGAGCCACCGCACCCGGCTCTTTCTCTTTTCTTTTGCCTCTTAACCCCTCTCCTAAACTCCTCGTGTGTGTTCATGTCCTAAATATTCCTGACGTGAGATGACGAACCCCGGGCATGTACCCCAGACAACGCAGCCACTTCATACTGGGAACCTCGTCCGGGAAACCAAGGTACAGCATTCATCGAAACGGTGAGCAGAGGAACGGACTCCAACTCTGCCCTTTCATTTCAAGGCTCTCAGCCTCTATGTTAGAACCAAATCAAATCAATAACGGGCATCTGTCAGCCAGTTAGAAACGCAGTTAGCACAGCTGCTGTTCAAAGACTGGGATGCCAGGCGCACTGAGGAAAACATGCAGACTCTCCCAGCACCCACGGGTTGCTGGGCATGACGGCCATGTGTGAACAAGCTTCCTTTCACGAAGGACTTAGCCTTCGCGTGAACCTGGAAGAGGTTCTGGAGCAACTGAGGGTTTCTGACTGGGGCTACAGCCCGGTATTATCCAAATCCTCCTGGACTGACCCCAGCCCTCCCACCACTGGATGGGGTGTAGGCAACAGGATCCCAACTTTCCTATGTAGTTTCCGCCTTTCCCATCTGCGGCCACCATATCTCCTATCTTTTCCACTCGGAAGACCCCTCTCTCTAGAGAGAGAGCTGATTTTCTTTCTTCTTCTGCCTATTAAACCTCAGCACAAAAGAAAAAAGAAAAAAAAAAGAACTGAAGTCGGTTCTGGACTCATCCACGGAAAATGTGCTTTAAATTTGGCTGTGGTGTTCTCCAATGGTCAAGGAGAATATGCTATTGATTTGTGCTCTGGCATTACCACTGCACACTGACGGGCAGTTCTTTTAAACACATACTTGAGTGGTTTAGACAATGTCTGTGTACGACTGAAGCTTCGCTTGAAATCCTAGTTCTTGGAAAAATATGAGCTCAATGAGCTAAATATAGCGCCGACAGGCATGAGTGATTAGCATGGTGCTAACTCTGCATCAGGAATATTAACTTTGTGTTTCAAATGCTACTTTCATCTTAAAACTCAAAGGTTTTTTATATAAATGTTTAACAATACTTGTAGCCTTTCTATTGGGCATGAATTCAAAACAGACAAGAAAACGGGTGTCTTAACCACGTTGTCACTGCTCATCACCAGCAAAACCGTTAATAATCACAGACACAGAGATGTGGATACGTCCTCTAGTCATTTAACACAATTTTTTTTCATTTAAAGTATATGTAGCTTTTACTCATAAATATTATATAAGATTCTGTTATCCATTCAAATCTTACTTTAAGAAAAAAGTCAACTTAGACTAAAGGCCATGTATGTGGTATTATACATCACTTTTGATAAAATCTGATTAATTATAAGGCGTAATCTTACTTTTTCAGGCTGGGGGTCATTTTAAGTGCTTATTTTTTCCAAAGAAGTGAAGAAAAAATGCTGAAATTATTTCAGAATTCTTACATGCACATTTAAACTGCTGTTCGAAATTCCTCAAGACCTATCGGAAAAGAGAAAACCACAGGAGAACTAGAAATAAGCCTATTTCCATTCTTGGAAAAACCACCTCGTACATTAAACAATTTCATGCTTCTCATAAAAGCAGGCAAATAGGCCAGTGGAATAGAATACAGAACCCAAAAACAAATCTGCATATTTACAGTCAATCCATTGTTGAAAAGGCACCAACAACATACACTGGGGTAAGGACACCCTCTTCAATAAATGGTGCTGAGAAAACTGGATATCCATATGTAGAAGAATGCAAGCAGACCTCACCTCTCACTATATACAAAAATCCAATCAAAATGGATCAAGTACGAACGTACAACCCAAAGCTATGAAGCTACTAGAAGAAAATACTGGAGAAATGCTTCAGGACATTGGCCCGGCAAAGATGTCTTTTGGTAAGACCACAAAATCACAGGTAACAAAAACAAAAATAATTATATAAAGCTAAAAAGCTTCTGCATAGCAGACAAAACAAACAACAGAATGGGAGAAAATATTTGCAAACTCTCCATCTGCCAAGTGATTAATAATGAGACTATATAAGGAACTCAACTCAATAGCAAAAAACCCACCAAAAGCAGGAAAAAAAACGGGCAAATTAACTGAACACACTGAACAGACATTTTTCAGAAGAAGACAAACGCCAAACACATACATGAAAAAATTCTCAACATCATTAATCATTATGAAATGCAAATCAAAACCATGAGGTATCATCTCACCCCAGTTAAAACGGCCATTTTAAAAAAGACAAAAAAGAACAGATGCTTGCAAGGATGTAGAGAAAGGGGAAATGCTCATATACTGTTGGTGAGAATGTAAATTAGTAGAGCTGTTATGCAAAAGAAAACATTATGACTGTTCAGTGAAAAACTAAAAATAGAACTACCATGTGACCCAGCAATCTCACAGGTGGGTGTGCATCCAAAACATCCAAAAGAAAGGAAATGAGTGCGTCAAAGAGACACCTGCACTGTCATGTTTATCACAGCACTATTCACAACAGTCAAGATACATAACCAACCTGTGCCCGTCAATAGATAAATGCATAAAGAAAATATAATGTGTGTATATATATGAGATGGAATATTACTCAGCCGTAAAAAAGAACAAAGCCCTGTCATTTGCAGCAACATGGGTAAGCCTGGAGGACATTATGTTAAGTGAAATAATCCAGGCACAGAAAGGCAAATGTCACATGCTCACTCACACGTGGGAGCTAAAACAATCTGAGGTCGAGGAGAGTGCTGGTTATCAGCAGCTGGGAAGAGTAGGCGGGATGAAGAGAGCTTACTTAATGGGTACAAAAATACAATTATTACTTACAATTATTATGTATCAATAAAACTAATAAATTGAAAATGATTTAAGTTCCTAAAACTTCATAACAACACCTGAGAGTAAAAATTTTTCAGTTTATTTTTTAAACATTCTCACAGAAATTCTATTAGCATGAAGATAAAATTCTAAAATGGTATCAAAGGGTTCTGTGCATATTTGGATACATTTAATATATAAAAACAATCCCATTCATTGGCAGTCCCCTTCTTACCCACCAAATACTTTTTTTAAAACAGAACCACACAGTCTATACAAATTCCTGGTTTACTAAAATGGGTGTGGCGTGTGTGTCACTACCCGGCATGTATCCCCTATGCGGACAGGGGCAGAACTGTGTCAAACTCCCAAGACCCACTTGGCCATAAGGGAGGTGGGCCCAACATGTCCTAGGGGCAGAGCTGTATTCTCACCACAAGAACTACTCCAGCCGCTCTCATGGCGGAAGCTGACTGGGGGAGACCACCAAGATGATGCCGTGTTTGTGATATTCATGTGACTTCCAATCAAAGGAAAAAACACTACCATGAGGGCTGGTGATAATGTTATGCTGAAACTTACAAAGACAGGGGAAGGTACCTCACGTGCCAGGTCCTGTGCCAGCGACTTTAATCCACACACCAACTCCGTGTGGGAAACGCAGCAGTCTACCCAGCAGTCTACCATCCTAGGTGGGCTCTGATAGGTTAAGTTCTGCGTGGGAAACACAGCAGTCTGTCCTCGGTGGGCTTTGACAGGTTAAGTAACTTTCTTAAACTTACAAGGTGAGAAACAACACAGTAAGGACTGAACCATAGGCCCAGTCCTTGTACTTCCCCTGCTGTGCAAGACTACAGCATTTACGTTTGGTATCATTACGACTTAGTGTATCGGGACACTTGGGGCTCTCTCAGGCGCATCTTCTAGAGACACGTCCCCCGCCTCGCCACCACCACCAACCGTCCATA
Source organism: Papio anubis (assembly GCF_008728515.1). NCBI lineage: Eukaryota > Metazoa > Chordata > Mammalia > Primates > Cercopithecidae > Papio > Papio anubis. Next base: position 215,582,153 of record NC_044976.1, read on the forward strand.
ACCTTCCAGGCGTGTAAAGCCCTCTGGGATGTAATGAGGTCAAAGAATCGCCATTCGATGCCCAGGCAGATAAACAAAGGTCCAGAGTCATTGCTTTTTCTTCAACACAACTTACAGGACTGTATCTGGCTATCCCTCAGGACTTTAAAGTCACATATCACGCGAGCCATACTTCATTTCTTCAAGTCTAAATATCCCTCCAGAAATACCAGAAATCGGTATCATAACAAACCTAACACACATCACAGTTGCCATTTTTCATATCTAATCTGCATCTACACCTGCTGAGCATATCTCAGAGCTTCTCTCCAGTTTCCCTCCTCGCCATTCACCTCCCTGCCATGGTGGACTTTCCTCTCCTGTGGCTCTGAGTGTTCGTCGCAAGTCCCGCGTTGGTATCTCTGTTAGACTCTCCGCCCCTCCCAGTGCCGTCTTGATCCTCTTCTGCTCAGGCGCCACCTTCTTCAAACAGCCTTCTCTGGTCCCCTCAGCCGAACTGCGTGCTCCTCCTCTGGGCTTCCAAAGGTGCCTGCACGTATCATCACATCCGTGATGCCCACCATTGGAATGTGTTTGTCTGTCTCCTCCCACACCATGGGCGTGCGGGTGGCTAGCACAAATACAACTTCATACATCTTTCCTTAACAGGAAGCGAAACAATTCGAAACAGGAGTTAGACTGTCCAGAAGAAACGGGAAGGAGCCCACAGCCATTTAGCATCTCTTTATAGCTACTCAATCATTAATTTCACAAATACTTATTGAACTTAGACTATATGCCAGATAATCTGCTAGGCACCCCAAGTGCAGAAGTGAGTGGACACAGGGGCAAACGACACAGCAGAGGGGTCAGCACGCAAACATAACTAGGCAGTGACAAGGTGCATACGAGGTTCTTTGGGAGCACAGATTAGGAAGACAAAGCATATCTAAAGGATTCAAAGAAGACCGCACAAAACCTGGACACCTGAGCTTGGAACTGATGCACCAGTGGGAATTAACCAGTAAAAGACACAAGGAAAAGGCGGACTGTGACAGCAAAAACACCAGTCAAATCAATCAAGTCATAACAGGCCTTAAACCCAGCTGCTTTCTTTTAAAGGAGAAAAGCAGCCTGAGCAACACAGTGAGACCCTGTTTGTACAACAAATCAAAACTAAGCCTAGCATGGTGGCACATGCCATAGTCCCAGCTACTCAGGAAGCCAAGGCAGGAGAATCGCCTGAGCTCAGGAGCCTGAGGATGCAGTGAGCCATGATTATGTCACTGCACCCCAGCCTAGGCAACAGGCAAGACCCTGTGTCAAAAAAATAAAAGTAAATAAATAAAGGAGAAATGGCCTGAAACATCAACTTCAATCCCATTTTTCATAGAGCAGGACCATTTTTAAAACTCCCTTGAAATAGTCATACAAACACACTTTCCATCAAGCCATGATTATAGTATTTTCTTCAATATTTATTGGAAATTATATAAAATATTTCCCCCATGAACAGTAGACATGCAATTCTGTGAGGATTGAGTAAATAAAACCAATATATATCAAACAGTACCTTTTCTGCAGTTGAGAGGTAAGCAAAAGCACCCTCTGTTTAATAAACAAGAAAAAAAATGTTAAGGAAGAATGTAGAATAGGTTGCCACCAAGTATGCAAATGCATTCATGCTTAATACCTATTCTTAGCTCAAGTTTCTAGAGCTTGCTTTGTGTCTCGGGCATGAAATCTCAGAGCATGCAGAATAGATGATCTGAAATATTAAATCCTAAACGGCTCTTGCCAGCAGGCAACTGTGGGCTCAGCAGAACCTCTGTGTAGACAGTCTGATTACCTAGTTGCTCAGGCCTCTTTGCCGGCAAAAAGTATAACTGAATAAACAGAAAGATCTGCAATGCCTCAGCGCTCAGAGAATTATGACAGTGGGAAGAATGAAGCTCTGAGGTCAAAATCTTTTAAACAGCAATAATCCTTGCACTACATCGGACACTGGCAATCTCAGTCCATTGTACTCATGGGAATGCCTTTTAGATGCTCTGATTCATACAGGTACTTGGGAGCCTGACCAAAAAGACCTAACTAGAATACATTGCAATTCTGAGTCTCAGACAATGTATATGAAAAAGACACCAGAAGTAACTTTTGTTGAACAAAAGGATTCGTGGCTCTCGCAACTGTTTATCATTGTAACTCTATTTCCAGATATGTTTATCATGTAACTCTGTTTCCAGTTACATGACAACAAGTACAGTTTATGGGAAGAGATACGTGCAACAACCGCCAAATGACCTGTCCATCTTATCAAAGACAACGAAATGATGATTCCCTGCTAGTGTCTAGATATTATTTATCCAAGTCATTGATTTGTAGGTGTTCATTCCATTTTCTCATACACAATCCAGTAATCCATAATCCAGTAAAAGACTCACAACATAGACATTCAATTTACAGTTGCTGCACAGGGTCTATTAAAAATTCTTTCATTACAAAGTATTTATTTCCTGGATTCTTACATATTTGGAAAATGCATAAAACACATGAAAAATATAGTTGTTCAAACAAAGAAACATCATTCTGATCTCATGTTTTCTTCCCAGGAACAGAATTCACAGCAATCCATTCCCTTTAAGTTTATTGTTTTCTAAATTTGTGCCAAGCACTGAGGAGCTCAATGCTTGGCACCAATTAAGAAAACAATAACTAGGGAGTGGGTTATAAAGTATGTTGATTCCCTGTTCTATGCCTCACTCTGGGTGAATTCAACCGTCTGAAGGGATAGCAAAGTCAGAAGTACGTGGCAAGCAGCAGGCTGCCTAGAGGGCTGCAGCTCAGACAAGGTTCCAGGAGAGAGAGCCTCCCCATCTTTCCCAGGCCAAAATGTTTTCCATGTCATGAAGGTCACCAGTGGTTGCCAATACGCATATACAGACTGTATTGGCTTGGTCACAGTTAGCTGGAAGAGCTAAAGCTCTGTAGTACTCCAGAGTTCTCAAATAGACCTGTCCAAAACCTCTCATTCCTCTGTTCCAACCTGTAATTCCAACCCCAAGTCCCACCCCAGTTTCCAACCAGTGCTTCCACCGAGAGGGCTGTTCCACTCCCTGTGAAGTCCCACAACACCTTCTGCTTCGTGCCGAACTCAGACTCGGGTATCTACCTCCTACCTATCACATCAATATGATGTAGAGGAATGTCTGGGGCCCTAAACCTAAATCACCTTGTCTGGCACCTGCATCAACCTTCCTTAGTGACAATCTTGAATCTAGTTGGTTTTCTTTGAGAATTTATTTCCTTCCCAAGTATACTTCTGTGATTAAAATTATGTGGTGTCCCAAGTTTAGTTTCGATTATATTTTACAGACACCCGTCTACATTAAATTTACCTTCTTGCTTTTCCACCATCCTTAGTTTTGTTGTAGTGTTTTTGTTGCAACTCTGTTTTTCCTTCCTGTGTCTAGTTATTTATAAATTACCATTAAACTGATTTTTATATTTTATTTCCATCAAGATAAACAAGATACAAATATGTGCCCTCAAAAAAGTTAATGATCAATCAGAGAAAAGTGTATCTATACCCGCACCCAATAGACACCATAATCCAATGCACACATGCAAATTAAGAACAAGAAAGATGATGGAATTAGCTCCAAAACTGCTAACCTTCACATTAATCTGTCTCTTGCATGTCAACAGTTTATTTCAAATATTCAGTCACTGTCAGTCTAAGAAAGTCCTAAATCCAAAGCCCTGTGGGAATGACGTGAGTTTCCTGGTGTCCCGCACACGTTCGAAATCCTGCTGTGTTAAAATGATGTGAGTTTCCTGGTGTCCCATACGTTCGAAATCCTGCTGTGTTCAGAGTGTTCAGAGAGGCCAAAAGGCACCATCCATGGACTTTAGGAGAAAATATTTTGTATTTTGTGCATTTAGAAAAAGCCCACAATTTGAACGTTTCAGTATTTAAAGCCAATAAACAAGGAGCTATTATTTAATTTAAAAAATCTTTTTTCAAATTTCCCTGGAATATTTTATTTCATTTACAAAATAAATGTATGAAGATGACAAAATCTTAGAACTTTTTCAGGTTGAGTGACTTACTTTATACTGTTCTAAATTTTACATTAACAAAATTACGTTCATCACTTAGAATGTGACATTGTATTTAGAAAGTCAGCTTCCGTTGTCCTATTAAAATGGCATTTAGATTGTAAGTATGACATTATACTCAACTTTCCTTTTCTTTTCTTTTTTTTTTGAGACGGAGTCTGGCTCTGTCGCCCGGGTGGGATGCAGTGGCCGGATCTCAGCTCACTGCAAGCTCCGCCTCCCGGGTTCCTGCCATTCTCCTGCCTCAGCCTCCCGAGTAGCTGGGACCACAGGCGCCGCCACCTCGCCTGGCTAGTTTTTTGTAGTTTTAGTAGAGATGGGGTTTCACCATGTTAGCCAGGATGGTCTCGATCTCCTGACCTTGTGATCCGCCCATCTAGGCCTCCCAAAGTGCTGGGATTACAGGCTTGAGCCACCGTGCCCGGCCTCAACTTTTCAAAAACATAATTGTTACATAAAGATATAACATACATATACACTCACACACACATTTGTAATCCTTTCAGGCTTATGCATAAATACACGTTAAAATATTGAAAAGCAGTTCCAAAAATAACTAAAATGTCATTTGCCAAACTACTTTTAGGCTATCTCTGGGAGTAGTAGAATTTGTGGTCATTAAAGGAACAAAATGTTTCCTATTTTGCTTTTCTCCCACCCTTTTCCAGCCAACCTCTTCTAACCAGTCTCCATCTTTAAATAATGCTAGAGACCTACAATAGTTTTCAACTATCAGATTTAAACTCTTTGGTTGTATCAGACTGGTAAGTTGAAAATAAATGGTAATAGGCAGTTTGTGTTGGGCCTATCAGGCAAGTTGTTTCTTCAGAATAATATTCAATTTGATACACATTTTGAAACAAACAATTACTTTGTTTCAAGGCTTGCCATGAATAAACAGTTCTTTTAAGTTATTAGTGAAGGGACAGCAACAGTCGACCATTTTATCTACCCATCTGCTTCTCTGCGGCAACAAACTGATTTCCATGGGACACTTGAATAAAGCAAGGCTGTCTGTCCAAAAGAAGTAGAACTATGTCCTCAATAGGCAATGGAACAATGACTGACACTGAGTCCTAGTGCTATCACCAATATCCCGAACAATCCGGCTTTAATCCCAAAAAAGGTACAAATACAATTTAAGACTAGTTTGGGTTTGGTCCCAATGGGGCTAAGAGAAACGACTGATTGTTGAACACTGGATTCCCTGACAACTGGAGAGAAAAAATTAAAATTCCAACATGATGATGTTAATAATAATTTCATCTCCAGCACCATTCAGGAAGCTGATTAGATGATCCTAATGGGTGATTTAAAGTGAAAGAGAAAAACACCCTTGGCATAATTTAATAAGATCTTCAGACTGAAGCATATTCAAGGGTTTCACAAAAGACCTTCTCATGGCCTTTTAATAGCTCTTTCCAATTGCAATTAACTTGTTAAATGCCAATTCTCATTACCTCCTCAGAAATCCAAAGGCAGTCCTTTCTGATTAAATCATTCAATAACTGTTAACAGCACAATGACTAGTAGGTATTTATGGACAGCCCGGCACTGATATGAAGCTTTCAGTTCTCCATGCCAAGAGAAAAACTGGAGTGGGTGATTTCAAATCATAGTAAATTCTATTCATCTTCGGAATGTGCTAGGTTATATTTACCTAACATATTCACCCTTCTTAATTGTTTTACTGGCACTAGCATTTAGATTAGGAAGACAGGCATGGTGGCTCATGCCGCTAGTCCCAGCTACTTTACAGGCTGAGGTAAGAGGATCCCTTGAGCCCAGGAGTTCAAGGCTGCGGTGAGCTATGGCGGCACCATTGCACTCTAGCCTGGTGACACAGCAAGACCTCAACTCATTTAAAAAAAAAAAAAAAAAAGTTTATTTTAGATTAGTATAACCTTTTCATACTCTCAATAGACTGCAGAAATGATGATTAGAAGGGAGTTCATTTTTGTGGAAAAGCCAGGTAGGTACTGGAGAAATGGGAACACATGTCAACTGTGACCTCCACTGCCTGGCAGCATGACGAGTCCGATGGCCCCACTCAGGAGTCACTCAAAGGCCTGTGGACGTCTCCACCGGGCCATTACCACACCAACAGGCAATGGCTATGTCAACCCATACCAAAGCTCACTTTTTCCACAGATCTACCTGCAACCTTTGCTTCCCCTCCTCCCTGACTGCTTGCTGACCCCCAGGACTGGACAAACCTGGCTCAAGAGACCAGGGTTCTGGTTCAAAGTTCAAGCTTGTCACCATCCTCCCAAGACAGAAGACATTCACCAAAGAGTTGGAAAAGGTCAGCTCTGCCACGTCCTCTTTCCTGTTGCACTTTTATTTCTTGTATTCCTGAGCATCCTGGGACAGTGCTCCTCTGAGAAAATGAATACAACTCTCGGAGGATGATCCACAGCAAACCCAAAGCCGCCTTTGCTTACAAGTTATAGAAAGATCCCATGAATACTCTATTCTCTATGCAACTTCTTGTCCATGCAGTCTTACCATGGAGGAGGGTATTATCATGGAGAAAAACAGACTTTGACTATTAAAAAAATAATAATAATAAAGCATAATCAACTAAAACTACCATTGAACTTATGCTGTAGGTCACTACAGCAAAGAAATGATCAAGTTTCAGTATCTTCCAGAAACTAGATAAGTTGTTATAGCTTGTTTAAATGAATATATCACTAATAATATGCATTTTGAGGGTTTTTTTTTTTAACAGATTAAGAAGCTTGTAATATGTGAAGTTCTGTCCACACTTACCTGAGATGTTAGGGTTTGTTGAGCTTAAAATACTTACTTCCAATTAGAAGCAGCCAAATACAATTTTTTATGTGAGAAAATAATTGCAATGCTAGCATGACCCTTTACTTTCCTAGGGCTAAAGTCAGAAAACAGAAACAAATATAAAAGTATCACATTCATGTCAATGGTTTAGTGAAGACAGGAATTATTCTTTAAATGCTGCTTAAAATGCGCCCAGACTCTGCCCATTTATCTGCACCTCTTCCAGCAGAGCGTCTGACACAAAATGGGTGTTCCTTTAATCTCTGCCATCCCCATCCACACCTTTCAACTGGCAGGAACTTCCCTAACTAAATGCTACCTGCAGTATTTTTACTATACTCTCAATCATCATGGTACTTAAAAGCTTAGTTCATAACTGTCTTTTTACACCTTAAAAAATATGGCTTATGTAAATTTTATAAATATCATTTAATTGTACACTGAAAATGGTATTTTATGGCATGTAAATTATGTTCATATGTGGTTAGGTTCTTGTTCTCAAGTTATTTCATTTTGCTTCTTTTTCCTTAAAATTTATTCAACACAACAGTTCAAGGATGAAAAGATTCCCTCTTTTTCTTTAACATCTTTTCACTCTTCCCGCTAGGGAAGCACAAGATAAACATTAAGTGACACAGAAATGCCTTATTCTGTCTTTTGAGCTCAATGCCCTGAAAACAGCCCAACCTTCCACCTTTTATGTGTGTTGGTAAATTTGAACTGAGGAATTAAACAGGCTGCAGGTGTCTGAAATTCTCTTTGTTCGGCCTATGTAAAAACCTCCATTATCCGTTTTAACAATCTATTCCGAAATGATGACTCCCCAAGTTCCATCTGGCTTTGATTTCGCCACAGACCTTCGCGTCTGAGTACGTAACTGCCTGCTGAAGACCTCCAGGCACCTCGTATGGTTTCTAGAGCTGAACTCATCATCCTTCTTCCCAGCACGCACAGGCTCTCAGCGATGCTTCCACTACGTACGTAGCTCAAGCTTGAACCTGCGTCACCTCGAACTCCTTGCCTCTCTCCTACTTTCTGGCTTGAATCCACCTCGATGTCCTACCAATCTTACCTTCTAACTATTTATTAACTCTTTAGTCTGTCCCCACTATTACTGCTCTAGTTCAGATTCCAAATACTTCTCACCCAAACCACTGCACTGCCTCTCAGGTGTCTCCCTCATTCTCTACATCTCAGATCCCCTTCTCCATAATGGCCAGTACAATCCCACTAAGCCTCCATTTGGTCGGTTAACTCCTCCACTTAAACCCTTCAGTGGTTCTTCCTCTCTTTCTCACTCAACCACAAATTCTCACATGTCATATAGAACCCAGCCTCTGGGAATCTGGCCCCACCCATCTCTTCCTCTAAACCCTACAATCCCTTCTTGGAATGTCTCTCTTGTTTTCACCGGCTAGCACCTTCTCATCTCTTAACAGTACTCTAGGCCAGGCATGGTGACTCACACCTGTAATCCCAGTGCTTTGGGAGGCTGAGGCGGGAGGATTGCTTGAGGCCATAAGTTGCAGACTGGCTTGGCCAACAAAGTGAGACCTCATCTCTCAAAAAAAAAAAAAAAAAAATTAATCCTACTTCGGAGCCTGAGGTGGTATTAAACCCAAGTGTTTAAAGCTGCAGTGAGCTATGATCATACAAGCACACCCCAGCCTGGGTAACAGAAGGGGACCCTGGGTAACAGAACAAAACTATTCTCCTCCAGTGGCTTTCATGGCCTCACACTCTTAGCAAGATTTGCTAATTTTGCTACAGCTCCTGTAAGCCTACCTACCCTGACCACATTTCTGTATTTAAGTGCCCGGCCTCCACTTTAGCACGTGAGCTACCTGACGGCAGGATTTTCTATCCCCAGCTGATAATACAATGATTCACACATGGTAAGCTGTCAATAAATATTGAAGAATGAACAAATGAATATAGAGAGTTCAAACATGAGGACTAAAGGTCTGTATCAGAAAATTGTATCAAGATTCTAGCTGTTAAAATATAGAAGACTCTATCACATTCCCCAAGACCAATTTACATTTTTCCACTGTCCTTAACTGTAATTCTTACTCTCTCATTCCTGACATCATGTTGATTATTTTGAGAATATTAAGGCTATCGAGAGTGATGCTTCTCTCTCCTCTTGGATGCAAAAATTATCTGTATCTTCATCCACAAGAAATATGTCCCTCCCTGCGATTCAGTTTGTCCATGTAAAAAAAAAAAAAAAAAAGCTCATGCTCGTCACCTGGCCTCTCTCTCTTCCCAAACCCCACTCATCTACTTGCACCTCTGAGACAGCCCTTAGATTTACTCCCTCCTCTAAATTCCCAGAGCCACTGCTATAGTTGAGGTCGTTATCATCTCTCATTTAGACTATTTTGACAACCTCTTAACTAACCTCTCCTCCTCTAGTCTCTCCCTTTAAGTAACCCACTTTTTATGCGCCTGGGCTCTAACCAAAACCGATCATGCCTTAAAATCTTCTCATGTGAATAAGAAAAAGCTCAAAATTATTAGTGTGAAAATCAAAGCCTTACACTGTCTTGCTTCATTCTACCTTTTAACCTCACCTCCCCGGGTGCACTCTAGAACCTGCCACTCTGCTGATCGCTTCTCCGCAGGCCGCCGTGTGCCATCTCTCTTCACTGGTGCTCACGCTTTTTCCCTTTGACTTCATCCCTCTTTCACCCCGAAAACTCCCTACTCATCCTTCAAAACTACTCGTTCAAGGCGGTATGACAATCACGCCTGTAATCCCAGCACTTTGGGAGGCGAGGCGGGCAGACAGCGAGTCAGAGTCCAGACCACAGTGAACCCCTGTCTCTATAAAATACAAAAAAATCAGCCAGGCGAGGTGGCCCGGCCTGTAGTCCCAGCTACTTTCGGGGAGGCTGAGGCAGGAGATGGCGTGAACCCCGGAGACAGAGCTTGCAGTGTGGAGACTAAGCCACTGCACTCCCAGCCTAGGCGACAGAAGCTGAGACTCCGTCTCAAAAAAAAAAAAAAGCAAAGGGAGTAAAATAAGAAACTCCAGTGTACCAGAACCAATTTCCTCCTATCTACCTCCATATTTGCTTGAGACCTTTCCTCTCCATGATAAAAAAAAAAAAAAAATTTATAGATTCAGTTGAAACCACCTCTATGTCCTTCCCCAACCCTTGTGTTCCCCCTCCCGCTCCTATATCATTTTTAAAAGAGGCTACGGTCAAAGGAAAAGCACAGCTGGATAGTAAAGCGATAAAAATAGTTTTTAATCAGGACTTCAGCAACAGGGGGAAGAGATCTCCGTCAAGACCCCAGGCTGAATTCCAAATCCAGCATGGGCAGGTGGGAATTTATAACCGAAGGGCAGGGTGGCAGTCGGTGCATAAAACATTATTAGGAGGCCAAATCACAGGTAAGGGGAGACGCTGGCCACAGCACCCTAACGGGATTCTTGCGAAGACAGACCAAGAGGACCAGACATCTCCCAAGGGAGGATGAGGAACCCGGCCAGACACTGAGAGTGATCAGATATGAAGGACCGGGGTCCCGGCTGGACTGACTCAGCAGGGTTCTTGCTGAAATGAGATTCTCCAAGGAAGCACACGGACGGGCCCTGGTGGGGACAGAGTTCAGGAACCTGACTAAAGTTTAGAAAAGCAGAGAATCTTTGTCAGCACCAAATCCTGTTTAGGAGTATGAAATTTTCCTGTGGAGGATTAGGGTAATGTTTTCTTTCCCCAAAAAACACTAAAACTGAACAATGATCAATGCTATTGTGCAGACTCTAGTCTGCTAAATATTAAGTAAAAAGGTGCTGTGCCCCCTTGTCTTTGACCCTTTCAGCCATAAGTCATGCAACTCAACCCCTGAGCTCCAAGTGAAAGGCCCTCTGCTGCCCCACGCTGTGGAGGGAGAAACACCTTTACTGAACGTCTGCAGGTTGGAAAGAAAGGCTAAAGAGCATGCTGCGTGGCTGTAGAAAGAATAACACAGACAACGGATCTATTACTGATAAAACAGACTAAGAACAATGGGCTGATGAGACTTAACTAAAAAGATGCTTATTCCAATGTTAGAGGTTACCTCGGCGAAGACACACAGAGAAAAGAAATGCCCGAAACGCCAGGTGGCAAGTAATGGGCTTTCCATGGTTAATCAAACGGGCACTGCAACGCCAACACGCCTCCTGAAACTCAAACCCTCCATTTTTGCATTGCTGCCAACTCGTCTCCAAAACATCCACTGCTAATCAAACTTGTTTGGCTGCCTCCTTATCGAAACTTTATAAAACTTTCATTTCAGCCTCATGAGCCCTGCAGCTGTAAATTAATTGAATAAAATTTACAAACATTACGCAGTGAGATAAAGCACTTTCAAAGTCTTCGCCCTGTTCAGTTGACTTAGCTGCCTCGCACGCCAGTTTTGCTTGACATGAGTTCAGAGTCCCTGGAAACCTTCCTAATCCTACTCTCCAGGCCTTGTGCCTATTCATGGAACCATGTTAACCCATAGCCGGAAAATTAATAAACCTCAGATGGGTTTAAGCACTCAAAATACTCCTGATACTTCTTGCCATTCATCATATTGCAGACATCCTTTGCCATAGGAGAATCCTCCTCAAAAGACCACAACAGCAGCAGATAAAATCCCTGAGGTTATAAGCATACAACAAAATGTCTCATTTAAGATTACTGCAGTCGGAGCCCAGGAATTAAATTTGCTGAAGGTGCAATCGCTTATGCCTTAGTTTATTTTTTTAGTTTTTTATTTTATTTATTTATTTATTTACTTATTTTTGAGACGGAGTCTCACTCTGTCGCCCAGGCTGGAGTGCAGTGTGATCTCGGCTCACTGCAAGCTCCGCCTCCCAGGTTCACGCCATTCTCCTGCCTCGGCCTCCCCAGTAGCTGGGACTACAGGCACCCGCCACCGCGCCCGGATAATTTTTTGTATTTTTAGTAGAGATGCGGTTTCACCATGTTAGCCAGGATGGTCTCGATCTCCTGACCTCATGATCCGCCTGCCTCAGCCTCAAAACTGATTTCTGAACTTACCTATTTCTCAAAGACGGTGCAAAATTATCACGATTTTTAAAAAGCAAGGTGAGTAAAACTGATTGCCTCTGTATCTGCCAACTGTACAGATGAGTCAGCTAATCAGTGGTTACATACACTGACAGAAAAGACAGAGAAGACCATTCACTTTCTGAAATGAGAAGTCCTAATATACCGAGGTGCATTACGTCACTTAGGATTTCCGCGGTTATGAAAGAAGAATTGAAACGTCTTCCCTCTGGTGGGTTTTCATAGCACAACTGCCACCGCTTCCAGCTGAGGTCTAGTCTCTTACCTTCCCTTCGCATCCATTTTATCAGCATCTGGAAGCCCTCTGGCCTATTTGGAGCCATGGGGGCAATGGAGGCAGTTTCAAAGCTTCTGTCTTGTGTCAGAAAACCTGGGTCTAAAACCACCTCTGATATAAACTACTAAGGGACTTGTACAGATTCCTTAAACTCTGCAAAACACTGTTCTCAACAGCAAAGTGAGGGAAAAACAGTTCTCAAGTGGAGTTGGTATGAATTGAAATAAGAGAAAGTAATACAAGGGTTGGGCACACAATAGGCTCTGAAAAAGAACTGTGAAATGGAAATGTATCTATTTTTCCTTTCTTTACAAAACAAACAGAAAATGGAACCAACATATCTCACTGCAGATTGCTCTTTAAATATGTGACCTTATACCAAAAGCATACAAGTTCACAAACAGATTATTTTTATAATTTAATCACAGAAAAGACTAGAATATCAGGTAGTTTGTGGCTACAAAAGGGACTGCTCCCCACTCAAGCCAGGAATGTATAGAATAAGTCCTTGAAATAAATGCTCAGGTCTTCCCTTAGTAATTCTGCACAGTGGGGAAATTAGCTCATTCAAACAAAGTTTATTAAATAAATAAAATCCCAGCACTTGCCTCTTTAGACAAACACCAGATGGAGACAATACAAAAGATTGCTAATGCTTTGGCAAATGAATCACTCTTCCAAATACCATTTACAAAAGCCCACCAGACCTCCAGCCGTGATGATGCCATCGGAACCCCTATGGTAATTATTAGTGTATTTAACTCAAGACCAGAAACATGAGAGTAATTTTTAAAGACCCCAAAACTTCCATATAAATAAATCTAGAAAGGAATTACTGTTTACACCACAGAGCCACAGGTTCAAATAGCCAAACTTAAAGAAGAAAAAACATACATATACGTATCTACTTCATCGTGTAATCTCTGAACAGTAAGAACTTTATTGAGTTGTCACCAAGGAAAGAACAAAATCTAAGATGGGAAGTTTCTGGAAAATGAGAGCCCAGAGAAACTTGACCATAAAATGAAAATTACAACGGACTTACAGAGCTGGTCTTCTTTGGGTTAAGAAACTAACGTCTTCTTGTGCAAAAGAAGAATTCAAAAGAGGAATTCTTATGTAGATGACGGATATATACATGTCTAAACATCTAACATCTACCAAGCACCTACTACATAACTAAGCCCCATGTCAGGTGCTGTGGAATAAGAAGAACCATTAAAACTTATCTCCAACCTCAAGAAGTTTCTAGTTCAGGGAAGTGACTGACAATCATAATACCGAGGCATAAGTGCTATGCCAAAGAGGGTCACGGGTTACGCTAAGAATACAAGTATCACATCAGAAAATTACCATACTTAAAATCTCAGCAAAGAGATTATACCCTCATACAGTTAATGTTATCAACATCCATCCAGTCTCTCAAGCTCACCCTCTTCAACAATCTTCACTTTACTGAGTTCTGGGTGGACCACTTACATATCATATGACATACATATCACACCAGTGGATTCTGACATCACAACCACTGCCTGCTCCCTAACACTCACCCTCCACCGTCTATTCTAAATGCTTCCCAATCAGTGTCCCCATTCTTCATTCTACTCACCGCTTAGTTACTAGAAAATTTTTCTCAACCATGAATCTGACTTCACTCCCTTTCTTGAAAACCTCCTGCAGTTCCTGTTGGGTACAGGATAAAGATCAGACAACTTAGTATAGCCCAGCTCAGTCCAGCTAGCAAAGCAAATACCGGCTTTATTCCCTGCAAGCAACCTAAGACAAAGACAACCACACTAAACTCAGTATTAGCAGACCACTGTCCTCCCTGAGGCCTCCACTGCTTTGCACACACTCTTTCTCAGAAGGTCCTTTCCCCTCCTCCTGTTGGTGCAGCCAATTCTTTCTATTCCTTCTAATGCACCATCTTCTTTGTAGTCTTCTTTGACCCTAGGTAGGGTTACATCTTTGCACAAGCAAGCTGAGCTGTGTCCTGGCTCCCCACTGCAAGACAGACAGATCTGGTGCTCTCTCTCTTTCTTTGGGCACAAGCACGCCTGTACAGTGTCACCAGGGCAATTATACCTTTTATAGACAATAGTGGCGAAGAGCCAAGTGATGGCACTCCCATGTTATGGCTACATAGCTGTGTTTACTTTGTACATGGAGTTGTGCACCTGCGCTACAGATTCGCTGAGTCACCCGGGATATTCACCACAGCCTATCCTGTCTGGCTGCAGTGCAGCCATGTTCCTTACACCTACTAATTCAAAAGTACTGTAATTCCATTTTAAGGGTTCTAAACCATGAACATTAATATAATTTAGGATTTTAGATATTTCTCATTTAAACTTAGGAGCAAACTCTGCATTAGGCCTTTTCTCCTTTCATTGTCCATAAGATAAATCACCAAATCCTTGCACAAAGAGAAACAGATATAAACTGCGTCAGAAATAACAGGTGAGCCTTACTAAGGATGCTGACCCATGCCTAACATCTTAGTACAGCATATGCATATATATCAGAAACATGCCATGGGCTTTCATACCCTTACGATAGCTCATTGTAAGTTTCATCCCCCAAAGAAGGCAACTTACATACTTAGGTTTTTCTACATAGAATCCAGGTGTTTTCACCAGTGATGCTCTCCAAGGGATGCCATCATAGTAATCAGTCTTGCCAGTGCCAACTTCAGTTCTACTAAATTTAATGCCCTCTTATTTTGACTCAGGAATAAATTATCTCAATGGCTACTTACATGGTCCACTATAGCAGGAAAAAAAAGCCACACTGAGCAAGCAGTGGTCCTTTCCATGCTATACAAGCAAGAAATGCCTATGAAGACAGACTTGAGTGCAGTCTAAAGAATCTTTTGCTTTGCCTTAACACTCTACTTTGGAATATCCTTGCTCAAAAAGAAGTCTACCCAAGGTGTGTATCTTTCCTTTTTCTAAGCCCTTTGGCCTCAGGAGGACTGGTTTCATTCATGTGGTGACGTTTTCGCACAGCTGAAGACTCAACTGTATGATCCTTCCTTCTGGGCTCCTACAAGGGCACGCCAAAGTCCCCTCAAATCACCAACACAGTGCACATCCCCTTTGCATCCCACAGCGTTCTGCTAGTGTGTGTAACACCACAGTGACAGCTCTCTAGAGTGGAACAGTGAGAGCGCTTTTTCCCAGACTACTTCACCTGTGAGGTAAACGGTATCGGCAGCACTAGGTCCGCTCAGTCTACGGCTCGTACAAGACCTTGCTTATGACAGACTTCAAGAGCTGCTTATGAGCCAGCTGTTAATTCATACAAAGTGCACAGAAATTCCTTCTGGAGCAATATTAGTTGTTTTACATTATCCTTAACCTTGAAAAGGTTAGTTTTTCAATGGGGGATGATTATCCTGGATAGACGCACACCCCCTACAAACGTGAAACTGGCAAATTCACTAAATATTTCTCAAGAGCCACCAAGCTAGCAAAAGTAGCAACTAAATAATATTATATACTCTGCCCTTCAGAGCAACCTTCTTAATGCTGAAGTGTTTAATTCATAGAATGACTGACTTATTTTCAATAGAGTAAGGCTGTATTGCATATTGTAACTCTCTCCAAATCTATACTTATCAGCTAATTCTTCAAAAGGTAAGATCAATTACCACACAGAAGGAGAAGCATCCATTTTTCTTGAAGCTGTCAAAATTTGAGCTGTCTCCCCTAGGGTTTCCACTGACAGTTATGAAAAAATTCAGTATCTGTCAATTTTGGAAGAAATTTAAAAGTAGTAAAATGTTCTTATAAATCTATATTAAATTTTCAGTATATTTATTGTATATTTGGATTACTTTATTTGCTTTCCTCCAAATCATTTATTTACTAAATTCTCCTAAATTAGCTTAATAATTAGGTTTCCTTCAGGAGAAATCCGTTGGTTATACACATAAATTGCTAACAAAAAAGGGATCAGAGCTAAATGGATCCACTTTTTCCTCTTTCATATACTATAATACAAGGCTACTGAAGAATTTACAGTGTGAATAATGTGTATTTTGAAACCCAAGCTTAGAATAGTAGTATTTTGTTTCACTATCAAAAGACAAAGCAAAAAATAAAAAATAGGTTACACTAATGTACTTTTAAAAATATACCTGGAAAAGAAAGGAAACCATTTCATTTAATGCTGTCTTACAGAACAGAAATGCCAATGTATTTTTACAGAAATAATTCAGCATCTTGAAGTATAAGTAAAAACACTAATGAAGACCAGACTTTGTAGAGTTATTTTATACAAATAGAATAAATTTAGGTGGGGCACAGTGGTTCACGCCTGTAATCCTAGCACTTTGGGAGGCCATGGCAGGCGGATCATGAGGCCAGGAGTTCGAGACCAGTCTGACCAACATGGTAAAACCCTGTCTCTACTAAAAATACAAAAAAATTAGCCAGGTATGGTGGTGGGCGCCTGAAATCCCAGCTACTAAGGAGGCTGAGGCAGGAGAATCACTTGAACCCAGGAGGCGGAGGTTGCAGTGAGCCAAGATGGTGCCACGCACTCCAGCCTGGACAACAGAGTGAGACTCCATCTCAAAAAAAAAAAAAAGAATAAATTTAATAAAAAGAGACTACCCCATTGTTTCCACTAAAATTGCTGCCAAGGGAAATATACATCTTAAGGATCAAGGCTTAGAATTGCTTTTCACCTGTTAGAATAAAATCTGTCAGTAATCTGAAGAAACACAAACAATCAGCAAATTCTAGTTAGACGGCCACAAACTAGGTAAATCACTAAAACGTGTCACATGAGGATAAAGTTAGTCTTGGTAAGAAGAAATGTTTAAAATAATTTTTTCTCTTAGATGTTTGCTGACAGATAAAATGGAGAACTTCATTTTCACCAAGTAATCCAAAGTATAAAGAGGCATCAGTATAGTGCTGTATTGCTTTTGTTAAAATGGTACAGGGAGGAAAAGAGAATATCTTCTAAAATTCCTTAAATGGGAAAGTCATAGTTTATCACATCGTATTATCACTCTCTAGTTACATAGTACTTGTTTCTCCCACAGACAATGAAGTTCCTGTGGACAGAAAGGTCTGCTTCCTGCTTATCCTGTATCTCAGCATCTGAATGGTCATGACTGGAACACAGGCCGACTCTACAAGCATGGCAGTTTACAATCTCACACTCGAATCTTTTAGAAGAAGAGTCTGGGTAACAATAAAAGTATCTGCTGAGAAATGACCACCTCACTCTACTCTTTTCAGGCTTCCCATTCTGTGCTGAGTCACCCTCAGTAGGCCTAAGTGTGGCCATCCTCTCAGCACTCCCTGTAAACCTATTTAAGAATCCACAAAAGAAGGAGAACACCACCAGGCAGATTGGTGATGATATTTCTTGGGGAGGCTGTGCAGTTTTTCATAGTGAAGCCTACAACTTAGATTTTCAGCACTAACAGAACTCCATTATCAGGAGGAGAGAAAAGTACTAATTTCAGATGGGGTCTGACCGGGGACAGTTGGAAGAATCTATACAGAGACACTTCAGTGACCAGCCAGGATGTAATAATGGAAATTGGATTTACCCCTCCATGCGTTAACACCAACATCCAGTTCATGATACTGAACAAGAACAGCAATCACTAAGAGACTGGGAAATAAACACAAGGACCGCTCCAATTTATTAAGAAAGTTTCCAGAACACAGTGAAGGTAGGTAGTGTGGAGTCCTGACAAGGTCTGTTAGCAACAACAAGGAAGAGGCCAGCCCCAGATCGGGGAGAACAACTGTTCTGAGAGACAGCTAATCACAAACAACCTGCTTGTATAACATCCTGTTCCCAAATACCTTGCTCTGCATATACCCCAACAGTAACCCTCTCTGCACATAATCCCTCCACATGGCCCTAGAAAACTTCCTTTCAGTCCCTGCCTCTGGGCAGACAGCCTCTTCTCTGCTGTGCTGGCCATTGCTTCCTTGCAACCTACTTTCCTGCTAATAAACTTGTTTTTGTTGTTGTTGTTGTTGTTGTTGAGATGGAGTCTCACTCTGTCGCCAGGCTGGAGTGCAGTGGTGTGATCTCGGCTCACTGCAACCTCGGCCTACCAGGTTCAAGCGATTCTTGTGCCTCAGCTTCCCGAGTAGCTGGGATTACAGGTGTGTGCTACCATGCCCGGCTACCTTTTGTATTTTTAGTAGAGACAGGGTTTCACCGTGTTGGCCAGGCTGGTCTGGAACTCCTGACCTCGTGATCCGCCCACCTTGGCCTCCCAAAGTGCTGGGATTACAGGCGTGAGCCACCGCACCTGGCCTAAACTTGGTTTTAACTCACATCTGTTTCAGTAAATTATTTTACTACCCGTGAAGCCAGCCTTAGCCGCTCACACTCACAACAGGCAGAAGCCAGGTGGAGCCTGAAGGAGTCCCTGAGTTAAGGTGACAAAGTTGAGAGTATAGGGAGACCAAAAAAGGCTAGAGTTTACAGGTCAGAATACCAGAGAGGAAAGAACTGCACAGGGAGAGAAATCAACAAATCTGCAGAAAGTTAACCGTAAATATTCCACGGAGTACTCATCAGCACATGCACAGGAAGACACTGCCTGAAGTTGGGACAGGACCAACTGAAACAGTTAGAGGTAACAGTAGCAGGTGCCAGGTATGGCCAAGAATAGTGCCCACTCCTATCAACCAGAGTAGAAAACCTCAAGGTTCAAGGGGTATTGAATAGAAGACCCAAAGAGCCTTGCCTAGTGACTACACTAAATATTGCTCCAGTCCCACCTAAGAAAGGTTAAAAGCACGATCCCTTCCCCTACACACACTAAATAAAACTGTTTCCAAGTAACTTCACTGTGTTACAGGGGGGGAAAAAAGCTCAAGAATAATTGCAGGGATACAAAAATAGCTAGTACCCAAAAAGATAAAATAACAACATCTGGCATTCAGTCAAAAGTTACAGCTTCAAGAGGGCAAATACATGTGCAGGGAAACAGCAGCATGGTTTCACCAGGCAGCAGTGCATTTTCACTGGACAGTTGTCCCTAGTATCATAGATGAGGTCACAGACGACAGGAAAAAAAATGTTTTTTTGAAGAAATCAGACCGATTACTTTTATACAACTGGCACTCATCCAATAACAACCACCATACAGAGAGAGAGTGAGATGACTGGTATTGGAAAGAGATAAGAATAGATAAGCCACTAAGTACTTTCAGTAAGAATTAACTGTAATCCTGGCCACATGTGGTGGCTCACACCTGTAATTCCAGCACTTTGGGAGGCCGAGGCAGGTAGATCACCTGAGGTCAGGAGTTCGAGACCAGCCTGGCCAACATGGTGAAACCCTGTCTCTACTAAAAATACAAAAATTAGCTCGGTGTGGTAGCACGTGCCTGTAATCCCAGCTACTCGGGAGGCTGAGGTACAAGAATCACTTGAACCTGGGAGGCAGAGGCTGCAGTGAGCCGAGATCACGCCACTGCATTCCAGCCTGGGTGACAAGAGCGAAACTCTGTCTAAAAAAGAAAAAAGAAAAAAAGAATTAAGTGTAATCCTATACCTCAAGGACCCTGAGATGGACACACACACACACACACATTTTCTGCTAATACTATGCCATGCTATAAATTCTTACCAGTAGAGTTAACGCTTCACTTCTCACTTTGTAAATCACATTGAGGAGGTTTCTTCCACAGCTCATCTTATAAAACGGGGCTATACCAAGTCAAAAGATTAAATTTATCAAAACATAAAACCCACATAATGGATTTGGAACAGAACTGCAGCTGTATCTTCACTGGCTGTCCTGCAGAGGAAGATACCATGTAACTCAATGACTCCTTTTTTTACTTGTAAGTCAGTGGAAAGAGGCATTAGTTTCCTGTTAACCACTAAACATTGTCCGTTATCTTAAACATAGAATACATCAAAATACCAGATGGGTTTTCAGTGAGAAGCCCTCAGTTATGCTATCTTACTGTCCTTAATCACAGAAAAAGAAATACAGCATATTAATGAGAAATAGAACAGCTTTCATACATAGCAAATATAACTAGCTAGCCAAGGCCATCAACATGACTTGGCCATCGTTTACAGAAAAATAGTACTGCTTTAATTAATCACCACATTTTCAAAGGTTAAGGGCATGAAACCAGTTAGTCAGCTTAGACCTTGTTCCTTTCAACAAATGGGGAAATAGTCGCAGGCAATACTTTAAAAATAAAACAAACAAAAAAATTAGACCCGTAACTGACTCCAAAACCAAAATTCAGTCAAAAGGCATTAACTTCCCTTAATTCTAACAAGAAATGAAATGGTTTTCCTTCAAAACTCTTACTCCAGTGGATAAACATATTAGAATGAACTGCAAAAACCCACTAGAGCATCTGCTTTTCTATAAACACATAGAATGTCTACTGGAAAACAAGCCCCACCGAAAGCTGTACTGAATTACGAATAATCCACTCTACACTTGCTTGTCAGATCTTAGAACAAAACATACAAATACATCCACTTCGCAATATCTGTATAAGTGGACAAGTAGAAATCCGAATCGTGTTATCCGAAAATGTTTTACAATCATTTTTAGAATTTAATAAGTAAAAGATATGACTTTCCACTTTCATTTCCTTGTAGTATATTACATTGCACAGCACCTTCCATGACAAGGAACCCACACGGATGTGGGCTTTCTAGTTGGATTCTCTGCTGCCCCCTTGTGCTTCAACAAAACACAGCAGGCAGGCTACCCAGATGCCAAAACACCCCTCAGAGCCAGGTTTCACAGCAGAAACACGTCCAGGATGACTGACGATCTCCTTTTTTAAAAGCATTTTCATATTACAATTGAAATTATTTCACGTGCTTTCTGAAATCTGATCCACATGTCTAGTTATGCAAACTCGGTAATGACAAGGCAAGGCTTCCCTCCCACTCCTGATCCCCAGTGCTCGCATTCTCTCTCTCTCTCTCTCTCTCTCTCTCTCACACACACACACACACACACACACACACACACGCACACACTCTCTTAAACTTAGAAACCCACTATGTCTTGCAGGTAGTCAGAAACTTCAAGAATCTTTTAAGTTCCGCGGTACATGTGCAGATGTGCAGGTTTGTCACACTGGAAAACATGTACCTAAAAATTTGGTTCTTTCATTTCTGCAAAACAGTAGAATAACATTATTTCTTTGCACTGGTCAAATGACATATTCCGTCTGTGACATAATTTCTTTCTGCTAGGAACATAAGAGCTAATAGTTACAATATCATGATCATCACACATAGTACAAACAGTATAGGTCCTAGGAGGCGAAGACGAATAACTGCGTAATGCTGACAGTGAACTTTTAAAGGTAGGGGACTACACGAACAATACTGAGTCTGAAAATTCTCAGCAACGAGGTATATAAACCTGAAATGCTAAATAATTTCACAAATAATTAAATACACAACAAAGGATAAATTCAAGGTAAAAATAGTAGCTTTTAGTTTATTTTTCCAGAACTCAAATGTGAGGCCGAAAAAAGTCAAAGCAGAAAACATCATAAATGATAACTTTAAGGTTATTCAAAGGGTGGGAAATATTTTTAAAGCAGGTGAGATTTTTCCAAGCAGAAAGTGTACCAAATACTGAAATCACAGAAGATAGAACTCAACTCCATTCCTCATCTCAAATGCACTGAAGACCCGTAGAGACTCCCGAGAAGCCTACATTAAATCCCATCAGGAAGTTACATGTGCAGGTACCATGTGCAATATGGGGCACCTACACCCCAATGATCCAAATGAATCAAGCTACAACCTTCACTTACCCTTACTCAAGAATGTCAGCGATGGGAAACATTAAGCACACAGACTGTGAAGTGCTCGTTTCTGCTGGTTTCATACCCTTTCCAACAAATCCTCCATCCTCTGCCAGGGAAATCTTTATAAATCAACATCAATGAGACACCTCCATGCGATGGAAAATGCCAGCTAGTCTGAAATACCCATTCTCCCTTTTTCCTTCAGACTCTCCATTTTTTTTAATGTGTGCTAAAGAGAAGTGTTGTGTGAAACTTCATCGGAACTTAAACTTAAAAGGTATGAGACATGTGCTCTTTTTGGCTCTTGCCTTTCTTTCTCAGTGCAGGGGTAACGGCTGGTGCTCCAGCAGCCACTTTGAACCATGCAGGACCTTAAGGGTGAAAGTCAGGTGCAGCACAAGTGAAAGCATGATTGACATCTGAGGACCTTTTAAAGATGTTACTCCAGACCTGGAATACTTCCCTCTAGATGTCATTTATTTTTATTTTTAATTTTATTATTTTATTTTTCTAGAGACAAGGTCTCACTCTGTTGCCCAGGCTGGAGTGCAGTAGCACAATCATAGCTGACTGCAGCCTCAAAATCCTGGGCCAAAGCCATCCTCTCACCTCAGCTTTCCAAGGAGCTAAGACTACAAACGCATGCCACCATGCTTGGCTGAATTTTTTTTTAAATTTTTGGTAGAGACAGGGTCTCGCCATGTTGCTCAAGTTGGTCTCAAACTCCTGGCCTCAAGCTCTCCTTCCACCTTCGCCTCCTAAAGTGCTGTGATTACAAGCGTGAGCCACCATACCCAGCCTAGACATCTCTTGTATAAGAGCATAAACTGTTGTATCTTTCCGCCCCTGTAGTTGGGTCTCTGTCTTACAGCTAAGTCCAAGCTGTAACTAAAACACTAATTTTTTTTTTTTTTGAGATGGAATCTCACTCTGTCGCCCAGGCTGGAGTGTAGCAGCATCATCTCGGCTCACTGCAACCTCCACCTCCTGGGTTCAAGCGATTCTCCTGCCTCAGCCCCCTGAGTAGCTGGGATTACATGCATGCGCCATCACACCTGGCTAATTTTTGTATTTTTAGTAGAAACAGGGTTTCACCATGTTGGCCAGGCTGATCTCGAACTCCTGTCCTCAGGTGGTCCATCCACCTCGGCCTCCCAAAGTGCTGGCATTACAGGCGTTGAGTCACCACAGCTGGCCTAAAACACTCACTCTTGAACAACTCTCTATCACCCATCAGAAGTTCTAAGCCCTGCTGCCTTGCCAGTTTCCTCTCCTGCCATGCACAACATACACTATTTTTCTTAAGAATTCTATTATCTATGTAGGAGAGGAAAATGTTTCTCTTCTTACCCATCAGTTCATGGCTGAGATCCCTATAACAAAAGACAGACTAAGAGAAAAGCATATAAATTTATTTTAATGTAGGTTTTAAGTGATCCAGGAGCCTTTAGACATGAAGACCCAAAGACGCAGGGAAACTGGTGTATTTTTATGCTTAGGTTTCATGAAGACCAGACAGTTATGGGGAAGTGTGATTGGACAATGGGAATATGATCTAACGGTAATAAATTGGGGGAAACTTAGCAACGCCTGTTTGTTCACATTCTTCCTGGTATCTGTCTGTCTTTGAGGATAAGGATGTTCCCTTCCCCAGGTATAGAGAGTGCCTCTGGAATGAAGGATTTACAACTTGCTTCAGGAGATAAGGAGGAGGAGAAGATAAGAGCGACCTTCTTGCTTCTGCTGTTTGTTCTAATGCCATATTTTGGGGTAGCATGTCCTGAACCCCATCACTTACCATGCTCCAAATTTTCATAGATGAGGGGTTTCACTGCCTGGGACCAGACCTTAATCCACCCTCTGCTGACCTACTAAATTCCTAGTCCCCCTTCCTCAACTCAGGGGTCCCTTCCTGTATAGTCTTTGCCGGGCCTCCCTCCGCAGCCCTCCTGTGGCCCTCCTCTTCAGTCTTCCTCCTCCCTTCACAGCATCCCATTCACAGCTTCTACCTGTTGGATTCCTAAATATCTGTATATGTGTCTGTCTTCTACAAATCAATGGGCTCTTGAGTTTAGGGAGTATGCTGTGTCCAGTTCTAGATCTTCGGCCCTTGACATACTGTGAGGCTCAGAACGACACTGGTTACATGGCCAATATTTAGGGAGTATGCTGTGTCCAGTTCTAGATCTTCAGCCCTTGGCATACTGCGAGGCTCAGAACGACACTGGCTACATGGCCAATATTTAGGGAGCATGCTGTGTCCAGTTCTATATCTTCAGCCCTTGGCATACTGCGAGGCTCATAACAACACTGGCTACATGGCCAGTATTTAGGGAGTATGCTGTGTCCAGTTCTATATCTTCAGCACTTGGCATACTGCGAGGCTCATAATGACATTGGCTACATAGCCAATATTTTGATTTATAAATAATGGGCCACAGGCCAGCCAAACTTGAATGTGATTTATTCTGTGAAATCATCTCCAACCCAACCATCCCTCCTGTGTGCCTCCAGACACTCTGTACAGACCACCGAATAATGTATTTGGGGTTAATTATGTACACATCTGTCTCTCCTGCTAGGCTGTGAGATCCAGAAGGGCAGGGACCACCTATCACACGAGCTGGTACCCTCACCTCTGAGCACCGTGCCCGGCTTACACCACCTGCTCAGTCAGTATTTTCTCGGTGTTGACAAAAATGACTACATGAAGGATGGCTTTCTTTAATCTCATGTTCATTCCACATTGCTACAGTGGGGATACAAAAACGAATAAAACACAGTTCTTGCTTTGAGAAAGATACATTCTAAGAAGATTAGAAAACATGAATACAGCTTTTAAGACAGAACATCATGTAGTGTCTGCAGTCTCTAGCCCCTATTACATACTACACTTTAAATATTTTGTGATATAAAGACAAAAGTAATATTTTACTAGGACATTAGTCTAATACATAATTTCTCTTGCTCTATGAGTATTTTTTAAAGCCACCTAGTAAATGTGTTGCAACAAAGAACCATTTGGAAATTATTCACGCTCTAGAAAACTGAGTCAGATCATGGCTAACTGATGGTCCTCTCTCGTGTTTCTTGGTCTGTCTTGCATTTAGGGTTATTTCTTTTTCTTTACTTTTCACCATTACTATGAATTTTGAAATTCCTTCCATTTTGGGAAAAAAAAAAAAAGCTTTCCTAATTATTGTTCATTATAACTGTAATCTTTTAAAAATGAAAGAGTCCAAAATTCAAATAAATGTCTGTTAAAATGAACAGAAGTTGACTTAAGATACAGTGTAGTTTTTTTTAGTCTACATATTTAATTTTCAGTGTATTCTCAAAGAAGTAACAGTGTTGATTATCTCTCTTTCATGTCCTAAACTTAATAGCAGCTCATACCGAACCCATCTAATGGAAGGATAAAGACTTGCCCTTCAGGGGAGTAACTACAAAATGACTGTTGTAGGAAGTAGGAAGAACACATGCTGGAAACTGGTTCTAAAATGAGTAATCAGTGATGTCATTACAGGGAAGAGAGTACAGTGTTAATGACAGAGACTGGGAATGTCATCCATGACAGGAGCATCACAATACAGCAAAGAGATTAGTACAGAGTTCTCATCACATAAAACATCACAAGATAATTAAACTTTCCATGTTCAGAATGAAGCTTCAGTTAATACCACACCTACATCCTCTTTGATGATAACATATTCCACCTCCCAAGACCTGGAGTGGTATTCAAAAATAGTTCAATTTTAAAGGAAAAACTCTCATTCTCCAAAATCTCAAAAATATACATCCCTTGCAGAATGAATGGGAAGAAAAGACTAATTAAAAAGAAAAGAATTTCTAAGATTATTTTGAGATAAGTAGACACACTTATAAAGAATGTAGGGCCAGGAATGGTAGCTCCTGCCTGTAATCCCGGCACTTTGGGAGGCAGAGACAGGAGGATCTCTTGAGACCAGGAGTTCGAGACCAGCCTGAGCAACATGGCAGGATCCCATCTCTACGAAAAATTTAAAAAATTAGCCAGGAATGGTGATGAACACTTGCAGTCCCAGCTATTTGGGAGGCGGAGGCAGGAGGATCACCTGAGCCCAGGTGTTTGAGGCTGCAGTGTGCCAAGAGCCAAGATCACACCACTGCACTCCAGCCTAAGCAACAAAGTGAGTGCTGTTTCTCAAACACACAGAGTCACACACCCTTATGAAGGTGTATTCCTATACAACAAAACTAAGAATTCTGAAAACTACTGCTTGCTACCATATGACAAATTACCAAGACTCCAAACATCTGTCATGTATTTCAAAAATGATTCACTAAATATTAATCCTATTACATGTTAATGAAATATCCCTAGTTGCCAAGTAATTTTCAAAAGTGCACCAACTAATTAAAGACCAAATCACATACTTGACTAAAGGACACGTTTCATTTAACTCTTAGCTGAACCCTTTCATTGAACTCTGGATTGCTCAGTAACCAATCCATTGGTTTTGTGTATGGTGACCGGGCCAGACTCAGCTGATGTCCTAACCAAGGACACCAAACATGCCCCTGCTCTCCAGGACTAAGTTCACATCTGCACTGAAAAACACAGTGGCAGGTACAGCCATTATTAACTTCAGGCAAATCGCACGGCTCCCAAAAGAGGCCCATTTTAAATCTATGGTCACAGAACTTCTTCATAGGAAGTTTCTGTCAAGGGAAAACATACTTTGAGGTTTTTGGTTTTGCTTTGATTTCCATGAAACACTATCTCTATAATACCCAGTGGAGTGCAGTTAAAGGGAAAAATTAAGAGGAGATAACAGACTGTCCTTTACAATGAATTATCCTCTTTTACCCTGTTCTCTCACTGAAAATTGAATAACAATTACAAAGTTCAAAATCACAGAAATCTGAAATTTTGAAGTACCAGAACACCTTTCAGATAACTGGAGCTGACTATGTTCAAAACAATCCAAAATTAAAGAGAACTTCAAGGTGCAAGTAGTTGATCATCTAAACACAAGAGCCATCTGATGCAACAGCCTACATCATTCTGCATTGGCCCTGCATGGTGGCTCACACCTGTAATGCCAGCACTTTGGGAGGCCGAGGCAGGAAGATCATGAGGTCAAGAGATCGAGACCATCCTGACCAACATGGTGAAACTCCATCTCTACTAAAAATACAAAAATTAGCCAGGCAATGTGGCCTGCGCCTGTAATCCCAGCTACTCGGGAGACTGAGGCAGGAGAACTGCTTGAACCTGGGAGGCGGAGGTTGCAGTGAGCTGAGATCACACCACTGCACTCCAGCCTGGGCAACAGAGTGAGACTCTGTCTCAAAAACAAACAAACAAACAAAATACACAAATCATTCTGCATTGACTTTCCTAATGGTGGCAGTCCTTGGGTTGCATCTTTATATTTTTGTCCCTAATAAAATTGAAGCTATTAAAATTGTATTACATGCTTGTATTGTTTTACATAAGGTAGTATGCTAAGTCCAAAATACCTAATTAAGACATTACAAAGGGATGCATGCACACTGTCCATCTTTTTTTTGTTTTGTTTTGTTTTTTCCTGAGAAATGCGCAGTTTTACAAAGGAACTATCAACAAAATGGCAGCCCTAGCACCAAAAGATGGGACTAGTTCTGCATCAGCTGCCATCAGCCTTTCTTCCTGTCAGCGCCTCCTACAGGTCATTTCTGTCATCCTTGTCACTGTATCTACGAATATACCACATTTTCTTTATTTTAAAATCTCTCCATTTAAGGTTCTTTCCACAAAAAAAAAAAAAATGTTGTCTTTGTATTTACCTCACTGCCAATGCTTAAACCATATTTTGTGTATAACAAAGTCTGTAAGTGTTGAATTAATGATGAATTATCCTATCACTATTATTGCAAAAGCAACAGTTTTAATAAGTGATAAACAGTCTCTTTAAAAAGTACCTTTAGCCTGTGTTCTAGTCTCAATATTGTCACTAATTGGCTGTGGATTTAAGGCAAGTCACTTAACCTCTCTAGTTTGCTTCCCCGTCTGTAAAATGTGGAGTTGGTCAAAGTGACTATTTAAAAAGTTCCAAATGAATGAATGAATGAATGAATGCATAAATAAATAAGTAAATAGAAAGAAAGAAAGAAAAAATGAAAAGTTACTCCAGCAATAAAGACTACAGTTCTATGAGGTTTTTTAAAGGTTTTATCAATCAAATCACTAAGTCTTTGAAGGTAATTAAATTGCATAAAATCCAAAGATGCTGTCCACAAATAAGGTGAAGTTTGAATAGAGCCAATTTCCTGACATGTATCCATCACCTATTAAGTGCAAAACACTGAGCCAGGCAATGTAAGTGCAAAAAAAATGCATTAGACTATCCCTTGGTTTTTCCAACCTAATGAGGTAGATGAATGAGTAAAAGAGTAATTACAATGAAAGGCAGATGACATAAGGCTGGAGAGGGACACAAGCAGCATAATTTAAGACAGAAAACAACCGGTGTGATGTCTTCAGCTAGAATATATCCTGGTTGAGACTGTATCCGATGATCACACACAGAGACCTGGACAGGCCCCCCAGGCCACCCATGACACTGTAATAGAGTGATCTACTTAAAACAAAATCTGGAATTTCCCTTATGGATTTATGATGTCTCAGTGATTATGGAACTTTACTATAGTTAGTAAACATGTTGATGGCAGCATATTTAAAACTTTGAATAATCTTCCTTTAGCACTTCAGTAGAATCTGCATCCAATGCTCTTCAAAAACCCCTGCATAATGAATACTATTTAAGTCAGTAGACTATAACTCTCATCATTTTAATTTTATCTGAAGAATATGCACTGGCTCTTTGTTGCCTGTTACACCAAATTCAAATTCCTCAGACCAAATCCCACTGTAGCTATGTGGTAAATGGGGTAACCATACTATGTATGACAAGTTTCTATGACCAAAAAACTTGAGATTTCTAGAAACCAGGTCTTTCAGATACCTCTTCACTTTGATGTAGATAGACCAAAGAGGAATGAACAAATAAAATTTAATTTTTTAACCTATTTAATATTTTTAAAGTAATCTACTGAGTATACAACAATTTTTAAAGTTCAGCCGAGGACTATGATTTGTGAGCTGGAAGGAAAGACATACTTTGATGGAGTGGTAACATACAATAAAAGCCACTTTGGTAAAGCTAAGAAGAATAAAAGAAAGCATGGCAATGGCAAAAACAATAGTGATGTGATCAGGATCAGAAGTGGTGACAGGGATCCTGAATAACAGACAAATGTAGGTAATAGGGCTATGAACCTTAGATGATGACAGAAAGGAAAACAGCCAATCAAGCAATCAGCCCATCAACAAAATACCACCACCAACAAAACATAATCTGCAATTAGAGGAGCAGTAAAAAGGAGCGGCAACTACCTATCCACTGTATCCGTTTTATACACAATAACCTTTGAGGAATCTATAAGATTTATTGGAAGGAAGAGACTGGGGGGTTAGAAACCATCGGAACAGCATTTCAGTATCCCCAGAAGCTATCAGCCAGCCATCCGGAAAGTGCTTCAAGCAGAATAATTCCAGAGCACTAAGAAGCATTACCTATACATGGCGCAGAGCCGTGCCAAGCTAAATCATGGAGCGCCAGGGCACTGCAGCTTGGACGGGATCCCCATTTGGGCATGAGCACTGCAAAGGAGCTTTAGATCAGTGGTTCTCAGTGGGGGTACTAGGGGCCATTTTCAGTATTTTTAACGGTCACAATGGCACGTGGCACACTATAGCCAGGCCTCCTAGACAGGGCAGTCTCGGATAACAAATAATTACCCAGTATCCTGCAAGTCTTTCAAATGTTCCACCAGATTTGCTGGTAGGTGAGAAAATCCTGTTAATTCTTTGAATATAGAGCCTAACTGTATTTTACTTCCAGACATCAGTGTTTCTTGCACTGTTTAATAATCACTGAATTATCAAGGAATGCAACATCCTTAAATGTAAATTGAAGAGGAATTATACTTTGCATTGTTTGCAATTGTACTAAGAGTTGTTCATCATTATGAAAAATCATGTCAACAATTCATGGCATTCAAATTACCAACACAATACCCAGGCATCAATCTACATACATAGATGTTACATTTGTAGGACTCTATGTATATTTATGTATATACTTATTTAGTTCTTATTTCAAAGCTTCCAACAGAAAGAAAAGGTTCTGCCAATACTCGGTTGAATGTTGTTTTACTCCTCTTTAATCCAAATATATTAATTGCAAGTAGGTCCAAATACCTGATGACATCATTTTATCTCAAGGAATAGTCAACAAGTAAGCATTTACATAATAAAATGCACTGAAAGCTTTCTCTTTTCTTTATATTAAAATTGTAACACTATTTTAATACTTACATTTATGTGCAGAGGTGGTTATATTATTAATACGTTTCATTTCAGAAATAAAGGGGATATTCCAAAACGTCTTACAAAGATGCAGCATTGAATCTAACAGGGTTAGTAAGAATCTAACAGGGTTAGTAACCACTGCTTTGGATGCACAGAGAAACCCTAGGGAGTAGATTCCAATGGATCTACACAGGAAGGTAAAGCGCAAAAGTACCAAAAGGTGATGCTAGCTCTGAAAAGGAAAATATCATTTGCTCATGATTAGAAGACAGAAATACAGATTAATGCCATCTAGAACTCTGAAAGGGCAGCTTTTCCTGTTCTTTGAGGATGCTTGGTTATTGTAAGAGGTAACAGGGCACCAGCTCCCATGCCACCCTGAGTCAACTATAGCATCAAACCACAGACTGCACAAACACCTCAATGTTTCTCATTCACAGAAAAGGCAGGAGCTTTTTTTGTCAATAACTTCAACAAAGAGGAGTCCAAGTATTTTCAGAAATACTGGTGTTTCAGTGTGATGATACTGCATTGGAAAGTTGGATAAAGTAGACAAGATAGTTAAGAAGTCCTGAATCTGTAGAAGAATTCTGTATTTTGCTTTAGTATTTTCTTTTTAAGGAGCTAATTTCTAGTTTGTTTTCTTCAATTTCTGTTGTCCGTAAACAAAAAGAACTAATTTCCTTACTGGTCTGATCCCTAAACTCAGTGCAGTGGAATTGAGTGAAATATGGAAAGGAGGCCGGGTGTGGTGACTCACGCCTGTAATCCCAGCACTTTTGGGGGCTGAGGTGGGCGGATTACCTGAAGTCAGGAGTTCAAGACCAGCCTGGCCAACATGGCGAAACCCCACCTCTACTAAAAATACAAAAAATAGCTGGGCGTGATAGTGCATGCCTGTAATCTCAGCTACTCAGGAAGCTGAAGCAGGAGAATCACTTGAACCTGGGAAGCGGGGGTTGCAGTGAGCCAAGATTGCACCAGTGCATTCTAGCCTGGGCAACAGAGCAAGACTCTGTCTCAAAAAAAAAAAGAAATATGAAAAGGAGATTATATAGCTAAAATGAGTGTAAACATAGATTATACTTTCTAGTATTAGTATTTTAATTATTAGTATTAAGTATGCATTTATTATTATTGTCAAGTTTTACAACATGCAGTAAGGGTAGAAATGTAAGCATAAAGCAAAGTCCTATTTGGTAGAACAAAGTCCTGTTTGGTAGAACAAAGTCCTGTTTGGTAGTAACAATAACAATCAAATACCTCCAAGTCACTGCTGAAATGTTGTCTTCTCCATGAGGCCTAATGTGACTTTCTATGTAAAACTGCAAGTTGCCCCAATTCCTGCACCACTCCTCCCAATCTCTATTATGACGTTCAGTTTTATTTCACAGCTGTTACCAATTTCTAGCATACAATGTAATTGGCTCCTTTATTAGGGTTATTGTTGTCTCCTACCTCTAGAATATATTTCTGTGAGGGGAGGAACTATTCACTATATAGTCCAGCATGCTGCAAAGTGTCTGGAACAGGGTAAGTTAACCAGTATGTATTTGTGGAAAGAATGAACAATAGCACATACCATTTACTGAGTGCTTTCTATGGGCCAGGCACCTTGATAAGTGCTTTACATAGAAATCTTATTTAATTTTTATTATAAAAGCCTGCAAGGTAAATATTATTAATCCCCACTTTATAGATGAACAAATTGGGATTTAGAGAGAGTGCAGCAGTCGTTCTACATGGTACAGCTAGTGAGCAGTGGGGCCGGCCCTCGAGCCTGGGCAGTCTGACTTGAAAGCCCATTCCATATTCGCCACAACAGAAACTCAGTACAACTGAGATACTCTTTTTCTCCCTTTAGGGGGTGAAAGGAGTATCTGGATTAGTCAGCTCCATTGTGCGTGTGTGTGTGTGTGTGCGCGCGCGTACGTGTGTTGTGTTTTCTTGGTTTTGTTTTGATTTGTTTTGTTTTGAGATGGGGTCTCACTCTGCTGCCCAGGCTGGAGTGTAATGCTGCAATCACAGCTCACAGCAGCCTCAACCTTCCCCAGCTCAGGTGATCTCCTACCTCAGCCTCCCACGTAGCTGGAACTACAGGCACATGCCACCACACCCTGCTGATTTTTTTGTATTTTTGGGGGTTTTGCCACATTGCTCAGGCTAGCCTCGAGCTCCAGGGCTCCAGCGATCTGCGCCCCTCAGCCTCCCAGTGTGCTGGGATTACAAGTGTGTGACCCACCCCACTGTTGATCCCATTCTTGTTCATTGCAATCCTTCAAAAACCATGTGAGATGGAAGTCAATGTGCAGGCAGGAGATGGTGGGAAATCTTTGTGTTTTCAAAATCTCTCAATTTTGCTATGAAACTAAAACTGCTCTAACAAAATTAAGCCTTTAAAAATAATATCTTCATGCACTTGTATTTCTGAATAGTTCAATTTGGGGGTCATGAAAGCTTTAACAGGTAATGTTGACTTCACACCTTTACAAACATGAAAGATTTACACCTAAACATTACATGAGGTAAAAGGAAATTTATTCATCAAATACAGTAAAAGTAAAAAAAAAAGCGGGGGGGGGGGAAATTAAGGATAGAGCAAAGCATGGTTGACCTCAGCTTCTTTGTGAGAGTTTCTATTTTCTTATTTGGTGAAACTATCTTTGAGGGACTGACTTTTCGACATTCAGCGCCGTTTCCTTTCGACTCCCGGCATCTTTGCTGCACATTCACTACCCAAAGTAGCCCAAAGGGAACCAAGACAGTCCACAGCTATTGTTCTGCCGTTTAATCAAACCTGAATAAAGAGCCTGTACACATAAGGAAAGTAAAATGTGTCAAGGGACTCACTAGAGGTTACATGAAGGAGGCTGCCATGGAGAGGACTCATCTGTTCACGTAACATGAATCATTTCCCCATCAAGTTGAGAAAGTTCTGAACACATTTCTTTCTCTTTTTTTTAAAGACTGAAAAATGGACATAAGCCCATAGTACTTGTTAGCTAGTCAAGAAAAGAGTGTACGCACTAAATTTGTGCAGAGAAACAATTATGATCCCACAGCAAAAAATACTTCCTTACCATGCTCTTCAGAGTAGGCATTTTGAAAACTGAAAATTCTGGCAAGTCAAACATATAACTGTAGCTATGTCTACTTCTATTTAAAGGCAGAGAGAAGAGGAAACTAAGAATACTGATTCCATAATTTCAGAATGACTTGCAAGTGCAATATTGGAAAGAATATCCTCAGAAAACAGGTTCCCCAGAGGCAGGTGACCACAGCAAGTCATCAGGAGAAAAACTTATATGTTCAATTTTTCTATCATCATAGAATTCATCCCATCATAAGTGGAGGGAACTCTTCACCTTGAGAGGCTACAATTTAGGATGAAAGCTTTAACGTTTAATATGTAGACAAAATTATCACTAAAAACATTTAGGCTTGTCCAACTTTTCATGAAGTTTCCAGGCCTCCATATTTTCAGTGTTATAAACAGTGTTATGAGTAATTTCTTAATTGAGCTCCCACTTATAAGCACTGAATCCATTTTATGTCTCCTGAAAACCAAAATATTTACATTAAAATACAGGCAGGTCAGATTGACTGCCTCCCACAGGAAGACCATTTATGCTAAAAAGTGCTGATTCTTATGGAGTGACTACCTTTTTAAAATTAAAAACTGCATCAGTGAAAGAAAATTACAACCCATATTTATTACGCAAAAAGAAGCTAGAAACCTTAAGTAAAAACAGGGCATTTTTGTTTTCAAAAATCCAATTTTTATTCTCGTTACATAACAAAGAATTTTAATGTCTCCCTAATCACAAAAAGGAAATGCTGTTTGGATGAAAAGCAGCAGTTATATGCCACTCATTGCACTCCAGATAGTTCTGACCTTTTTGTAAGAGACCAGTTTTGTATTTTTCCATTTCTCCTGCCTGAACTATCGCACTGGCTTGAGAATTGGGCTCCTTCCTTCCAGTCTCGACTCTCTAATCTATATTTCATGCCATTAACAAGAATTATCTTTCTAGATCGTCATAATCATTTCATTCTCCTGCTTGGAAACTTTAAACAGCTCTTTACTTAACAGAGAATAAGGTCCAACCTTCATTCTAGAGCACTGAAGAAACCCCATAATCAAACCTCTTTTTTTTTTTTTTTTTTTTTTTTTTTTTTTGAGACGGAGTCTCGCTCTGTCGCCCAGGCTGGAGTGCAATGGCCGGATCTCAGCTCACTGCAAGCTCCACCTCTGGGGTTCCCGCCATTCTCCTGCCTCAGTCTCCTGAGTAGCTGGAACTACAGGCGCCGCCACCGCGCCTGGCTAATTTTTTGTATTTTTAGTAGAGACAGGGTTTCACCGGGTTAGCCAGGATGGTCTCGATCTCCTGACCTCGTGATGCGCCCGTCTCGGCCTCCCAAAGTGCTGGGATGACAGGCTTGAGCCACCGCGCCTGGCCTCAAACCTCATCTTAACACTGCTAGTCCTGTACACTACACATGCTCTATGCTCCAAGGACTAGAAGCAGATAAAGTCCTTTCCATGGGCTCAGGAACCTTCCTTGTGTGGCTTCCTCATTCCCCCCACTTGGCTGCCACTGAAATCTGAAATCAGCACACGTTCTACTTTTCCCATGAAGACATTTCCAGTCCTCACAGTCATAATGACTTATGTCTTCCTTTGCATTCCCAACACACATACATTTTATCTTTAAAACGACGTTTATTTTATCATGATTAGTAGTATCATAGGGTTTGCCTCCACTGCCCTATTTCCCTCTATTGTATGAGATCAAAGGTCTTAGCGTGTTTAATTCCAGATTATTATAACAAAACACTATGTACATGATGGTGGCTCAGGAAATGTTTGCTAAATGAAAGAATGAATGAATCATGTAAACATCCAGTCAATCAGTAAGAAGGAATAAGGGTGAAACACTGAGTCAAAGACAGGACTTTGAGTGCCTGCACTTTCACTTAGAAGGACCTTAGGTTCTTATTCATAAGGCTGACCATGCCTGCTCTACCATGAAAATAACAATGAAAGTGAAGGGGTGGCCTGCCCCTCCACACCTGTGGGTATTTCTCGTCAGGTGGGACGAGAGACTGAACTGAGAAAAGAAATAAGGCACAGAGACAAAGTACAGAGAAAGAACATTGGGCCCAGGGGACCGGCACTCAGCATACGGAGGACCTGCACCAGCACTGGTCTCTGAGTTCCCTCAGTATTTATTTACTGTTTTCACCATCTCAGCAAGAGGAATGCGTCAGGAGAACAGGGTGGTAGCGGGAAGAAGGTCAGCAAGAAAACATGCGAGCAAAGGAAGCTGTGTCACAAATAAGTTCAAGGGAAGGTACTATGCCTGGATGGGTACATAGGCCAGATTTCTGCTTCTCTCCACCCAAACATCTTAGTGGAGTAAAAAATAACAAAGCAGCATTGCTGCCAACATTTCTCACCTCCCGCCATAGGGCGGTTTTTCTCCTATCTCCGCCCTATGGGAGGAACAAATGTACAATCGGGTTTTGAACCGAGACATTCAGTTCCCAGGGGCAGGCAGGAGACAGTGGCCTTCCTCTGTCTCAGCTGCAAGAGGCTTTCCTCTTTTACTAATCCTCCTCAGCACAGACTCTTCATGGGTGTCGGGCTGGGGGACAGTCAGGTGTTTCCCACCCCATGAGGCCATATCTCAGACTATCACGTGGGAAGAAATCTTGGACAACATCCGGCTTTCCAGGGCAGAGGTCCCCGAGGCTTTCCACAGTGCAGTGTGCCCCTGGTTTATCGAGACTGGAGAATGGCGATGACTTTTACCAAGCATACTGCCTGTAAACATTTTGCTAACAAGTCACATCCTGCACAGCACTAGATCCCTTAAACCTTGATTCCATACAACACATGTTTTTCTGAGCTCAAGGTTTGGGCAAAGTTACATTAATTAACAGCATCTCAGGGCAAAGCAATTGCTCAGGGTACAGGTGAGAATGGAGTTTCTTATGTCTTCCCTTTCTACACAGACACAGTAACAGTCTGATCTCTCTTTCTTTTCCCTGCATGAAAGAATATATACTTCCGTTATTTCATAGTCAACCCAAAATGATCTGAGATGTATCATATATTTCCAACCCTGTGCTAAGCACTTTGAGAGACAGAACATAAATTTCAGCTGTAACTCTTACTGATTGTTTTTTATCTATTGAAATATTCCCTTCCTGACTACACAAATTATTTCTTTAAAAAGGTAAGTTTGAACTACAATTTTATGATTTATGCAAGGATAATGATTAAGTCTAACATAAATAGAAGTCTAGAACTGGTTATTAAACAATGATGAACACATGTGAAGACAAGGACCAATTAAAAACAGAACATTTTCATTAAAACACTTTATATGAAACTAAATATTTTCCCTTTTTTTATATGGTTGTAAGGCTGAAGGTCAGAAAAAGACTATAATGTTTAAATGAGAAATTCTTCATGTCCTTCTGAGCACAATGAAGAACCACAGGGGCATGATATCAGTTATATTTCCAACATACCCAAAGAATATACACCAAAAAATGAATGTTGAAATTCAATTTTTAGCACTATCTCTAACGGGTTGTTATTAAGTCCTGGAGTTGGGACAATCCTACTGAACATGCCCATCAGCAACTTGGCTGAGATCAGGAAAGGTATGCCTACCACATTTAGAGATGACATAAAATTGGGAGACACAGTGAATATATTAAATTTATATATTTTAAAAAGCTTTACAAGAAACTCATCAGATTAGAAGACAGGCCTAACCAAACAAGATTACATTCCCCCAGATTAAATTCCAGGTTCTGAATTTATGTTTTTAAAAAATTAGTTGGGTTATGAAAAAACAATCCATGTACATAGATTAGAAAACTATATGGTTAAATAATTTTTAACAAGAGTCCTAAGACCATTCAATGGAGGAAAGGACAGTCTTTTTAACAAACGGTGTTGTTAAAACTGGGTATCTACATGCAAAAGAATGAAGTTGGACACTTTCCTTACACCATATACAAAAATTAAAACACCTAAACAGAAGACCTAAAACTATAAAACTCTCAGGAGAAACATAAAGGAAGGCTTCATGGCATTAGCTTGGGCAATGATTCCTCAGGTATGATACAAAACACAGGCAACAAAAGTAAAAGCAGATAAAGTGGGCTACGTCAAACTCAAAACTTACATGTATCAAAGAATACAATGAACATTGTGAAAAAGCAATCTACAAAATGGGAGAAAATACTGGCAAATCATTTATCTGGTCAGGGTATAATATCCAGAATATATGGAAAATTCCACAACTCAACAACAAAAAAGGAAAAAGCCAATTTTTTAAATGGGGAAAGGACTCAAACAGATATTTCCCCAAAGAAGAATTACAAATTGCCAACAATCACGTGAAATGATGTTCACCATTGTTAGTCATTAGGGAAATGCATACTGAAACCATAATGAGGTTGCCACTTCACATTCACTAGGATGGCTACTATTGAACAAACAGAAAGGAAGAAATAGCAGCAAGGATGTAGAGACACTGAACCCCTTGGGTACTGTTGGTAGAGATATAAAGGTGCTATAAGAACTACAAAAAAACAGTATGGCATTTCTTAAAAAAAAAACAAAACTAAAAATAATTACCATATTATCCAGTAATCCCATTTATGGGTATACATCCAAAAGAATTGAATAGTATCTAGGATAGTACCTAGAATATATAAAGAACTCTCAAAACTCAAGTTCGAACAACTGAACATTTGATTTAATGCAGAAAAGATGACTTTCCCAAAGCTTGTCCTTTAAATCAACCCATGGCATGACTGAGGGAAAAGCAGAAATTTTTATGAGCATGTTATAGTTGTAAATAATGTGATTTTCTTGAACTGTAATATTGATGTAATTCTAAGTGACAGGAGCTGTTTTGAATTTCCAGCTCTTACTGCCTACTTCAGCACTAACCAAGGTACCAAACAGCAGCCCCTGCAGCATACATGCTAAGTTTATACATGCTAATCTTACATATCGTAAGATTCCATTCCCAGGCTCTTGGAGTTACTGAAAACATCTGTTGGTCCAATTCCCACCAAGTAGGGAAAGGATGAGAATGTTTCCCATAACAAATCTCCATACTTTACTAAATGAAAAACCTGAAAAAGTAAATAGATACCTCTAAAGACCTGAGTGTTGTTAAACTTATTATCTAATGATAATATCTCATTGTTCCTTCAGTTTTTAATGTAGTTTTCCTTAGTTGAGAATTTACATGAAAAGAAGGGCCAAAGGGGCCTGTCACAACTGCTTACCTCACCAGCAACTACCTTCTTGGTCCATGTCATCACGACTGGCTGATACTAATGGAAGGAGGGGTGTGGCTTTACTAAAGGGCATCAGGAGAAACATCTTCTTCAGGAAATTTCAGCTTTTACATTATTTTATAAAAAGAAGGAGAAAGAGGGAGAGCACATGTGTGAGCAAGCTGAATGAACATGCTCAATGAACTCAACTACTATTAAAAAAAAAGCTTGAAAACATTTCACTATTTTATAATAGCCACAGCTGAGCCAGCAAATGACACTGCTGTAGCTATTATTTACATAATTAAAATTATACCCTAACATTTCATTTTAAAACTCCATATTAAACCATTGCCATATTTACACTAAAAGCACTTCAAAAGAAATGTATTCTTGTCATGGTCAACTAATTAAAAGTGCATTATATTTGGACCAGAAGAACCTATTTCCATGCACAGGCTAAAGACAGCCCAAGGGGCCGGGCGCGGTGGCTCAAGCCTGTAATCCCAGCACTTTGGGAGGCCGAGACGGGCGGATCACGAGGTCAGGAGATCGAGACCATCCTGGCTAACACGGTGAAACCCCGTCTCTATTAAGAAATACAAAAAACTAGCCGGGTGAGGTGGCAGGCGCCTGTAGTCCCAGCTACTCCGGAGGCTGAGGCCGGAGAATGGCGTGAACCCGGGAGGCGGAGCTTGCAGTGAGCTGAGATCCGGCCACTGCACTCCAGCCTGGGCGACAGAGCGAGACTCCGTCTAAAAAAAAAAAAAAAAAAGACAGCCCAGGGAAATGACTAGTGAACCTTCAGATAAGATGACATTTTAATTTTCCTTCATATATCACATCTCCTACACCTAGCTTCATAAGCATGTCAGCTCACTTTGTCGCCTGCTGTATTACATTAAGAAAATGTTTTTATTTTCCCACCTTTTCTTCTATAAGTGGCATATGACTGACATTTCAGGAGGAATAGCCTTTACTTGGAAATATTCTCTTTTAGAAATAGTACTCCAAAAGTGTACTCCAACCTAAGCTCCACTTAAACATAATTTAAAATGCAGCTTTTTATATAAGGCATTTATACATGTTTATTAAATGCCTTATAATAAACACTTATGTATTCAATTCAGCTAGATCACGTAGACAATTTGTAATCTAGATAATTTATAAATTTTATACACAAAATTTAAATTATATACCTATGATTTTCATAACATAAATTAACACATACTACTTATATGCCCATAGCAGGTTCACTAATATGCTTCAGAACCCACGAATCCATTGAGATAATATACAAATTTTTTATCTGCACATATATGTGCACAGTTTCGCAAAAGAATCTGAATCAAAAAAGTTAAGAACCACTGGTTTATTCCCCAATGGCCATGATATTATTTAAATATAAGCAGCATCTCTGAACAGGAGACATAGGACCCTCTGACTTATAGAGGGTTCAATAACCATGCAGCTTTCCATTTGCATCTACACCCATATGCAACTGAAATCGATGGACCACATTTTCTTCCCCCACCTTTTAATGACCCATTTTTAATTTCCACTTAAATGCTAAATAATAGCTACTTTTAAAGGGTGCTTGTTTGCACATCACAGCAACCTAAAAATTACACTCCCAAGAAAATGTTCCCAGTCAAGCTAAAAAAAAAAAAAAAAACTTAGCATATATGCTGCAGGGGCTGCTGTTTGGTACCTTGGTTAGTGCTGAAGTAGGCAGTAAGAGCTGGAAATGCAAAACAGCTTCTCTCACTCAGAATTACATCAATATTACAGTTCAAGAAAATCACATTATTTAAAACTATAACATGCTCATAAAAATTCAAAAACTGGCTCTTTTTTCTGTCATAATATACTGAAGAGCTACAATGATTCAGTCATCTACCTGAAAGCTTTTGTTTCACATCTTTTTTAATGGGTCTCGCTACTCCTCTGTAAATGGTTTAGAGTAGGAACTTTGGTCTCATTCATCCTTCTATATGGAGCATCAGACCCATTACCTGCGAACACAAATGGCAATTCAAAAAGTTTTTTATTAATTAATATTGTATGACCTAATTAAATCCTAAAAATTTAAACTTTTGGAAGCCATCCCAATGTGCACAGCTTAAGTATGTTCTAAAATGACACAGGGTCAAAAGTAAGCCATCTTAGGGACATGTGTCAAATTATTCCACACAACTATCGTTTCCAGTAACATTCCTTGAGTCATCTCAAAACAAGTCCATGCTAGCAAATATAGAAGTCATCAGGCAAAGAACGTAAATTTGCTTAAGATGCAGAGGCAAAAGTGATCCCAGTATCAATCACCTTAAAGTTTCATAATTAAAATGAGTTTGGCGATTGTCTCAGGCACACACACACACACACACGTATATATATATAATGTATACATATTATATATGTATAATGTATACATATTATATAAGAACAGAGAAGACATATACAGCTAAAATTATTTTCATATACAAACCAAAATGAAATTTTAAATAAAAGAGAAGTATATAAGATCATACAAGTAGAAGGAACTGCTAAGAGTTATCTAGTTCAAACTCTGGCCCATTACCTTTCAAGCATTCAAGTAAGTTTTCTGTGTTTTTTAAAGGCCTCTAGGATTATATAATGTATATCAAGTATAAGGCTTTCCAAAATCATCCTTTATTCACTTATGCAAAATAAGAAAGAAAACAATGTGAGAAAAGCTGAGTATTCTCAAATCTGGCAGTGCCTGCTGATAACGTCTCACTGTTAGATCAGAGAGTTATTGGTACTGTTTGTCATTCATGTCCTGAAATCTTCAAGTACACCATGAACTGCACATGTTTCCAAACCAGCATTTCAACTTAGCACCAACAGACTGGAGTCAACAGCATATATAACACCTTCTGCAGAATGTAAAGTCTTCAGGCCAGCTCGAGTAAATAGGTAGCTGTGCCTTGATTTGTGGTGATCATCCTACAATAACAAAAAAATGAGCTATCCAGGTGAAGAGTAGCTCTCCCGTTTTTAGTTGGCTACCCAGCCCCAGTTCCCAAAGCGTAGGTCCGTCACGGTCAGATTTTAAAGTTGAAAGAAAGGCAGACACCTCATGGAGGAGCCCGGAGACAGTCCTGAATAACGCTGCCCATCTGAGATGGAACCTTCTTTTGTCATGTATTGGGCACTTAAAGGAAAAAACGACTAACTCTGCAATGGCAAAAGAACGGTGCAAAAACAATGCAGGATAGAAGCAGGGCCTTGGGAATACATCCAGCAGGTGGAGGAAGAAGGTGGGAAGAAGGTTGAGACAATGTACAGCACAGGCTCTGCAGACTGGGCAGGGAGAACGTAACAACCAGTGGGCAACTTTAAGATAAGGAATACAGTTAAATGAATGAATGAGTGAGTAAATGAATGAACGAACCAACATAGGAACCAAGGAACATACAAATAAAATGAATGAATGAGTAAGTGAATGAGTGGGCATATAAATGAATGAAGTTGATGAATGGTAGGGTGGAACTAAGATGCAGACAGTCCTAAATGTCAGGTAAGGAGTCTGAATTCATCTGAACAAGCAGGATGAGAAAGACATTTCTCAGACTTCTGCAGAGCACAGCCTGCCCAACCGTATGCACAGACCTAACTAAAAGCAATGAGAGTTCACGGAAAGTTTTTACCTCCATGAAACAAGTCACTGTGGAAGATCATTCAGGGAACAGTAGGCAAAGTATAAGAAACAGAAGTCTTAAAACAGGTACAAGGACTACGAGCTAAGCCACTGGGTTGTTGATTTTCTGATCATGCATATACTGAAATTTTGGATTTGGGTTTTTTTAATTGAAATATGTCATGTGCTGTAATATTCATGCTTTTAAAGTATACAATTCAGTTGTTTCTCATATAGTTGCAAAATTGTACACTCATCACTACTATGTAATTCCAGAATATTTCACCACTCCGTAAGGAAACTCTGGACCTATTAGCGGTAACTCCCCATTTCTCCTCCCCTGAGCCCACGGGATTAACATGTTTTAATCTTAATATGAATTTCTCCTTTATATATCTCCCCATAGTGCATATAAGGACAATATAAGGATATTTGCACAAGCAGACTCTCAGTAAAAGGTACATGAGTATCTGCCAAAGAAATACTGTCAGAATTCAGGAAGCATCAAGACAATTTTCTTTGCTACCCACCTGATGTGGCATTTTTACTCTCACAAGGTGGCAATTTTCAAGGTTCATTAAGTTTTTTAAAGTATCCCTTGGTTTCCCAATTGCAAAAGTTTACATTGTTTTTCTCCCCATTGGATACCATAACAACCTAAATATAGTGGCCAGATCAAAAGATGGTAAAAGTAGATGGTGCACAACGAATAGCCCAATTCAGCAACCACAGCCTTAGATCATGATCGATTTTTTTCCTCCAACCTGCAGAGTGAAACAAGTTCTAAGAATGCACAGGTGTTTCTCTGCAAGTCCCTAGGTGGAAGTAGTGGGTTATAGGCTTAGCTGATTTTTTTTTTTTCCTATTTTAAAGTCATTTAAGAAGGTATTTCCATCACATTTGGTATAGAATTCTATTGAATTTTGGAACGGCTCTTTGGTTTGGCAGCACATTTAAAGAAAAGGAAATCTCCAAATTCCTCTCAGAGATTATTACCCTGAATTTTAGAAGAAATCTCATTTAGGCTTTGTATGTCATCCCCCATTACACACATAAACACATACTTTTTTTTATCTTATTTCTGTTAAAAATGTAAAATACCTTTAACTATAAAAAGATATTCCTT
This sequence comes from Papio anubis, assembly GCF_008728515.1. Taxonomy (NCBI): domain Eukaryota; kingdom Metazoa; phylum Chordata; class Mammalia; order Primates; family Cercopithecidae; genus Papio; species Papio anubis. The sequence goes on from NC_044976.1 coordinate 215,625,703, forward strand.
AAGATAACTAAATCCAGCTGAATAAAAATATAATATGTATGTCTTACTCGTTTTCCTCATTCTGCGAATAGGGCCAAGGGACTAAATTTACACACAGCACTGATGTTGCACACAGTCCTCCTCTGTCCCATCCTCACTCCGCCCGAGTGCAGCACTATGAGAATAATACATTCTCTTCATATATATTCGCTCGCTACTTATGAAAGATATTTGCATTAAAACAACTGTTTTCATAATACTAAGCTTCTAGGATTAAAAAAAAAATAAAGTTCCCCCCGCAAAAACAAAAAAAAAAAAAAAAAAAAAAAAAAAACCTGCATTTTGGTCAGTTCACCTCTTCCTATAAAGTATTTCAAAACTTTTTTTTTTTTTTTTTTTTTGAGGCGGAGTCTCGCTCTGTCGCCCAGGCTGGAGTGCAGTGGCCGGATCTCAGCTCACTGCAAGCTCCGCCTCCCAGGTTTACGTCATTCTCCTGCCTCAGCCTCCCGAGTAGCTGGGACTACAGGCGCCGCCACCGCGCCCGGCTAGTTTTTTGTATTTTTTTTAGTAGAGATGGGGTTTCACCGTGTTCGCCAGGATGGTCTCGATCTCCTGACCTCGTGATGCGCCCGTCTCGGCCTCCCAAAGTGCTGGGATTACAGGCGTGAGCCACGGCGCCTGGCCAACAATTTATTTTTAAAAAGAGTTTAAATACTTTGTACAGTACCTAAATGTCTTTGTACTGCTCTCTACAGACAAATCATGTGGAAAATATTTTCTAAATGCTCAGGTGTGTCAAGTTTGCTAGACACAATCTAATGCCTTTTGTATCTTCTCTCAGTAACTCAAGACTCTGTAAAGCTGCGGGACAGTTAAGACAACAGGGACCCAAGGGACGCAGCCTTCGCCATCAGTCACAGCAGCCACCAAACCCCCGGCCTGAGCTACACAGAGGAAGGGGTTTTTATCTTCTTCCTTCAGAATGCCTGAATACGCTCAAGGGATCCTCCATAAATAATTTATTAGCAGCAAAAAGAATATGGTCTAATCAATAAGGAGTAATGGCGAAACTCGCAGCAGGTTCAGGGACTGACTGGGTGTTACATTAATGTCTGATTAAGCTTCCTGGGAATTTTAATTGTTCATAGACCAAAGACCTAAAATTAACCTTTTAACCTTCTGTTACAAAGGGTCCTTCTCAATGGACCAAAAAATGTTTATAAAATATGTCTAACAAAAACAGGAGGCTAACATGAGTATTTCAACACATAGATTTTCTCAAGATCACACAGGAAAACAGAGGTAGAACTTAGTTGACTTCACTCTACCCAAAACCTTCCTAATTCAATCATATTGTCTAATAGTTAATGATTATTTTCCGGTGGGTGTTATAAGGGCTTTATAACACACTTTCATTTCTCGATGATCAATTCCCTATTTTCCAGGAAAGGAATTTGGAAAACTCTGTACTCTTTCTCTCTTTTTCTAGTAATTCCCTTTGTCAGTTCATAGCAAAACAAACTGCATGCCATAAGCATTCAAGAAGCTGAGTTTGAAACACATGTCTTCAACAAAAATGATAAATTCTGATTTTATAATTACACTTGCAGAATTTTAAATTAAAAATTGTTGATATGTGCTACTATTACACAGAAAATCCAAGATGGTTAACAATGGTGGGTTACAGAAGGCCTTAATGATAGACTTATTTCTCTAATTTTGCTTTGTTCAAGCTAATGTTAAAAGAATTGAATATTTCATCACACTCTGAAAAGACAGCAAAGAATCCTGCTGGCAAGTAAAGAGTAGCTGACCTAAGCTTTTCAATATGCCATGGACAATACTCACAAAGACAGGAATTACCTGTATTTCACTCTGCAGTGATGTAGCTCTCCCTTTCACTAAGATATTCTTTTCATCAGGTATTGGTTGATCGAAGACAAAACATAAGAAAGGACAAATCATTCTTTAGTTACATAAGAATCTTATCTAAAGCCAAGATCTCTTTCAAAGGATGAATGAAGAATGCACATATGTACAAAATGAGAAGACTTGCCAGCAATGGCCAACGAGGTACAAATGCCAGGTTTCTGCTGAAATGCTTGGTGAAACAGGGAAAAGGATGATACGTTCTGGGCATCAGGACCTTTCGCTTCAAATTCCAGCTCCACTGCTTTGGATGTGTATGATTTTGGCCCAGAAACTTTTCTCTAAGCCTATTTGCCCCTCTGGAAAATTATTAATGGTATTCATCTTGTACAATATTCTTTGGGACTAAGAAAAAATAAAAGACTTACATTTTCTAGCAAACAATATAAGCTCAACAAATGTTAGCTTTATTACTAGAACTAGTACCAGTAGTATTAGTACTACTAGCAGTTATTGCAACTGTGCAACAGAGAACTGAGAAGAGGTAACAGTAATGCTTCATGTATCCACCATCTTCATAGAATGAACTGCTCCACAGTGGATTATTTTCCTATTAAAGTTCATACTTTAAAGCATCAAACCTTTTTATCCCATGCATTTGGAAGGAAATGCTATTTATTTATTTATTTATTTATTCTTTTTTAGAGATAGGGGTCTCACTCTGTCACCCTAGCTGGGGTGCAGTGGCACAATCACAGCTTACTGCAGCCTCAAACTCTTGTGTTAAAGTGATTCTCCTGCCTCAGCCTCCCAAGGAGTTGGGACTACAAGCACATGGCCATCATGCCCCGTTAGAGATGGAGTCTCACTATGTTGCCCAGGCTGCTCTTGAACTCCTGGCCTTAAGCCATCCTCCCCTCTCAGCCTCCTGCATCGTTGGGATCATAGAATTGAGTCACCAAGCCCAGCTGGAAGGAAATGTATTTTAAATGCATATCATGGTCACTGGCTTAGCAGAGAGGAGTGTATCTTCCTTGGTAATTCAGGACCACCTTTAGGATCAACACTTACTGTCTTATGTAACTTATGACAGTAGAGGTATTGTCAGGGGCTACCCAAGTGGGCAGGCTTCATTCAGGTGACCTATCCATTCAACTGCTATGTTATTCTTGAAGCTGGTGACTCTGTCAGGAAAACTCACAACAATTCTCAGAAAGGTTCATAGGACACTAAATGTCTTAGGGTCACATGGAGCTAATACATAAGGGAGCAGTCACTTGAACCCAAAAGTATCTGGCCTGGAAATCAACTCTCTCTAGCAACCCATACTGAACTCAGCAGTCACTGTATACACACAGCAGAACCGGAAACTCCGCAAAAGATCTAGCAGGATTTGAATTCCACATGATATGAGCAAATGTTGAACAGGATGACAGGATACAGCTATCAAAAAGCCTAATGGTAAAACAAAGACAAACAATTATTTCTCAAATTTTGTAGTTTGTGTGGATATTCAAAGGAATTTTAACGTCTTAAGCACACCTTGACAGAGTGGTGCATTCCTATGATTACTTACTTTCATTTTACTGTCCTAAATTCTCTCCTTCAGAGTTATGGTAGCTAACAAAAGCAACAGTAGCATAATGTCTATTAAACACGTACGGTGTGCTAGAAACGGTGGCAAGTCCTCTACAGAACCACAGCCTCCTGAATGTACTCAGAATTCTGAAGTAAATGACTAACATGCCAACGTAAACACATTTTTTGAAAAGTCTTCATTTAAATTTATTAAACAGTCCAGAATCCATAAACCAATGTAAAAACATTCAAGATTTTCACTAGTAAATACATCCCCTGGACTACAGCACTAGTTCCTGGTGAAACCCTGGTGATTGAGTTCTGCGTTCAGTGGCAGCAGAGTCGAGCTGGAAGCAATGAAAGACTTATTTTGAAACAAAGTTAAGTTTCCGATAAAGAAGAAAAATTATGCTTAGATTCATTCTTTCTCTTTTTCAAAGTTTTCCTCTTCCTTATGCTCACATTTAAGAAATTACCTTTCAGCAAAACGAACTTGCTCAGAAGATGATAGTCACTAATAACCAGGCATCCCCAGCCTCGAACCTAAGTATACCACATTCTTTTTCCTTTCCTTCAGTACCAGAAGGATAGCTCTCTTCTCGATTCAGTAGTCCCCCTTATCCTGAGGAGACGCGTTTCAAGACCCTCAGTGGGTGCCTGAAACCACAGATAGTACTGCGCCCTCTATACTCCATGCTTTTTCTTACATATAGCCTGAAACCACAGCTAGTACTGCACCCTCTATACTCCATGCTTTTTCTTATATATAGCCTGAAACCACAGACAGTACTGCACCCTCTATACTCTGCTTTTTCTTATATATACATACCTATCATAAAGCTTGCTTTATAAATCAGGCACACAGAATAACAAAAATAACTAATAATAAAACAATTATAATAACAGACTCTTTACAACCTCACAGATAGACTCTTTCTTACCGTAGATCTTAGCAACCTCAGCATGTGCTTTTTTTCTTCTCTTATTAAATCGGGAACTTTCACCTTTTCATGTAAGGAAGCGCTTTACAGCTTCTCTTTGGCATAGCCACATTGACAGCACTACCCTTGCACTTTCCCTTACTACGTCAAATAAGGGTTCCTTGAGCGCAAGCACTGTGGGCTGTGAGACTGCAATACTCCATCTGATAACTGAGGGTGACTGCTAGGTGGCTAATGGGTAGGTCGTGTGTACGCGTGGAGATGCTTGATAACGGAACGATTCACGTCCCGGGGGATACGGGATTCCACCATGCTTCTCCGAACAGTGCATGACTGTAAACCTATGAACTGTTTATTTCTGGAATTTTCCATTTAATATTTTTAGACTGTAGTGGACCACAGGTAACTAAAAGCACAGAAAAAGTGAAACCTCAGATAAGGAGGGGACTGCTATACTTTCAGTAGAGAGTCCTTCTAAGTATATTGCTCTTTTCTGGACACCTACAAACACAAATTGGCCAGAATATCATGAAGAATGTTTAGTGTGAAGACAAGTAAGAAGGGCTTGGTGATCTTAGTTCCAACCTTTGGCAGTTTCTTCGTGGAGATAAACACGAGGGTAGGAAGTTCTGTGCAAGTCTGGTTGTGCAACCAGCCTCTCTTAATTGTGTAAGATCTACATGGAATGGTAAGAAATAAATGCCACCACAATGGACAACAAAATTTCACTAATGTGAATTAACAGGCAAAAAAGCTAACCTAGATTACATTACCCTTTTTAATGGAAATACAGTTGTAGTATATTTAATACACACACACACACGCATCCTCCAATTAGACTAACAGTGTAGAGGGTCTTGGGACCTGCTTAAAGGATAGGGACTCTTAGTGAATCATGCATTACTGCATGAAACACATTCTTCCCAAAGGCTTTATAACAGGTGCCTTTCTTTGTAAGTTCAAACAGTTTCCTTGCAGTCTTGGGTATACAATAGGATTCTAAGTCAGTTCTCTCCATAACACATTTTGAAAGGAAAAAAGTCAAAGCAGGACAGGCATGGTGGCTCATACCTGTAATCTCAGCACTTTGGGAGGCCAAGGTAGGTGGATAGCTTGTTCAAGACCAGCCTGGGCAACGTGGCAAAACCCCATCTCTACCAAAAATACAAAATAATCGGCTGGCTGTAGAGGCATGTGGCTATGGTCCCAGCTACTTAGGAGGCTGAGGTGGGAAGATCACTTGAGCCCAGGAGGTCAAGGCTGCAGTGATCCACGATGGTGCCACTGCATTCCAGCCTGGGCTACAGAGCAAGACCCTGTCTCCAATCAATCAATCAACCAACCAATTAATCAAGCAATCAAAGCAGCACTATGTGAATCATCATAAATGTCAAATTAGTAAGGTCTAAATTCTAGATTCTGCTTATTCATGCTTTGGGACCCCATAAGACATTCTCCCAGCCTCTATGCTTCTGGACCCTCCCATCTGTCAACACCATTTATCTACATGTCTAGACGAACGCTCTACTACATCACCCCACAGAAGGGCACAGGATCAAGATATAGAACATTTGATTTAATGCAGAAAAAGTAACTTTCCCAAAGCCTTGTGCTTTCCAGTCAGGCATTCGTTTCCTCACAGAAGAGCAGCATGGTTAACAAACAGCTTCTAGAAGCGCCTGTAAAGACTGATAACTTTAGCTGGAGGAAAAGCTGGAGATTTTTTTCTCCATTCCCTGACTGTACCTATAAGCTACTTACTGCAGCCCAGCAAGGCTCTCCTCGCCTGGATGGCCAGCCTCCCGGTAGAGCTGACAAAAGCTGACGGATCCACCTGCCAGAGGATTACTAAAGATCGGGATGCTGCTACCGCCATGTCCCTGGCACTCTTCAGGGCAAGCCCGGGTACCAATGTCTTCTCTTATTCATGGCAAACTCTGATGTGGAACCAGCCTAAAAATTCTAACACAGCCCCTTCTCAGTTAAATTTATTGAATGTGTTTTTGGTATTCGAAGCTCATTTTTATGTTTCCAATAATGTCAGTATGACAGATCCATTATTATTAAACTACAGTTTTTAATGAAACTCCATTTCACCATAACATCTAAAATACTGCAGCTGAATTTGATTAATTATACCCTAGAAGAAAGTAATAACAGATTTCCCTATTTCAAATACAAAATGGGAAGCTCCTGTTTCATTCTTCTAATTATATGAGAATGGGCAAAGTAATATACCTCCCTGTCAACAAATTTCAGAAACTTGCTTTTATCTTTTTATTTTTCCTCCAGTCAGAGTCCTTGTTAATGACAGGAGCATATCATAATTTAATTAGCTGACACTGACTGGCAGTCTACCCACTTCTTTTTAATTGGAATCATTTCATAGAACTATCCATAAAGGCCCGTTTTGCATAACTAATAACCTTCATAAACAAGACCTCTGGAAAACTGCTAACTTTAATGGAAAGAGATAAAACATTTGGACACAGGCACAGGTTCCTACTTCACGGAAGACTAGGGACACAGAATTTACTCTGCAATGCATATGACAGAGCTAATTCAGGAAGCGTGAATGAGGTTTCCCGCATCTGGATAGCAAAAAAAATTCCAGAAAGTCAACTTCCCCATCGCCTCACAAAAGCATCCTAATAGTTGTGTATAGTGGAAAGAACACAGGCTTGAAAATCTGAGTTTTTCTTTCTTTTTTCTTTAGACAGGGTCTCACTGTGTTGCTCAGGCTGGAGTACAGTGGCTATTCACAGACTCAATCATAGTGAACTATAGCCTTGACCTCCGGGGTTCATGGGATCCTTCTGCTTTAGCCTCCTGAGTTGCTGAGACTACACATGCCTGGCTCAGATCCAGATTTTAATCTGAGCTACAATGTGACCTTGATCAAGTTCAGAAACTTCTCTGAGCTTCTGGTTCTTATTTGCAAAATGAAAGCGATATAACATCTAACTCAAAAGGCTGTCAGGAATATTAGTTATAACGTATGTAGTGTCAGCAGTGAGTAGTTCAATAAATAGCAGCTTTTATTCTCACAATTATTACATATTAAATTTGGCTAATAATACTGAATTGTTGGGATCATATTAGATAATTTTGTGCAAGTGCTTAGACAATTAAAAGGCAATATAGGCATCTGAGTTTCACTGGATTAAAGACAAGTTTTAAAGTGCTGTTCTTACATTTTACTTGTTTTGATTCTTGATTAACTGCTATATACTCACCAAATGTTGCTGCCTTCAAGGAACCTGAGATCTTAAGAGCACAGGCTTGGGAATCAGGTGACCGAGGGTGAACTCAGCCCACTTTCTAGCTGTGTAACATTCTGTCAGTAGGTAAGCTGCTTAAATTGACTTTCTGACCTGAGAAAAGCAGCTAATGAAAACAGCATTCATCTCACAGACATCCTGAAGGTTAAATGAAACCATCCATGTAGACTGCTAAGCACAACGCCTGGCACAAACTAAGTGGTCAGTATGCGCTAGCAATTACTATTGAATTAGTGACAATCCAAGGTCAAATCTGATACAGATTTGATTGTAAGATCCACATGGAATGGTAAGAAATAACTGCTACCACAATGGACAACAAAATTTCACTAATGTGAATTAACAGGCAAAAAAGCTAACCTGGATTACATTATCCTTTTTAATGGAAATACAGTTGTAGTATATTTAATACACACACACACACACACACACACGCATCCTCCAATTAGACTAACAGTGTAGAGGGTCTTGGGACCTGCTTAAAGGATAGGGACTCTTAGTGAATCATGCATTACTGCATGAAATACATCTTCCCAAAGGCTTTATAACAGGTGCCTTTCTTTGTAAGTTCAAACAGTTTCCTTGCAGTCTTGGATATATAATAGGATTCTAAGTCAGTTCTCTCCATAACACATTTTGAAAGAAAAAAAGTCAAAGCAGGACAGGCATGGTGGCTCACACCTGTAATCTCAGCACTTTGGGAGGCCAAGGCAGGTGGATAGCTTGTTCAAGACCAGCCTGGGCAATGTGGCAAAACCCCATCTCTACCAAAAATACAAAAAATCAGCCCGGTGTAGAGGGTAGATGAGAAAGTGAGACTTAGAAAGGTCAAAGAGCCCTACCAATATTAAGGAGTAGAGGAAGGAATTTTATTCCAGGTCTGTCTGACTTCAAAACGGATATTCAACTCTAACGCTTTTAAATCACTCTTAAACCAGGCTCAGTCATTATTTTCTCATATACAGTTAATGAGTATTTACATGCTGATCAAAGTGCCAGTTGTTGAGGATATAATCGCAAGAAGGTAGACGGTATCCCTGCCCTCAGGGAGCTTACCTATCTAGGAGAAATAGATAAAGGGCAAGACAAGAAAGCATGCCATGTTCTCTGATAAGGACAATACACCAGCCTAAAGGTGCACCATGCAGGAAGAACAGGGAAGTGTATAAACATGAGCAGTTTAGAAGAATCCAGGTAATAAAACAGCTTATGTTACCTTATACTTTGACCTTTTCTTGAAACTAAAATTTCTAGGGATTCCCAGCAACCCAGGACATTTGTATATCAAAGAATCAAGCTAAAGAACTGTAAATGGACCAAAAAGAAGAAAATGCTTATGGCCTGACCACAGTAGAGCACGTAACTGCACACGTGAGTTAATGGCAAGAGTCTGGGAAAGAGACCTCTGTCCAAACAAACCTCCTTCTCCGCCAAGTGCCAATACCCATCCTTCCTGCAGCAGTTAAAGAAGAGACAGTGAACACAAATGGCTTTTCTCAGAATGGATGGTATGCAGACCCGGTGCATGGTAAGGCATAAAAGACTAACAGAAGACCGTCCTGGGGGTGAGTTTTGAGGAAGACAGAACAAACTAGAAGTGAAGCGGAGTGTGGAGAACCAGTCTGGGAAGCAGAGAATAGAAAGGAGGCAAAATGCCCAAGAATCGAAATAATGGGGCCCACACACCCATGCTAGCCAGAGCCACATACTCTAATTCACCTAGAATTGGCACAACAGCACCAATTCTGAGGAGGAAGGGGATGGATGGGGGAAGAGAAGAAAGAAAGCAGCAGCTGAAAATTTCAAGAATTCTCCAAGCTGTTCCTCCCTTGGTGAAGGTGGACAGTGTTGTCCGTCTAATCACTGCAGCAAACTGACACAGGGGCCTGCAGACGGCTCAGTGTGGCTTTTGGAGTTGGAGACAGGCCGTTTTCTTGTTAATCGGCAGGCAGGCGTGATAGTGCTTGGCAGAGGACAATCTGCTCGAGAATAATTAGATTCCCCCTCACTTCTTGCATCGGTGGCGGAAACACCCGGAGTATTTACAGTACACCATTTTGCTTCCATCCGAGTCCATATGTTCGCAGGTCAGGTTAAAACTGAGACTGCACAGCACGTTTTTCACCGTAAACAAACGCTGCCTCGGCAAACCCTAAGGGAAGGGAGGGGATCTTGCTCTCTTAATTTCCCAGTCCAAGGAAAGGCTCGCCTTCAGGAACAGCAGCCGCTTCCATGATTTATTGCTGGAGAAAGGCCACACCTCTGAGGATTCACGTCAGGAGCCACAGGTACAGCCAACGGAGCAGCCCTCATTTGGTGTGAGACAGGGAAAGAAGCTAGAAAACAGCCTCCATGAAGAATATGCCTTTATAACATGTTGAAAGTCACGTGAATCAAGACGTGCTCTGTGGTCATAATTCCATCTACCGATGGCAGCTGTTGCTGCTGCAACAGGGAGGCCGTCTGGGGCTGCACACTCCATGGAGGCGGTGGGAGCCTCGCCCCTTCTAAGCTGGGGCAGGGGCTCCGGGGATGCCACTGCAGCTGCCCAACTGTGGCTGCAGACCAGGCCTCCTGCTCTGTGCAGCAGGCAGGTGTCCTGCCCTCCTGGGTGAGGCTACAGCTGCCCAAACTGCGGCTGGAAATCCGAGCTTCCCTGAGCTCTTGGTGGGGGCCGGGAGCAGACAGGACCTGCCGTCCCGGGTGGAGCTGCAGCCTGCCTGCTGCGACTGCAGACCTGGGCTTCAGGCTCGGTGGGGCAGGCAGGAGCCAGGGACAAGCGGGAGCCCAGCCTTTTCTGAGCTGGTGGAGCATGAACTCCCCAGGTGCAGACCAGACATCTCTGCAGCCTGCACCCCGGAGGGCCCGGGAAGACCCGCCCCCCTCCATCCCTGCAGGCTCGGGGGTGTCTGTTCCCGCTGCCTGGTCCCCTCTCCTCTCCAGGTGCCTGCTCTGATCTCCGACCGGGGTTGGGGCCGAGCCTGGGGCAGCCGGAGGCAGACAGATTCTGGGTAGAAGCTGGTAGTCCCCGTAGCCCCTCCTTCAGACCAGGGAGGGCCTGAAGGCTGCGGGCCAGGTGGCCAGTCCAGGACCGGAGTGGGGACTTGCGGTGCCTCCTCTGGGCGCCCATGGAGGACCACGGGCCAATCGGCAGGAATTTCCTCCCCTCTGAGGTCCATAAAAGCCTCAGGTTCAGCCAGAGCAGGGCACCTAGAGACAATGGGCGAACCACCTACATGAGAGGAGCCACCCTGTCTGCTGAGAGCCTCAGAGACCTGCAGAGATGTCTGAACGACCTGCTTGTGGAGAGGAGCCACCATCTCCAGGGCCTCCTCTCTGCTGACAGCTCAACACTCCACTGGATGACCTGCCTACAGAGAGGAGCTACCCACTGTGGGCTTCCTCTGAGCTGTTCCAACACTCTATAAAGCTCCTCTTCATCTTGTTCACCTTCCACTTCTCTGAGTACCTCGTTCTTCCTGGACACAGGACAAAAACTCAGGCAAAGGTGCCACCAGCCACAGAGGTTTCCGGCCAGAAAAGCAACACCCAGAAGATAACATAACACTATGATTTGGCAGCAAAGAATGGAGGAAAACGGAGGGAGGAAGAGAAGATGGAGAAAAATCTCTTAGGCATACATGCCTGCTGTTCACCAAGCACTGTGCTAGGCGAAGTACACAGGCCATCCCCAAGAAAAGGTGACAAAGTGACTTCTGGAATGAAAAGCACAACTGCCATCCTAACCCCTGCCCCACATTTTCCAGGAAGCAACCCTTTACTTGTTAATAAGCAAGGAGACAATGCATCTGTTACAGCTGTGCCATCAGAGGACACCAGGGCAGAGTTCCCGCAGCACTTAACCAGCCTAGGGCACTTGAGGGCTTAGCCGGGTGTTCTCAGGTGAGTGGCAAGAAAACCTCACAACTCAGGGCAGGTCCCAGGACAAATGCAGCTGATGTCAGAAGACTGTGTTTGGCAATGCAATTAGAGACAAGGAGTAGATGCCTCATTTGAGAATCATTTCTCTAAAGAAAATTCTAGAAATGTGAGAGCAGCTGGAGGAAGATGTGGGGTCAGTAGAGGTGAAAAATACTCAAGGCCTGATTTTGAAAATACCTCTTGTTGCATTTGATTAAATGATTAAAAATTAGCACTAAAAAGAACCATGGAGATGTATATCAAAGCCCTTCTTTGCTCTATGAAGAAACTGAGATGCAGAAATGTTGAGTGACTTCTTGTCTGAGACACCCAGCTAATGAAGAGCCAGGCTGGGCTTAGAATTTAGGATTCACGTTCCCATCACGGGCCTCTGCTCCGTCTACCACAATGACATGCCATGTTTCTCACTCTGCTGTCACTGATCTTCAATTTTAGTTTTAGTTTGGTCTTTACTAATACGTTTCAAAATACCCTAAAGAGAAAGGTATCAGATTAACTAGAAGAAGTGATAATTTTTTTTTCCTTTCAAAAGGAAAATTTTAACCACCTTCACCAACAAAGGGATTAAGTCTGCTCTGTGATGGAATTGCATTAAAAATAATGAGGCAGATAAAAAAAGCTTTTATTATTTTAATGAATTCAAAAGCTGGAAGCATTGTTGAGATGAGCAGTGTGTTCACTGCCCTAATCCAATGTTACCATGTTTTAAAAATTATTCTGGGTAGAAACTTTTCTGCTACATCAGACAAAAACCCCAAAATATGCCAAGTAGACAGAATATTAAATTAACATCAAATCCTCATCCCTTTCAAAATAGAGATAACTGTTCTAAGGACCATTCTTGAAAGCCCTACCTATAAGACACAAAACTTGCTCATATGCAAAGATCATCCCTCTCTCTACAATGTAACCCAAAGATTCCTCTGTCTACCATTTAACCCATGTCCTAAGACATTTATGATTCTATACATTCTTTATCTGAATCAACCATTTACTTCTATAGGTATAAGCAAGTTCATTTAATCTCTCTGTTCTTTTGCATCCACAGCTATAGAAAAAGAAATTCCATTTTTTAACTTACCTTACTGGGAGTGATTCTATAGAAGAAAACATCACAGTAACATTTAGCATAAACACAAATCTGACACTTTAATGTGATACTCTCTTAAGTCTCAGAAGAAAATAACATAATCTTCTTTCCCAATTTCAATTCAATGTTCATAGAAATGTTACTCAAAGAGGCCGGGCACGGTGGCGCAAGCCTGTAATCCCAGCACTTTGGGAGGCCGAGACGGGCGAATCACGAGGTCAGGAGATCGAGACCATCCTGGCTAACATGGTGAAACCCCGTCTCTACTAAAAAATACAAAAAACTAGCCAGGTGAGGTGGGGCCTGTAGTTCCAGCTGCACCGGGAGGCTGAGGCAGGAGAATGCGTGAACCGGGAGGCCGGAGCTTGCAGTGAGAGCTGAGATCGGCCCTGCACTCCAGCCTGGGAGACAGAGGCGGGGCACCCGTCTCAAAAAAAAAAAAAAAAAAAGAAATGTTACTCAAAGAAAGTACACTGCAAACTACAATATTCCATTCTTTTTTTTTTGAACAAGTCACTCTGTCATCCAGGTGGAGATGCAATGGTGCAATCTCGGCTCACTGCACGCTCTGCCTCCCAGGTTCAAGCGATTCTCCTGCCTCAGCCTCCCGAGTAGCTGGGACTACAGGCGCCCACCTCCACGCTCAGCTAATTTTTGTATTTTTAGTAGAGACGGGGTTTCACCATGTGGGTCAGGATGGTCTCAATCTCTTGACCTCGTGATCCACCCACCTCGACCTCCCAAAGTGCTGGGATTACAGGCTGAACCAAGTAACTTTAATTTCTTTGACCTTCAGTTTTCACATCTGTGAAATAAGGATAACAAACCTATGTTGAAAGACTACTGTAAGAAAGAAAAAATAAAATATTACTTGAAAAGGACCTAACCTATAGTCTCACATTCAGTATCTACTCAAGAAACAGTCCTCACTCCACCAGTAGACAGATTCAAACATCACTTGATTAGATGAACAAATAATTTTCCTTAACTACTCAAGTATCTTTAAGGCCTGTTTCAACCCCAGAAGTAGACTCAATACCACACAGAGGTATTTTCAGAGCCTAGTTGTGCATTCCCAAGGACTGAGGCATATCTAGGCCTGTGTGGCATTCTAGTAGACTTGCTCTCCAGTGACCTTCCTGTGGCAGAAGCCAAGACCTTCTGGAGAAAGTAACGGGAAAAAGTAAGTGCTTACAGACTCGGTCAAAAGAAAATGGAGAAACAGAAGAAGGAAATTTCAGTGGACAACTCCAACCCCCGGGTCAGAGGTCAGCACTGTGGGAGGCAGGGGCCAAAACAACAACAAACGAAGAACTGCTTCACTGAGTTTGAACTGCTTCACTGAGAACGCCGTTTCTGGGAGTTCGAGGCGGAACTACTTCCTCTGGAGTCTGTGAAGCAAAATGGGCTCCCTGGAAGTGAAGGGTTCAACCCAACGGCTGCTGGAACAGAACACAAACAGGAAAGTGCCTGGGTGACAAAATCAGAGAGGATCCCGGCAGGCAGCCCACATCCAGAAGAGAGAAAAGGCACCTGGGACACCTGGCATCTGGAGGGCAGGGATGGCGACGTAGAGAAGCGGAGGGAAGAGAGTGTGTGTTAACACATCCTGGGGACAAAGGTGTAGTCCACAGATGGGCCGCAAGGACCCTCAGAACTGACTTGGAGGAGCTGCCATTGGCTGTGTGAAGACAGAGCATGGAAGTACCGCGTTGGTGCTATTTTCATCCTGAACTATTGTAAGTTGGTAAAGCACGTTATGTGCCTTGAGACTAATGCCACCTCAGTCTAGCTGCTCATTCAGAACAACGTGGAGAGGAAAGCAAGGGAACCAATATTCTCCATGCACTTACTATGTTTTAGGCACTGAGTGAAGATTTTTCTCATTGAATTCCGTAGTATTTCATTCTAAAGAGCAGACGAACAATTTCATTTGATTAGATACACTTCCTCAATAAAGGCTTTTGAACGAAAGCAAATTTCATTTTGCTGACCAGGCTATACTACGTGAGTGTGTCCTTACAGAAATCAATTAACCTGGAATTACCATTACGTATTTTTGTTGTTGTTTTCAAAGACAGAGTCTCATCCTGTCACCCAGATTTAACCTTTCTCAGTCACATCTGCAAAATGGGGATGGTAAAAATAGGTAATGACAGGAGCTATTTCACACTGTTTTGAGGACTGTGTTACTACACAGTAAGGTGCCTGGCACAAAGTAAGCACTCAATAAATGTTAGCTGCTTTTATGTTTTATAACACGAGGCTGCTAAGCTCTGATGGAGGAAATTATGAAACAAATTCTGGGGAGTGTTTCGTCTACATATCTGATGTCCAATTTTCTCTCATAGCTGCATGGGGCCCTGGAACCGTATCACATGGTCCGGAAGTTCTCTCAAACTTTCAGTTCTACTCAAGCACCAAGCCTCTGCATGTATGCATCTCCCTCAGATGATCTTGCTTCCAAATTCACAGAGAAAACGGAAGCCACAGCCCTGTTACCAACTTCCTACCCAACCCCCATAAAGAGCATTATCCTTCTCCTTTAAACTCTCCCCACTTTTGAGAGGAACAGTCCTCCTACACAGACCATCCATTCTCCTGTGTTCCACATCCTCTCTGTCTCCTACAATCATAACCTGGACTTCCTTATCTGCAGTCTCATTTACTTCCCACTCACCACTTCCCCTCAGCCTAAAACCCTGCTGGAGATAGGGAGGGAGGGAGAGAGGGAGGGAGGGAAATATACTTCATTTATATTTTGATTGACTGACTGACTTTCAGGGTTTCGCTCTGTCACTCAGGCTGGAGTGCAGTGGTATGATCATAGCTCACTACAGCCTTGAACTCCTGGGTTCAACAAATCCTCCTGCCTTAGCCTCCCCAGAAGCTGCGCCACCATGCCTGGCTAATTTCCTTTTTGTTTTGTTTTGTTTGTTTTTTAATAGAGACAGGGTCTCAATATGTTTCCCAAGCTGGTCTCAAACTCCTAGCCTCAAGCAATCCTCCTGCCTTGGGCTCCCAAAGCCTGGGATTACCAGTGTGAGCCACCTCTCCTGGCCTAAGTCTTATATTTTAACCAATCCTTCCTTTAACCTCGTTCACCTCTAGCTACAACACTTTATTTATCCCTTAATAGCCAGGTTGCTAGAAAAAAACCTTTTACACTTGCTATCATCTCCATTTCCCCAAATTTCCAACCTCTCATAATATGTACTGTGACATCACTAAGCACTAAATCTACCCTGGCTTTGGGTTCCAATGACCTCTTAAATACAAAGTGCACAAGACTTTAATCCTTTCTGCTTACTGCCCCATACATGAATGACTCCCTCTTCTACATTACTGTGGCTTCATTACACTGCAGGTTTACTAAAGGCAATCCATCCATCAATCTGGCATAGCTCTGACTATATCCAAGCATATGGTATTGCACCCAGCCTACATTCACTGAATGAATCAATGGAAATAATGAGGGCCTTGAAGACTCCAATGGCTTCAGTGTGCCAGAGTGGATACACTCTGGTTCTATCTCTACTAACTATGGAAAAAGTTAACATTTCTCTTACTAAGTGAATGATACCTTTGGCAAAGTAAGATATAAAAGGTGTAAGGTTCTAGCTGATCCTACTCCATACAGCTCCAGGTAAGTAATCTGCCCCAGTGAGAAACGTGTTTATACCGGCAAAGTGCTTCAGGGCTTAAGTCTTCAGAGTTTGACCCCTGCTCACCTCACAGAAGGATGCCCAGGAAACACCATAAGGCTATTCGAAATTGAAACCAATAGCCCTCCTAGTTTCTTTTAATAGACTTTCAGATGCAGTGTTTTCTGTTTTCCTTTAAAAACAGTAGAAGAGTAATTAACATTTTGTAATTTTCAAAGCAGTTGTGTAGGAAGATTTCCTGATCTATGAAAGCCCACAAATTTGACAACAAGAAGCATCACAACAGAGAAATAGATCTTGGTTTATTGTTCCCCACACTTAATTAATGTATTACAATGACAATGTAGGAAATAAATGAAGTTACCATCAAAACGAACAGTGTATGTGTGTGTGTGCGTGTGTGTGTGTATATACATATACATTTTTTGGGGGGGGGGGGGCGGAGTCTCGCTCTGTCGCCCAGGCTGGAGTGCAGTGGTGCGATCTCGGTTCACTGCAAGCTCCGCCTCCCAGGTTCATGCAATTCTCCTGCCTCAGTCTCATAAGCAGCTGGGACTACAGGCCCCCGCCACCAGGCCTGGCTAATTTTTTGTATTTTTAGTGGAGACGGGGTTTCACCGTGTTATCCAGGATGGTCTCAATCTCCAGACCTCATGATCCACCCGCCTCGGCCTCCCAAAGTGCTGGGATTACAGGCATGAGCCACCGTGCCAGGCATAAAACAAACAGTATATTAAACAAGAAAAAATGAATTTAGGAATTGGCCTTCTTCCCTCCCAAACTCCCTTACTCTGCACAAGTCATTTCTGATGAAGAGATTGAAAGAAAATGAGAAATTTAATAATGAGTAACAGTAGTACTACTAATAACAATTCCAGCAATTATTCCAGTATTATTTTGAAAAGAAAAAAAGTATTGCTTAATCTTTAGCTTTTGCTTCACAGCAAATTCCAATCCTTTCAGGACACAACCAATAGTAAGCAGATAATGTTCGTCCCTTATTTCCAGACATTTCTTGTTTCAAAATAGCAACCCAAAAGGAAGACTCCACTGATTGTTTGTAGATATTCTGATTGAAGAAAAATATAAAATTTCAAGCCCATCAACCCGTTCTGCTCTATAATAATCAAAAACTAGCTTTACAATAAAAGGTTATCAAACCAAATAGTCTGATCATCACATAATTTCTCATGAAAGCTGAAAAGGAAAGACAATCATTCTCTTACTGGTTCATCTTTCACCAAACACTTATTGTACTAAATGCTGGCTATACAGAAGTGAAGATTGCTTCATGCCCTACAGATGCTCATAGTCACCACCAAAAACTACACATCTGGTCAGGTACGGTGGCTCATGCCTGTAATCCCCGCACTCTGGGAGGCCAAGGCAGGTGGATCACCTGAGATCAGGAGTTCGAGACCAGCCCGGCCAATATGGGAAAACCCCATCTCTACTAAAAATAAAAAATAAAAAAAATTAGCCTAGTGTGGTGGCACGCACCTGTAGTCCTGGCTACTCAGAGGCGGAGGCAGGAGAATCGTGTGAACCCTGGAGGCTGAAGTTGCAGTGAGCCAAGATCGTGCCACTGTACTCCAGCCTGGGTGACAAAGCCAGACTATGTCTTCAAAAAAAAAAAATCCACATCTAAGAATTAGGTTATCTTGAGCTATGGAATTCGAAGGACAGAATTTTTTTCAATTAATGTTAAGGTCTGGAAGTTTTACTTTGTCTCTTAACCTTTGGCTCACATACCTAATTTGGTTACTATGTGTTTACTACATGCAAAAAGACTTTCTTGGGCCTATAAATCATTTCTAGTAAATGGAGCTAATAATAACTTTTCATCAGAAGGCTCTTTGTCCCATTTTTGCATCAGAAACGGGCAAGAAAAAAGTGAAACAAAATAAAACAACAACGTGATTTTTAAAAATCCTGCCCCTAGGATGTTGATGAGGGCAGAGACAAGCAATTTACCCGCATGCAAAATTAAGTTTTTTTAAATAATTTAGGTTCTAAAGAAAGGAACTTTTAGAATGACATCTGCTAATACTCTAAAGCTTATAACTCTGAGTTATTGGGAAGGTAAGAACATATTTTCCCCATAAAAATAAGTTCTGTATCATGGTTATGATCCAAGATGAACTCACAAAAACCTACATTTTGGGTTCCTTCGATAAACATTAAAAGCCTGCTATGTGTGAGGCACCAACTGTTAGGGATATAAAACCACATAAGACCCAATCTCTGCCCACAGGAGCTTAAGAGTCGAGTGGAGGAAACTAAATCAATGTTTGCAAGAAATGCTGTGTTTCCTAAAATATCCACAAGGTGTTTTGGGGAGCAAAGAAAAGGCGCGCCTTGATCAGACTATGAAAGGGAAAGTCACAGAATGCTTTCTCTTAAGAGGTCATGTTTGAGCTGAATTTGAAGGCTGATTAGGAATTACCTACACTAAAAAGGAAATCACAGGTAAAAAGGTCGAACAAACTGTATTTAGTGATTTGCTGAATCATGGAGGTGGGTGACACAAAGAGGTCTAGAATGAGTCTCGAATGACTCAGGTGTCTGGTTTGGATGAACAGTTCAGCGTAGGCACCATTCACAAAGAAAGGGATGCTAGGAGATACGAGGGCAAAGATGAAAAGGTCGCATGCAGACCGCAAAGCTTAAACCTTCACCTCACATCTGTTTGAAGAGCAGGGGCTTTTTACTTAGTGCTTACCTCAGCGAACCCAATGAGTAGCGAAGCCTGGGGCGAGGACAAGAGCTGCCCCTGGCATCACTGCCTGGTACCCCCCGCCTCCGCCTCTGTTTGCAGCTTGTGTTTTGGCCTTGCCAGCAAGTGTCCTTCAGGGAGGTCCGGCTACTCACAGTTTACAGACGAGAACACTGAGGCAGAGCGATCACTAACTCTACAAGAGAAAACAACCAGCAAATGGCCCTCTTGTCCCAGAGCCCACGTTCTTCCCCAGAACGCTGCCTGGTTTCAGAAACAGCAGCAATTCTGTTTCTTATGAACTCATGAGCTTCCCAAAGACAGACTCTCATCTGGTCAGCATTGTGGGTGGATCATCAAGCAAACGGATGCCAGCAGACATTCCCTCTCAAGCTATTCCTTTTAATTCTGTTCTTTGTCAGATGCAAAAGGCCTAATTCAATACTAGAATTCCTCTATATCCAGTATCAGGTCACCTGGATCGCTTGTCCTAAAGGAATAAAGTCCCTCCTTGCCACAACAATAAGCTTTGTCTTCCCCCCCGCCATTGGTCAGCTTCCTTCCTTTACATTCTGCTACAATCTGTTGTTGTGGTTAATTACACAAGAGACTAGCACAGTCGTATCAATCCCTAGTGGAAGTGCTTTGAGAATCTGCAAACCAGACCATATATTATGGGGCTTCCACATTTTCAAGTGTCACAGAATCGCAAGCATCTGATCACTGCATTAAGGATCCAGACCTGTGGTTCACATGAAAGACGAGCTTCCTAAAGAAATACGTTGCCAGTGAGACCCCAATAGGTTGAAGATTGCGGGAAGCTGAGATGCTTAAATTATTCTAGTTAATGGGCTTATTCCCCACTGGTTGTGCACAGCAGACTGAACGGACAGTTGCAGGTGCAAACGGAGAGGTAGACAGACCTTTAAATAAGTAAAGAGCCAGGGAGCACTAGCTGTGGAAGCACAGGTTTCAGAATGAATTATTAAAGCCTGCGCGGCTCCACAGTCTAAGTGAAGACATCTTATCCTGAATCAGCTACTTTCAGGCAAAAATAGACTCATTCTTCCCCGGACTCTCTTTCTCCATCGTTGGTGAAAAATGAAACAGCTCTGTTGGTTTGTAATTGATGTGTCTGACACCAAAATTTCATTCTATGTACTTCCATCCTCTGAAATACACAGTACGGGAAGAAGATCATCTTGACAAGTAGAATAGCAGGTTTTGACACAAAGTCATTGAGATATATGTGATGGAGAATTTTCTACTGAGACAAAACGCAGTTCTATTTGAAAGTTTACCCCACATTTCAACTTTCACTTTGAAGAAACACTTTAAGATAAATAAATAAATAAATACACAATGGTTAAAAGAGGAAATTGGCTTTGTTTTTTTTAAGAACTACCCAGTAGAGTAGAGCATGCCTTTTTATATTTACTCTTTTTATAAAGCTATTTATTGAAAAATATGAAAAGGTAGAAGGTGCTTAGAATGTCTAGCGTATAATAAGTGCTCAATTTATTGATGTGAATATTTACACATAAATATACAGACAAACCAGAATATGTAAGTATGAAGGGATATAATCACCCCAACACCATGAATTCCACCTTAATTTTCCTCTCCCTGACAAACTACTGATTAAATTGTAAAAATTGCTCTTTAATCTAGACAGCATGTTTTGTACGCATTTAAGAAACGTTTACTGAGCTCCTGCTTTATACCAGCCTAGTTCTCAGTACAGGTAGAGCAATGAACAAGACACATGAGGTCCTTATTCCAACGGAGCTTAATTCTACCCAGAGTGAGATACACAGTACTGAGAAGTAAATAAATAGGAAGATATTTTCAGATAATGTTCATGATGTGGTGATAACAAAACAGAATACCACAAGCGTGTGGAAGGCAGAACTACTTCAGAGGGAATGATCAAGGAAGGCGTCTTTGAGGCAGTCACATTCAATGGAGTCCTGAAGACGGAGAGAGCCAAGCATTAAAAAAGGTTTTCTAAAGTGCTGGGGGGAAAGCATGTGTATTAGCCGGAATTAAATTCCCTGCTTTCAACAGAATACCAAATAAAATGATTTACCCACAGAAAGGGTTCTTTTTCTCACTGGAGTCCCACGACGCCATTAGGCAGCCAAGCTCCTTATACCTTTGTTTTTGCCACCCCTGGTGTGGAGCTCACCAGAGGGCCGCTGTACTGAGCAGTGACTCGGCCTTCCAGTGATGAAGAATGGGGAGGGCTGAAGGGCAGGTGCCCAGCCAGCCTGGTCAGTCCCTTCCTATCAGCAAACAGTAGCTTCCCCAGAAGCCTGGCCCATAAATGTTCACTTACATCGCTCTAAACTGTCCCACAGATACAGTAAAGCTAAGTGTCTTGCTTTCAACCGGCACGGATGGGCCTTTTGTAACTCAGAAAAAACAACAACAACAACAAGAAAAAATTGAAACTCTGTTAGTAGGAAGAAAGCAAGAATGGGCACTGGCCTGCGATAAGCCATGTCTGCTGAAGCATCCTAGGCGGGGCCATGGCAAGTGCAAAGTCCCTTGTAGGATAATAGGTCCAGCTTGTAAAACAGGAGACCAGGGTGTAGGAGTGCAGGGAACACGACTGAAGCACAGCCCAGGAACACTGTGAGTGACATGGGAGCCACTGGCACTGAGGGCTTGCCAGGTCCTAGAGCGGGGGCAGTATGTTTTTTTTTTCCGCCTCCCCTCCCCGCCCCGCCTCGCCTCCCAGATGTGGTCTTGCTATGCTGCCCTGGCTGGTCTCAAACTACTAAGCCAAGAGATCTTCCTGCTTCAGCCTCCTGAGGAGCTGGGATTACAGGAATATACCACTTTACCTGGTGGTGTTACCTTTATTTTACAAATAATGAAGTAAACGCAGTAGGTTAAGTTGACTCAGCTAAATTCACAGATTAGGAATGAGAGGAGACACAATTATAACCCAGCGTGATCCGACTCCTCAATTCATGCCTGTAACCCCTGTACTCTGCCGCTGTCTTCGTATCCCTGCTTTAACAATATGCCTCTGAGTATGAGCTGACAGAATTCTTTCTTCCAAATCCATTCCGGTTATTACCTACTGTCCTATTCACTCACATTTATTAGAAGTGTTTATTTGTTCTAATATTTTCATTTATTTCAAAGTTTTAGACAGAACTCTATGTTTTTCTCCCCCTACCTAATATGCATAGAAGAAAAAAATATTAAAACGGAAAATGACTACCTTCATCTGATGCTGAGGATTGGGGGTGAAAATTCTTAATAGTGGGAAAGGAAATCTCTATACTGCTCCTTCTCACTCTGAGATACCTGGGGAGGGAGAGAAGACAAGACTGAACTTTCAAAGCTCCTGCCAGTTCTTCAGTGCTGAAACATTAATGAGCCTCCGAATGCGCAAAGGTGGGCCCAGAGTCGAAGGATGTTTGAGAGTTAAATTGCTCTGCATAATGAAGGAAAGGTAATTGAGTTTCCTGAGGAATCAGAGAATCAAGAGGTCAAGGAGAAGTGAGAAAGGCAGGGAGCTATGAAGGTGGCCGCTCTCTGACCTCATAGGAAGTCTCTCACGATTTCCACATTACCAGCAACACTATTCCCAAATTCCTGCTACAGTACTGATACCAGCTCTCCCATGGGGGACAGCACTGAGTGAGGATTCTGTGGGTGGCTCCTGTCGGTAAGCATTGGGGAAATACTTTCAGATCACATCCAGGATAAACCATTACTTTCAAATCTGGGACGATTAAATAGAGATGGTGAATGTAAAAGAACCCCGTGAGGCCTGGCAGAGCTCCTCTGATATTCTCCAGAGCAGTAGCAGACAGAAGCCGGGGCTGCTTGCGTACTCCTCTCCCCCTGAACATTATTACTAGCATGTGTGCTGGGACTGTGAGACGATGCCATCGGACAAGCGAGACGATGCCATCGGACAAGCAAGACGATGCCATCGGACAAGCAAGACGATGCCATCGGACAAGCCAGGTGTTCCAGCGACCGCTCTAGGTAAGCCTCATTCTCTTTGTTCACTGGCAGCTCCACCCTGCACCTCAAAGCAGAGTCCTCTACCAATGAACACGCAGCTTGCCTGGCACACCTGGCATAGCTCACCTGCACGCCGCCAAGCATGACGGACTGCCTTCACTGTGGTTACAAAGGCCTATTGTCCCAAGAGGTTTCTTCTCTGGGGCCCTATGGCTTTCAGCGGGAATTTCAAACTCACCGAAGACTGAGTGACTTACAGTTTTTTCTAGGCTGTTAGATTGCTTCCATGTCTACACAGGCTGCCCTGCATTTCGGGTGTCCTCTCTTCCAGGCTGAACCCGTTTTCACCAGACTATCTTTTATGAGTTCTTCAGAAATTCAGGCGTCATTTCTCCAGGAAGCTTTCTCTGGCCTCCCCTTTTGATTTCGATGGCCTCCTTCATGTTCCCCAGTCCCCTGTCTATGCCTCCACCTTGGTATATCGTGCTCTAATGTAATCACTGATTTACTTTTCTATCTCCGCGAATAGATGAACCCACAGAGCCTAGCAGTAAACCTGCAACAAAGTGGTTGTTTGATCATTCTTATCAAATGTATGGCTTAAAAGTATTTTACTTCTAAAATGCAAAAAGAGAATCAAATACAGGTCTGGCCAATGAGAGTATATTTCAAATGACAGGCAGGAATACGTCTTCCCAAATCCTGATTTTTCCTTTAATGCATAGCTCTGACTTACCTGGCCTCTATCCAGACCTTCATATTACTCTTCTCTAGTTAAGCCAATAGCAGTCTTCAAGCCAAAGCCTCCTAGAAGTAGGAGTTTGCCAGGCAGTAGTGCACATGTGTTGGTTGCAGGAGGGTGAAAAAAGTATTACAAAGATAACAGCCTGGGTGCAAGCTTGGAGAGTTTCAGGAACAGAAGAGGACAACGTGGCAGAGCTGTGGGTACAGTAAGTGAGGTCAAAGCATGTTGATGTGTACCTGGCTGGCTAAGCGACAGTCGTTTCTCGGTGAATCTATCAGAGAAGGACTACTATACAATCTGAATCGCTGGGAGCAATGTATCTAACGTGAGAAAGAGTGAAGTAATGCTACACCGCAATGACCACTAACTGAAATGCCAACAACTCCAAGTTGGCTAAGTGAAGAGAGAGTCTTACCTCAATTACCCTAAAAGAACATTCTAGAACTAGGTTAAGCTAACAAGAATGATCATACGTGGGGGGTGTTTCTGGGAAAAGAAGTCTGTCAGAGACGGGCAGAAGTGTCAAATGGAATGTGTCTCAGAGACAACCTAAGTTGACACCATATAAAGTATTTCTGAAGATTGCAGCCAACTGATCTGAACTTCACAGCCACGTAAGGCATATTCATTATTTTTAAACTAACAGAATTGGTGTGCATGTTCTTGAATCACTTAAAATTCTTATCTCCTCTTTTTAAGAATCTGGAATTTCACAATGCTGAGGAGTCCATGGTTTTCAGGCATCATTACAAAATAACCAGCACTTCCTAACAGCTGGTGGCAGCCAAATCTGAAGCTTATGATCATACTTCTCAGTTACAATGCCTACTTAGGTATCACCGCAAGCCTTTCAGCACAATACAATGTAAGGGTTACTCAGAGGTACAGAGATGAGTGGTAGGGTCAGGATTTCAACCATACCATATACCTGCATAACGAACAACTCAGACTTACCTCACTTGTTACTAAATACTTGCTTTATGGAAGGGAAAAGTACTTTCGGCTGAAATGGTAGAGCACAACCAGCTTAATATATATCCTAAGTGGCTTAGAGGTTAAGTACATAATCCCTTCAGCAGTAGCCTCAGCTACATTTCTCTTACTGTAGCTGGCTCTTGCACATTTAATCACCTTCATCTGTGTCGTTAACTTGAAGTTTTAAATACGCATATTCCCAGAACACATCAACTAATTTTCATAATTCTTTCATTTGAAAATATCCTTGGAACATTAATGGTTGAAGAGATAAAGGATGCCATGTTCCTAACAGAATGTATTGTGACTCTTACATTCAGTGACTGGCTGTAACTGGGAAACTCAAAACCACAACTATATATGGCCATAAAATGACAACGAAAATAGTTCATTCTATAGTTGTAGGCTGCTTGACATTTTCCAGCTTGCCTTGATTTTATAAAAAGAAATGACCTTGAAAATAATTAAGCATATCAAAGGGTAAGGCTGTAGCTCACTGAAATACAGCAATATGTTCATGTCTTTATAACACTGCTAAGCATTCATGAAACAGAAAGAAGTTTTATTGCTCTTTAACCAATTTCTACTTTAATTTTACAGGCTTATGCATATTCACTACGAGGCCATTCGAACCTTCATCCACCTGCATTCTTCTGAACGTGGAAATAAAGGCAATCAGGAAGCTGCCTGCTAGACTCGGAACACATCAGATTTTGCAAGAGGCATCAGGGTCTGGTTGGTTCTTTTTCTTTCCAGCCTGTGTTTACTGAGAGTGCTCTCAATAAAAACACAAATTCAGATTAGATTTCTGCACTATGTTTATTAATGTTTATTAATTTAGATGCTCTTTAAAAGAGCATGTAAGCATCTTGATAAATAAATTTAGCTGCTGTCACTTTCTAAAAGGAACAAGTGCAATTAAAAAAGAAACAGGAAATCGGACATGAGATGGAAGGAAAATGCTTCTAAGACCTGAATGCTATCAGCCCCACTGCATACAACTGAGTGTGCTCCCTGCAGTGTTGCAGAGGGCTCAGAGAAGTCACAACTGGCCACACGTTAGGACCTTGGGCAGAGGAATGCTGATAGAGGAAAGTCAGAATGTCCAAGAATGGAAGACCAAATGCTCGGAGATCTGGAGACATCCTAATAAAAGGCATATTCAGGAGGGAAGGTGCCATTTTGAGTTAGTTCAAGTTCTCTGCTGGGTTTCCTCCTCTACCCCCACCCTAGCGGAGTCAACTCGGGCCACAACATTTAAATTAAAACACAAAATGTTTAGCTGGTTTCTCCCCGCTTGAAAAAGGGCTGACCTGTGATCCCAGGTGAGAGAAAAAGAGGTGTATAAAAATAAGGCTTCTCAGGAGGCCAAGGCAGGTGGATTGCTGGAGGCCAGGAGTTCGAGGCCACCCTGGCCAATATGGTGAAACCCTGTCTCTACTAAAAATACAAAAAAATTAGCCAGGCGTGGTGGCGGGTGCCTGTAATCCCAGCTACTTGGGAGGCTGAGGCAGGAGAATCACTTGAACCCAGGAGGCGAAGGTTGCAACAAGCTGAGATCATGCCACTGCACTCCAGCCTGGGCAACAGAGTGAGACTCCATCTCAAAAAAAAAAAAAAAAACATAAATAGATAAAAATAAAAAATAAGGCTTCTCTCATGAGGTAATGGAATGCCTTCGAGATCTGCTATTTCCAAACCACCAGGACCAGCCCCAGTGAGCCAGATCCTTAATGTTTAAATCTTTCCTCTTCCTACAACACATGGACGGTGGGAATGTAAGTAACCAAGGAAGCCAGGCCCAAAGAGAAACTTTCTGGTGCCAGGATCTTTCAGGTAAGCCATTCGTGTTTTGCTTGTACTGGATATGTGTGCCATGTGCCAGGCGCACGGTCCTGAACAAGACTGATAATGTGTCTGCTCTCATGGAGTTTATATTCTTGTGATGGGTGACAAGTAGTAATAATAAAGGATTTGGGGAAGAGTATCAGTCCTCGAAAACATCTATTTATCAGTCCATTCCTTTACTTAACATAGGCTACTGTTGTGCAACAGGTTCCATGCTGGCTGCTAGAAGTACACAAAGGTCATTAAAATACAAGCTAACTTTGGGAGTCAGCCACACAGAGATGGTGAATGAAGCTACAGGAATCAGTAAGGTAACCCACAGAGAGTGTGTAGAGAACAAAGAAGGTGGGGAAAGAACTCCACTGACAGGGAAGACAGTAGTGCAGGAAGAAAACTAGGAGAGTATGGAGTCACTGAAGGCCAGGGAAACGTGCTTCCGAACGTGAGTGGTCCACAGGACACATGGCAGTTAGAGTCTCCAGAGGACTGAGCAACATGGAGATTGCTGCTGATCGCAACTACAGCAGTTTCAGTTGAGTTAAGGACCTGAACGCCAGACTACAGTGGAGGCGACAAGAAGTAAAAAAGGAAGACTAAAAATGGAAATAATTTCAGCAGTGATTGTGAAAGGAGAGATGATTCAAAGATAAGTAGAGACAGAGGTGGAGCAAAGGCATTATTTCTTTTTTTCCCCTCCTTTCTGAGACAGAAGACATTTAGCCACATTTAAAGGCTAAAAAAAGTGAAAATAATTGAGACTAGATGACTAGTAGAGTGAGGTCCATCAAATAATAAAAGAGTGAGCTCTAGAAAACAGGAAGAGACATCCTTTCCTTTGGGGATTTCGGCCAGAAAAAGAGAGGTTTGCTGATGCTTTGAGGGGTGAGGAGAGGTGAACGGTTAAAAGTTGAAAGAATCTTCCACCTTATAGCCTTAGGCCAGGAAAATTCCCAGGCAAGATTGTGTGCAAGTGAAGAGGCCACCATGTGTCAGTCACAGGTTTCCAAGGTGAGCTTAGTTGATGAATGGTAAAAGTGAATACAGGTGGGGGAGTGGAGAAGGTGGCTTGATTATTGAAGTTACTTATAGATATACATATATATATATGAAATTTTTATAATGAGACAATAAAGTAATATTTGAGTAACCATAATTCAGACATTTTTAAGTAAAAATGTCCACTTCTCACTGTAAGGTGGGGGAGAGGAGGCCTTGGCAATGCAGACATTGCTGAATCAGTAACTTCAATAACCTAAGAGGGCTGTCTAGAAGTAAATGCATCTACGTGTGCACATCTGAATGGGAGAGATCAGGAATGTAGGTCAACAAGGGTCATCCGCAGTGACCCACACCCCCATCACCTACACCAGGCAAACTGCTATGCAGCACTGTGGCCTACGTTCCTCCCCAATCCCTGCTTTTTTTCTTTCTTTTTTTTTTTTAAGAAAAGTACTATCTGTTTTCTTGCAACTCCTCAAGGATTTAGTGCAGTGTATACGTAATGCTTCTGGGCAACTTGGAAAATAACCTGAGAACATCAAAAGTCTATATTGAACATGAAAAATTCTTTGAGCGCAGGCTGCACAAGGCCACACACTACCACGTTCCCTTCACAGTCCTAAAGAAAAAAAAGGTGCATATTTGTACAGGGTTCTTTCAGATGCATTTCTCTCACCGGAATCATTTCTCCAGTGTGCGTGACGGAAACCTACCCTAATGAGGAGGATAAGATCACATGTAAGTCTGGTAACACCCTACTCACCGTGTGAAAAAGCATTTTATCTGTTGGTGTCACCAAAATGTAAGCCCTGTATTTGCTGAGTATCTTAAATCAACATACAGCTTTCATATTTTGTCTGTTCTCCTGTTAATTCTTAAAGGTTGTTGGTTCCTGGAGTCTGGGAACCAAGTCAGTCATTGTCCTTGCACACACGTAAAGTGCTCAAGATAATGTTTGCCTATGACGGTGTCTGTTTAACTTGCTGTTGGCCCAATAACAGGCAAATATGTGCTCCATAAAAGCTGCAAATGACGGTAATACCTGAGAGCTAGGGGCCGCGGGATAACTTCGTCACTATAGTTTTTGTTTTTTGAGGTGAAACATAAAATTAACTATTTAAAAAAGAACAATTCAGTAACATTTAGTGCATTCACAGTGATACGACCACCAACCTATCCAGCTCCAAAACATCTGGATCACTCCAGAGAAAAACTCGGTACCCACTGAAGGCAGCTGCTCTCGGATGCCCCTTCCCACAAGCCTTGGCAACCACCCATCTGCACTCCATCTCTATGGGTCTGTCTACTCTGAACGTGTTATACGCATGGGATCATGGAGCACGTGACCTCTTGTGTCTGGCTCCCTTCATTAAGCATCATGTGTTCTGGGTCCATCCATGCTGGAGCACGTATGGGTACTTCGTTCATTTGACAGCTGAATGATATTCGACTGTGTGCATAGATCGCAACTGGTTTATTCAGTCACCCAACAACGAACATCTTGGCTGTTGCTACCTTTTCACTATTGTAAATACTAACACTATGTACAATATATATATGTGAATTTGTTGAAGTACCAGTTTTCCATCCTTTTGCATGTGTACACGGCAGTGGAATTCCTGGGTCGTCATCAACTTTTAAAGGAAGTGGATTCCACAGTGGCTACAACACTGTAATTCCTATCAGCAATGCACAGAGTTCCAATGTCTTCACATCCTTACCATTTTCCATTTTACTGATCATGGCCATCCTACTACATTTCATCCTATCACATTTAATAGTAAATGTGAAGTGGCACCTCATTCGGTTTTTTTCTAATTTTTTTTGGAGACGGAGTTTCACTCTGTTGCCCAGGCTAGAGTGCGGTGGCATGATCTCAGCTCACTGCAACCTCCACCTCTTGGGTTCAAGTGATTCTCCTGCCTCAATCTCCTGAGTAGCTGGGAATACAAGTGCACCCCACCACGCCCAGTTAAATTTTGTATTTTTAGTAGAGACAGGGTTTCGCCGCGTTGGCCGGACTGGTCTCAAACTCCTGACCTCAGGTGATCCTTCCACCTCAGCCTCCCAAAGTGCCCGGCCTCATTGTGGTTTTGATTTGCATTTCCTTAGTGACTAATGACGTGGAACATTTTTTCATGTGCTTCTTGGCCATTCATATGTCTTCTTTAGAGAAATGTCTATTCAACTCCTTTGCTCTTTCATAAACTGGGTTATCTGTCCTTTGGTCATTTTTAAGCAAGCCACTCCAATATTCTTCTCTAAGCATACTCCTTTAAGCAGACAAAATGCAAAACAGTGCAGTCGGTATGAAGCTATGCTATGAAACCAGACTGCTTGGGTTTGTCCTGCAACTTAGTCACTGTGGGGCCCTGACAAAATTATCTCTCTGAGCCAAAAAATCTTAAGAGTAAACCTCATGGATGTGTGGTAAATATTAATCAATGTAACACACATACCATGGCATGTGACACATAGAAAAGCTATAAAATGTTTCAACAGCCAATAAAAGTATGTGCAGATACCACCTTCCTGTAATTACCTGTGTACTTCCATGAGGATGGGAAAAGTGCATGAGCCTCTACCAGATTCAGCCATGTAAGGGTAGAAGGAACTTCAGGGAGGAAGTCACAGTTTTTTGCCTCCATGTTAAGACAAAAACAGCTCCCAAATAATGAAAAGCACTGTGCAAAATATTAACTTTTAAATATATTTTTAACAACATACGAAAGGCATTCTTTCACTTTTGCAAAGGAGACAGAACCAAAATCTGTGATGAAAATTTGGCTACACAGACACTCCACAGGAACCAAACCTTCTGCCATGTCGCACATTCCTGGGAATTAAAAAGAATGGAGAATGTTTACAAGCTGCTGTACTTTATAACTGTTATTTCTTTGGAATGATTCTTACACTGTGAGAGGAAAATAAGCCACGGTATATTGCTGAGAAGTATTAAGACCCATTCCCTTCTGTACACACAAAACAATTCATTGCACCCAGAGGAACCACGCCACGCAGTCCACCCGCTTGGGTCTAAAAGTCCTGTGTATTGCTCTGACAAGTCTACCTTGCTGCCATTACGCTTTTGCCGTCTTTAGAAAGGAGTGTTCAGTAAAACAAATGACGCCTATACGATGTCAATGTACAAAGGCCCCTGTGTTCCAATTCTATCCTACCCTTGACAAACAAAGTCTCTTTCAGGGTAGAGGGTTCAATATCACCTGCCATATACTCTGGTCCAATTAAATTTCCAATTTGTAATATACAATTTTAGACCTAGAATTCTTTCTGTCCTTTTACATTGCTTTAATACGAAAAGAAGTCTCTGCTTCACTTGAATTCCTTAGAGAACTTGGCTTTTCTAAAAGCTTGTGTGTCTGTCCCTACATCCCTTCCAGCTACACCAAATTTAAACCTCGACAGACTAATTACATCGGAGAGCAATCCAAGCACTCTGCCAAAGACAGATGCCAAGGCCCAGGAGTCACGGATAAGTTCATGTTTATTTTCCATAGTGCAAGGAACAGATAGGACGGAAGAGGTGGTCAGAAATCAGTAAACCAAGACGAAAAACGCCAGAGTTAATTTAACAAATAAGGAGAAGGAAAATTAGCAAAAGTCAGTTACAGGGCAAAAGACTTTCTTTCAAAAAAAAAAAAAACAAAAAACCTCTAACAATACTGTGAAAAGGGCAAGCTTAACAGCTGGACTACCTAAAAAACAAAATAACGTTCCTGGAGCAGCAAACAGAAGTCCTAGATTTGTCACTAAAATGCTCTTGCTTGTCCCAGATCACAGGTTAAAAAAAAAAGATACTTCAGGGGTAGAATAACAACAGACAGCACTGCGAGTCTCAAGTCTGAGTTCCAGCTCTAAAGATACAGCAAGGCCGGGGGCGGTGGCTCAGGCCCGTAATCCCAGCACTTGGCCAAGGCAGGCTGATCACCTGAGGTCAGGACTTTGAGACCAGCCTGGCCAACATGGTGAAATCCCATCTCTACTAAAACTACAAAAATTAGCAGGCATTGTGGCACAAGCCTATAATCCCAGCTACTCGAGAAGCTGAGGCAGGGAATCACTTGAACCCAGGAGGTGAAGGTTGCAGAGAGCCAAGATTGTGCCACTGCACTCCAGCTTAGGCAACAGAGCAAGACTGTCAAAAAATAAAAAAAGATACAGCAAGAAATCTTTGGTCTAAAATGTACCTATAAACTAATTTTTCACAGATTATGGAAATATTTTTGATTTTCAAGTTTTGATAACAAAACTAGAATGTGTTACAGTTTAATTCTGAGTCTGTATTGTTCTTGGTTTTTGATCATTATAGAAAATATAGAAACCACAGAATAAAAGAAAAGAGAATGTGATATAGTACAACTTAAGAAAAAATAATTTGGATGTTTGTCCTCACTATCAAAAACAATAACTAAATAATATATTTTTCATTAACCTAAAATGAAAAAACATCAGAATAGTGTGATATATTATGTATGTTATACAATCCAACTAATACTACAGCATGGTTAGTTTCCATATTACTCAATATGCCACATGGTTGCATTTAACTTCTCTTTACATTTATTTATAATTCATTTACTCCCACACTGATTTTTTTTCTTTTTTTTTTTTGCTATTCAAAAAAGTACAATTACTAGTTTCACCAAACAAGGATCACTATGGATAATTTTTTCTTAATTTTAACTTTTCTTTTTTTATTGGCCTACTTAGGAATTATATTATGAGTAATTTTTGACTCGATAAATATTTCTAAATTTGCTTGTCTCAAAATATAAATCAATTTACACAAAAACGGAAGTAATACGAGACTGCCTGTTTTAAACTCTCCCTGAGATTTGGGCATTAACATTTCTTGTTAATTTTTGTCAAATGGCATTTCACTATTTACCTTTCATTCTTCCAAAGAAACACTAAAAAATTACCTGGAAAAGTGCTTTCGAAAAACGTAGTTGAGAAAGACTGACATGTCGTGATGCTCAGTCTTATCATCTGCAAACATACTGTGTCTTTCCAAGTAATCTTCTGTATTTCTCACATTTCTTAAAGTTCGTAGACTTCTTTGTATTTTCCTGCAGTCCTTGTGGCCTCTAAATACTGTATTGCAAAACTTTTCAGTTTTTTTATATGCAAAATTCATGTTATTTTCCAAACGACCCTCTGATCTTTTTTTAAAAAAAACCAGAAGATTATTTTCTATGGTTTCATAGTCTACAAATTACTATTTTCAGATTATCAATTTCTGAGTATACTTTGTTTCTTTCTGTACATGTTATGGTTCTCTGTTCTAGTTTTTTAAGCGGTTTTGATCTCTACTTTGGTCTACTAAAGTTTCTTTGCTCCCAAGCATTGACTGAGGTAGAACCAATGTTGTCTGTATACAATCAAGAATCAATTTTGGTAAACGTTTCAAAGATAATTGAAAAAAAGGTATATTTCTTTTATAAAGGATGTCAAGTTTATCCTATCAATTGTTTTTTATTTTACATTATTGTTATATGACATTAATATAATCCCTCCTTTCTTTCCATTTTAATTTCTCTGACTCACGTTGGCATATCCTTTTGCTTTAAATCATAACATTTTAGACCACTCTTTTTTTCAGGGGGATGGAGGTAGGGGGTGCAGGTGTCATCATCGGTAAAGAGCTTACACCTGAGAGTAGTGGAGTCACGTGTTGTTAACAACAGAGACACCACCTGAGAGTACTGGAGTCACGTGTTGTTAACAACAGAGACACCTGCCAAGAAATTCATTGTCAGGTGCTTTTGTCCTTGTGTCAGCATCACAGAGCACACTAATGCAAACCTAGATGATATGGACTACCACACACCTGGGCGATATGATATGGCCTATTGCTGCTAGGCTACAAACCTGAACAGTATGTTCTTGTACTGAAGATTGTAGGCAGTTGTAATACAATGGTAGGTATTTATGTATCTAAACGTATCTAAACATAGAAGAGGTACAATGAAAACACAGTGTAAGGTTGGGCATGGTGCCTCATGCCTGTAATTCCAATGCTTTGGGAGGCCAAGGTGGGCGAGTTTCTTGAGGCCGGGAGTTTGAGACCAGACTGGACAACACACCAAGACCCAGACTCTAGAGAAACTTTAAAAATTATCCCAGCATGTTGGCACACATCTGTAATCATAGCTACTCAGCAGGCTGAGGCAAGAGAATTGTTTGAGCCCAGGAGTTCGAGGCTGCAGTGAGCCATGATCACATCACTGCATTCCAGCCTGGGTGACAGAGTATGACCTTATCTCTTGAAGAAAAAAAGGTATAAAAGATAAAAATGGTACACTTATGTAGGGCACTGACCATGAATGGAGCTTGCAGGACTAGAAGTTGCTCTCGGTGAATGAGCGAGTAGCAGGTGAATGTGAAGGCCTAGAACACTTGCTGTTCTCTATTGTAGACATTATCAGCGCTGTACACTTAGGATACACAGGCGTAGAACACTCACTGTACTCTACTGTAGACTTTATCAACACCACACACTCAGGCTACACAGGCCTAGAACACTTGCTGTTCTCTACTGTAGACATTATCAGCGCTGTACGCTTAGGCTACACAGGCCTAGAACACTCACTGTACTCTACTGTAGACTTTATAAACACTGTACGCTTAGGCTACACAGGCCTAGAACATTCACTGTGCTCTACTGTAGACTTTATCAACACCACACGCTCAGACTACACAGGCCTAGAACACTCACTGTACTCTACTATAGACTTTATCAACACCACACACTCAGGCTACACAGGCCTAGAACACTTGCTGTTCTCTACTGTAGACTTTATCAACACCACATACTCAGGCTACACAGGCCTAGAACACTCACTGTACTCACTGTGGACTTTATCAACACTGTACACTTAGGCTACACTACATTTATTAAAAATCATTTTCTTTCTTCAGTAATAAATTAATCTTAGCTTACTGTAACTTTTTACTTTATAAACTTTTTTTAACCTTTTGACTCTTGTAATAATACTTACCTTAAAACACGAACACATTACACATATTGTTCAGCTGTACAAAAACATTTCCTTTTTTTATAACCTTATTCTACAAGCTTTGAACTATTTTTAAATTTTACTTTTTAAACTTATTGTTAAAATCGACGACACAAACACACACACGTCGATGCCTACACAGGGTGGGGATCACGAATAGCACTGTCTTTCACCCCATATCTGATCTCACTGGAAAGTATTCAGGGTGAATAAAGGCATGGGGCCGTCAGCTCTTATGACAACAACGCCTTCTCCGGAATACCTCATAAAGGACCTACCTGAGGCTGTTTACAGTTAATTTTTTAATTTTTTTTTTTTTTTTTGATACAAGGTCTTGCTTTGTCGCCCTCGCTGAAGTGCAGTAGAGGGATCATAGCTCATATAAGCCTCAAACTCCTGGGTTCAAGCTATCCTCCCACCTCGGCCTCCTGAGTGGCCAGGACTACAGGTGCGTATCGCCACACCCGGCTATTTTTTGTCTTTATTTTTTGCAGAGACAGGGTCTCATTATGCTACTCAGATTGGTCTCGAACTCCGTGTGCCAAGTAATCCTCCCATCTCAGGCTCCCAAAGTGCTGGGGCTCCAGGCATGAGCCCCTGTACCTGGCCAACTTTGTTTTTTTCAGTAAGTAGAAGGAGTGTGCTCTAAGGATAAAAGTATAATATAACATAATAAATACATAAACGAGCAACACGGTCACTTCTTATCACTATCAAGTATTATATACGGCACAGAATGACATGGGCTACACTTTTATAGACCTGGCAGTGCCGTGGGGATTTTTAATACCAGCTTCACCACAAACACATGAGGAACGTGTGTTCGTGTTGTGCTGCGAAGTGATGACAGGCGGTGGAAATTTTTCCGCTCCACTATAATACTATGGGACCACCACTGTATACACAGTCCATCTTTAACCAAAACATCATTATGCTACCATGACAACATTTGTTTGGTTTCCTTGTTTGTTTGTTTTTAAGACAGTGTCTGGCCCTGTCGCCCAGGTTGGAGTGCAGTGGCGCAATTACGGCCCACAGCAGCCTCTGCCTCCCCGGCTCAAGAAATTCTCCTACCTCAGCCTCTCAGGTAGCTAGGACTACGGGCACGTGTCACCACGCCTGACTACTTTTTGTATTTTTAGTAGAGATGAGGTTTCACCATGTTGGCCAGGCTGGTCTCAAACTCCTGAGTTCAGGTGATCCTCCCGCCTTGGCCTCCCAAAGTGCTGGGATTACAGGTATGCACCGCTGCACACCTACATTTGTTTCTTAACAGTGGATCTATTCCAGGAGAGTGGAGTCTCAACAATTACTAATTATTCGTTATAATATATCTGCCTTTCTTCTTCACACTTTCATCTGGTAAGCACCTGATAAATTGAAATAAGGTTTTCTCTAATCACCAGTCAATGAATCTCTGCTACTTTTAGAATTAGAAATACCTAAAATATTACAATACTTTCTAAGGTCATGAAAATCTGTTAGGTATTAATGAAAGTGTGGGTTACATGAATATGCATTTATCTATACTCAAATATAAAATTATATCCTTAAATATACACATTTTATCATTTATACAATATACCTCAAAGTTCAGAAAGTATTAGGGGGAAAAACTAAGTATAGCTCAGGAGTAACTGCGCCCGTGCCTTCTGCAGACAGCACACTGGCGATACAGACAAACATTAATCCACGTATAAAATCATATTTGAGTACAAAATATTGTGTCATCATATTTTGTAACATGGTAAATATCCCTTTATATTGCACCAAAAATTAGAGTTAGGCTTCAAGATTTTTACATACCTTATTATAATAAACTTAGTATTATCCAACTGATAGGAGATAAAACAAAAAGCACCCCGGGAGAAGTTTACCATTCACGTAAAATAAATGCTTTGGTTTTTGAGATCTAGAGTAATAATTGTCCGCTTATTAAACAAAAAGGTTATCTTTTCCTATAACCTTTACAGTATAGAAGTACTCCAGACTTGAAAATCCCTCTACCAGCTGAGGATTAGAATACTTTAAATATTCAAATCTAACTACTTAAGTTTGAACTACACTTTCCATCGCAGATCTGGAAGCAGTCTATGAACTATCAAGGAAGACGGGTATTCACAGGGTGGTCATTCACTTAATTTGTGGAAACAGAAACTCTTCTAATCTCTTACGATTTTGCTGAATGACATTTGCTAGGGGAAAGTTTCAAACATTTATTGGAGATACTCCAGGAAAATAGAGGGCAATTTACTAGTATGTGTGATTGTCAAGTGGGAGAATATGTCAATCACCTAATTACCATTATTCATTAAGGAGGGCTTTCAAATACATTGTAAATGAAATGTGCGTAAAGTAGCCATGAATTTCAAGTATATTATATTGTGCAGAACACAGAATAAAAACTTTTTCCAAAATACGTAATTTACTTAAAGGAGTTTCCTTTTGAAACGCAATTTGTACTGACCCAAGTTACCACATCTTCCATGGTCCTTTGAGAAGAGGTATTTATTCAAAAGCAGCACGATAATGGAAACCAAGTGTTTTACTCTAAGCTAATGTTACACAAAATCACTAAGATAATTTTTTATTTCGTTCCAGCACTCTACTTTCCTTTCCACTGAGTCCTCCAGGCCTCAACCCAAACCCCCTCACCAGTAACCACAAAATAATAATTCTTTTTTATGTGATACTTAGTCTCAGAAACAAACTATGGAGTCCCAAAATCAGAGGTCAGCTGACAAAATTAGCCTTCCTCAACTACGCCCATAAGTACCAGTGGATCCAGGCCATTCCCATATCCATTCACCACTGTCCAGTTCTTAAGGACTATAGTTGGCTCTTCAGAGCCCTTGGCAGAAAGGGATAAACATTAAAACGCAAAACAATATTTCTTTCTTTTTTTTTTTTTTTTTTTTTTTTTTGAGGCGGAGTCTCGCTCTGTCGCCCAGGCTGGAGTGCTCTGGCCGGATCTCAGCTCACTGCAAGCTCCGCCTCCCGGGTTCCCGCCATTCTCCTGCCTCAGCCTCCCGAGTAGCTGGGACTACAGGCGCCGCCACCTCGCCTGGCTAGATTTTTGTATTTTTTAGTAGAGACGGGGTTTCACCGTATTAGCCAGGATGGTCTCCATCTCCTGACCTTGTGATCCGCCCATCTCGGCCTCCCAAAGTGCTGGGATTACAGGCTTGAGCCACCGCGCCCGGCCGCAAAACAATATTGCTAACTGAACTGATACTGTAACAAAAAAGTAACATTTGATGCTTGAAAACATTGGAAAACACACGGTCTGACCCTCAGCAACAGGAAAACATATTCAAAGCAATGAGATTAGTGCTGATAAAGGCTTTCGTTTGTTTGTTTTGAAACAAGGTCTTGCTGTCACCCAGACTGGAACGTAGTGGCACAAGACCACAACTCCCCGCAGCCTTGACTTCCCGGGCTCAGGCAAGTCTCCTACCACAGCCTCCTGAGCAGCTGGGCCTACAGGTGCGTGCCACAATGCCTGGCAAATTACTGTATTTTTTGCAGAGACAGGCTTTTGCCATGTTGTCCAGGCTGGTCTGAAACTCCTGAGCTCAAGCAACCTGCTCACCTTGGCCTCCCAAAGTGTTTGGATTACAGATGTGAGCCATCAACCACACCAGCCTGTATTGGCCTTTTGTTAATGGCACTGGTAATATTGGCTCTTCCCCTTAGAGGGTGAGGTTAGCCACTCCTGAGCTAAAAGAATGCATACATAACATACAAACATAATGTATGAATCCCCAAACTATAGACTTTAACCCAAATTGGTGAAATATAAAGCAAAAGGAAAAGAAACTTTAAATTTCTTTTTAGGCCTGCTATTTGGATATTACAGGAACCACTGTGATTTATATTTGGCCTTGAGGGTATAAAGATCTATGATTTTATTCACGACTTGGTTAAATCTTTTCAAAACACAAGAGTCATCTATTCATAATATTAAGAAATGAGGTGATGAAAACCTTAATACACTCTGCTAATATACTGTTCTCTTCAGTAGAAACATGTAGGAGTATGTTAGGGACAATCTCTCGATTATGAGCAAATTTACAACTTCAATGCTGTCTTCTTAAATTACATGCCATCAATTACAATCCAAACATCATTTAAGAATTTGTAAGTTTAAAAGGAGAACAAAACTGGCCGGGCGCGGTGGCTCACGCCTGTAATCCCAGCACTTTGGGAGGCCGAGGCAGGCGCATCACGAGGTCAGGAGATCAAGACCATCCTGGCTAACATGGCAAAACCCCGTTTCTACTAAAAATACAAAAAATTAGCCGGGAGTGGTGGCGTGTGCCTGTAGTCCCAGCTACTTAGGAGGCTGAGGCAGGAGAATGGCATGAACCTGGGAGGTGGAGCTTGCAGTGAGCTGAGATCGCGCCACTGCACTCCAGCCTGGGGGACAGAGTGAGATTCCATCTCAAAGGAAAAAAAAAAAAAAAAAAGGAGAACAAAACAAAACCCCCAACAACTCATTATTATTTAAGCCAGAGTTGCACAGAGTTACCCTTTCAATTGTCTGAATAAATTCTAGACATGGCAGAGTCTACTGAATAAATAAAAGCTATTGATAATCCCACTCCACTCTACAGAAAAGCAAAAAAGCACAAACATGAAATCAAGAGACCACACCGAAGTAACATCATGGAGAAGAATAAACATTTTCAGGACAGAAAATGTTTAAGAAGAAGAACAAAGAAGAACAAAGGTAGGTACATTGAATGAGCAAGGAATGAGCATGGAACTGTTGAAACGTGGGGTCTAAAAAGGCTGTGAGCTGCTTTCTAAGTAAAGCCTAGTCCAAAAATGTACGTCTTGTGACCAGATCAATTTCCATTCCTTCTAGAAAGATGGAAGAGATAAGCAAAATACGTAGAGCTACAAGGGCAGAGTGGTTAATGATTAGTACATAGAAAAGTTGCTACTTCGAAGGATTTAGGTATTAAGTAGAGCAATTAAAGAATTTCTCCAATGACATCAATCTCAACCAGACAGACGTTCTCAACATTTCGCCCAGCAACTCTCCCAGACCATCCTCACAGCAGGCTTAGGGAGGGGTAGTCTCCTGCTTCCTGCTTTCAAAAAGGGTGCTGCCTCCCTTTAGTGATGTTTATAAAAATGGCAGCGGTTTCCTATTTGAATGTTAATTATTGTTGTGACACACAAGGTAATTTAACTTGCTTCGGTAATTTATTCATCCTTCTAATTAGATGTAGTTATTGGAAAATCTTCCAGAGTGTAACAACAGTTCCAAAGGTGAAATGGCAGGAGGAGGGAGCTTTCCCATAGGATCGCAGCTGTAAACCTGGGCTGGGTGTTCCACTGCCAGTCACTTGAATGAACAATGCCAGGGATCAGAGATGGTCCTTCCGGAATCAAGCAGGTGGCACCCGTCACCTTCAAGAATTGGACAATTCAAGAGGAAGGTAAAGTCCCAAAAGATGGTTGGAGCTACTCTGAAAAGAAGATGAAAGACTGAACTTGAATGAACCGAGGAACAATACCACACAACACCATTGTAAATCTCCTAGACCGGGAGTCATTTACATACAGTTAAGAAATGCTGTAGACAGAGTATAAGCCAAAAATACCACTGAAGTGGGAGAGGCTCCACTGGAGTTACTTGCTTTGTGGAAGTATTTTCACGCTTGCCACATCATACCTGCTCAATCAATATTTACTGAAATAAGCAAATGAATGAATGGACAAGTGCATGCATGGCTACAGAATATTAATAGGCAGATCCACTCCATCTCTCTCATTACAGCCTCCTCAGCAAGCGACCTTTTTTTCTTAATTTGAAGATCCCAAAAGTGAGCGAGTTCCAATAAACAGAAATTTCTTTGTCTTTAATAAAACTGAGCTGCCACTGCTGCTTCTGTGAGGTCTAAGTGCCGGCCTGTAACCATGTTCTACTGCTAGCCAGAAGGGAAAGACTGAATCATATCTGTAAGCAAAGAAAAAAACCCATTAGACTCCAATCAACGCAGAGCTGGTGGCTGACGACTGCAGGATCCCTGTGAGGAGCACGGATTGATACTGCCAAATGGATACATTAACTGAAACTACTCAGGCCTTAGGGGAATGGCCAGAGGCCCCTGTAGGGAACAGTTCAAGTCAACCTTTTCCTGCTTCCATTGTAGGATGGAGGATTCAAGGGCTTAGACTATATAAACCAGTTCAAGGCCATGCAGGAACCTATGCAGAAATACTCAAACCTCTATTCCCAAGAGGAAGAGGAGGAGGAGAAGCAGCCAGCAGAACAAGTAGAAGAAACAGCTTGAGAGGTCAAGTGAACAAAAGCCACAAGGCACTAGGCTCCAGTCCTTCCACTCCAGAGTGATATGAACCTTCGCAAAAGGCCTTTCATTTGCCCTCCAAGAAACTGTCTCCTTCTGTTGTCCTCTTCACTGTAATGCACAAAATAACTTATTTTGGTGATGAGGGGTCTTGATCTCTTGACAAATACACTGAAAAAATGGGGGTTGTATATATGCGTGTCCTACGTATAAATCTGTCAGCAAATGTTGCCACCACTGAATTCTATATTCTCAGATTGCCCTCAATTTTGCCACTCGGAAGTAACGTGCTGAATAATCTCAGCAACCAAAAATCATCATCCAGGAATGTTTCTTATGAGACAGCTGATTTATTCTGATTCATCAGATCTCTTTTAGTAGCTTTAATACCCCTTTGGGAAATGCAATAGAAAGAAAATCATCTTTTAAAAGTGCTGGAGTGAGGCCACTTCTCCTAGAAGATGGTCAGATACGCATCTCTCAAAACACATCTTAACCTTGAGAATCTGAGGGGTTATACTACCTTTCATTCCTGATAAATTCTGGTTTCCATGTTGGCACTGAGCTCTGTGCTTTCCGTGTGTGGAGAGTGGAGATTTGGACCCTCCCATCCACAGTCTCTTTCTAAGTGAAGGGAAATATTAGTTTTTGCTGTTCCTTGTTATTCCAAAAGCTCTGGTCTGGGGCCCATGTTCACACTGGCCCTCAGTCTGGTCAGATGCAATGTTCTTCAAAGGTGGGGACCTACTTGGTATCAGAGTAGCAGCCAAAAGAGGAAAAGGCGTGAATTAAGTACTCAGTTAAAAGGAAACATGAGGCCAGGCATGGTGGCTCATGCCAATAACCCCAGTACTTTGGGAGGTCAAGGTGGGAGGATCACTTGAGCCAAAGAGTTCAAGACCAGCCTGGGCAACATAGCAAGATCCCATGTCCAAAAATAAATAAATAAATTAGCTGGGTGTGGTGGTGCACGCCTGTAGTCCTAGGTATTCCGGAGGCTAAGGTGGGAGGATCACTTGACCCCTGGAGGTTGAGGTTGCAGTGAGTCGTGATTGTGCTACTGCACCCAGCCTGGGTGACCCTGTCTGAAAAAACAAAAAACAAAAAAACAAAGAAAACAGATTTCTAATATAGATATATTAGAAAATATGTATCTACATATAGTAGAAAAAATATATATACACATATATTAGAAAACATATATACATATATGTATATTAGAAAACAATCTCTATATGTGTGTGTCTGTGTGTGTGTGTATGTATTGGTACATATATATACACACACACGTACCCATACATACATGTATAAACTACTTATTCTATCTTATACCTTCCACTCAAGGTCATGAAGATTTGATTTTGGAGACTGATGCAAATGTTTGCCACCTGATTTTAAAACTCAGGACGGTTAGGCCAGGTGTGGTGGCTCATGCCTGTAATCCCAGCACTTTAGAGGCTGAGGCAGGTGGATCACGAGGTCAAGAGATCAAGACCATCCTGGCTAACATGGTGAAACCCCGTCTCTACTAAAAATATGAAAAAAATTTAGCTGGGCGTGGTGGCAGGCACCTGTAGTCCCAGCTACTCGAGAGGCTAAGGCAGGAGAATTGCTTGAACCTGGTAGGCAGAGCTTGCAGTGAG
This sequence comes from Papio anubis, assembly GCF_008728515.1. NCBI lineage: Eukaryota > Metazoa > Chordata > Mammalia > Primates > Cercopithecidae > Papio > Papio anubis. The sequence goes on from NC_044976.1 coordinate 215,668,327, forward strand.
CCAAGATTGCACCACCGCACTCCAGCCTGGGCCACAGAGCGAGACTCCATCTAAAAAAAAAAAACACAAAAACTCAGGAGGGCAGAAGAGAATGGGTAATCACTATAACTAGTTTCCAGCAAGAGATGCCTCCCTTTATAAACACTCCCCAGAACTGACATAAACAGAGAATGAGACGTAACGAGCCATAAAGAGATGTGATGTGCTTTAAAAGCAACAAAATATCAGGCAAGGAATATATTCTGCTATAATATGTACATCATATGGGTTCTATTTGTTTCCTAGAGATAAAGTGATCACTTAACTACGAAAATTACTATCATCCATCTCTCCACATGCATTCCCATCCTTGAGAAGCAGTAGGAACCATGGGCCTCCGTGATGTCTAAACAAGTGCTCTTGTGAACAGAGGTTTCACTCCACTGAGAGAAATGGCCATGCAAAGCAGTGTCTCAAGAGAGCAAGGCAAATCAATGTCTCACCTAGAGTATATTTTAAAAATCTGTAATACAAATGATTGCACTGAGGGACAAAGGTTTTCCTGTACTCTCCCTCCATCCGACCTTCAAACAGATGCGCTAGTGTCAGCTCCAGTAGAAATAAGAGGTATCCTTGACATTATCCTCGGCTGTGATGTAAGGAATCTGTGTGCTTACAAAATTAATGCCAAGTATTTCAGGCTGTCAGCTGACATCCTCTCCACTCCCCAGAGCTGAGACTATTCAGTAATGGCAGTACCTCTGACATCCTGTCTGACATCTACAGGACTCGAGAAATTCCAAGAAAATATTATAAATTCTATCATTTCATGATTCACACTTTGTGCAACTGAAGATCTCCTCTACACAAAAACACAGGACATGTCAGAACACCCCATAGGTATGTGATTTTTCTTAACTTGTATGGTTTTATTTATATGAAAATTCAGTTACTGAACTATGAAACAGACATGTGGGGTCTGCTTTGGGGATCTAGTCCTTAAGATGAGTTCACGAGGATGAATGATGTCCATCTCTGAGACATATTAGTGCTTCTACAACCCGTTGTGCCAAGCACCAGTGGGCTAACAGATCCTCCAGATACACAGACACAACTTAAAGCAGAGAAGCCAAGTAGAGAGATTTGAAAAATGAATTCTAACACCAGCATACTGGATTCCCAAATAAATTGTTTAATCACATTGTACCTTCATTTCCCCAATGATGAGGTAGAGATAATTACCTTTGCTTATTTCACAGGGGGGCATTTTTAATAATAAAAAGAATTATTTGAAATCTTCAAAGAAAGAGTACTATTGTAACCTTATATAAGAAACAGAAAGAGAAAATTGAGTTAACCATCTTAAATTCTGCCAAATTAATCTAATTTTTAAAAAGAGACTGAGTGAAAACTTATCGCTGTTGTTCTCATCACAACTGAAATCCAGCATATTAAAGAGAGAGAGAAAAAGATCAACTTTTAAAACTCCATTCCTGGTAGCCACAAACACTCTTATCAATTCCCATCGAAAAACCCTCCTCACCGTCTCCCTTCCTTCCCCTTTCTCCTATTACCTCTGCCTTCACTCCACTTATTCTTCACATCTCTCGGCTTGTGTATCACCTCTTCCTCCTTGATAATTATAACCTCACTCCCACTGTCACACATAGAACTGATCCAGAGGGGACCTGAGAATTATTCTGACCAATCTCCCACACAGTAAAAAGGGACAACTGAAGACTGAAGTGATACCATAACAGGCTCAGGGTCGGGTAGCCACTTACATGCAAAGCTGGGTTCTCACCTAGACATATGACTCCCAGTCCAGTGCTCTTTCCAGTACCCCACATGACAGCCTACCTGGGCCTGTTCACCAGCCTTAGTCAAGAAATACATTTATGAAACAGTTACATGCACCTTGTTGTTCTCCCACCACATAAAGCACATTGAGTCACAATTAGAAAAATAAAACTGATGACAGCAATCAGAGGAGAATCCTGTATCTGGAAGACACCTTAAAACTTTCACCTTCATTACCCATAATCCATCTTATCTAGGAAGTGAGACTCAAGAGGTCATTCCCACAATGCCTTTCCTCCCCAGACACTCATTCCAGGGTTCAACATCTCTTCCATTGGTCAAGCCTAAATCCTTCCTAATGATGATACTGAAGCAAAAGCACAACACCAGGTTTTCCAGATCTGGCTGAGAAGACACGAAGTGAGCCCCTAAGTACAAATGAGCACATACTTAATACAGAGAAGACACAGTTACCACATTGCTAAATTTCTCTACACCCTTATGTTTAGGAGATTAAATAATTGTAGCTCCTTTAACTTTATCTTCTAAATATATTTTTGGCTTTTATCTAAGGCCCCTTTAAATTGTCTATGTTGCTTTTTGAAAGCTAGAGTCCAGAACCAAGGACAGGTAGCTAAAGTGTTTCATACAAGAGAAACTCCATCAACAAAAGGATTGCAAAGTTTGTACAAGCCCAGGGCAATCAATGAAATCTGCATGTAAACGAGGCAGTTTTCCAGACAATACTTTTCAATTAGACTAACTTACAAACTTGAGGAATAACTTGAGAAAACATCAACTGAGTCTTCAAAGCATTTTCAAGCACAAGCCCTAACACAGTTTACTGGATGCCATTTAATTGGGCAGCTCTAACCATGTAGCTAAATATAAGAAGGTTGGCATAAGAGATACAAAAACCCAACAACGTCCAAGCTAAATCCCTTAAACATTGTCAGAACGAGGCTAAGAAGAAGCAAGGTGAGAAATCAGGGAAAATGCAAATAGGAATTCCATTTCCTACAAGATGAAGAAAGATAATTAAATAAAAATCCTGACTAGCTAGGGGAGTATGTCCAGCAGCCAAAAAACAAAAAAAGTAATTATTTCATGTGTGCTCCTGGTATAAAGTCTTGAAAATAATAAGGCTGCTAAATTGTATACATCAGGGAAGTGAAGTAGTAGCTCAAAAGATTATGAAAATTGAGATTTCCAAACTGAATTTGAAAAGGAAACAGGTAAAATGAGGTCAGGACATCACAGATGAGAAAGAAGCTTCTACTATGTAGCTGGCTGTTTTAAATTAATAATCTGGAACATTAGCAGGTTTAAAGTCCCATAAAAATGACACGGAGGGAGAAGTACATGCGGTAGAAACAGCGGTGTTTACACCTTCATCATAGAAAGGTATTACTAAAAGGATTTACAAGGTGCTAACGTGATACATATCAAAGTCAAAGCACTTTAATAAATGATGAGAAAAGGCATTAGGCATGGAAGTAAAGCCAAAGGACTTAAAATAACTCCACCTTTCCACACACTAGATTATATTAAACTAACTAAGCCACTCCAAGATCCACAAAAGATCAGATTTTATTTTTCCCTAAGAGGCAGTATTCCCAAGAGCACCAAACCAGTAAAGGCGGTTAGGCAGAAAAACCAAGAGTTGAAAGAACATAAAACACTAGTCCTTTCTGGGATATTGTTACACAGGCTGACAGAATCTAAATAAATATATATATATCATGACCCAAAGAGGTCCCAGGCTTAAAATCCAAAAAGAAAGAAAAGCAAGTATATTGCCCTTTTTTCCTATCGGGAAAACCTTGTAACCACTGAAAGATTAGAACAGATAAAAAGTGATGGGTCAGTATAATTAGTATCTTCTAATTATAGAAGCACCCAGATTGGCATCAAACTCACCAACTCTTGGCTGTCTTCAACAACAACCAGGCCTCCTCTGGGGAGACTACTCCTTGCCATCCTCAATCTGTACCTTGGATGTGTGGCTTCTTGCTTCTAACAGTATCACAGATTATGGACTAAATGTTTGTGTCCTCCCAAAATTCTTATGTTGCAGCCCTAACCCTCCGGATCTATTTGGAGAAGGGGCTTCTCAGACAGTAATTAAGGTTAAATGAGGCCATAAGGGTGGGGACCTGATACAATAGGATTAGTGTCCTGAGAGGTAGAGACCAGAGAGCTCACTGACTTGCTCCCTTCCTCCCTGTGTGCTTGCATGAGGAAGGGCCACGTGAGGACTCAGCAAGGAGGCACCATCTGCAGGCCAGGAAGAAAGTCCTCACCAGAAACCTAGTGGGCCAGAACCTTGTCTTAGGTTTCTAGTCTCGAGAACTGTGAGAAAATAGATTTCTGTTTTTTAAGCCACCCAGTCTCCCAGTCTGCAGTGTTTTGTTATGGTAGCCCGGGGTCACTCAGACATACTACCATATTAATGCTTACTAGTGACTACCCAAACAACAGGGATAAAAGTTTCCATTTGTTTCTTACCTTTCCTAATGCAATGCTCTGCAAGGCTGGATGTTTTAGAAATGCTTTTTGAACTTAATAATGGTTTTAAAAAGTCACAGACTTCAATAACAGCCATCATTTTCTATAAGCACTAATGGTGTTATACGCCAAGAATTTTTAAAGGCAAATAAATTTTTCTTCTTATCTAAAAAGTTGCCTGGAGAATGCTCACCCTTCTTTTCCTCACTACTGAAAACTGTCAATAGCAATTCAAGCAATATAATTCCTTTTTTTCTTTTTGGAGACAGAGTCTTGCTCTATCCCCCAGGCTGGAGTGCAATGGCGCAATCTCGGCTCACTGCAACCTCCGCCTCCCGGGTTTAAGCGACGCTCCTGCCTCATCGTCCTGAGTAGCTGGGATTATGGGCGCCAATTTTTGTACTTTCAGTAGAGACAGGGTTTTGCCATGTTGGTAATTCCTTTTTAAGAATTACAAACACCAAAGTATCTTGTATAATAATAATTTATGTGCACATGTGTGCTACAAATACCAAAAAGAACTTATGCAATTTTTACATACATAAGATACTTTAGTTCCTTGATTTTATGCCATTTCACCTAAATATTAACAAACATAGGACCGTGGACCTTGGGCTTAGAGAATATTAAATTGTAGAATCATAGAATCATAAAACCATAGAATCACAGACTAGAGGTTTGTCTCGGTCAAACCTCACTATTTTTTATTTTATTATTATTATTTTTTTTTCCTGAGACAGAGTCTCACTCTGTCACCCAGGCTGGAGTGCAGTGGCGCAATCTCAGCTCACTGCAACCTCCGCCTCCCGGATTCAAGCGATTCTCCTGCCTCAGCCTCCTGAGTAGCTAGGATTACAGGTGTGTGCCACCACGCCCAGCTTATTTTTGTAGGTTTTTTTTTAGTAGAGATGGGGTTTCACCATGTTGGCCAGGATGGTCTCGATCTCTTGAACTCATGATCCACTCACCTTGGCCTCCCAAAGTGCTAGGATTACCGGCATGAGCCACTGTGCCCAGCCAAACCTCACTATTTTTTTTAAATGAGGAAAACCAGAGCTCAGTACTTTGCTCAAAATAACACAAATCATTCCCAGAATTCCCAGAATTGTGGGGGTTTCTTTTACTGTATTGTTAAGAAATAATTTTCTGTAAAGTAAAATAATGATTCTCAAAATTAATGAACACATATGAAAGATTTAACTCACTAATTAGGGAACCAGTAAGATGCTAAGTCTGATTTTGAAAAGAATTCAGAGAAGAAACAAATAGATAAGCTTCAGAAATGCCAGCAAGATGTAAAATTTGCAAAACTAGTCAATACGCATAGGACCATAATCTATTGCATTCTCCAAACACAACTGGCATTGTATGGACCAGAACCAGGTGCTTTACGGTCTATTTTTTATAGCATGCACAATTCTAGTACAGCTCAGAGACAGTGAGAGGCAGAGCTAATGTGATGGTTGAGCTAGACAGAGTTTTGGTTTTGTGGTTTTTTGTTTTTTTTTTTTATCATTTCAAAGTCTCTCACAACCTGTCCTCACAGTCTCCTGCCACGTACAAGTACTCTGAAACTAGAGAACAGCATGGTGGGTGAGTTTAAAAAACAGAATTTAAAATTCTTAATTGCTAACTTTCTGAAAGGCTTCAGAAGAAGACCAAGTTCATTTCATACCAGCCCCAAAACCAAGAGACAATGAAAACTCGGCCTCTGAGAGTCCAGCACCGTCCGTGTCGACAGTGCTTCTCCTCTCCAAAAGACCCCTCTGAATACGTACCATAATCCCACCAGGGCAGGAGGTTCGCAACAGCGGCTCCTCAGCTGAGTGGTGGGAAAGGCCATATGAAATTCCGGTCTTCTGCTTCCCAGTCTCACACTCTCTCCACATCACAGGCATGGTTACCTCACAGGAGAACGGTTCTAAAGCCCCTTAGAGTCATTATGCAAGAGGTCTCACGAACTTCTATTGTGACTGAAGAAACGTAAAATGAGGAAACACAGAAGAAACGTCTGCTACACACATACAAAGTAGGTGTGACGCGCTAAATAGGTAGGTGATCGAGCTCAACTCCGACCCCAGTTCCACAGCTCTGGTCAGAAGATCTGCGTTGAAGAAAAGAGAAACAAGGTGGCTCACGCCTGTGATCCCAGCACTTTGGGAGGCCGAGGCGGGTGGATCACGAGGTCAGGAGATCGAGACCATCCTGGCTAACATGGTGAAACCCCATCTCTACCAAAAATACAAAAAATTAGCCGGGCGTGGTGGCGGGTGCCTGTAGTCCCAGCTACTCAGGAGGTTGAGGCAGGAGAATGACATGAACCCAGGAGGTGGAGGGTACAGTGAGCTGAGATTGCGCCACTGCACTCCCGCCTGGGCGACAGAGCGAGACTCCATCTCGAACAAAAAAAAGAAAGGAGAAACAAATGGGAATGAAGAGTGGAAAAGGTATCAAATGAGGACTCAAAAGCACTCTGAGAAAACTGTGAGGTTCTTATGTACTGTGTTCAGGCAAAGAAACACAAGACGTAGACATGAAGAGAACAGAACACAAGGAATAATTTTTAAAACTAATTTGGACCAATTTTTTTTTCTTTTAAAATGCTCGAGAGGATCATTGCAGAAAATACAATGGTAAAGCAAAGTAGCTGAGGGATTTTTCAGTAGCTCCACTGTGAAAAAACAAGCACATCTTAAAACTACAAGCTTTGAAACTTTTACATTTCTTAATTAAAACATTTCCAGATTCAGTTCATTTCTAAGCAAGACTGCAGCCCTAAAGAGACCAGTAAATTTTTATTCATCTTTTTTGAAACAAATGTGATTGACAAGTCATTGTTTGAATAGGAAACTATGAATTAAACAAACAAGCAAACAACCAACCCCACAGTAATGAAACCATTCCTTGGAGATAATGACGATGTGAAGTACAAGAAACCCATTTCGAAGCACTCGTTTCATGTGAGCACTTGTTGATGGAAATATTACTAGCAAGTCCCCCTGAGAACAGCTCTCTTCATTGTGGTCTCAGGAGCCTTGGTGGTTCACATTCCTCACATGCACTGAGGGCGGTCTTGATAAAAAGTATCTAGTAGACCTCTTGGTGTCAAGTTGTAAAGCTTGAACTTGTTTGGGGATTTTTAAGAATGTATAATAAATATCGATTTATTAATTTACAATAAAAAAACGAATGGGTGAAAGGACCGGACACTGAGCCTCTGACCTTCATGTTTTCTCCCTGCATAGGAAGTCAAACTATAATCAGAATATTGTTGTGTCTGGCACCACAGCAAGAGCAACAAGTTGCATAAACCGTGAAGCACAACAGACTATTCATTCATCCAGCACGTCCTGGCCTAGAGCTAGAAATACAGCAGCGAACATGAGCGATCAGAATCCAGACTGGACTCTGAAAAGAGGATCTCCTTGCCACAGGATCTATGCAGTATGGTCCTAGTTCTAGCTTTCTCTGGCCTAAATAATGCCTAATGGAGCCGTGCGAATATTCACTTTACTGACTTTAAAAAAAAAAAAAAATTCATATAACATAAAATTTTCACTTTAACCATTCTAAGTGTACACTTCAATGGCATTAAATTCAAAATGTTGTGTAACCACTACCACTATTTCCAAAAGATTTTTGTCATCCCAAACAGAAACTTTGTAATAAGTTTGCTTTTTAAAAGTGCTACAAGTTACTAACATTTGTGGTTGACATTTTTTTTTCAAATATCTATGTTAAGTGCTCGATGATAAGCCTGCCCATAATGTGTTTCTTTAAGAGGTCTGTGGCCAGGCGTGGTGGCTCACGCTTGTAATCCCAACACTTTGGGAGGCCGAGGTGGGTGGATGGCTTGAACTCAGGAGTTTGAGACCAGCCTGGGCAACATGCTGAGACCCCATCTCTACTAAAAACACAGAAAAGAGCCAGGCATGGTCGTGCACATTTGTGGTCCCAGCTACTCGGGAGGCTAGTGAGGAGGATCACTGGAGCCTGTGGGGCAAAAGCTGCAGTGAGCCAAGATCGCGCCACTGCACTCCAGCCTGGGTGACAGAGCGCGACCCTGTCTCAAAAAAACAAAAAAACAAAAAAACTGTATGTTTCTTTAGCCATTGTGTTTATTTATGTTAAAATATGAAGTATTTCACAAATTTGCATGTCACCCTTGTTCAGGAGCCATTCTAATCTTCTCTGTCTCATTCTAATTTTCTAGTATATGTGCTGTTGAAGCACGAACTGGCCATGGGGTTTCGATTTTGTAACTGTTTTCCAGAAGGCAAACTTCTAAGTTCTTAAAGAGAAAGGCACCTCACTGCCATGTCCTCCCTCCCACCCCACTATGGTGTGGTTTCTTCTACAATGCACACTATTTCACCCAACTCGTACAAATATCTAAAGAGACGCTATCATCAGCTTTTTAGAGCAAGGAAGCTGAGACTCACAGGAATGACATTTCTCAAAGCTACTCGGGGAGCAAGGGAACAACGCAAGCGTGGGTAACGGCTATTCCATATTGGAGCATGACTGACTGGATGCACATGTTTGTTTTTGCTATACAGCTAACATTAACTGGTTGTAAGACTGAATACTGTATTAAATTTGTTATTAAAATACATACTCCTGTAACAAGAAGGGACATGTGAGACAAAATAGGAAAGATGAAAAGCTTTTAAAGACACAGGAGAGGCTAAAGAAGTGATTTTTAATGGATATACTCTGGGAGAAATTCTCAACTATCTCCCTCCAAATGGGTGATACTAGTCACTTAGGTGGCTGCCTTTTTTTCTGAAAGCTGTCAGACATCTCCATGGGCAAAATAAAGAAAGAGACACTCTACAGTTTATTGATGTACGTATCATGGTAGCACTCTGTGGTTTTAAGACAAATTGAAACTCCATCATATGCTGCTTTTAAAGCCCAAATAACTAAAATAAAAACTTCCAAGCACAGCAAAGGCATAATACTGTCAGTTGTATGTGCTTAGGAGATACATGCATCTCTAAAAGCAGCATGTAAATTTCTCTTTTCAAGCACATGTTTAAGGGAACTGGCACAGTAACAAACAAGGGGAAATACAGAGCCCAGTTTTAAAGTCAGGATTCTGTTTTTGTGGAGTCTAATTTATTTCAAGAAATCCAAATTATTAAATTCACCTCCTACCTGAGGAAGGATCAAAGGAAAGGTAATACAGGCTAGTCATCCCTAAATGCCAAAGTCCAAAAGACTAGTATTTAAGACCCAAGTCTATTATTTACTAAGTGTCAGACCTTGGCCATGTTACATAATCGCTCTCAATCTGTTTCCTCAAAATAATACCGCTTAACAAAGGATTAAGTAAAATAGTGCATATAAAGCACCACACACAGACCGTAGCGTATACTGAGAGTTTTATTTCAGCAATAGAAAGCATAGGAGGCCAGGCGCAGTGGCTCACACCTGTAATCCCAACACTCTGGGAGCCCAAGGAGGGCGGACCACAAGGTGAGGAGTTCAAGACCAGTCTGGCCAGTATGGTGAAACCCCACCTCTATTAAGAATACAAAAATTAGCCGGGCATGGTGGCAGGCACCTGTAGTCCCAGCTACTCGGGAGGCTGAGGCAGGAGAATCACTTGAACCCGGTAGGCGGAGGTTGCAGTGGGCTGAGATAATACCACTGTACTCCAGCCTGGTGACAGAGTGAGACTCTGTCTCAAAAAAAAGAAAAAAGAAAGGAAGCATAGGAAGTGGGGGAGTCGCTGAAGCACACTGATTTAAATTACTCCTCAATTAGACTAAATTTTTTGAAAAATCATGATTTTCTTTGTCCCCCTCCCCAGCTCACACGCAAAAAGCCAACACTATACTAAATAAGAGAAGACAGTCGAGGTCAAGACTTTTAACTTGTTCTCCAGCTACTATTTTTTCCCTCCCTATTTCTATTTTGGATTAAGGTATTTCAGGAGCCCCCAAATCAAAGTAGAACAGAAGAAGGAAAGCAAGAGAAAACGAGAAGTAGGAACTAGAAAAGCCAGTATCAGAAAAGCATACAGCATTTCCTCACTATACTAGCAAAGCTTACCACGCAATATTCAACAGGTAAATCCTGATGGCTGGCTGACACTGGGTTCAAGACACTCGTCCACACGCTCCACATACTGAATACCCGAAGGTAATTCAGAGAGAAACTGAGGGGGAGACGGAGAAAACGGACCTCGCGGTTCATCCTGTGTGTCGCTGTCTTACACGCAGGAGTTTCAGTGCTTTAGTACCAACTAAAAACCAACTATCGGCTGGGCGCGGTGGCTCACGCCTGTAATCCCAGCACTTTGGGAGGCCGAGACGGGCGGATCACGAGGTCAGGAGATGGAGACCATCCTGGCTAACACGGTGAAACCCCGTCTCTACTAAAAATACAAAAAACTAGCCGGGCGAGGTGGCGGCGCCTGTAGTCCCAGCTACTCGGGAGGCTGAGGCAGGAGAATGGCGGGAACCCGGGGGGCAGAGCTTGCAGTGAGCTGAGATCCGGCCACTGCACTCCAGCCTGGGCGACAGAGCGAGACTCCGTCTCAAAAAAAAAAAAAAAAAAAAAAAAACCCAACTATCAGTTCTCCATGGAAGCAGCAAAACATAAAAACATCCTTGAAATCAGTACAGGGCCCTTCTGCTAGGGTCTGGCGACGTGGTTTTGAGATTCTTTGTCTTGGATCATTCCTCATTTGTTAGACCCACAAATAATGGTCCTGCCTAGAACCATCACCACAAGCTAGAGTGAAAAATGCCAGAAGACTAGGTTAGTGGGTAAAAAACTCAACATTTTTGCTCATGATTAACCTTGGGTGGCCTTAACAAGTTATGTAAGGTTTTGTTTCTACAGAAAGACACTGCATTTTGAGAGCATCTCTAGGCACAAAAATTAGTCACATAACTGAAAGACAAGAAAATTTTAAGCATATATTATAAATAAATGCGAATATTAGGGGTGTGTATCCAAACATATGAATAGCTCTGAGAAGAATAAGACAAAAAGATCAAACACACTTGAAATCAGAGAGACGTCGTTTGGGAACTGAACTCTCGCCATGAGCAGGAGAAAACCAGAAAGTTCTTCATGAGTTCTGCTATCTGTTCAACCATTAATTCATGATGTGTTGCTGGAAAAAAATCACGAATGTCTTCGAGCCTTATTTTCCTTATCTGTATCTGCCCAAGATCTCACTGGGTTCTTGTAAGAATCAAATATGACAACACAGTCATTCCTGAAGTGCGACCACAGACCAGCAGCATCAGAAAGCCGGGAACTTGTTCAAATGCAGTTGAGTCCCACCCAGCCTTAATAAATGAGTTATTCCGATGCACCCTGAAGTTTGAGAACCACTGCACAAAAACAGACACAATCTGAAACATCTTAAAACACTGGAGTGTTGTTACTATGGAAAAAATTACAAATAATACATTGAAGATTTTAAGAACTTTCACTGACAATTGGATACAGAAGAGGCTATGTGTGGCTTTTGTTGTTGTTTTTGTTGTTGTTGTTGAAACAAGGTGTCACTCTGTCACCCAGGCTGGAGTGCAGTGGTATTATTATAGCTCACTGTAGCCTTGAATTTCTGAACTCAAACGATCCTCCTTCCTCAGCCTCCCAAGCAGGTGGAACCACAGGCATGTGCTATCATGCTCAGCTAATTTTTATTTATTTACTTTATTAATTTGTAAGAAAAGAGGTTTAATTGAAGAAATTGGCAAAAAGAAAGGGGCTACAGAACTCACGCAACTTCGGAACCCAGCAGGGCAGCCATTAACTCTTACAGCTCCCAAAATAACCTGGCTCATTTTTTATCTTTCTTCTGTAATGATGACGTCTTGCTATGTTGCCCAGGCTGGTGTTGAACTCCTGGGCCGAAGCGATCTTCCTACCTCGGCCTCCCAAAGTGCTGGAATCACAGGCATGAGCCTAACATATGTGTGGCTTTTTTTAAAGCTAAGATTTGCAGTTAATGTAAATGCTACAATAAAATAAAATCCAAAATTATGGTATCTATCAATGTTAAAATGCACTATTATTTCCTTGTAACTTTAAAAGGATTGAGGGAAAATAAATAAAATTTGTAATGATTGTAATGATTACACATTCTTTAAAAGAGTAAATATGAGACTAAATGTATTTCAATCCAATTATTAATAAACAAAGAGTAAACTTGAGATTAGCTCTCTCCAGGGAAAAAGGAGAGCAGTAAGTCCTCCTGGGATCTTCCCATTTTCTTGGCAAGAGTAATGCATTCATTGCTTTTAAAAAGGGAAAAGGTAAAGTCAAAAATAATAATAAATGTAGTTACAAAAGATGCATTTCAATTGATAAAGGAGGCTTTTAATGTAATGATTACAGGAAATCTTGGAGGAGTTCTAATAAGTAGAGCCAAATTAAGAACAAAATATGCTAAGAAAACAGAGAAGTCATATTAAGATTGTTTTTCATTCTATATTCTAGTTAAACCCAATAAAACAGGTTAAGACAAACAAAAGTATTCCTCATGAGAAATATCCTTAGGTCCCATTTATCGTCATATCTCGTTTATTACATCCAGTTAAGAAAATACAGTACTACAGCCTCTGACACATTAGAGACAACCTGAGAGCCACACCGGTAGAAATACACATATCTGAAAACATTCTGGGGTGAAAGTAAGGAAGAAGAGATTTGAAGAATAAATTAACATTTAAAACATAGTAATAGAAATAGAAATCGTTCAATGAAAAGACTTGTCCATAAAAAGCAAAATTACCAACTCTCTGGAGATTTAAATTAGACTGTACTGATGAATACATTCTTCAGAACATGTTTATTTGTATGATTTTTTTATGTACCCTTCAATAAAACTCTGGACTACGCAGGATACTAGACTGAGTACCTGTGACAAAAGAGGCAACCCCAGCCGTGGCCTTGTGGTTTGGCCTGATGTACAAAGACAGCAAGCGCCACTCACTCAGCCACCACTGTCACACTGGCACCCCACGTTTCTCTCCAGGCTTCTTCCCCATAGTACAAATCCGATCCAAATTAGCTGCTAGTCATAATCAGCAGAAGGGACGGAGAGGCCTTAGGGTTACATTAGACACAGCCCTAGTGGTCCTCTCTTACTTCCTCAGAGACGGCCTCCACCAGCAGCACGTTTCCTGCAAATCTACAATCAGGTCTTCCGAGCTGCAATCGGCTTCTACGGTACTCGCAGCTCTCCAGGTACTCACGCTTCTTTTCCTCCCTCTTTAATTCTAGGCCTTCTTTTCTTTCTTCCCTGACTTTGTGTCCCCTTTCAAACTTTCCCTTTTATTCAAACATACACAGAAATGGCAAAAGCAGCAAAACATCCTAAATCATGCTCACTTAAGCCACCGCTGGGGAACAAAATGGACACAAATTGATCATTATGTTCTCTCTCACGTTGGGGTGGCACACAATTAAGAGCGGTATGCTGTTTTTATGTACCTGTCTATAACTGCAGCTCTAAAGGTTCCTCATTCCATTATGAAACGCAAGAGGTACATGAGTAATGGCACTGTATTGGGAAAGTTAAAACAAAAGATTTATTAACCTCTGGGTGGTTGTTTTAAAAACGTATCATGTGGGTCTACACACTTCCTCAAGGGAAAAGTAAACATTTTTTTTGAACATTTTATATGTTACAGTTTTTGTGGGTGTTTCTTTGTTTGTTTTTTGAGATGGAGTCTCGCCCAGTCACCCAGGCTGGAATGCAGTGGTGTGATCTCGGCTCATCACAACCTCCACCTCCCGGGTTCAAGTGATTCTCCTGCCTCAGCCTCCCGAGTAGCTGGAACTACGGGCACACGCCATCACGCCTGGCTAATTTTTGTATTTTTAGTAGAGACGGGGGTTTCATTATGTTGGCCAGGCTGGTCTCGAACTCCTGACCTCGTGATCCGCCCGCTTCGGCCTCCCCAAGTGCTGGGATTACAGGCATGAGCCACCGCGCCCGGCCGCATGCCACAGTTTTTCACAGACGTTATCTCACGAGTAGACATGCCAAACATAGCCATGCACAGCTGTGCTATCCAAAAGGTCGTCACTAACCACATGTAGCTATTTACATTTAAAACATAATTAAAATTAAATTTGAAATCCAATTCCTCAGTCATATTCAATGCATTTCAAGTCTCTGATACGTGAAAACGGCTACTGACTGCCACACTGCACAACAAAGAGAGAACATTTCCACTGTCACAGAAATTCTATGGCACACCATCTACGTCTTTCTCCTGCAGGAAGAGTTTCCACAGAAGTATCTGAAGAACTACACTGGGTCCCTCGGGTACAATGAAGATTAATTCTCTCACACGAACACCGTAACCACAATCCGTATACTGTGCTCTCTTGTACCTGCAGGCAGCTTTTCACCACTGCCAGTTGCTACGCTACACTTGGCCTGCTGAGAGCTCCAGCCTTTCACAAACTCTCACTACATCCTAACCTCTCTTGAATGTCTGGCAAAGGTTTGGATCAAAAAAGACATCACATTTTTGCACGTGTGACATAATACTTATAGTTTCCTGGAAATTTATTGGCCCATATGAAGTGTGATCCCCGGGACAGTGACAAAACTAAGTTTATGCTACTGAGGTTTTGCTTGCCTGGGAAATACAAAAAACTTTTGTGACTGTGAAGTCACTAAATAACCTAACAGTTTTAATAATGAGGGCAAAAAAATATTTTAATGGGTATAATGTCATGATGAAACCACAGAAAAAGCTATACCCGAAATAGAGTTCAATTTTGGTTAGACTTCCTTTTACAGTCTCATAGGATTCATGTGGCACAGGGCCTCTGTGACAATAGGTAAATTTTCATAAATGCTTACGCACATCTGGACTCTATTCCAGTGACCTACAAGGTAATACATCATTCTGTCAGTTTCAGAGGTACGTTCACATCCTCTTCTCCCAAACCAGAAATCGCCCAGGAATTCCTAGACCATATGACATGTTGCTGGAGGAAAATATATATACAGACACACAAATGCACACACACACACATACACACACACACACGCACTGAAATAATATAACCATTCACTTTTCTTCTAAATTTTATCTTCTGTGGTAAGTTTCCCTGTGTTGACAACGAATGCCTCTCACTAGACCGTGCAGGTCACTGTAACACAACATCACATACCTGGATTATTATGATGGGTGAAGGGTTCCTACATATACCTCAACAGGAGGTTAGGAAGCCCTATGAAAACTCAGATTTTTGCTTCATTTTTAACCAAAAGCGTTCAGAGCCTCTGTCAATACCAGCTGTTATAGTGGTTGGCTGTGCCTGTGATAACAGGCTGCCTCTCACCTGAAAGGATGAAGGGGTGTTTCTCAGAGTGATATCTTACCATACAGAGGATGATACTGTCTTTAAAGCTAGTGAAAATCAATTTTACTGTCATTTCTTTATTAAAAAAACACCTCCCTTTGCAGAAATATCACTGAAATGTCATGTTTAAATTTTTTTCTACTTCATATTATTTATAAGCCAATATTTTAAAGATTTGTGGCAGTTCTTTAGGCCGGGGCAGGGGTGATATCTGCTCAGAATACATCTGATATAGTCTCCTGGTTGTCTCTAAATATCCTGTTTTGACTGATCAATGCTTGCACAGTGCTTGTTATTAACTACTAGACAATAACTCCTAGGTACAGACACTGCTGCTTCTCTTTTCCCTTTGTGTAATTAAGATAGTAAGTGTCCAGCAAGAAGCAAGATTCCTAGAGGTAAATTCAATTACTGTCCCATTTGTATTTCTAATTCTAATCCAAATTAAATAAATGAAATATCCACTGTAAAAGAGAAGCACAAAAGGCAAAATCTTCACAATCATCACCCAGGGAATCACTGCTTTGTATAAAATCATTAAAAATTATTTTGAAAAAATAATAAAAGCAAGTTGACTGAGACAATTATACAATTCTAAGAAATGTTTTTAGAAATGTTCTTCTAAGTATTGTTCTTTTTAAATTTTATTTTTGGCAATTCTCGACTGTAACTACAATACAACATTCTTTCCCCAAAGAAAAACAAATTTAAAACAATTTATTTAATACCTTTGGTCACCAACATTTAACAGAAATAGTTGCTTAGTAGCAGCTCAAGCAGCTTAAAAAATTTAAAAGTTAAAACTTTTACATAGGGCCTAGAAGCAAAGAAAACTCGTTAGCAATAAGCATAAGTAGTGCCCAAATCTTGTTTTCTAAAACTATTCTCCAGTAAAAGAAAACAGGGCACATTGAAGAAATGGCTGCTTCTAGGATATGAGCAGGAAACATAAAAAATAAGCCTGAAGCATCTTGTGGTGCCAGAAAGTGAGAAGGTGCTAAAGGAAAAAAAAAAAAACACAAAAACTCCACAACGATAAGGATATGTCAGATGCACACAGAAATCAACTGAGAAAGTTCCCTGCAGCCAAAAGTTAGAATATTTTGGGCCAGAACATAAAGTAGTGTTGGCTTATAACTAGAGGTATAAAATAAATTTTGTATGAATACATACTGATATAAATAAAACACAAACCTCCCGTTCAGAGGAATTCCAAATAATTTCCATATTAAATACTCCTCCCTCAAGGAGGTGGAACGTGGCTCCCCGCTCCTTCAGTGCGGGCGGAGCACGGTGACTTCCCTGTGAAGAGGACAGTGTGGAGGGAAAAAGAGCAGCTCTGCGGTGGCGAAGCCTGACAAACGCCAGCTCAGCCAGGTGATCGAGGCCAAAATCAACAAGTCAGGTTGATAGAGCATATTCCAGGTAGGATGTAAGGAAAATGACACGTTATCTCTGTGGTCTTTCTCCCCAAAATCCAGAACTCCACTCTAACCATGAAAAAAATTTCAGACAGAGATTACCTGCTTTCCACGTGAGGTACGTTCTGCAAAATACCTGACCAATATTCCTCAAAACGGTCGAGGATCATCAAAAACAAAGAAAGCATGAAAAACTGTAACAGCCAAGAGAAGTCTAAAGCAACATGAGGAACAAAAATCATGTGGTATCCTGTGTGGCATACGGGTACAGACGCTGGGTAAAAACCAAGGGAATCTGAATAAAGTATGGACTTTGGTTACTAACAGTATATCAGTATTGGTTCATTAATTGTAAAAATGCACCATACTAATATAAGGTGTCAATAGGGAAAACTGGGTACAGGATATATAGGGGAACACTTTGTACTATTTGCAATTTTGCTGTAAATCTATACTTTCTAAAATTTAAAGCCTATTTAAAAATTTAAACAATCTTTCCAACACTAAATCATACTGCATACACTTAAAAATATTTGTTTGTTTGCCATTGTAATTGTGGCTAAGAGTGTGGGCTAGGATGGAACTGCTTGGATCTGAATCCAGTTCTCCTTTCTAAGTTGATTTTTACTAGTAAGAGTTATGTGCTTGACCTGTACATAGTACATAGCTAACACGGGCCCATTCTGACATCAGTTACGTTCAGCAGTCTTTGCTTTCCCAGGAAGAGAAAACAAGACAAATAAGGCCCAATCAGCCGAAAGCTTCTTATCACAGGGTAGCCATATTCAGTAAAGAACCAGACAACATCTGCTGAGTATCACAGGCACTAAACTTGGGGCAAACTGGACCCCCATTCACAGTCAAGGCAGGTTCTCTTTCCCAAGAACAGATGTAACCAGCAATGTGATTAATGCCTCCGGGCAAAGTGCAGGACTGATTTTAAGAGCTGTCAGCAATTTCACGATATGAACTCTGTTTATTTCTAATATTCAAATGAGCTCAACTAATGAAATACTATTTTATGTTTACAAGCAAAAAGAGCAGTAAAATGAATTTGATGAAAATATCTGAAGACACATTCAATAAGAATGACCAGGGTATATAGTATGTTATTCATCTTTTTGGAAGTTTACATGTTAAAAGATTTACAACTTCTTTCCTACCATTGAATGCTTCTTAAATGAATATTCATACAGCAATTGCAGTGGCTTTTTTACTGTCTAAGATAGTCATTAAAGGCTTGTCATCCTGCCCCAAAAATGCCTCTGGTGCTTCTAAATTATTAGATCTTAGTCTACTGCTTTGAATGTTGTAATTGCAACATAAAAATGAGAAATAAATTACCAGTATGAACAATCAAAGGTCACGGTTTTCAGCAAAAGCTTAGAATGTTATAGTGGCACCTACTTTTTCATACAAACTGTTAAGAGTATTTTTCTTGACCAGACTGAGTCAATAAAAAGATGCGATTAATGAAACAAATGAAAATCTGAGAGCAACCGGCTATTCTTTAAACAGACTGTAAGTAACTAACGGGCATTAAAGGGCTTTTTAATTTAAATTTGTGCTCATTATTTGACGTTTATTTTAGATTCAGGAGGTACATATACAGGCTCAAACATGGGTATATAGTGTGACGCTGAGGTTTGGGGTAGACATGACCCCATCATCCAGGGGGTGAGCCTAGCACCCAACAGGCAGTTTTTCAGCCCTTGCCCCCGTCCCCTCTTCCCCCTCTAGCAGTCCCAGTACCTACTGTTCCCATCTTTACATCCATAATTAACACTTTTAGAGTTAGATTAACTGTCACTATACCTAATACCAAATTTCCTGTGGGATTGTGTCTCAGGCTATGCTCCACGTCTGCTACTACGCTCCCATCACATGCACTCTGAAGTCACTGAGCTGAGCACACTCCGAGATCAGGGAACCTGATATTTCTCTTCCACGAATGCACTCCAGCACCTCGCACTGGATACACAAAGAATAAAGGAATCACTAAACAGTTCCTGTCTTAAACAAAAGAATGAATCTGCTTGTGGAATTATTTCCAATTCACTGTACCAAACAGGGAACTTTGGTATACAGCCAACCAGGTATTTTAAGTTTTGTTTTGTTTTGAAAACAGTATTTACTGCGAGGGGTTAGAGCAGTTACAGGCCTCTAAGCAGAGACTACTGGATACTCCCTCCCTTCAGGACAATGTTTGACACATTTGCAGTATCTTGTCAGATACAAAATTAAGAAGTGCACACACGACTTGCTGGCTTCAGCAGGGGTGGATGCTCAGCAGGAGATCTTGACTGACAACGACACCAAGTCTTTATCCAAAGGTGGACGTTACACACAGCAAACACAGAGATGCTGTTCCCAAAGGAGAACCGCATAGACACTGACAAGAATGTACACAGACGCCCGCTGTGATAGAGAAGATAGAGGAGAACAGCATGGACACTGAGCAGGAATGTGCACAGATGCCCGCTGTGACAGAGAAGATAGAGGAGAACAGCGTAGATGCTGAGCAGGAATGTACACAGACGCCCGCTGTGATAGAGAAGATAGAGGAGAACAGCATAGACGCTGAGCAGGAATGTACACAGACGCCCACTGTGATAGAGAAGATAGAGGAGAACAGCATGGACACTGAGCAGGAATGTACACAGACGCCCATTGTGATAGAGAAGATAGAGGAGAACAGCGTAGACACTGAGCAGGAATGTACACAGACCAATGTGATAGAGAAGACAGAGGAGAACAGCGTAGACGCTGAGCAGGACTGTACACAGACGCCCGCTGTGATAGAGAAGATAGAGGAGAACAGCGTAGACGCTGAGCAGGACTGTACACAGACGCCCGCTGTGATAGAGAAGATGCACGGGATGGGAATAACCAATGACTCCCCAGGAACTGCAGTAGGCGTTCTGCTTTTCATATATATGATTTGATTCTCCAAACAACCTTATGAGGTGGGTATTATCAACCCCATCTTACTAGAGCTGAAAATGAAGTTCACCAAATTTGTTACTTAGCTGAAGTCATGAAATCAAACCTAGGTCTTTCTATTCTCTTCTACCTCCCAACCGAAAAAAAAGTTCCAAGTTTCGTATCAAAGCATCACGTGAAACGTTAAATCCATGAAGTCTCAGAAATGCAAGCATCTTTGAAAACAATGTTTCTTGACAACAAGGACTTCTTGTCCTCATATTATCAAGGTTTTCTCACCACATATAGCAAATCTTTTTCATTCAATCAAAACATGTTGCTTGCTTTTATATAAACCTCAGTCTCCATGGCTATGGACAGAAAATGGTGATACCAACGTGACAAGTACAATTCTTACAGACAAATTAATAAATCTGTTCATCTCTACAAGCTCAAGAACCCCCTCTAAGTAAGTCTATCAGTCCTTATATATGGCAGTGGTAACAAGAGATACCAGGTGAGAATACGGACGCGTACACAAAAATCGCTAATCTCTAACGGCAGTCAACCTTATTAATAGGGGGTTAAAGTAGGAGCATTTTTTTATACCAATGCAAGCCCAGGTCTTTTCTACCATGCAGAAAATGTGTGTTCATCTCTCTAGATCAGCTTACGCACACGAATGCTATTTTGTTTATTATTTGGGTCACTATATCTATAACCTAAGCAGATGGTATATGCATTTTATATGAATTATTTAATTAGGCCATCAAAAATGTGGCAGTACCAGCTGTTACTGCCTGCTGACCTTGGTAAAGGAGGGAAAAGAGGATGACAGTGTTCACATGAAACCCAGAAATGAAATGTTTATGAAAATCTCAGTTGCTCTAACTTACCACACTTCAAACCAAGAAATGTCAGCTGAAGTCTAGTAATCCAGCTCACATCAATCACCTACAGGTCCACTGGCTTTATTAAAAACTATTTTTCGGCCGGGCGCAGGGGCTCACGTCGGTAATCCCAGCACTTTGGGAGGTCGAAGCAAGTGGATCACTTGAAGTCAGGAGTTTCAGACCAGCCTGGGCAATTTGGAGAACCCTGTCTCTATTAAAAATATAAAAATTAGCTGGGTGTGGTGACTTGTGCCTGTAATCCCAGCTACTCAGGAGACTGAGGCAGGAGAATCACTTGAACCCAGGTGGTGGAGGTTGCAGTGAGCTGAGATCGCGCCACTGCACTCCATCCTGAGTGACAGAGTGAGACTCTGTCTCAATTAAAAAACAAAACAAAACTATTTTTAAATGATTTATACCGATATATACACAGAAAAACTGGAAATATGTACTGCAAAATAGTAATTGTTATCTCTAGATGGTAAGCTAGTGGGTGATTTTTATTTAATACTTTTACTTAAAGATATTTTCTATAATGTACTTTTATGATTGGAAATATTTTTAATTTTAAAAAAAGTGACATATACACATCAGTCCTTTCATTTAGTACTGTAGTTTCTGAAACACTGTCTTAAAAATCCATTTTCCTCATAAACTTGATTCCTTCTCATTTATATATGACCATTTTTTCATTTTTCATATCTCACCTCCCTATCATTGGCCTATGAAGCTTTCTAATCTTTTAGTGCATAGTTCTTTTTCCAACCCAGTCAGAGGACTCCTGCTACTGCAAACTCCAGGCTGGGCCTCGACCTTGCCTGCAGGAGTTCAGCTGGAACCGAGTCACCTCCTTCCCCCTTTCCTCAGAGGGTTTTCCAGAGACTTCTCCCTTTCCTCAGTCCCCCTAACCCACCACCATCTCCCTCAAATCATCAAAATGTGATGTATTAAATCCACACACAGTCGCAGACATGCAATTCTTCCTTGAAAACAACAGTTCTTGACAACAAGGACTTCCTGGTATCACGCTAGCTAACAAAATATACTCCAAATCCTTTTCCATTCAATACATGCATGATACCTGCTTATGTATAAACCTAAAGCCTCCATGGCTAGTGAGAGAATATGGTGATACCACAGTAACAAACCCAACCCAATCACTCCTCAACCTCCTCACACAGAAAACACGTGGCTAGTGAGAGAATATGGTGATACCACAGTAACAAACCCAACCCAATCACTCCTCAACCTCCTCACACAGAAAACACATGGCTAGTGAGAGAATATGGTGACACCACAGTAACAAACCCAACCCAATCACTCCTCAATCGATTCACACAGAAAACACGTGGCTAGTGAGAGAATATGGTGATACCACAGTAACAAATGCAACCCAATCACTCCTCAACAGCTTCACACAGAAAATAAAGGCTGGAGGCCGGGTGCAGTGGCTCACGCTTGTAATCCCACCACTTTGGGAGGCCAAAGCAAGCGGACTACCTGAGGTCAAGAGTTCGAGACCAGCCTGGCCAAGATGGCAAAACCCACCTCTACTAAAAATACAAAAATTAGCCAGGTGTGGTGGTGGCGCATGCCTATAATCCCAGCTACTCGGGAGGCTGAGACAGGAGAATCACTAGAACCTGGGAGGGAGAGGTTGCACTGAGCTGAGATTGTTGAGATCGCACCACTGCACTCCAGCCTGGGCGACGGAGCAAGACTCTGTCTCAAAAAAAAAAAAAGAAAAGAAAAAGAAAATAAAGGCTGGAGACTTAAGAACTTTCTCCAGTTTGCTTCCCTGGTCCACAGCAAATACCTCTGACCCCAGGCTTTTGTTTCCCTCTCACTGGTCCTTCAGTGAAACTAACTCAATAAATATCTATAGAGCTTTAATCCAGATGTGTGCAAGATACTGGGGGTTTGTTCAGCCACCATCAGACACAGTCTCTGCTCCATCAGTTCTCTCCCCGTTGTGGCCTCCAGCAGCTCCGCACGTTTGTTCGCTAGAGCTGCCATAACAGAATACTACAGACTGGTGGCTGAAACAACGGCAATTGATCTTCACAGTTCTGGAGGCTGGAAGTTCAAGATCAAAGTATCTGTAGGTCTGGTTTCCTCCAAGGCCTCTCTGCCTGGAGGGGCCACTCTCCTGCTGCCTCCTGACACAGCAGTCCCTCTGCGCATGTGTGCCGCTGGTGTCTCTTCCTCTTCCTACAAGGACACCAGTCATACTGGACGAGGGTCGACCCTAAAGGCCTCATGTTAAATCACCTCTTCAAAGACCTTCTCTCCAAATATGGTCACATTCTGAAGTACCGGTGGTTAGAACATAACATAGGAATTTGTGGGGACACAGTTCGGCCCAGAACACACTCTCCTTCTCCTGGGTTTCTCACTGGCTCCTGGCTCTTCTATCTCAGTCAATAACATCCTCAAATCTTTTTCATATTTAACACACCAACAACCCACTCCTACTCCCGATCTTCCCCCTGTTCTACCTGGCTGCTTCCCATCACTGCCAGGATGTGAAAATACCCTAAACTAGAAGTCTCAAACTCAAATAGAGAGGAGCCAGGAGAATCCTAAATGGACGGGATGGAGAACGAGAGAGTACCCGTGCCTGCTAAAGGTGGAGGTCACTGTCCATTGCCAGGTAACTGCAGTCAGCTGTGAAAACAGAGCCCACAGTACCTACTGTGTTTCGTAAGAGAATCCAGCAATATATTTATATGTAATTTTCCAAGTTTTATATGCTGATAACAAAAACAGAAACTCCCCCCAAAAACTGTAGGTGGGCCAAATAAAATAGGTTTATAATCTATTTTTCCCCTATAATCTCTTAAATTCACTTTCCCCATTTCCTGACCTGTCATTCATCCTCACATTAATGAAAACAGGCTTCTTTGCACCAATTCTTTTTCCCAGACCCCACTTAAACAGCGACTGCTGAAGCCGCCGTATCTTACCTGCCATGCTTCCCATCTCAAGTGTGAGCTCCCTGAGAGCAGATCCTATGTCTCTACGCTTCCAGTGCTGAGCACTGCGTCTAGCACAGAATGTGGGCTCAGTGAACGATTACTAAATAAACTGGCTTATCTCTTTCTCTAGAACAACCCAGTGCAATGGAGGAATGATAAATCAAAGAATCCTACCTTCAATAATTTTGTCAAAGCTCACCACTTAATTTACCTATTTGCTTCACTGGTTCAGCAAGATTCTGGACCATCATGTCATATATATACTCTTACATGGCACGACAGCTTAAAATCTCCGCTTGTCCTTCAAATGGCAAAATGTGGCTTCCAAAGAGATAAATGCTGATATTCTCTTGTTTACCCAAAAGGTCCATTTATCTGCGTGCTTAACATTTTAGAACACAGTCAATCATCAGAAGGTAAGAAAAAAATTCTATGAATTGTCAGAATAGGTGATTAATGTTCATTCATTAATTTCACTCATAAGCAAACTCTTCAGGCCTTGACTCAGAATCTCCTGGCTTTTAATTTTTAAACTATTCTAACATAACTTCATTTCCAGGAGAAATATATCAGGGCAGAACTATCTCTTCAATCTGTTAGCCTGACAGCCAGACCTAATTCCTGAGATACCAGTTTGCTGCTTTGCGGAGGGAGTTCTTTTGAACCCACTGTGAACTACACTGAATTTGGCCTTTCTCATCTATCACTTTATTCATGAATGGTCAAAATTACTCCAGAAGGGTGGAGTCTATGAAGATGACGATAAAAGAAGTTTTTGTACTTAAAAGGAGGCAGTGATTAAAATCATGGAATTTAGACATCAGAAGACAGAAACCTTGAGTGGTCCTTACAAGGAGATATAGTTCAGCTATCACAATTAGCTCAACAAAATACTTGGGTGTCGTCTTTCTAACAAGGTTATTTTCTTGACCAGGAAGCTTCCAGTGTTCCAATGCAGTGCTCCAGACCCTCTTTTCTTTCACTATAAATGTGGGCACAGTCTCCCTCCTGGAGTCCTTTCCCATGACATATCCAGTACCGTCATGCCCAGCATAGCCACATCTCTCCAGAGGAAAAGCAGAATGTGAGGGATACTGTTCACTCTCATACATCTCTGTGTTTGTTCAATCCAGGCATAACAGGAATTAGACAGGACTAGATTAAAAGTTCCCAGTTCTGGCCGGGCGCGGTGGCTCACGCCAGCACTTTGGGAGGCCTCTACCCGAGGCACTTTGGGTAGATCATGAGGTCAGGAGTTCGAGACCGGCCTGGCCAAGATGGTGAAAACCCGTCTCTACTAAAAATATAAAAATTAGCTGGGTGTGGTGGTGAGCATCTGTAGTCCCAGCTGCTCGGGAGGCTGAGGCAGGAGAATTGCTTGAACCCAGGAGGCGGAGGGTGCATTGAGCCGAGATCATGCCACTGCACTCCAGCCTGGGTGACAGAGCAAGATGTCATCTCAAAAAAATTAAAACTAAATAAATAAATAAATAAATAACTTCCCAGTTCTACTACAGTGTTAAGGCAAGCTACTAAACTTTTCTAAATCTTCATTTCCTCATCTGTAAAGTGGGGATCATAATATTAAAACCTACAAAAGGTTGAAAACATACTAAATTCAGTGGTATGATGAATTACCCATCATGCCATCTTCAGTTTCCACGTCTCAGCTGAGGTTTTCCCTGATGTTGCACATGTGGCAAGGATCAGGCTTTCTATAGAAAATCTTGAATGAAGTAATATTCCTCTGCTATTTTTAGGACAACTTCAATTAGATGTGGAAATACTAGGGAAAAAAAGAGTAGTCTTAAAATGTATTTTATAAAAATCTAGACACAATTTAAGCCTAAAATAAATTTTAAAAAAAAGAAAAACAAATTAGGAAGGCTGAGGCAAGAGAATGGTGTGAACCCAGGAGGCGGAGCTTGCAGTGAGCCGAGATCACACCACTGTACTCCAGCCTGGGTGACAGAGCAAAATTCCGTCTCAAAAAAGAAAAATTAATCCAGATGATATATAACTAAACATCAAAATGGGGAAGGAAAGAAGGAAGGAAGGGAAACCTACATTGAAATCTATTCTACCATAAACCAACATGAACATTTCTTAGAAGCGCCTAAGAGGAGTTCTGGGCTCTCTCTTAAGTAAAAGCAACACGAATCCCATGGGTAAAGAAACCTGTAGTAAAGAGGCATTTAGACTCAGTGAATCTCACAGAGATACGAGAAATACAGTTAGGGTCATATGGAATGTTCTAGTGGTACCAAAAGCCACACACAAATGACAGAAAAATTCTGCACAGAACTTGTATGCTTGAAAAAAAAAGTTACAATATTATTCTTCTCTTGCTACAAATGCAAAACAAACAAAATCAATAACCAATTCTATTTCTAGATTTTTATCCACTATGCTGCATAAAGGCAATTTGGGGACTGTCTGAACGGAACTCCTAACTCAGCATCTTCTCAGACAAGTAAATTTGTCATTCTAACCAATACGTAACTAGTCATACTATGGCTAAGAGAGCACTTTATATTTAATGCTTTAATAAAACTCTGAAAAGGTTGGGGAAACTTTAAAACCTTAGCCACTTTAGAGTAATTATATGAAATTTTAATATAGTTCTATAAACTGCATAACAGCTAAGCTGATTAACAACTATAAAAAGTTAAATTCACAGAAAAATAATTCATATTAATTATTGAATTCACTTTTCAGAAGCAGTGATTCACCAAAAGTGCTGGCAGACTCAGAAGCTTTCTGAAGGAACACAGTTGAGTTCCCTCAACATTTCATTACTGGGCATCAGCAGGGAACGCAATTCCATGCCAAACATATAAGGCAGGTTTTAGGACTTCACCTTAAACGCACATAATAATGAGTAGTCACTTCTATAAAGATACTGGATATTGGATATAAAAACTAAATATGTGTTATTTGACACACCTAGTCTCTATGAATAGGCTGTACCACATACAAAACATCTGAATTCTTGTGTGTAGGTCATTCACATTTACTCCTCTCTTTTAAATTCATCTTTATCACCGTGAGATTCTCATGACTTATCGTCTGGATGCATGTTTCTCTTTTATTTACACTGGCTCTTCTTCCGTGTTCTCATCGTTATCAGTGGCCCATGTTAGCAGGTTAATCTCACTTTGTGAGCCTGAAGATCTCTTAGTGCTCCAAGATGGAACTAGTAAGGATGTGTCTTCTTATTTCCATCTACATACAGCATAAGCAGTGAAAAAGGTCAATGGACTGGGAGTTACTAAATAAAGGTGACGTGGAAAACAAATCATAACATAGGAGTATAAGCTAAAGGAAAGGGCCTTGATGGTGATATCTATCAAGGACACTTACAAATAGGAAAAGACAAAAGGACATACAAAGAAACGTTGTAGAACTTAGCTAAAGCAGAAAAGAAAAAAGGAAAGCTCCAAAGTCTACAAAATTATAACAACAATGGGATATGAATCATGTTTTTTCAATTCTAAGTGGAAGGAAGAACAATAAATGACATGTGCCTGCTAGGGGAGAATTTGCTTGAGAAAGTTTTCTCATTTTAGATGCACTTTTGGGGTAGATGAGACTTTTTCCCTATATCTATTCCTCAATCTCCAGTCTTCACAGGAATCGCATTAAGAAGAGACAGGGGCTGGACGATAAAGAACCTGGGGAGCAGTAAATTTGGGGGTTATTCTTTTGCATTAATTGGTCTAGTTAACCAAGATGTGCAAATTGCCAGAGCAGAAGTAAATCTACATTCTCAAAGTTTTTTAAAAAATGAAGAATGACAGGGAAGTATATGCCTCATTCTAGCAAAGTCATATCTGAAGAGAGAGTTGGGAAAAAGGGTGAGATAGGAAATTTGTGTCTATATGATGTAAGATAATTTTAGAATGATGGTTATTATCTCATAGGCTAAATGAAAGCACAGCTGTCTCTCTGCAGGCACATTTTGATTCTGCAACGGAGCTCCTACAAGAGCCATCGTAATGCCAGCAAATTAAACAAGGAGACTTTGAAAGGCCCAGTCACTGTGAACAAGACTGAGGCTATTTCACTCACTTCACATGGTGAAGTGCATTACTAAGAGCCGATATGACTGTAAAACGTACCAAGACACTATTAAGCTGAAATGAATCTGAACATGTGGATAGTTCCCTCCTCACTAATACTTCATTGATAATAGAGTTAAATATTCTGAATAGTTCATTTCTAAGGGATTACTACACTTCCCTAGTACTCAAAATCATTTATGCCTTTCAACTTATTTGAAAGGTTCAGTAATAACGCCTCAAATATTCATGGCTTGTCATATTCTAAATACTGAATTCTTAGATGCAAATACCCAGCCCCTATTAGGGCTAATGGAAGCGACATGTTTGTACCAAGGGAAAAACATACCCATCTAGAAACCCGTTCTCTGCTGCTCATAGGCAATCACGTTGCATTTCCTCCCGTGGACGATATAAAAATGCATTACTATTAATGCAGAACCATTCAGGTGTTACAGGCACTTCTATAGCATCCAAGAATGCATTAGCCAAAACCAACTGAAGTCGTTTTTTGGCTCATGATCATTCAAGCTGAATCAATAATATTAAACAGCATGTGGGATGAGGGAAAACCAACTGTAAAGCAACATTAAAACCCCTTTCTACTCAAGCATAATTCATTTTGATCTTTACTACTGGATTCAGCTAAAGGTCAAACCACATATGATGGTTTAGATTCAGAAAATATATTATTTCGCTGTTGAGTATCGTCTGAAATGAGGGCAACTAATTTAAAAATGGAAGCAATTTTAAAAATTTAAATGGAATAAAAATGTCTCCATCACAGAATATACAAATTAAGTCCCACTATTGATTACTGCCAACATTTTAAGCCTCCCTACTCATATTGGTAATGTCTTTGGTGCAACTTAATTTTCTTTATATTGTGTCATATACATTCAGTGAACATCATTCCAGTGAGGGACCAAGAATGAGGTCAGAAATGGTTGTGATGATAAATTACAGACCTCAATAACTTCTGAACAATTTTAAATGTAAAAGTCATCTATAAGTCATTTAGCTTGATAGATGGATGGTTAATTAATTATACAGACTAATAAGAACCATTAATTATTAATCTGTACTACAATATGGCACAAGGCCAAGATCTTAAACATGGTCTGTATTAAGACCAAAACTCGGATTCAGAGTATATATAACAAGAGGGGAGAAAAAAGAGCTCTATTAGAAGACTGTATAAGCAAAAATCACTTAAGCTTTATAAGCATAGAAGGTTTTATTAGAAGATTGGTCAGATTCATAACTGACAGGCCACTGAAATATTATCAGCATTGGGGTGAAAAAAAAAGGTAACTGATTGATTTGGATGTTTACTTGTTCTTTTGTTTTTTGTTTTCAAGGAAAGGCAGTTTGAAATTTCAGTCTTAGTGGTTTGTACTGCAGAACACTGAGATCAAGACTTGGGTACTTTTGTATACTTGCATTTCTTGCTCTTGTGTGAGTCCCAAGCAGTGATGGGGGGCTATGCTTCCCCACTAAGGAATAATCACAGCCCAGTTTCTGGAAAGAACCCAAACTAGTCTAACTCTAGTGAATCAAGAGCAAGTCCAAAATGGAAACAGGAGAACCAACCTGGGAGGGAACACACTGAACCGGTAAAACCACAGTCAGTGGTCTCCCTGTTCATGAATTACAACTGACGAATGACATCTAACCTGGTAACTCTGTCAAAATCTTCACTAATCCTTCGACTTCAGTATTTCTCAAGAATGACTCTTCTACTACCAATATCAGAATCACCTAGTGAGCTTGCTTAAAATGCATATTCCTAAGTTACTTTTCAGACCTCTAGTAATATGACATATTCCAGAGGTCTGGAAATAGGTAACAGACCTCACCTAGTGTGGGGCTGAGAAATCTTTGAACAATCTGCCCAGGATATTCCAATGTGCCCTAAAGTTTGAGAGTCACAATCCTAAGAGGATGCTCTTCATTACACCACACTGCAGCAATGGTTCCTACCATCACACCTACAGTGCACATGTCAGCCACGTAAGAGATGCCAAACTCTTAAGTGTAACAGGGTGCCTTGAATATTCCCTAAATATGTGAGGACATAGGCATGACTGGATGGATAAATGCATGAAAGAGAAAACTAACAGCACTTCTGATATAAAATAGGAATTCTGATTCCTTTAGAATTGGCTCTACAGCACTCTGGGAGGCCAAGGGGGTGGTTCACCTGAGGTCAGGAGTTCAAGACCAGCGTGGCCAACATGGCGAAACCCCATCTCTACTAAAAATGCAAAAATTAGCTGGGCATGGTTACGGGCACCTGTAATCCCAGCTACTCGGGAGGCTGAGGCAGGAGAATCGCTTGAACCCGGGAAGTGGAGGTTGCAGTGAGCCGACATTGTGCCACTGCACTCCAGCCTGGTCGACAAGGGCGAAACTGGAAAAAAAAAAAAAAAAAAAAAAAAAAAAAAGGATTGGCTCTACAAATCCATTCGCAGCTCTCCAAAAATCCCCAAAGAGATCCAAATTTCTCACACTCTACATATCTGACCATGTGATCTTAACTTCTTAGGTCTTGACCAGAGAAAATTGAGAGGAAGGAGGAAGTGCAGGGCTTCAATTCTGATTTCCAGAAGCATGAGTGCAGCACTGGTTTCTATCCCGCACGGTGCACTGGCAGACACCACCACTGTCCCAGGCTCATCTGCTGTGAAAACCGTTGCCTAGCAACAGCAATCAATGCTGTATTTCCTCTTCACCATTTTCCTGAAGATTGAGACACTGCTCCAAGGTATTATTTTCAAATACCTTCTGTTTCACGGACCAAACATGTTTGTTAATTTTTCTATTATAGGAAAAAAAAAAATCATGAACCAAATGGGTCTAAGAATCCAGGCAAGAGGAGTGAGGGAAGGTCAGTATAACACCAGTGCTTTGGGACTTGTTTGATGAAGAAAAATTCTTTGACAGCTCATTGACTTTATTTGCTATACCCTTTCACTCTGCCATTTTAGGACTGATTTCTGCTACCTCATGGGATATGAAAGTCATTAGCATGAATTATCATTCTAAATGCAGATCCACAAGGTACTGCCATAAAACACAAAAAGCACATGATTTTCAGAGACTGTGTGAATACACATCTCACATCTCTGTTAAAGCTCTTGTCTTGGTCGTATTCTTATTAACCAATAACAAAAAAATGTTAAAAATTTTAACATCTCTACACTGACACCACAATATATAATTCTTTCAGATGGGCAATGTTCCTGCTAAATTAATTGGTACCTGTGATGAAAGCATACAGACAATACCAATATTTACTTTAGGAAAAAGGTAGAAAAAGTACAGAAGAGAGAGTCAAAAGGGGGAAGAGGTAGTAATTTTTATCAATTTGTCTTACCAAAAATGAGACTTAGGAACTTTACATGACATTTTCCAATAAAGAAACTTGATATTTGCTTGAAGTATATATGTGCAGATGTGTTAGGAAGTGGTGGAATCCAACAAGGTGGATATTGTGTGATATTTATTTTTCATGTTTATTGAACATCTACCATGTAAAAATTCTATGGGTAGCATAAAGATGAGTAAAATGTAATCCCTGTACAATCTTGTGGTAGAAAAAGTCACATAAATACAGAAGAATAGACATTACTTCAGATAACCACTCAAGTATTTAGTAACAACAAATGTTCCACTTAAGGTGGATTATATCTACCACAGACAAAATGAGTAAATCAGAATCAAAAGCTTTTATTTTTTTAAAACACTCAATACTGGTAAGGATGTAGTGACATAAAAATGTCATCATCTGCTACAGAAGACACTGGGCTGGTAAACTAAATCAACTTTTTTGAAGACAGCTAGTGATATGCAACAAAACTTTTAAATATGCAAATTTAAAATGCTGACACTGTAACTGTATATCTAGTAAATTATTTTAAGGAAATAAAGGTGCCAACAAAAGATATTTATTTCTGCTACATTTAGATAATAAATACTAAAATGCTCAATATGAGAAGAATGATTAAATGCATAATGGTAATAATTATATGATAAATGAGTACCATTAGGGTATTCAAGAATATTTTATGAAAGGAAAGAATTCCTATAATGTTAACAGGGAAAACAAAAAAGCAGCCAATACATAAATGCGTAGAAAAAATAGTGGAATAAATGAAAATGCTAATGATTGTTGGTGATTTTTACTTTCCTCTCTGTATTTTTTTCTATGCCTTTCTAGGTTTTTTGTATTGACTATCTATGCATATTTGGTCACCAGAAAAATGTCTCAATAAATAAAATCTATCAGTCTCATTTGACTTCCTATTAACCGATCTGTTTTATTTCAACTCAGAACTTCAACTCTCACTGGTATCAAGTACTGCCAAGTTGAATAATAGTACTCCTAAGTTTCCCAAGCATTTTCAGACCAGCAGTTTTTCATTTCCATAAAGATCTAATAAATTTGGTTAATATTTTCCACAGAAAACAACTGTAATAAAAGCATAAAATTTAAGTTAATCTAAAAAACAAGTATGTACCAAGCACAAGGCATATGAATACAGATAGGACGTTCTCGGGTTATGAGGAATGGATTTCAGTAACTTGCTTTCCCTTCAGTCCTTCCAGAAGATACGGGGCCTCCAGGTGCAGCATTTCTCTGGTGTCAGAATGTACAATCTGTCTACAAAAGGAGCTCTAGTATCATCCAGGGCAGGGGATGACACTGTCTACAACTGCTAACCGTCCACCATCAGATAAACTAAAGAGTGAAGGATGCAGAGAAATGAATAAAATTAAAAGAATTCTGTCAAGGGAAATTAGTATTCTTTCAATCTTCCTCTAAATCTCATATGATGTAGACACAGATACACATGACATTACATGCTCTTTTTCTCTGTTACCTGTGACTATGGATGCTGACAGAAGCACTTTTCTAAACCCAAGCACCGAGGGCCAGACTTTCCAATGCTTACACAGCAGCATATATGTTAATACCCGCGTTATCAAAGGAGGAAACTGAAGATTTGGAATGGTGAAGTACGTTGGCCAGGGTCCCCCAGCTCATCCGCAAGAAGACAAAACTCAAGTGAGTTTTGAGTCAGTTTATCTCCTAAGTCCATGTTTCTACCATTATAGCACAAGTGACATTTGAGAAAATGGATAGGAGAAAGGCACCCACTGCAAAGGAATCACATGAGCAAAACAGGGAAGCAGAAATCAACAGGAAATTCTCAGGCCCTGCACTCCCAAGTCTGCTAGAACAAGGGCAGGGGAACACTCAGCTTCCTGGTTTGTTCACCCAACCTGCCCTGTCTACTGCACTTCCATGCCAGGATAGTGGCCCTGCTGGAAGGTCAAAACCAGTCCCACTCTGACGCTCCCCTCCCTGGCTCCACTCTCACTCCAGCATGATGATCTTCTCATGATCCCTGAGAAGATCTTAGCATCTGTAATGGCCATTGGCCAGTGAGTAAACCCCAGATTTAAACCTGTCTACAAATAAAGAACTTAGTGTGCTTTTCTGTTGCTTTCTCTCATTGAATACAGTTCTTTCTCTTCCTTCAAGAAGAACCTTTCTGGAGCACCCTGAATTTCCTAGTTCATAATCTCTGTGAACTCCGGCTATCAAGAGCTCTGCAGAGCTGGTTTCCATAAACTGTCCTGTTTGGTGACTCTCTTATAACACCAAAAGCTCCCTTCTAACACCGAGAGGCAAAAGATGGTCATGGTTTAATCTTTTAGGTACTGTTCCAGAATTAGTCAAACTTTGGTTCTTAGTGTTTGTGTTTGTTTGTTTATAGAAATGGTGGTATTGGTCTAATGGAACACTGGAACTTGGTCTTTACAATGGCAAGTTGCAGATGATAAGGTTGAAAAAAACAAGAGAGGAGTCTAGAAATCCAGTCACAGATTAGATTTCACATCCTAGGTCACAAAACGGTTGGGAGATATTATATTTGTAAAAGCTTTATCTGGTAAAAGAATGCAAGATAACCAAAGAGGAGAGGAGACAAATGTCATAGCAATCTAGCTATGAGTTGTGTACTCTGTGCGAGAATGGTAAACCAAGCATGGCAAGATATCTCAAAGGAAAAATGAAGAGAATTGTCAATTAACTGTATATGAGGTAAAACAAAGGAAAAAAAACAGAGATGAGTTTTGAAACCAATATATTGAAGTTCATAATATCAGCTCATTTACTTAAGTGAAATATATGAAGGAATTGTTTAAAATAAAAAGTAAGGAATTTTAAAATTAGCATGCCAAAGTAAGTAAATATGGAATCAATATGCCCCCAAGAAGTAAGGCTAAGAGAGAAACTGCTTTAGATCAGTTGTCTCTTTCAAGAAGAGAGAAGGTTCTGCCCTATCCAACATTTTCTATAAGGACAAGAGAAAACACTTTTTCAATCTTCCAAAGACAGCTACCAGAATATTTAGGAACAGTCCTAAAAATCAAGAAACAGAATCTTCTGAATATGGAGGAATGATCATTAAAACAAAGAGGAATGGAGAATAGTGAAGCCATTTTGCAGCTAAACTTGCTGAGCCCCCAAATTATGCGCTCATGTGTATGTTAGCAGTACCAGAAAAGCATATATATATATGTTCTATTATCAAATACATTTTTTCACTTTCTAGTAAGTAAAATTCAAGGAAAGACTTACTTTTCTTTATTGATATAGATTTTTACCTCTCCAGAAAATGCTGCTGCTGAGCTTTCTATTTTTGTTCATTCCAATTAAAATGCAATGATTCATCAGTTATTATCACAATAGCCATACACATGTTGAAGAGAAGCTCATGATTATAATCTGCACAATTACTGACTGCTAGATAGTATGCCTAAAGAGTGTTTGAAAGAGCAGCTTCATTTCCAACGGAGATCGGGACAGTAATAAAACAGTTTCACAATCTTTTCACTAAATATGTCTTTGTTTGCATGGTCTATGTATATTGTCATGGGGCAGGTGCAGGAAAATATAAAATATAAATATTTAAAATCCTACTGAGCTGCTGTGAAGTCAGTGACAAAGAAAAAAAAACACACACAGGGGCCTTATACATGTAGTTAAATACATAAATAACTTTGAGATCATCAAAAAGAGTCAGCACACCCGTGTTTCTTACTTGGTGCTCATTATTATTCAAAGACACCATATTTTTTTTACTGCTGAGCCATCTTAAAACTTTGTCAGGCAACATTAAATTCATCAAGTCTTAAGCCCTAAAGAAAGTTACCAGGAATGAGCAGTAACATTAAGTTAGCTTTGCATTTAAGAAAAAATATTTATCCATCTGTCTTCTCCCACAAAGTCATTTGGATCACTCTTAATCACCATCATTCTCTGTTCTATCTTCATGCAGCTGGGTTGAGCAGCAGCAGACCACAAAAAGGGGTCAGTGGAATTCAACTGTCCAAAGAAATGTCCAAACTGGTTCTGTTATGTAAAGTCAATGTCACTTTCTTTTTTTAAAGGAAGTCCTGGGGTGTAATCCTGCCTGAGATGAGTCCATTGACATGACAAAAATCTAAAATGTGTAACTATTTGGATGAAAGTCAGTGTGTACCTTCCACTTGAGAGGTACAATTCCTTAAAAGGGACATAAAAATATTTTTTCTATTGTAACGTTATTGACCCTAACGGTCAATAACTCACAAGGAAACCGAAGAGAGAGCAAAAGATGGAGCACTCTGGACTAATATGAAAAACAAACTCAAGGCCGGGCACGGTGGCTCACACTTGTAATCCCAGCACTTTGGGAGGCCAACAGGGGCAGATCATGAGGTCAGGAGTTCAAGACCAGCCCAGCCAACATGATGAAACTCCCATCTCTACTAAAAATACAAAAATTAGCCAGGTGTGATGGTGCGCACCTGCAATCCCAGCTACTGAGGAGGCTGAAGCAGGAGAATCACTTGAACCCAGGAGGCACAGGTTGCAGTGAGCCGAGATCACACCATGGCACTCCTGCCTGGGCAATAGAGTGAGACTCCATCTCAAAATTTAAAAAAAAAAAAAGTCAAAAGTAGACTTTAGAAAACACCAAACAATAAAGTACATTTCCATATTGGACAATATGGTGACCCAAACGACCAAAATAGACACACTGACAAATATCCTTTAAATGCATCACTACATTGTTTGTATCCTCATTTGGGGAAAAATATGCATAACACATTTAGGAACAAGTGGAGAAATCTAAATATGGATTAGGTATCACAGAAAATACAAGCGAATTGTTATTAATTGTCTAAGATGTGCTAGGGCACTGTTAGAAAGGAGAATGTCTTTGTTTTGAGAATGCTAACAATTAATGAATCTAGGTGCTACATTTCTGGTTGTATTCCTTCACCTTTTCTGCATGATTAAAAATATTTATAATAAAAAAACGAAGAAAAATAAAGGCACATAGGAAGTTGTATTTAAAAAGAGAAAATTAAAATAAAATTCATTATTTAAGTGATAAGAAAGAAATGTCCTTAGAGTATTAAAGTCAAGTAACGAGATGCCAGGCCAGAAAGTAAACTCTGAAGCTAGCGTTCTAACTGGAAACATTGAGCTAACCTGAGGATCCTGAAGTTTACTCTTCACAGAGACATGGGCACAAAGCACTCGAGGCTGTGTGTGGGCCTCACCCAGACTGGAAAGTCTAAACCTAAACTGGTGAATAGACCCAGGATTTTCCAAGGACTATATTCTGTGAGTTAGAATAATTGTAAAGTAGAATAAATCTATTCCATAGAAGGGAGAGCAAGGAAGTTGTCAATCTAGACCCTAAACACTGGATAAAGGGGGATAATTATTTTCCAGAGTCATAAATAGAAGTTGACATCTAACCAAGCTTGTAGCCTAAAGTTATATTATCTTTCTGGGAAAAGAAACCTCAAGCTCAGAAATTAACCTCAGAAGGATCCAAGGTTGTTAATGCCTTAGTTACCCATCAGAACAAAAGGCAAATTCACTCAGGGTGAATATAGCTTCAATCCAGGCCTCAAAGAATTTCTACAGAGCACGAACTTACAGCTTAAAAAAACAAAAAAAATCACAAGCCAGGGTAACACAGGGAGACCCTGTCTCTATGAAAAATTAACTGGGCGTGGTGACGTGTGCCTATGCTCCCAGCTACTTGGGAGGCTGAGATGGGAGGATCGCTTGAGCGCGGGAGGCAGAGGTTGCAGTGAGCCAAGATTGTATCACTGCACTCCAGCCTGGGCAACAGAGCAAGACCCTGCCTCAAAATATAAATAAATAAACTAACAAATACTCACAAAGAAAACAAAGAAACAAAGACCACTGAACGAGACTCAGCAGAAGTATTACATTGCTGAATCAACTCACAAAGAGCTTATAATTTGGCATTATCAGAATTTAAAGTAAATATGTTTCAGATATTTAAAGGAATAAGAGATTGAAAATATGAGGAAGGATAAAGAAATTTTTTTAATGTCGAGCTAGGAAAAAAAATACCATCTAGAAATGATAAATATAATTGTAATTAAAAGTACTAATATAAAAATTGGCAACAGTTTTTAAATCCCACAACGTCAAATGCTGGTGAAGATTTGGAACAATGGGAACTCTGATCACAGACGGTTCAGTACAAATGAAGTCAACTTTCAAAAACAATTTGACATTATCTAGTGAATACTGCAATAAGCATACTCATGGCCCAAAAATTCCATTACAAGTTATATAGCCGAGAAAAACTCCTATACATGTTCAACGGAAGATAAATACATGAATGCTCATGGCAATGATGTGTGTAACAGTTAAAAACAGAAAATAAATAAACTATGGTCCATTCATAAAATAGATAATGATACAGTGATGAAGCTGAATGAGCTGCAGTTGCAAGCATCATCACGAATAAATCTCAGAACACTGGGTCAAAAAAAGAAAGTAGACAAGAATACGCACACTCCGACATGAGTAAAATTAAAAACATATCGAATTATAACACATAAAAAATTGCTTTCAATACATACAAGAAAACCTGTAAAGAAAAACCAGTGAAAGAAACATAAGATTCAAGACAGTGATTATTTCGTGGGGTGGAGAAGGAGACAAGCGAGAGGAGGAGTTGTGCAGCTTTAAAAGTAGTGGCAACAGGCCGGGCGCGGTGGCTCACGCCTGTCATCCCAGCACTTCGGGAGGCTCAGGAGATGGAGACCATCCTGGCTAACACGGTGAAACCTCGTCTCTACTAAAAATACAAAAATCTAGCCGGGCGCGGTGGCGGCGCCTGTAGTCCCAGCTACTCGGGAGGCTGAGGCAGGAGAATGGCGGGAACCCGGGAGGCGGAGCTTGCAGTGAGCTGAGATCCGGCCACTGCACTCCAGCCTGGGCGACAGAGCGAGACTCCTCCGTCTCCAAAAAAAAAGTAGTGGCAACATTGTCTTTCTCAGACTGGTTGACTGCTATGCAAGTTGTTTGTTTACTGTTACTTGTACCTTATATTTAAGATACTTTGCGTTCAATAAAAATTATTTAACAAAACAAAAAAGCAATAATACTCATGGGTATCTTAGCCAAAAGCCTGAAGCTATACTAGTTCTGCACACAACAAACATGCCTTAGAAAAAGAGGAAACTAGTGACATTCAGGAAGATCAGAGCAAAACAATCACATGCTTCTGGAAAACACAGGATACGGCAGTAAGGAAATGACCAACGTTCTCAATTCTACCCCATTTCCAGGGATGTAGATCGCCATTTCACAGAGCACCAATAGCCTTATCTGTATGCCTAGGAGTTGTCAAGCCTCTCTTTTATATAGGTAGGGCTTAAGTTAACTAAAACTCCGGATTTTTCCCTCCAACTATTGATAGGGGCAGGGGGCGGAGAAATTCTAGGCAGAAAATGGTGGTCCCCAACAAAACCCCACCTTCAAGCCTGAAACTATGGCCCAAAGTAGAACTTACAACCCTGTTTCCCTGCTTGAATGCTGCCTTTTCCAAAACCACCCATGGGCACATCCCACCCACCCGTGTGCCTATAAAAACCCCAGAACCAGCCAACAGAGAGAGGAGAAGCACCTGGACATCAAAGACTGAAGCTGGATGTCGGAGAGAAGCAGCTTGACTTCAGAGGGAGCCTAACGGGGTAACCCTGGAGAAGAATCTGGCCAGAGATGACCGGACTTCGCGGGCAGAGTACCCTCCTGCCCCATCCCCTTTCCAGCTCACCTTGTCACTGAGAGCCACCTCCACCGGCAATAAACCTCCCCGCATTTACCATCCTTCACTTCATTCGTGTGACTTCATTTCTCCCAGATGCCAGACAAGAGTTCGGGAACCACGAGTGTGAATACAAAAAAAGCTGTCACCGTGACCCTTTGCCTCGTTAGCGGAAGGCATGGCCTCACACGAAAAGGCAGAGGGTCCACTGAGCTGTGAATGCACAAGCCGCCCACAGGAGGGAAACAGGAAGTAGCTGCGCCCGTGCGCCCGCAGGAGGAGCAGAGCCATAACACGCCCCGTGCCACCCACGGTCCCGGTACCGCCCACGGAGGACAGAGCTGTAACACTCCCGATGCATGTGATCCCGGTGCACGCCCTGAGGAGGCAGAGCCGTGGCACCTCCCGTGCCGCCCACGGTCCCGGTGCCGCCCACGGAGGGCAGAGCCGTAACACTCCCTGTGGGGCTTCTGGGGACGCAGGCACTCCCAGCCCCCAGATGTAGCTGCGAGGCCAGCACAGAACTGGCTCCTGCCAGCGCCCAAAAACCACTCACCCAGGCTGCTACCCTCACTCACCTGCACGCCCCGTTTCGTGAGGGGTGGAAGGCGGCAGATTGGAGCGAGTGGGGTTCACTGCCGGTGCCGGAGCGGCGGGCGGACTCCACTTCCCACCTGGTTCACTCACGCACTCCCTCCTGTGAGGAGCTGAGAGCTGCGGGTCAGGAAACAGAACCCCCTGTGGCAGGTCCCACGCGGGTGTCAGCGAAATATACTTCACCATTGCTGCTCATTCGATTCCAAACAAAATGACATCTAAATGCAATCTTTTGGCATTTATGTTCCTCTAAGCCCAGCCTTAAATTTAGATGATGAAAATCTTAAATTGCCCCAAACGGATGCTACCTCCTTCCACATCTGTTGACCAGGATACTGATGGTAGTGGCCATTCCAGACAACCCACTGCTACCATCACACCAGCTTCCGCCAGGAGGACTGGCTGGGCCTCCACACTCCACAGAGCAGGGAGAAGACCCGCCCCTCGCACCGACCCACCTCCCCGACCCACCGTGCAGCTGCAGCCTCCCAAACCACCGCTGCAGACCCGGGCAGCTGCAGCCTCCCAAACCACCGCTGCAGACCCGGGCACCTGCAGCCTCCCAAACCACCGCTGCAGACCCGGGCACCTGCAGCCTCCCAAACCACCGCTGCAGACCTGGGCCTCCCACTCTATGAAGCGGGTGGGAGCCCCACCTGCCCGAGCACGGCTGCGGCCGACCAAACCACAACTGTGGCCCCAGACATCCCTGCACTTTGGGACGCCCAGGAAGGCCCCCCACTGCCCTCGCAGTCTCAGAAATGCCTGCTCCCCCTGCCTGGCTCCTCTCTGCTGTCGGTGCCCACTCCGACCTCAGAGCAAAGTCAGGGCTGAGTCCGGGCACCATGAACAGCAGCAGGAGGCGGACGGCTTCCCGGGCGGACGGGACCACGGTGCGGGGGCGGACGGCTTCCCGGGCGGATGGGGCCAGGCCACCAGTGAGGCCCCACTGTCAGGTCAGGAAGGGCCTGAAGGCTGGGGGCCGGGCTGCCAGTTCTGGGGAATGGAGTGGGAACCTGTGGTGCCTTTTCTGAGCTCGCCCATGGCCGCCCATGGACCAATCAGTGTGAACTTCCTCCCCTCTGAGGCCCGTAAAGGCCCCAGGCTCAGTCAGAGCTGAGCAGACGTTGGGATGACCAGCTGCAGCGAGGACCTACCGGCTGCAGAAAGGATCTACCCACTCCAGGGTCTCCTCTCCAGACTGAGAGCTGCGGAGATGGGACTCCCAGCTGCAGAGGGGGGCAATCCACTCCAGGGCCTCCTCTGCTGAGAGGACAGAGAGAGGATGGGATGACCAGCTGCAGAGAGGAGCTATCCTCTCCGCCTAGAACTGCAGATGACGGGACAACCTGCCTGCAGAGAACAGCGTCTTACTCTAGGGCCTCCTCTCCGCCCAGGGCTGCAGACGAGGGAACAACTAGCCAAAGAGACAAGCTACCCTCTCTGCTGAGAACTGAACAGTTGTTGGGATGACTACCAGCAGAGGGGGGCAACCCTGTCTGCCAAGGAGCTGAACACTCGTCGGGACATCCTGGCTATGGAGAGGAGCTGCTCACTGCGTGTTTTCTCTGAGCTGTTCTATTGCTCAATAAAGCTCCTCTTCATCTTACTCACCCTCCACATTGCAAACCTCATTCTTCCTGGTCACAGGACAAGAACTCAGGACTCACCAAATGGTGAGGCTAAAAGAGCTGCTGTAACACAAACAGGGCTAAAGCATGCCCCTTGCTGGCCACATTGCAGGTGAAGAGGAGGAGAGAAGAGCTGCAACTCTTCAGGTAGCCCAGACCTGGCGCTCCCTGAGCCAGGGCTCTGAGCCCCTCTTTGGGGCCCTGTGGTTCCTGACATCTCCAAGTTTCCAGCATGTCACCACATTCCCCGGTGCCAGATAGGAAAGCTGCTTGCTGTGC
Organism: Papio anubis; assembly: GCF_008728515.1. NCBI lineage: Eukaryota > Metazoa > Chordata > Mammalia > Primates > Cercopithecidae > Papio > Papio anubis. The sequence goes on from NC_044976.1 coordinate 215,709,919, forward strand.
ACCTGGTCCAGCCACAGAGCGCTGGTGCTCATGAAACACCTGGAGCTGCCCACACCACAGCAGCAGCTGGTGTGTCTGACTGCACAATGGGCGGACCCCACATTTGCTCACACACACCCCTCACCACTCCGTGCCTGACTTCAGACTCCCTCAGAAGCATGGGATCCAGGCTAGTAGCATGAGCTGAGTGCAGCCTGCCAGGGCGAGTGGGTGGAACAAGCCCAGCAGGTCCCAGCAAAACTCAGGCAAGGGCATCGCCAGCCCCAGGTTTCCGACCAGAAAAGTGGCACCCCAAAGACCCCATGATAACATGACTTATATCCTGTTATATTGCCTCATCACAATTCACGTAGGGTTGAATCTGCTATTTTGACTGTTTGTGATGTTTTGGCTAGCAGCTGAACAGATGGACAGTTTTTCTTCAGTATGAATATTTGCCAACAATTGGAAGGGTGTAAAACTCATTCTCAAAGAAACCCAAACATAACTACAAGGAGTCTATCAAACAAAATATCCACCCACTGCTGTATTCAGAAATCCTGTATAAAGTGACAGTGAATTAAAAGAACACTTTGGTAATGTGGTCAAATTAATGCTACTAATAATCATAAAAGAACTTGAAATTTGTATAGGTATTGTGTTCATATTCATCTGATTCTCATAGCTCTAAGAAATAGATATGATAGGTATCATTACTGACTTTATTACAGACAAAGAATAAAGCACAGAGAGATCCATATTACAGAAAATAGACTGAATTCAGAAATGAGAACAGGATTTCAGCCAATCTGTGCCTCATTAGCTGTGTAATCTAAACAAGTAACTTAATTTCGCACAGCCTCCATCTCCTCATTTGAATACAAGCACAATAAGAGCTAATTCACAAGGTCCTTCTGAGAATTATATAAAATATATAAAAGTTACCAGCAAGAGCACCTGTCATAGAGTAAGTTCTTAATGAATATATCCTTCCTTAATTTATGAAATCCCCCTTGACAAGAAGAAGTCAAAACTTTTATCATTACTCCTTTCACAAAGGAGTCAAAGGTGACTTCAATTTAGGGAAAAAGAAAAGTTTAGACCTAAAACATTAATATAAACTGAAGGATGCAAAGAACTCAATGTTCTACAATCACACTTCAGTGGCCTCTCATTGTCTCCTGAAGAAATATACAGAATATAATGAGCGGGTCACCACGCAGTTTAGAAGGGGCAGAGTTATCCTACAGTAATAACCATGGTACATTTGATGCTAAATCGTATATGTGCTAATATTGTAATTTCACATCTAATACATGGATATCTTTCCAATGAAGTTAGTTTATTCCCTATAGCATGAAGACAGACGAAGTTAGTTTCCTATAGCATAAAGAGAGCCCCTGACAGTCATTGTCACAGATTTCCTGGTTCTGGTATCAGTAATTTGTAGATTCCTTTCTGAAGCTTCCAGCAAAGAGCTTTTACCCATCTGCCCAACTCCTTTGATTCACGGCAGGGAGGGGAACAGAGGTCTCTTCAGGAAAGAGTCTCCTGTACTCAGGGGTGAGGAGAAAGGTGGTCATAAGGAAGACGTGGGGCTACAGGTGTATTACCACTCACAACTGTTTCCATGAGCCAAGAAGACAGCAGTGTTGCCAGATAGTGAGGGTGTTCTCAGAATGCTAACAGGACTTGCTGATGAAGGGGATGGTGGTGGGGGATGATAGAAAGAATTAATCAAGGGTGATGCCTTGATTTTGGTCCTGAGCACCTGACTGGGGGTAACTACTGAACTGGAAGAGACAGAGGCAGCCTGAGTCTCCTGTAAAATTCAGACACCTTCCAATCTCCATAATTTTAGCTTCTTGTTCCTGGATCTCTTGCTTTAGGGAGGCATATAGCACCTTACAAAGTATTTACTCGTTTTGTCATCTTATGTATAGACTGAAAATGGAGTCAGTGTCACCAGAAAGGTGACACTCGTTGCTTTTCTTATGGACCTACGACTACACTGTAGGTACTGAAGGTACACAAAGATTTGACCTAACCTTAGAGTCACTTTGTAGGACTATTACCCCTTCTCTGTTTTCCTCCTTCTTCATTAATTTTCCCCTTACCTGACAAGCACAGCTGACTGGAATTGTGTACACTAGATGGTCCTTTCCAATATGGAATACTTCAGTAATTACAATATGCTGGAATCGCTAAATTCTATAATTTCATTTGGATGAACTTAATCACATCATAGCACTCGGTCTGGCTTATTTTCAAAATCAGCTTCGATTATAAACTAAAAAGAACTGAAAGATTCTTTTCATTTTAAAGACTTCTCATCTGTAAGAGGATTTAGATTCTTTTATTTACAAGCATGCTTCCGAGCATCTTTCATTCTACACATTTTCTCTGGGGGTTCTGTTTTTTCTTTCTTTGTACACTGCCTACTAGAGGGAACAAGACTGGCAAAAGGACTTTCTCCTCATAAAGCTGAGAGACAATGAACAGGTAAACAAATAAGTGAACAAAAATACTTCAGATAATGCTAAATCCTCCAAGGAGAATATGATCTAGTAGATGTAAGGGGAAGCTCCTTTAGACTGAGTGGTCAAAAAGGACCTTTCTGGGGTGGGGGTGACATTTGAACTGTGACCTGCAGACCGAAGCAGTACAAGCACAGGAACTGGCAACTGCATGGGTTCTGTCTGAAAATGAACTTGATAGGTTAAAGGGACAGAGAGAAGGCCAGTGTGGCTGAGGTGTGGTGAAGGGGATGTATCCAAAGTATAACAATACATCAGAGAGGAAACCCAGGGGCAGATATATTAGTACTGAAACTGGAAACCCAGGGGCAGATACATTAGTACTGAAATAGCATAAGGGATTCACACGGTATTCTAGGTGTAATGGAAGTTGATGGAAGGTTTTAAGGGAAGGTGCAGGGATTATCTAATTTATATTTTAAAAGGTCATTGTGAGCACTACTGAGAAAGATTATAGACAAACAGGAAAGGAAGAAGAAGGAGGAAGGACAGAAAGAAGACCACTATGATTGCTCAGGCAAGATGTGATGTTACGTTAGACTATACTGGTGGCAAAGAAAGCAGGGGAAACAGACTTTAGACACATTTTAAAGAAAATGTTAATAGGACTTGCTAATGAATTCAATGGTGATGGGGGTGACAGAAAAAAAATTATTCAAGAATAATGACTAGATTTTTGTACTGAGCACTTGACTGGGGGTAATTATTGAGGTGGGAAAAATAGAAGCAGGAAAAGGAAGATGGCAGAGGGAGCTGAGGAATCAAGAGTTCTGCTCTGGCTATGTTGAGTCCGAGATGCTTCTCAAATATCCAAGTGAGGATGGCCAGTAGACAGCTGGACATACGAATTAGAGCTCAGTATAGCAATCAGGGCAGGAGATACAATTTTTTTTAGTATATTGGCATCAAAGAGGGTATTTAAAGTCATAGAAATAAATTAGAATCCTTTAAGGAGAGCGTTTATTTAATGAGAAAGAAAGGAGAAGAAAGCTCAGGACTGAGCCTTTCATAACTTAAAGGTTAAACAGAGCATCAACAGCCATTAAAAGATGTTGAAAAGAAATGGCTAAACAGAGGGAAAAATGAGAAGAGGTGTGGAGTAGTAGGAGCCACGATAGGGGTCAGTTATGTGAAAGACTGCTGAAAAGTAAAAAAAAAAAAAAACAAAAAAAAAAAACAACCCAGAAACAAAAAAACAGAAAAGACACCAGATGTGGCAAGACTAAAGGTCTTTGGTAAACCTTATTAGAACCATTTTAATGAAGCGTCAGAAAAGAAAGTCCCATTAGAATGGGCTGAAAAAAGAATGGAAGGTGAGGAAGAGGGGAGAAGGAAGATACAATAACTATATAGCAGTCTTTTCAGAAGTTTTGCACATGTGTGTGAGAGAGTTAGACCACATGAGAGTGAGCCTGCACCCGCATGCACTTAAGACAGGTGACAACAGAAGTTACTGAAAGACACTGTCTCTGGAGCATCTTCCATCATCTCCCTTCTTTGTTTTCCTCTTCGAGTCATTCTGCCGAAGTTCCTGAATAAACCATATGGATCTACAACACACATACATCTCAGACCCAGTATCTCTTTTGTTCAATCTCTCCATAATATTTTTCTGTCAAATCTACCCAGAGGTTTTGGGGAGGGATTCGTATCAACTATATTCTTCATTTTTATAAATGTGTGCAAAATAGTAGCATTCGATAAGTATTACAAGATTCCAAGCTAGACGTATCTCAAGGGATACAATACAGAAGACGTAAGATGCTCCTCTACCCGGAAATGGTAGAAACTTCATTATGAACTCGACTTCCAAACTATTTCCCATAATGAAGGCCAATGTAAGATCTAGTCACCTTTGACAAGATCGGTTTCCATAACATGTTTATTTGCTCTTTTTCACGCTGTCTCCCAAACTGTTCTCGGAAGTTTCTTCTTGCCTAAAATAAACTTCCATACACCCGCCCTATAAACCCGAACTGAAAGTGTAGCAGTTTTATCTTCATAAATGTTTTGGACACTATGCTGACAGAAAAAGAAGAGGAACTAAATGACCTGTGAAAGCACCTGTTAGTTGCTTCATACTGATCCTGAATTTCTAAATGTATTATAAATGCATTTCATAGCATTCCATTAACTTGTCAGAGGACTTTCTTTTCCACTAAGCACACTTTGCATGAATTAAATATCATTCTTTTAAATTTACATAAAGACAAGTTAAAGACAAGGCTATGTACTACAGACTTATTTAATCTACATGAGACCTAAGATATATTTTCATCAATTAATGGCTGTGATAGAATAATTATAAATTACAGAAAATAAAACATTCAGTTAATGGTATAGTTTGCCTAGAATTGATTTTTTATGCTGATTATATAACTCATTAACCTACTAAAACTTTTTCACTCAAGTCACTGTAGCATCTGCCACCCTTTGTGTTAATGTTTACACATAAAGATCACACATTTTTGATGTGTCCACTTTCCTTCAAATATGGGTTAGAGTGGAACTGGGAAACAGAATCATTTCCAGTCTTTTTACACCTTTGTTATTTTGATTTTTAAATCTACATTTGGAATAAAGAGCAACTCTGCTCCAAGAATATCATACTAACCTCTGAATAAAGTGGAGATGTGCAAGTACTCCAAAAAGGCAACAGAATTAAATGTATTTTCTATGAAAGATATTAAAACCAAAAGTATTTAATAATTTTCATTATGAACTTTAAAGCTCAAGAAGACCTTATAAATCATCTAGTTCATCTTCCTTGGTTTCAAAATCTGCTCTTGAATTTATTTAGCATTATTAGAGTATTAGATGAAGTTATTTATTCTCCCTAATTTTAATATTGATAATTAATCTTTAGTAAATGCTTGTGATTTTTGACACATTAAACTCTACACCTCAATAATTCAAACAGTCTTCGATCATAAAGAATATTAACCTAGTCCAACTTCCCATATATTTCATAGTCAAATGGTAGACCCTGAGGTGAAGCGGGGAATAATTTCACGAGAACACATCACAATACATGGTTGGTTGTACTTTTCACTTTTTCTTCTACTAGAAAACTAAGTTTCTGTTTTGGGAAGTGCTGGCTATGTGTTCTACCTGTCTATGATTTAATTTCAGCTCATGAACTGGGGGGCCCCCAGGAGGATTAAAGAAGACAACTTTGGCCGGGCGCGGTGGCTCACGCCTGCAATCCCAGCACTTTGGGAGGCCGAGGTAGGTGAATCAAGAGGTCAAGAGATCAAGACCATCCTGGAAAACATGGTGAAACCCTGTCTCTATTAAAAATACAAAAAATTAGCTGGGTGTAGTGGCGGGTGCCTGTAGTCCCAGCACTCAGCAGGCTGAGGCAGGAGAATCACTTGAACCCGGAAGGCGGAGCTTGCAGTGAGCTGAGATTGCACTCCAGCCTGGGCGACACAGCAAGACTCTGTCTCAAAAAAAAAAAAAAAAAAAAAAAAGACAAAGAAGAAGACAGCTTTGAGTGGTGGATGAAACTCCGTCCTAAGATTCTGGGCTGGAGAACTGGGTCCCATTAGCATCTTACTAAGTTTGAACTTGATCAGATCACTTAACCTCTCCAGCCACTCATACCTATATGCATAACATGAAAATAATACTAGTTTCTACATAATTATTCAAATAATTTCCTAAGGTCTCATCGATCTCTAAAAATCTGTGATAAATATTTTCATAAACTAGATTTGGCATCACAAGCTATGTTATTTACATGTACCTAACACCACATTTCCCTATTTTATTTTTATTCTTTATTTTTCTGAGACAAAGTCTCACTCCATCACCCAGGCTGGAGTACAGTGGCAGATCTCGGCTCACTGCAACCTCTATCTCCCGGGTTCAGGCAATTCTCCAGCCTCAGCCTCCCAAGTACCTGGGATTACAGACACAAGCCACCATGCCTGGTTAATTTTTGTATTTTTAGTAGAAATGGGGTTTCACCATGTTGACCAGGCTGGTCTCAAACGCCTGACCTTGAGTGATCCGCCCGCTTCAGCCTCCCAAAGTGCTCGGATTGCAGGCATGAGTCACCGCGCCCGGCCTCACATTTCCTTATTTTAACGTTTACTTCAGAAGGCTCTAAAGCAGGGCAATTTAACTGGCTTCCACGTTTAATTATCATTAAAAGTTTATCTTGTAGGACTCTCAGGATTGTGTCCTTTTTAAGACAACACAAAGTTTATAGAATAATGGACTGTGTGGTACTCCTACCCGAGGCTCCAACATTTTGAGGCATAAGAAAATCAAGTAACTGGTTCTGATTTCCACTCTCCTTTGTTGCCTTTTTTAGCAATAGTTGGTGGCACTGGCCCTGATCTCTTTCCTGGTCCATTGCCTGTAGACCAAGCTGACAGCAGCATAAAACCCGAAACAGCCATAACTTTTTAATATCTGTTAACAGATACATTTCATGGGAGCTGAAGTGACAATCTAGGATCCTTTGATTAAGAAGTTCAAACTCTTTATTCTACTGCTACTCCTTTCTGCAGCAGTTTCTCAGAGAAAACAAGCTGGTTCCAGCAGCACCATCACTTTATTACAAAAAACCAAACCTCCATCATCTAAATACAATGTTTTTTCTAAAAAAAAAAAAGCCTTCTTTTTTTTTTTAGTAGGTATATTATTTTTAGATACTTCCATTGCTTTAAGAAGTTCCCATCATCGTTGGGACAAAAAATCAGAACATCTTTGGGATGACAAAACTAAAAATGAATAAATAGATAAAGTGGAATTTTTGAACCAATTTTTTTTACATTTTCATATAAATTTTGAAGCTACACTTCACTTCATGTAGACCATGAATAACAATGTAATGGGCTGTAACAATTTCTACAAATAAAGCTACACTACTTGTTTCACCATTCGCTAAGGATGACTATTACTCTAAATGTTCGATTAGTTCTTCATTTATTTTAAAATTAAATTCATTATAAAAACAATGTTAGAATATCACCTAATAAATTTTCTTTGCTCACCTTCAAAAATTCTACACTATCGTTCTCTTGAGAAACTCTCCATTTGGTTTTTGTTCCTCATCTTATCATCCTGCAGTAATTCTTTGAAATCCACTTGTCTTACTAATTTAAAAAAAAAAAGGATTAGTGTCTATTTAAATCAAGTAATTACTAATAACCTGTAGAATAAGTTTGTGATAGAAGGTGTTACATTGTTTCAGTCTACCTGCCACTGAACAAAATAATACCAATAATTTACTTAATCCTATTGAAATTAAAATTTTGAAACTCTCTTTACAGAAGGATAATGTTTACAATTGCCCTTTCTCCATCTTATAGAGAAGATGCAAAGTTAAATAATGCACTATCATAGTCTGTTTTTGCTGTTATAATAAAATACCTCAGACTGGGTAATTTATGATAAACAAATTGGCTCACAGTTCTGGAGGCTGGGAAGGTGCTGGTATCCAGCAAAGGGCTTCTGACTGCGTCATCTCGTGACAGAAGACAAGGGTCGAGATACAACAAGGGGGGCTGAATTCACCTTTTATATTGACACCAATCCCACCCATGAGGGTGGAACTCTCACAGCCTCATCACTTCTTAAAGGTTCCACCTGTTAATGCTGATACAGTGGCAATTACATTTCAACATGCATTTTGGAGGGACAAACATTCAAATCACAGCACATGCCTTTCAAGTATTTTCAGGTGTTCAGAAAATGGCAAGATACTAGAAGTATTTTAACGTCTTCCTAAAACATTAAACCTAAAACAGACTTGTATCTACCTTCAGCTCTAAAAATCTGGGCCTTAAAGATTTTTCCAAGTGTTAAGCAGGTGGACCCCAAAAGTGAGGCACAAACTTCACATTATCCAAACACATGACAACTTTTAATATCACAGTATTTAAACGCTAATCTGATAAATGTGTGAAGATTTTCTAATCTGGTAATTCAGCAAGCTTTTAGAACCATGACTCTTCCTAAAGCCATGACCTGGTTTTCTTCTGAACTATGTGCTATTCTGTATATAATGCTTGACATTTTTACAATTGCTCCAAGTGATCAATTCATTAATTCTCAAACGACATCAATCTTTTTTTCACATGTAGGGAAACAAAGGCAGAAAGAGAAAGAATAGGCCATTTCCCTTTAATCCACACTTGCCCACCAGAAAGATTTAGTTTGCATAAACACATTCAAGAAAATAAGTGAACATATTTTAAACGAAGTACATAGGAAATGACAACCTAAGGAAAATGGAAAAGGGAAGAGAGGACCAGGAGTTAGGCTAGAATGCCACCCTATCTTGTGCACTGCTAAATTTGGAGAGATCCAGTAGTCAGTCCAAGGTACCACACAGGCTAGACTTGAACTCCTGGGTTCAAGCTATCCTGCTGCCTAAGCCTCCCAGTAACTAGGACTACAGTCGCACACTGTCAGAACCTGCTTGTTGGACTTATTTTTATCAAAGAATTGTATCATACTCCTTGCGCCTCTCTTGATTGAGAAGAAATTCTCCCAGAGCAGAACTGTCCTACAGAACTTTCTGCAATGATAGAATCTTTTTTATCAGCACCATTTAATATGGTAGCCGCTGGCCACACATGGCTGTTGAGCAGTTGAAATGAGTTTAGTGCAAGAGAAAGACTTAATTTTTAATTTGATTTTAATTATTTAAGCAGTCAAATGTGGCTACAGGTTACCATATTTGATAGTGCAGTTCTAATACATACGTAGAGCAAATCACAGCGAATCAATTTCTCTCACGGTAGTATCTGTCTCAGTTACTCAGCTTCCTAACTTTGACAGAACTGTTTATCATATGATGTACATTTTCAACTAAATACTTCCATTTAGATAAGTCTCTAATATATTCTATCCCAGAGAATTTTTCCAATTACAGACTTAGTATACTCTTGGCCAGTGAGTTCTGTGGGTTGCTGCTAAGCATGGTATTTGATGTGCTCAGATTCTTGTCTTCATTCATTCCTGAGAACAGTCTTTTATTCTCTAAAACTATCAATCATTCTTACTCTTCTCTCTCATCCCAGCCGACATGCCACTTTCAAAGAGGTACGTTTTGTCTTGTTTCCTGCTTTTTTGGTTTAGCTGTGGACACATGGAGAGTGTAATAAACAGGTTGTCCAGAAAGGAGCTTCTGTAGTCACTGGGCAGTAGATATCAGCATCAGCAACAGATCCATATAATAAAATAAGTAAATATATATCCCTACTATATGGAAGAGTGTAATACATAAAAGCATGTAATATAACAGATTTTATGCACCAATAATTTTTTACAGTATTCACACAAGTTTCTACATAGTAACTATAAGCGACATGTTAAAAATTATTTTCTGGTCATTGCTATAATGTACACACACATTCCAATGGATACACAGAAAAAAGAAATTTCTTTAAACTGCAAGGGAAAAATCAAAATAACATCACGAAATACTTCATAATATCGGGATAACATCTCTTACACTTCAAAACTGCCTTAAGTCATCTGGGGCTCCAGTTGTTTACCAGAAACAGCACTTGACACAAAAAGCCATGGCGTGAATGATAATCACTGCTTTGGGTACAAATCTGTACAGATTACATGCATGATCCAATATGAGCCAACTTCTCACAGCAAATCAATGTTTCAAAAGGAAGGGCACAACCAGTGTTGATTTTATGTTAAGGAGAGGAAATCAAAGGAAAGGGGGAAAAGTGACATGAAAATCCTTAGGCTCCAGTTTAGTTTTTCCTTGGGAGCACTGAAGAGATTTTAGGAAATGGAGCCTAATTTTGCTATGGTGACAGTTGGAACACTTGAGATCACAGTCCAGGAGAAGCACAGCATTCATTCTCTCATTGCGGCACTTTGATCCTTTCAGAGTCTAACTTAAAAGCCATAGTTTTTAATGCAAATGAGACTACATACATTGCGATTCGGGAATAATTAGAACATCTATATTTATAATAAATCCAATGCCTGATTCTTCCTTTGGAAGCTCTTTTGTGACATGAAGCTTACTCAGTGGTTAGGGGGTTAATGAATGAAATGGATCACTGGACTGAAAATAAAAATCACTATTTAAAAAGAAGGCGACACCAGGAGAATTAGGCACTACATAATACTGTAACCACTGAGAATTCTCAACAGTAAAATAAAGCCCTGTAGTCCCAGCATTTTCATTAGTTTTCCAGTAGTGCTGGATGCAGTGTGAATTTCAATGAGGTGGGAAGCAGTGGCTGCTCCCTTTAAAGAACATATACCACACACAGGAAAGAACATATACCATATACCACACCCAGGAAAGAACATATACCATATACCACGCAGAGGAAAGAACATATACCGTATACCACACCAAGGAAATAACATATACCATATACCACACAGAGGAAAGAACATATACCATATACCACACAGAGGAAAGAACATATACCATATACCACACCAGAGGAAAGAACATATACCGTATACCACACAGAGGAAAGAACATATACCATATACCACGCAGAGGAAAGAACATATACCATATACCTCACAGAGGAAAGAACATATACCATATACCTCACAGAGGAAAGAACATATACCGTATACCTCACAGAGGAAAGAACATATACCATATACCACGCCAGAGGAAAGAACATATACCATATACCTCACAGAGGAAATAACATATACCGTATACCACGCAGAGGAGAAGCACTCCTTCAGTTCACACTGTGATGGCTATTGGCCTATCCATGCCATTATGTATTTTACATTTGAGTATCTTAAAATATTTCATATAATAGAATATTGCATTTTACTTGCAAGAAACGCTAATCACCTAGCATAATAAACCATGCTACACTGTAAATGTTAATTTAAAAATAATATATGCAAATCAGTTAAAGCTAGACAATAAACCTCTGTAACTACACAATTTGGAACTAGAATTATATATTGTATTTAAATATATCCATTTAAACCAATTCAAAAGCAACATAAGGAGTGACTAAAACCTGTACAAAGGAAGGAAAATCAGGTTATTACCCATGAGATTGCTTCAGTTCAAAAGGAGAAAGCAGGAGTGGGTGTGAAAATGCACAGATTACTGAAAAGTGGAATGTGGCGTTAAACCAAATCTTACAAAATGGACTCACGTTTTACTTTGCACTAGGTTCCTATTCTCCTAGTATCAAAACTAGTAGGTCTTTTGAGCTACTAACTTAGTAAAACTAAAAGTCAAACATTTCACTAATAGACCTGCCTCTAAGTATAAGGTTGAGGCAGAAGGTATACAATCAGAAGAAAAAACATGAGTTAACAGAGCTTTCCCCATTGTAATTGGAAAGTGTCATAAATCCTATATTAGTTTCTGACCTAACCACCCTATATTTAGTCACTCCAGTTCCCCAAAATTGAAGAATTATTCTCAATTTCTACTGGAATATAAATAATACATCACCTTCTAGCCAGATAACTATATCCTTCCTAAATACGTTGCAAAAGTGTTATCCATTGTGGAGAATGTAGAATTATAAAATACAACCCCACTCTCTTACTTATAATCCGGTTAGGAATACATAACTGTAAAGATAAACACAGTTGTGGGTCTCAGCTGGGCAACAGTAAGGCTCTGCAGGATGACTAGATAGACAGGTAGGCAGACAGACAGAAAGACATCCGGGTGAGCCATCTTCAGCTCGCAGGCAGTCTCAGACTCACAGCAGTACCACTTCAAAACAGAGCTTCCCTCCCCAGCATTCTGTACGCCCCACATTATGCTAGAACCTCTATTTGAATTTTTCTTCTACAGCAAATTCCTAACCTCTCCTCTAGGAAGGGCAGGGCTGGGGAAACAGCCCGTGGGGTCTTTTCAAGGGGTTCACAGACCCGTACAAGCTCTCAGCTCTCTCTACAGCTGTGCTGTCCGTGGAAATCATGAGCCACTGAGTGGCTACTGGGCACCTGAAATATGGCTAGTGCAACTGAGAAACTGAATTTTTTATTTAATTTAATGAACTTAAACAGCCACATATGGCTAATGACTACAATACTAGAAACAAGATATAAAACATTTCCATCATCACAGAAAGCACTACTCCACAGAGGAAAGATTTATTATAATTGGATATACACATCCCTGAAAAACATGGTATATAAAATTTTAGAACATGAGGGCTCATACGGCAGAACACTCAAACCCCATACAATATTATAACCAAATCCCTAAAAAAGTAATAATTTTTAAAACTAACACCATTTTTAAAAGACATTTAATTCTTAATAAAGAAATATTACGATAAATAACTATACATTTAATTATTTATTTATGGATAAATGAATGAATGAATGAACGAATGACAGGGTCTCACACTATTGTCCAGGCTGGCGTGCCCTGGGGCAGTAATAGCTCACTGCAGCCTCAACCTCCTGGGCTCAGGCAATCTTCCTGCCTCAGCCTCCCAGTAGCTGGGACTATAGGCACATCCCACCACACCTGGCTAATTTTTTAATGTTTTTATAGAGACGGCGTCTCCCTATGTTACCCAGGCTGGTCTCAAATTCCGGGGCTAAAGCAATCTACCCACCTCAGCCTCCTAAAGTGCTGGGATTACAGATATGAGTCGCTATGCCCAGCCAACTATACATTTAAAAGTTAAAGTAGCTTGAAAGAAGGCTGTAAGAAAGGCATCTAAATTCTGAAAATGCACAAAGACTGGGAATAACTATGACCAAACCAAACGAGAGATAAGGGGTCTCGGGCTCACTGTGTTCCTCCATTCCTTGCTGGGCTGTGCTGGTGTTGACTGCACTTTGGATTTAGCTGCTACTACTTGATAAAGAAAACCATCAAGAAAAATCACTCAATAAACCAAAGAGATGGTCACCTTAATAGCATCCACCTATTTGTCAATTCTATATGAATTAATTCTTGTGACAGAAACATGAGTAGGAGCAGAAAAGACTTCATTTGGCATACATGTTCTCTATGTGTGTTCCCTCATACTCCCTGATATAGCTGGTCACAGCTCCACTCCCATCTCAGTCTATCAAAAAACTATGCCTGTTGCTCAAGGCTTTTCTCAGTAGATACCTTCCCCTTATTAAGCCTTTCTGGATCATCGCCCCCAACCAAGATATGAGGAAGACAGACTTTTTTCCCCTAAAGATATTTTTACTGACACTTCACATTAAATTTAACACAGACTTATCATTACTGTTTTATTAGTTATTATTAGAGGTGGCTTAGGAGGGCTGCTGGAAATTCAAGGGGGAAAACTAAAACTTCCCAAGGCTTTGTAACATCTCTTCCGGCTGGATTTTAGTCCTAACTCTGCCATGAGCTTCCTGGTTAATCTCAAGTGAGTCACTCCCTCCCCGATTCTGGGCTTCAGTCTCATTTTTCAAAACATATTTATTATTGTAACTTTTAAATGACTTTTTAAAAGCCCCTGTAAACCTCCAGTACATATAGAACTTTAAAAAGTTGAAGTGAGAATAGACTTCTTGACTTTTTGCCACATGAATATATACAAAAGCATTTTAAACGGAATTAGATCATGCCATCCATACCATACTGTGACTTAGTTTACTGTATTCACTTAAAACTTGATTTTAGTACACAAAGAAATCTCCTGCAGTTGTTTTACCTGCTGCAGTATTAGAAAAAAAAGTAATTTAACAATCCCCTACTGATTAAAGCACTATTTAAATGTTTAAGCTTTTCTTAAAACGGGGAAAGTAATACATGCATTTTTTTTAAGTATTGAAAATTTTCCTTTTCCTAATACACTCTTTCCTGGGTGATAAAATTTTCTAAAGCGTTATCTTCTGTTTTTTCATTCTTCTGATAGATATCACTGGGGTTTCTTTCTCTGTTTTTAAGACAAGGTCTTGCTCTGTTGACCAGGATGAAGTGCAGTGGCATGATCTTGGCTCACTGCAGCCTCAACCTCCCAGGCTCAAGCAATCCTCACACCTCAGCCTCCTCAGTAGTTGTTTTCGTTGCTGTTGTTGAGATGGGTATCGTCGTGTTACCCAGGCTGGACTCAAACTCCTGAGCTCAAGCAATCTGCCTACCTCAGCCTCCGAAAGTGCTGCGATTACAGGAGCGTGCCACCACACCTGGCCAGGTTTCAGCGATGCATTCCTATATTTATTTCTTGATTTTTGTTATAGCATTATTTTACACTGTCAGTGTTTATTTTTACACCATTAAATTCTATTCCACAACTAGATCCCAGTCCTCTGTGCTTTCTCAGCTGATTTTTGGAGACTGAGAATCAACAGGCAGCATTTACAATATTATAATTATATATCTATTGCTCACTGCAGAACTAAGTATTGTGGAACAGCTCCACAGAGGAGGAAATGCAATCCTATGCCATTCAACTTCTCCTGTTTGAAAGAAAATATCCCAAGAGTCAAAGTCAAGTAGATTTCATTTTAATTTTTTTGCTTTTCTTCACTTTACCTGCAATTCTTACACCTCAGATTATCTTCTTTCTTGGATTCCTCTACAATTTCATTGGAGAAACTCCTCATATATATTTTTTCATATAAGAAGCCTAGATAATTATATAATAAATAGCTTATATTCATGCATATTTGAGTATCATTGCCTTCTTACTTAGCAAATAGCTTTTGCTACATGAGATTTTTGGTTCAAAGTTATTTTCCTTCAGAACTTTAAAAGTACTGTTCCATGATCTTCTGGAATTAAATGCTGCTTATGAGAAATTTGATTTCAGTCCAGTTCCTGGATGTTTTGTCACTTATTTTTTTCCCTCTAGGGGAATATGTAGGCATATATATTTTTTTATTCCGTGGAGTCCTAAAATTTTACTAGGAATAATTGAGTTTTTTACTTTTTTAAATCATGTGATCCAATACATAGCGAGCCCTTTCAATCTGAAAAATTACAAGGTTTTTTTTCAGCTTTGTGAAGAATGCTTTTATCATTTCATTGATTATTTCCACCCCTCTATCTTAACTATCACCTGCCTCTGGAAATCCTATTAGAAAGACATTGGTCTTCACAGATCTTAATCCCCAAATCTCTTATTTCTCAAATTATCCATCAATCAGTTATAGTGTATATTCTACATATGAATATTCTGGAGGTTTCCTGAACCTTCCTTTCAAAAATCAGTCTTTGGCTAAATCTATTTTATTTGTTGGCCCATATATCAAATGTTTTATCATGCAATTGTTGTAATTCTTGGGAAAAGTTTTAATGATTTCAATATTGTTTTGAATCTTACTTTGAAAGGTTGATGTAGAAAGAATTCTTACTTGATGGACAAAGAACACAAGAGATTGAGAGTTAAAATCAGAAAGAAATTACATTCTAGAGGTTTTGTAAAAGCTGGGGGTTTTTTTCTTATTTTTTAAAAAAATGAATAAAAGCCAACCAATCTTTGTTGGGCATGGTGGCAAATGTCTATAGTCCCAGCTACTTGGGAGGCTGAAGCAGGAGGATCGCCTGAGGCCAGGTGATTATACACACACACACACACACACACACACACATATATGAGTCCCATGTAAAAAATATTTTATTTCATGAATATCTCTTGCACATGGGAAACTGTCACAAAGCACTTTTTTCACCTTTTACTGCACTCTAAAAATAGACTATACATAAAAGAGGTTAGTTACAGTTCCCGAGTCCGCTACTCATCACTCATTTCCTGTACCTAAAGGAATCCAAGGACAGTTAAATGCAAATTCATTGTACTTTTCACCTTTTTGAGGGACCCCATTTTATAAGTATCTTGGGTCTATTTGCATATCAGAATTTTCCATTCTGAAATGCTGACTCATTTCACTAGAGAGAAGGATTCTACTTGTGAATGAGAAAAAAAAAAAAAATCCTGACTTTTTAGATCATTTTCCCTATCCACTCTGGATAATACCACTGTATAAACAGAATTTGATGCATGCAAAGCAGCAATCTGAAAGGATTGGTAGTACACACTAGAAGTACTTATTATAGTATTTGTAAATGCCTTATTAACGGCAAAATAGCATTGAAACCATCATGGTATGTACCCAGCTAACTCAGTTTGACAGCGAAAGATGCTACGTCAGTCTGTTATGGCAGATATAAAACACATACCATAAGAGTAGATCCTTGGCATATGTAATCACAGTTACTTTTGCTTTACATTTTCTAGTTGTATAAAAAGGGGACAAGAAGCACTCCTAACACTGTTTTCACTGGACTTTTTCACAGTGCCTTCTGTTGCCTACTATAAACAGTTAAATATATCCTCTTTTACTATCTAGCTACAACAGTTTTCTGTATATAACAATTTTTCACTCTATCATGAATTGGGTTTATATGGACTCCATTTAAACATTATTTGTGAACTATTCTGAACACATACAAAATGATACCCCAACGATCTTCAAAATGCTGAAGTTTCAATTTTCGTTAATTCTGCTATCAGGCCAGGCAAAGCATTCATCTCAGTGACGCAGCCTGCCTCTTAGGCATCATTAATGTTTTAGACTTTCATAAATTCCGCTACGGCTAAATAGACCAGGAACCTGAACTCCATAGAGTTCCTAAAAGAATTCAGCAGCTACTGCCTTTTTTTTTTTTAAGTTTTATTTCCAAGATGAAGTTTAAAAATAAGAATAAAAACTGGAAACAGGCCAGGCCTGGTGGCTGAGGCCAGCCGGTCACTTGAGCCCAGGAGTTGCAGACCAGCCTGGACAACATGGCAAAACCCTGTCTCTACTAAAAATACAAAATTAGCCGGGCACGGTGGCACATGCCTGTAATCCCAGTTACTCGGGAGGCTGAGGCACAAGAATCTCTTGAACCTGAGAGGGAGGGGCTGCAGTCAGCCAAGATCGCACCACTGCACTCTAGCCTGGGTGACAGAACGAGACTCTGTCTCCAAAAACAAAAAATAAAACAAAACAGAAATACAGGGAATAAAAGTATTTTTGAAATACATAGATCCTCTTTTATTAAGAGGCAGATATCACACACTTAGGAAATCTCAACCCTAAAAGAGAGAAAT
This sequence comes from Papio anubis, assembly GCF_008728515.1. NCBI lineage: Eukaryota > Metazoa > Chordata > Mammalia > Primates > Cercopithecidae > Papio > Papio anubis. The sequence goes on from NC_044976.1 coordinate 215,727,449, forward strand.
GAAATAGAAATTTTACACATCAAAACAAAAGTTAAAATACTTCAAAAATAAGAGATTTTTATCTAAGAAATTAAAATTTCAGATTTAACGTGGAAAATATCTGAAAAATATTGTGATTATGAATAAGCCTTATGACATTTCTGCATCACTCTTGACTTATAGACCTATTTCCCTAAATTAATATTCATTCTATACCAATGAACCACTAAAGGCCTTGTTCATCAAGATTCCAGAGGTGATTTCTATTCATATTTTGCTATGAATACACCGAACTGTACGAAAAGTTAGTTTTTTTCCATTTCTGTAAATACAAGTTTAATAAAACACAACCACAGATAACACACGAGGCCAATGTCTCAGTCAATTACCAACTTAGCCATGCTTTCCTATCCAAGAAATTAATTTGGTTTTGGTGACAGTCGTGATGAAATAATTTATTTACTTATTTTTCAACTGGTTTTCATGAAATATTTGCTCCAGCTTGTTCCATGTAAGTTTTGAAAAAGATTACAGTATTTTGTTGTTCTTATAAACTAAGACATTGAGTTCTATCAGACAACGGTCTGACTTTTATTCTAGCTGCCAGAAAAGTCGCAGCTAAAGTTTACATTCAATTATGGTGGCTTTCTTTAGTTAAAAAAATTAATAAAACTTTCTTCTCTTCCCCTTTACTACCTAACTTTTGCCTTTGTTCTAACGGTATGATCCTTGCTCTTACTGTATCTGTAGTTTTATTTTAAGTAAGAAGTGAGGACTCTGGACATTGCTCTAGTTATTCAAATGAGATTCTAAGTGGAGCATAAAAACGTATTTTTCTACTGGAAAGTGAGTCTATTTGAATAGTTAGGGCTTCTGTTGTAACAGAAAGGGTACCAGTCCCAAGTAATGAATTTCCGAAATGAAGTCATTATCAGAAGTGGAGTATATTATTTCAAGTGAGTAAAACTTATGAAGAGTGAATTGTTCATATTCTGCATTATGTAGGTATCTGTTATGGTCAAGGAAGCTTGAAGCTTCAAATTCATAAATAAATTACATCAAATGCAATAGGAATACCACCTACTGGACACGTTACAATATGCATTAATAGTGTATTTATTATTTTATTTAATTTCTAAAACGGCCCTACGAAGTTATTTTTAGCATTTTCATTTTACCTATGTGGAAACTGAGCCACAGAGAAGATGCCCAAATAACAGTATTTCTGCAAAAATCAAAACTCAATTTGCCTGACTCCAACATGTACACTGTTTAATATAATTCTAGTCTCACAAAGGGATGAATTCAATTATTCAGATAATTAAAATGTTTTTTAAAAGAAAATAATATTTAGCACATTTCTTGGTTAGGTATATGTTAAAATACCAAGATACACATCAAACTACCAAATCAACTAAGACTCAATACTCGTTTGTAAACAACTCCCTTATTAGATCTGAATGTTACAGAATTGGAAACTTCCTTTGGCACCTGATCTGAAGCCAGGTCGCTGCTCTGTAGTCAGCTGTATTGTATGACTTTGCACTGAGCCCCATAGGAACCACGATGAAAAATTAGCTGCTCAGTATAACAAATTGCCAGATGCTGGACTCGAGTAGGTAATGACATTTCAAAGTATGTGTGCAAGCATAGAAGGAAATTCTGAGGTCCCAGATCTCAAACTTCATGTATTATAAGCAAAACGCTAAAATCTCAAGTTCCCTTTTTAAAAATTAATTAAATATATAACATAACTTTTTGTTTGGCAAAATGCTTCCTAAAGTAAATAGAAACGACAGTTAACACTTTTTATTTTCTAGCTAAGAGTCACCTATTGGCTTCAAAAAAATAAATTCTCCTAGTAGATTACAAAATTGGCTTCGAAAAATTTTGGAAGACTTCTATCCTTAAAAAATCCAGGTGGTAAGAGAACCTGGATAAGTATGGCCTGGATTAGCAAGCTGTTATGAGAAAACACTATCTCAGCAGTAAGTTTTCATGAGTGACGAGAACATACCCTTTCCTGCTTCACTCTCCCCTACCACCAGAATCCCTCTCACCACCTTGCTGAAGCCAGCGGTTGCAGAGATTCATTCTGTTGATGCAAGGTTGGGCCTCAACTGAAATAGTTAACAGGGAGAGAGCGTATCTCTTTTGAAATTGTATTTGGAGTAAAAGGTTCAGATACTGAGTCACTGATGAAGTGTTTGGGGGAAATTGTTTCATAAAACTGAAAAACAACCATAAGAAAATAAGGTTGGAGCCAATATGACAAGAACTGATGATTTAACGATTCTGCCCAGACTGTTCTGACCACATAATCAAATCATGCCCTCTAACCAACACAAGACACACAAGGAAAGTCTGGTCACAAAACAGATGCTGGCCTCTAACACACTCATTTTTGAATTTTGAAGGGATTTCACAAGATTTCAAATCTGCCCAGATCATCTCAAAATTGTTTACTTCTAAACCTGAAATGTCTCCAAACAGAGACTTTTTGGAAAGTAATTTGGGCAGGTCGTTTGTTCCCATTATCAATTACTGGTCAGTATTTACGTAGTTCTCTTCCAATGTCAAAGCTGCCCCTGGCCTTCCTCTTGCTGATGCTCTAATTGTGTTATTAGTCAGGCTCCAAAGCCTGAGTGCAGCTCCATCTACCACATCCTCTGGGCCAGTTATGCAAGCTCTCTTTTTTATTCATTTATTTATTTTATTATTTTTTTTATTTATTTATTGAGACGGAGTCTCGCTCTGTCGCCCAGGCTGGAGTGCAGTGGCCAGATCTCCACTCAATGCAAGCTCTGCCTCCCGGGTTCATGCCATTCTCCTGCCTCAGCCTCCCGAGTAGCTGGGACTACAGGCACCCGCCACCACGCCTGGCTAATTTTTTGCATTTTTAGTAGAGACGGGGTTTCACCGTGTCAGCCAGGATGGTCTCGATCTTCTGACCTCGTGATCCGCCTGCCTCGGCCTCCCAAAGTGCTGGGATGACAGGCGTGAGCCACCACTCCTGGCCACTCTGACTTCTTTTACGCAATTCACAGTGTTTCTCGGAGGGTCAAATAAGATCAAGAACAAGATGAGAAAACTACAAAGTGCATTAAAAAATAGGTGACTATTGGGATTTTTTTTTAGTATTTGATTTTTTTACAGTATGATAATTGCTTTTGGTTTGTTCGTTTTTGAGACACAGTCTCACTGTCACACAGGCTGGAGTAAAGTGGTGCGATCTCAGCTCATCGCCTCCCATGTTTAAGCGATTCTCCTGCCTCAGCCTTCCAAGTAGCTGGGATTACAGGCACGCTAATTACACGCCCGGCTAATTTTTGTATTTTTAGTAGAGACAAGGTTTCACCATGTTGGCCAGGCTGGTCTTGAACTCCTGACCTTAAGTGATCTGCCCGCTTCAGCCTCCCAAAGTGCTGAGATTACAGACATGAGCCACCACACCCAGCCTGATTATTGTTTGATACCCCACAAAAAACACTGAAAATACAACATAAATATGGAAACTATTAAACAATTATTTCAGGTTTTAATTCACAAAAAAGTGCCCAGTATGGATCCTAGGTTGTTTTGTTTTGTTTTGTTTTGTTTTGTTTTTGTAATTTCCTAAATGTAATGGAATAAAATATTTCTGGAAAAAAGCTCTATAAAAATTTTCAATTAAGGTCATATTTGATCATCATAGTAGTACAGCCAGACAAAACACTTTTACCTAAAGTAACATGAAAAATACAATTTCTCTTTCACCCTTAAAAAATGTGTGTTTGTATTTATGTACTTTCAAAACTTGTTTCTTATCAACTAATAAGATCAGGTCACATTAAGTCTATTGATCTCAACTTTCACTGTAATATCTGCTTTGGCAACTGTTCCTTAGGTACAATGTTCTCCGAACTCAAAAGTTATTTCCCCATTGGATAAGTAATTTCGTACTGTTTATATTAAACTTTATCTCTTTGCTTCTAAGAGCAGTTCCCCCAGGTAGTCAAGTATGATCCATGTTAGCTTACTTTCAAATTAAGTCACCTTCTGGCCTGACACAATTATAGAGCACATTAATAACTGCAGGCACCTGCAGAATACATTCAAACGCATTCCTTCCCTCCCTCTCTCTTGATATATACCTGCAAAACTGTCTAAAAATCCTATAAAATCTAAAATTCAAAAATGGTCTTCTCTGTATTCCTACGTTCCTCCTTACTGATATCAGGTTCTAACACTCTGTCTTCTAAAATCTGGCAACACTATCTAAGCCCTTCTCATCCTGTGATTACTGTGACTCTGCTGAAACCTCATTTTCATAGCCCAACATTCAAGTCTTCAACTGTTGCTTGACAAACTCACTTGTCATGGGATATCTACCTAAAGCAAACAACTAAATTCAGTACACTATTTTCAGTGACTACAAAACTGTAATACACAATACAGACATTTTTCACATAAACTAGGTGTAAAGATACAATGCTCACACTTCATATGAGAATATTTTATTTCTAGAAATAAATCTTCACCAGTCCAAACACGTAAGTTTACAGAAAGCCAGTAAGACATCATTACATTTATATAGCACCTTGAACACTACAAAAGCTGCTCACTGATAACATGAGAAATAATCAATAGGCTTATAACACTGCCAAAATGGTAGCAGAGTATTATGTGTCTATTGAGTCTGAAATTAAATTGCAATTTAAGGTCCATCTCTTAAAGCTATACTCATGTATTTAGAACTCTATCAAACAAAACCAGAAAAAAATTACTGTGACGTACAGCTTTTAAAGATGATTATGAAACTTTGGACAATAAATACAACTCTCCCGAATCAAACTTGTAAAGAGCAACCATCTTTTAATGATAGTTAATTGCTTTAAGAGAGCAATAAACTAAAATGTAAACCAAAAGCCCACTATCCTATGTTCTTTTAAAAATTACATACACCAGCAACATTTTGAGACTCAAAATTAATTTATTTCACTCAATCTTAGGTATAAGTTTGGCAATTTGTTTCAGATGCTATTTTTTTCTTTAATTTTTTGGGGTACATAGTAGGTGTATATATTTATGGGCTATAAAAGATGTTTTGATGCAGGCATGCAATGTGAAATAAGGATATCAACAAGAATGGGGTATCCATCCCCTAAAACATTTGTCCTTTGGGCTAAATGTCATTTCTTAATGTCAAGAAAATGGACAGACAGAACCAACATCGATTTGATGAATTAGGTGAAAAAAGTCCATCTGAGTTGGGAGCAGGGGTTTTGCTCCTGGATTTGGGTTGTTGGAGCAGCATCAAAAGGCTTCACAGGGGAACATTCTTTTCTGATCAAGGAAAGTAGCGGGAGTGACTTCAAATGGCAGTGACTTTACTTGGAATATTTACAAGTAAGTTGCAAATATAAAACATCTTCCACAGAGTGTTACTTTGTAATCGGGGCTCATCTCAAGTGCAAGAACCTCCAGCCTACAGCTTTGGTAGGTGCCTCAAACACTGTGCCCAGCCACTCTGAATGGCTTATATACAATGATAATAAAAGAGAATGTAGTGTTTGTTAAGTGCCAGGCACAACGACAGGCATAGTACCAGATAGAAACTATTATTATAACCATTTGACAGATAAAAACAGTAAAGCACAGGGAGATTAGTAAATGTGCCCAAGGTCACAGAGACAGTAAGCAGTATGAAGAAAACATATGTATAATTGCATTGACTCTAAAATATTATAAATGTATTCTGTTAAAGGTTTCTGCTTAAAAAAAAAATCCATGCATTTATTAAAAATAGCTTTTTTCTCAGATTCACTTACAGCAAGACTTTATTACATATTAACTTATCACTGGGTACAAACCACCTGGTTCTCAGGAGGTCTGTCCTGATTACTGTAAGGACTGTTGTATATGAGGTAGAGGTATCTTTTCATTATTATTATTTCCTAGAACTTATAGGATTTGTGTATAGCAGTTGTAGACTATGCCTGAAATAGTTATATTCACATAACACTTAATAATGACATTTAAGTATTCACTAACAGAACAAAGCCTGTTACTATGGTAAATAAATACACACTGTTCTGTTACAGAGCATAGGAGTCATCAAGTGGATAATGACACTAAACTTGTGACCTGCCAACAGCATAAAATAATGTTTAATATTTAATGCCATGTGATGACAATATTCAACCAAACACGTATTTCAAATTACATGTTATTTGACATTTCAATTTCAGCACAAAAGTACTTCTAAAAAGGCTGAAAATATGTGCCTGAAAGTGGTGGTTTAAATTTAATAAATTTTTCTGGGATTGTTTTGTTTTGAACTTTAATTTTAGAATCAAGGGGGTACATGCACAGGTTTGTTACTGGGGTGTATTGCATGATGCCATGGGTTGGGGTACAAATGAGCCCGTCACCCACATAGTGAACACAGTACCCACCAGTTAGGTTTTCAACCCTTGCTCCCTCCCTCCAACCTCTAGTAGTCCCCAGTTTCTGCTGTTACCATCTTTATGTCCATGAGTACCCAATGTTTAGCTCCCACTTCTAAGTGAGAACATGTGGTATTGGTTTTTTGTTCCTGTGTTAATTCACTTAGAATAATGACCTCCAGCTGCATCCATGTTGCTGCAAAGGACATTATTTTGTCCTTTCTTAAGGCCACATTGTATTCTGTGGTGTATATGTACCACATTTTCTTTATCCAGTCTACTGTTGCTAGGCACCTAGGATGATTCCACGTGTCTGCTATTGTGAATAGCGCAGTGATGATTCTTCCAATTCATGAGCACGGCATGTCTTTCCACTTGTTTGTGTCGTTTCTCATTTCTTTCAGCAGTATTTTCTAGTTCTTGTAAAAATGTTTTACTTCCTTGGCTGGATGTATTCCTAGGTGTTGTACGTGTGTATCTCTACTGCAAATGAGACTGGATTCATTATTTGGCTCTCAGTTTGAACGTTATTGGTGTATAGAAACGCTACTGATTTCTGCACACAGCGATGAACATGCGAGTATTTGTCTTTTTGGTAAAATTATTTGTTTTTTATCTTTTTTTTTTTTTTTTTTTTTTGAGATGGAGTCTTGCTCTGTCGCCCAGGCTGGAGCACAGTGGCATGATCTCAGCTCACTGCAAGCTCCGCCTCCTGGGTTTACGCCATTCTCCTGCCTCAGCCTCCCGAGTAGCTGGGACTACAGGTGCCGCCACCTCGCCCGGCTAGTTTTTTTGGGGGTTTTTGGGGGGGTTTTTTTGTTTTGTTTTTTTTAGTAGAGACGGGGTTTCACCGCGTTAGCCAGGATGGTCTCAATCTCCTGACCTCGTGATCTGCCCGCCTCGGCCTCCCAATAATTATTTGTTTCCTTTTGGATATGTATCCATTAATGGGATTGCTGGATCGAATGGTAGTTCTGCTTTAAGCTCTTTGAGAAACCTCCAACGACTTTCCACAGTGGCTGAACGAGGTTACATTCCCACCCACAACGTATAAGTATTCCCCTTTCTCTTTTTCTCTGCTGCCTCACCAAAATCTGTTGTTTTTTACTTCTTAATAATAGCCATTCTATTAAAAAAAAACTTTGTCAGATGTGTAGTTTGCCAATATTTTCTCTCATTCTGTAGACTGAGAGAAACTCTGTTGATAGTTTCTTTTGATGTGCAGAAGTTCTTTCATTTAATTAGGTCCCACTAGTCAATTTTTATTTTTGTTGCAACTGCTTTTGAGGACTTAGCCATAAATTTACCAAAGTCAATGTCCAGAATGGTGTTTCCTAGCTTCTTATAGTTTCAGGTCTTAAATTTAAATCTTTTACCCATCTTGAGTTAATTTTTCTATAAGATGAAAGGTAAGGGTCCAGTTCCGTTCTTCTGCCTATGGCTGACAAGCTGTCCCAGCACCATTCGTTGAACAGGGAGTCCTTTCCTCATTGCTTATTTTTGTCTGCTTTGTCAAAGATCAGATGGCTGTAGGTGTATGGCTTTATTTGGGGGTTCTCCACACTGTTCCACTGGTCAACGTGTCTGATTTTGTACCAGTACCATGCTGTTTTGGTTACTGTACCCTTATAGTATAGTTTGAAGTCAGGTAATGTGATGCCTCTGACTTTGTTCTTTTTGCTTAGGATTGCTTTGGCTACTTGGACTCTTGTTTGGTTCTATGTGAATTTTAGCATACTTCCAATTCTGTGAAAAATGACAGTGGTAGTTTCATAGGAATAGTGTTGGATCTCTAGACTGCTATGGGCAGTATGGCCATTTTAGTGATACTGATTCTTCCAATCCATGAGCATGGAATGTCTTTCCACTTGTTTGTGTCATTTCTGATTTCTTTCAGCAGTGTTTACTAATTCTTGTGAAAACGTTTTACTTCCTCGGTTAGATGTATTCCTAGGTGTTGTACGTGTGTATCTCTACTGCAAATGAGACTGGATTCATTATTTGGCTCTCAGTTTGAACGTTATTGGTGTATAAAAACGCTACTGATTTCTGCACACTTATTTTGCATCTGAAACTTTACTGAAGTCATTGATCAGTTTCAGGAGCCTTTTGGCAGAGTCTTTGGGACTTTATAGGTATATAATCATATCATCTGCAAAGAGAAATGCCTTCACTTCTTCTTTTCCTAACTGGATGTCTTTTCTTTTTTTCTCTTGACTGACTGCTCTGGCTAGCGCTTCCAGGACTACGTTGAACAGGAGTGGTAAGAGTGGGCTTCCTTGCCTTGTTCCAGTTCTCAAGGACAATGCTTCCAGTTTTTGTCCATTCAGGATGATGTTGGCTATGGGTTTGTCATAGATGGATCGTATTATTTTGAGATACGTTCCTTCAATGCCTCGTTTCTTGAAGGTTTTTATCATGAGGGGATTTGGAGTTTTGTCAAAAGCTTTCCCCGCATCCACTGGGGATGATCATATGATCTTTATTTTTAATACTGTTTCTGTGGTGAATCACACTTTTTGATTGGCATATACTGAACCAACTTTCATCCCAGGAACGAAGCCTACTTGATCGTGGTGAATAAAGTTTTTGATGTGTTGTTGTACTTGGTTTACTAGTGTGTTGTTATAGATTTTTGTGTTTATGTTCATCAGGGATATGGCTTGTCATTTTCTTTTTTTGTTGTGTCTTTGCCAGGTTTGGTATGACGGTAACACTGGCTTGGTATAGTTTCAAAATTGGTAGCAGCTCCTATTTGTATAATACATCTGGCAGAATCTGGCAGGGAATCCATTTGTCTGGGGCTTTTTTTTCTTTTTTTTTTTTCGGTTGGTAGGTTTTAAATTACTGATTCAATGTCAGAACTCAATACTTTTCTCTTCAGGGTTTCAGTTTCTTCCTGACTCAATCTTAGGAGATGGTGTGTGTATTAGTCAGGGTTCTCTTAGAGGGACAGAACTAATAGGACGGATGGATGGATGGAGATAGGTAGGTAGGTAGGTAGATAGATAGATAGGATAGATAGATAGATAGATAGATAGATAGATAGATAGATAGATAGATAGATAGATAGAGGAGTTTATTAAGTATTAAGTTACACGATTACAAGGTCCCACAATAGGCTGTAAGCTGAGGAGCAAGGAGAGCCAGTCCAAGTGCCAAAACGGAAGAACTTGGAGTCTGATGTTTGAGGGCAGGAAGCATCCAGCACAGGAGAAAGATATAGACTAGGAGGCCAGGCCTATCTCTCTTTTTCACGTTTTTCTGCCTGCTTTGTATTCCCTGACAGCTGAATAGATGCTGCCCACCACCAGGTGCAGATGAGAAGAATGTATGTCCTGTGGTTGATGAGTGAAGTGTTCTGTAGATGTCTATTAAGTCCAATTGGTCAAGTGTTGGTTAAGTCCAGAATTTCTTTGTTCGTTTTCTGCCTCAGTGATCTAATACTGACAGTGAGGTGTTGAATTTCCCCACTATTACTGTGTGGCTGTCTAAGACTTTTCCTAGGTCTTGTTTTATGAATGTGGATACTCCAATATTGGGTACATATATATTTAGGACAATTAAATTCTCCTGTTGAATTGGATCCTTTGTCATTATGTAATGTGCTGCTTTTTTCTTTTTTACTGTTGTTGGTTTAAAGTTTGTTTTATCTGATGTAAGAATAGTAAGCCCTGCTCTTTTTTGTTATTCATTACTTTGAGCATATAGGTGTTGTTACCTGTGAGATGGGTAACTTGAAGACAGCAGATGACTGGGTCTTGTTGTTTTATCAAACTTGCCACTCTGTGCCCCTTAAGGAGACTGTTTAGACCATTTACAATCACGGTTAATATTCATATGTAAGGTTTTGACCCTATCATGAAATGGTTAGCTGGTGGCTTTGTAGTTTCTATTACACGGTGGCTTTATAGAGTCTGTGGGCTATGTGCTTAAGGGTGCTTTTGTGGCAGCAGCTGTTTCCATATTTAGAACTTGATACGGTTTGAATCTCTGTCCCCACAAAATCTCATTCCTGTTTTTCTAGTTTCTTTAGGTGTGGTATTAGATCATTAAATTGAGATCTTTCTAACTTTCTGCAGTAGGTATTTAACACTATAAAATTTGCTCTTAACACTACTTTTGCTGCATCCCAGAGATTTTGGTACCTGACCTCATGTTAAATTGTAATCTCCAGTGTTGGAGGTGGGACTGGGTGGGAGGGAGGTGTCACACCACTCCTCCCTCTCCTGCTTCTGCCTTGTAAGACGGGTGCCCCTCCTTTACCTCCTGCCATAAGTAAAAGTTCCTTGAGGCCTCCCCAAAAGTAGATGCTGCCATTCTTCCTGTACAGCTTGCAGAACCATGAGCCAACTGAACTTTTCTTATAAATTACCCAGTCTCGGGTATTTCTTTTCTTTTCTTTTTTTGAGACAGAGTCTCACTTTGTCACCCAGGCTAGAGTGCAGTGGCGCGACCTTGGCTCACTGCAACCTCCACCTCCTGGGTTCAAGCGATTCTTCCGCCTCAGCCTCCTTAGTAGCTGGGATTATAGGTGTGCACCACCATGCCCGGCTAATTTTTGTATTTTTAGTAGAGATGGGGTTTCACCATGTTGGTCAGGCTGGTCTCAAACTCTTGACCTCATGATCTGCCCACCTTGGCCTCCCAAAGTGCTGGGATTACAGGTGTGAGCCACTGTGCCCAGCCTCAGGTATTTCTTTACAGCAACGCAAGAACACACTAATATAGAACGCCTTTAAGGAACTCAAGTGAGGCTGGTATAGCGGTAACAAATTCCCTTAGTGCTTGCTTGTCTGGAAAAAAGGTTTTATTTCTTCTTCTTTTATGAAGTTTCATTTGACAGGACATGAAACTCTTGGTTGCAACTACTTTTCTTTAAAAATGCTGAAAATAGGCCCCTCGACTCTCTTTGCTTGTAAAGTTTCTGCTGAGAAGTCTGCTGTTGGCCTGATAGGGTTCTCATTGTACAAAATCTGACCCTCTTCTCTAGCTGCCTTTAAGAGATTTTTCTTTAACACTGACCTTAAACAGTTTGATGACTATATGACTTAGTGATGTTCATTTTGCATAGTATCTCACAGGTGTTCTCTGGATTTCTTCTGACTGGATGTCTACCTCTCTAGCAAGCTTAGGGAAATTTTCTTGAATTCCTCAAATTAGTTTCCCAGGTTGCTTATTTTTTTTCCTTCTCTCTCAGTAATGCCAATAATTTGTAGTTTTGGTCACTTTATACAATCCCATATTTCTCAAAGACTGTTTATTTTATTAAATTATTTTTTCTTCCTTTTTGTCTGACTGATCTTCAAGTTCTGAAATTCTTCCTTCTACTTGGTCCAAACGATTAATAAAGCTATTAATTGTATTTTTAATTTAATAAATTTTTAATTTTAATTTAATAAATTTTAGTAAAGATTTAATTGTATTTTAAAGCTTTCAATTGTATTTTTAAATTTCTTAAGTGAGTTTTTCAATTCCAGAACTAGTTGATTTCTTTTTAAGATATTTATCTCTTCCTTCATTCCCTGGATAGCTTTAGAAGCTTCTTTGTGATGATTTTCAATCTTGTCTTGAATCTCATTGAGCTTCCTTGCAGTTTATGTTTTGAATTCTTTATCTGTCATGTCTGAGTTTCCATTTTGGTTAGGAACCATTTTTAGAAAGCTTGTACAATCCTTTGGTGATGTTACTACATTCAGATTTTCAATGGTGCCAGTAATCTTGCGCTGGTTCCTTCTCAGCTGAAGGTGCTAGCACTTCTAATTTTTGTAATTATTTTCATGTAGGTAGGATTTTTCTTTCTCCTTTCTTCCTCTATAATATTACTGGGGTTTTTTTTTTTCTTTCTCTTTCCCTTTCCTCCACTTCCTATGGGTATGACTATAGATTATTTTGGATAGGATCTTTTGGTTTTACTTCTATCTTTGCTCTGTCTTTGGTTTTATTTCTACCACTTCTTTTGGTAGGTTTTGTATCAGTCTGTGCAGTTCAAATCTACATGCCAGTAGATGATGCTTATAGGTAAGAGCCAGTTGCAGCCAATGTAGCTGAATATACACTTGATCCTTGTTTACTGGCAGAAGTTCTCTGTTGCCTCAGACAATGGGCTGATTCATGGAATGCATAGTGGTCTGACTCCCTGCTCAGTCCCAAGGGCATGGGGCCAGACCGGTCAGGTCCACCTAAAGGTCCCCTGATACAGGCACAAGCACCAGGACTGACAGAGAATCCAGTGGGTGGCTACCAAGTACCCAGAGGTATGCCTAGGGATGGAGCTCCTCAGTACCTGCACAGGAATGGGAAACCTCTTCAGCATCAACTTCTCTGCACAGGAATGGGGGATACCCTAAACTCCAAATTCAGAAGAGCTCTGCCTGGGTATGGATATAGTGGGCTCCCCCTAAACCAAGATCTCTGCATAGAAGGGGTAGGGTGACTCGAGCTGCTGAACCAGGCAAGCAGGTGTTCTGAATACCCGGAGATCTGTCTGGGCATGAAGCAGAGAGAGTCCCCCTACATGAGGATCTCTGCACAGGAAGGATGGAGCAGCCTGGGCTGCTGATCCAAGTAAGCTTGTGCTCCAAATGCCGAAGACCTGCCTGGGCATACAGCAGAGAGGGTCCCACTGTACCACAAGAAGAGTTGCGTGGCTCAGGCTGCTGAACCAGAGAAGCAGGTGCTCCAAACGCCTGGAGATCTGCCTAGGTGTAAAGCAGAAAGGGCCTCCCTACACCAGAATCTTTTTTTTATCAATCAGACACTGTCACAGAGGCTGTTTGCCAGTGTTCCGCTCACCAGGATCTGGGTGTCCTTCATGATTCCAGTGGATTCCCATTTTCCTTCTTTTTTTTGTTTTTTGTTTTTTGTTTTTTATTATTTGTTGGTTTGTTTTGTTTGTTTTTTGAGATACAGTCTTGCTCTGTCACCAGGCTGGAGTGCAACGGCACGATCTTGGCTCACTGCCACCTCTGCCTCCCAGGTTCAAGCGATTATCCTGCCTCAGCCTCCTGAATACCTGGGACTACAGAGCTAATTTTTGTATTTTTAGTAGAGATGGGGTTTCACCATGCTGGCCAGGATGGTCTCAATCTTTTGACCTCATGATCCACCTGCCTCAGCTTCCCAAAGTGCTGGGATTACAGGCATAAGCCACCGCGCCCAGCCCCATTTTCCTTCTTGAAAAAAAGCTCATACAGTTTATCTTTATGCACTGTTTAGCTATTTCCAAGTGGCTGAGGCATGCTACAAGCCTCTTATCTGCCATCTTAGAGAAACAACCTGCACTTTATAAACTGACAGGTAAATCTTCGTTGAGAGAGAAAAATAAAGGAAGCAGCTTGTAGAATGACCCAAGTACAGTCCTGAAGTTGCTCTCAAGGAAAGTAAGAAAAGTAGCAGCCCAAACTCTCCCCTTAGAAAGGCGACTTTTCCCAGAGTCTTGCCTTCTGGCTGGAAGTCGTCTCTTTCTGGTTTTTTTAATGTTACCTTATAGTCACAGCATTTTATGCTTTAATGATAATTCACATTTAATTTTAGAAAACTTTTATTTTCTTAAAGATATAATCGTTTATTATATTTACATATTGAATGTCTTCAATGACAATAAATATAGGAAGGTCATCAACATAACCCATAGAATTTAAACAATTACACATAAAATAATTGGTGTAGAAGTCAAAATTTTTTAAATGGTTAGCTCAGAAAATACAGAAAGTTCAAGACACATGAACTGACCTTAACAAAGAAAAACACTGCTTTGCTTCTATTATACTTCAAAAAAAAAAAAACAGTAATAAGAACAACAAAAAAAAAAAAATCAGTTCTCCGTTGCATGGAAGGAAAAATATATCATTTTCTCTTTCTGTGAGGAAAAGAGGAAAATCATATTTAAAGCGAATGACATTCTGTACAGATGGGCATAAACAGTACCCTCTGTCTCATGGACACCACATCCTTTTCTTATCACTCAGCTTTATTTCTGGCAATTCTCAAATAGGAGAAAAAAGTTACAATAAATCTGTTTGTAAGACCCATATTGTGTATAGGATTAAGTGAAAAATAAGCTGTTGAAATTCCAATACCTACTGATCTCTTTCTGTGGCCAAAGTTTCTCTAACAACATTCTGCTGCTTTTGTTTATTCTTCCACGTTCTCTTATTGTTAGAGAGGGCAACTGATTTTAAAAAGTATTTGATAGTATTAAAGCAATAACTTTATGCCAATTTTCTTTGTCACAGAACAGAATTAAATTTGAGGGCAGACGTGAGTAGATATAGAAGAGTGTATGATTTTTTTTATGTGTGTTTTCTTTGTAGAGTCCAGAAGCCCTGTGGATTGTTAGTGAAGTTCAGGCAGAATAAAGCAAATACAGGAACAACGACATGGTGGATAAGAATCCGATTTTAAATCTTGACATTGCTGGCGAATGAGAATAATGTGTTACTTATTTTTCACTCTATGACTAACAATTATTAAATATCTAATATGTACCAAACACAGTTCTGGACATATTCCCATATTCTAACTCGTTTAGTCTTGACAACAGTCCTTCTGAGGTAGGTTTTATTCCCCTTCATTTCAGATGATGAAATAAACTCGCAGACATTACTAATTTGGCTGATTTAGACAGACACAGTTTCAATTTTGTTCTTCCTTTCAATTAACATATATTTCTTATGTACTTTCTGCTTGTTCCAGGCACTATGCTTGGCACAGCATTTACCATTTCTCTTTCTACTAAACCATATAACCAGTCTCTGACACCCAGCATGGTACCTTGGTCATAATAGGTTCTCAATGAAGGTTCACTGAATTATTTAGTTAATTTACTTGTCTCTATAAAATAAACATTTACATAGACATTTGGGTCCAGGTTTATATTATCTTAAAACATCTTGTAATTCAACACTAAAACATATATTTTAAAAATAATTTTTAAAAAGAGAAAATATTTCATTGATTACAGACATCTAGGAAACCCAAGTCAGGTGGCAAATACCGGCACTGAAAACTAACAGAACTATGGAAAGGAAGTGTGGCACAGCATGATGCATGTTCTCTCAACTTAGTATGTAAATAAATCATACATTCTTTAATTGTTTCAAGAATGTGTGATTTGAATACCTAATTATATTACAGATACCACATGGGCATGGTCTTCCAATGTTTGTGCATGTACTCAAGGCATAGTGCATAGGGTTGACCAAAAAGCAAAACTTAACATAAAAAAGGTAAGTAATGCATGGATTACTTTGTAGTCAAACACGGAAAAGGGTGAATGTCAGCTCTGCCATTTACTGGCTACCTTATTTTGAGGGAAGTTATTTCACTTTTCTGAGCCTGTTTCTGTACTATAAAATACAGATAATTCTAACAGCATCTACTGTGCACTCAGAGATTACGGTGACGACTAAATGACAGGACGTATGTGAAATATTTGGCACATACCCAGGTCAGAGTTAGGGCTCATTAACAGTTAGCTGTATATTAAAAGAAAAAAGTTAGGGAGGCTGGGAAATAAATTTTCTGGTAGGCATGAGGTGGAGCAGACTACATAATGATCGCCTTTGTTTTACTCTCTAACCTTTAAAGCTCCTTAGTATGCAGGAAAATGCCTGCTTCTGAGTGAGCTGATCTTCATACCATCTTATTTATCTTTCATAATTCAAAAATGCCCTCCTTAAAACACAAACCTACTTTTTCATACTGTCATTCAAAATAACTGCTTATGATATAACTTAATTGTAAAAATGGAAAAAGTATTGATTTCTTTTTGTATAATTCTATATACCTTCAACAAATTATGCCTTTTCATTTTCAAAGGATAATACCAATTCCTTCCAAAGGCATGATCAGACCTAAATAGTGGTTACTTTGAACATTTCTTGTAAGTCCCAGAAGAAGAAATTCTGTTAACCACTTCTTCATGTCTTAAGTGAAAAATGTGTAAGACAGTAACTGTCTTAAATAATTACATTTCTGCTTATTAGGTATAATTAATATTTTATCCCCAAAATACTTTAAGCCAAAATAATTCCTTAGATATAAGATGCCTACACAACCAACAAATCAAGCTTTTAATTTCTGAGTTCTAGCCAAAAGACCATATTGCCTAAGAAGAGCAGAAATAAATGTTTTTTGTTGCCTTTTTTAAAACTGTATAACCTATATACAGATAGAAGGAAACTCAGATTTCGAATACAGGCTTCTGAGGGAAATCAAATGAATACAAAATTTATTGTATGCTAAGCAGTAACTCTTGTTTATTCTACACTTGAGACTGTATATTCTTTTTAAATTCGTATATCCATTGTTCTGAATATAATCATTCAATACCGTCATCTTCCTAGGGGTCCAGTTTAAGCAGCATTCGAAGCAAGTAGTAGTAGAAAGGAACAAAGCATAAGCCACAGCAGTGCTAAAAATGTTGCAACTGATTTAAAAAAAAAAAAAAAAACAATTAGTTGGGTGCAATGGCTCATACCTATAATCCCAGCATTTTGGGAAGCCAAGGTAGGAGGATGGCTTCAGCCCAGAAGTTCAAGAGCAGCCTGGGCAAGATGGTGAGACCCTGCATCTTAGAGCTGATGAAAGATGGTAACTTTTCTATATTTTTTCAATATGATTTTATTCTCACATATCAACAACATTCTAAGATGTCTTACAAAGAATAGCTTTTGTAATCCCATGGTCTCTAAAGCAATACAGTGCTTTATAAACATTCTATGGGAATTGCAGGTACTATCTCCATAGCCCAAGAGTATGCAGTCTGAACCAAATCCTTTTCTGTCCACACCTTGAAGTGCTTCTTAAATTCCTAAGATCTAACTGGTTGCTTCTCTATTACCTGTTAGTGGCTCTGCTATAAAAGAAAAAGTGAAAGTAAATATCTACAAAGAAAGACAGTGGGGATAGGGACAACAATAATAATCACTATTTACTAAGTGCTATGTTCTAAACACTACATGGACTTTGTTACTTAGTTTTTGCAATTCTCTGATGCGTACAGAATCAGTCTTATTATGAGATGAACAAATTTAGTTTCCAACTGATAATTGTGAAGAAATAAAAAACTACAGGACAGTTATTTTTAAATCAAAGGTGCATATGAAGAGAAGTATGCTAATGAAATAATCCTGCTAGTCTTTCTTTTTTGATTTTGTAAAATATTAATTGCTCTGGCACTGTTCTTTATTGACAATGGATCAGACTGAAGCTTCTGGTCAGTGTATCTTTGTTATTTTTTGAGACAGGGTCTTTCTCTGTTGACCAAGCTGGAGTACCAGGGTGCAAGCATAGTTCACCGTAACCTTGAACAGCTGGGTTCAAGTGATGCCACCTCAGCCTCCCAAGTAGCTAGGATGTGGGAGTATGCCAACATACCCAGCTAATTTTTGTATTTTTTGTAATAGACAGGGGTCTCACTTTGTTGCCCAAGCTGGTCTTGAACTCCTGACCTCAAGCAAACCTCCTTCCTTGGCCTCTCAAAGTGCTAGGATTACAGGCATGAGCCACTATAGGCAGTTCTGTTTTGGTTTTTGGTTTCTTTTTAAAGAAAAAATTCTCATTTTGTGAAGCGTGAGCCAGCAGAGAGAGACAAGAGGCTGACTCCAGAGAATCTGCAGTCTTCATTCTTGAAAAGCACATCTTTCAGGGATGATAGCTATTGGGATATTCACATGTCAGCAGCTCTCAATATAAATATAAAACAACAATAAAAAGTCAGCAAATCAGCAAGAGGAATAAACATGCCAGAAATATTGTGGGATCCAGTGACCATCACATATCTTAATAATGAGCTCATCATCCAGCCTGTATGAGCCTTCTCCTGTGGGAGCATCTTGATGAACCAAAGGATCAAGAGAAAATACTCCCGCAGTGCTTGCTTTTTAAAGTAGGATTATATGAAAGTAACTGAGAATTACTCCCATCCCCTTACATTGACAATCTTCCAGTTAATGAGAAGATGGATTTTCTCCCCAAGCTATTGGGTTTGAGAATCTTCTCTTCTGTGTTAGCTAATCTCTCATGAATGTTTTTAACACTGAAGGTCCTTGTATTTGCTATTAAAAAAAGCAGGTGCAACTGATTTACTTCCTTAGAATTTTGAGCTTGCAATAATCTGTTCAAGATTCCACTAATCTTTTTAGTTCTTGTTTGCTGAACACCTGATTTTAAAAAGGAATCACACAAATCCCCTTTAACCACTCTTCCATTTGAGTCCATTCTTCATAGTCATCTACTAAACTTTGTGTTTACAATGTATCAAAGGTTATGATTCCTAGGAAGTTCAACTTTCTTTTTTCTGGAAAAAAACAGGGAAAGAACTCTATTTGGAATGTCATGCCCTGTCCATCTATCCCATCTTTTTTTAATCGGGCAACTTTATATTCCTCCTACCAGGACCAACTCTAATGTCCAAACCACCTAACAGAATTAATAGTTTCTTCCTCTGTATTCCTAAAGTATTTTGTTCACATTACTATGAGAGTATTAATATATTGAGTATAGAAATGTTTTTGTATGCAGATAATGAAGTCTTATTCATCTTTATATGTTCAAACTGTACCTGGTACTCAGTGAAAGTTTGTTGAATTATTTTATTAATGTGATTCCAAATCCCTAAGTGATAATCTTATTTAAGTAAAATACTATAACACTGAATAGTCTTTGAAACGGTAATGAGAAATACAAAAATTAGCTGGGCATGGTGGCACACGCCTGTAATCCCAGCTACTAGGGAGGCTGAGGCAGGAGAATTGCTTTAACTGGGACCCAGGAGGTGGAGGCTGCAGTGAGCTGAGATCGCACCAGTGCACTCCAGCCGAAAGAAAGAGAGAAAGAGAGAGAAAGAAAGACAGTAATGACAGAGAAAATACTTTTTCGATTAAAACCTCAGAAGACAGTATGATCCCAAGTTTTAAAAAAAAGTAAACTGCAGAAAATAGTATTTGTTTTCCTTTTCTTATTCACTTTCCACAGCTTCTTAATTCTCTCCCATTAAATCTTATTGAGGTAATTTTATTTATGGATAGTTATATCTAGTTTTATGAGCCTAGTAAATACCTTGCCCCAAAGTTACAGAATATTTATCTAGTACTGGATAATGCAAAATTCACTTTGAAACTTTTTATTAGAATATTTGCTTGCCTGATTAAAGATGGAATAGAGCAATATTATAATAAATTTGCACAGCCTGAATACAAAGGAGCTAAGAGATAACTGAATACATATATACTTGGCCAAAGAAGACAGACCATAATTATAAACATAGCCTAGATACATACAAAGCAAATAGTCATGTGTTAACATATTGATTGAAGGTGATGAACTGAAGTTTTATCAATTAACAAAACACTGCAAGCCATATTCTGGGCCCAAGTCTAAAAATAGAAAAAAAGGTATTATTTTATGGTTTATGTTATTTATGGTTATTTTATGTTATTTGATTATTCCCAGTCCATAGGCACATCCTTAAAATTTCATATGAACACTTTGGGGAAACATTTTAAAATTTTCATTTAATCTTACTCCTTGCCCTCAAATGCCAGCAAACTGTTCCTGGTATATGGAAAACAGACCTTACCAAAGAATTCACCGTTTACATGTGAAAGCCTTTGCTTGGAATTCCTCCCCATCTCCTGTCACCCTGTTGAAATCCTGTCATTCCTTAAGGGTCGGACATTGTGCTTATATATTGTCGACCGCATCTTCTGAGTCTGTCTTGCAGCCCCTTCCTGGATTATAACTCTAAGGCAGAGACTGCACCTTAGGTACCTGAGCATACTGTTGCATGCTCAACAATATTTGATGAATTGAAAGTAGGCTTTTATCAATTCATAAACATAATCAATTATTTTATCAATTCCAGCTCATTTCAACAGATTTCTATGCCCAAAGTCTAGGGTCCTTTGTCTTTGTTCTGTCAATCCCTAAAGAAGCAAGATAATTTCTGCCTTTTTCTATGAGCCTGAGAGGGGACAGGCCTCACTCATTCACCGTTCCCAGGTATGCAGTAGTGTAAAATAATACACACTGAGTCCAAGGTATCACTTATCACCTGGGGACTGTATTGTCAGAGGTGAGTGAACCAGAACAGCTCCATCTTGAATGGGGCTGGGTAAAATGAGGCTGAGGCCTACTGGGCTGCATTCCCAGACAGTTAAGGCATTCTAAGTCACAGGATGAGATAAGAGGTCGGCACAAGACACAGGTCATAAAGATCTTACTGATAAAACAGGTTGTAGTCAAGAAGCCGGACAAATCAGACCAAAAGCAAGATGGCCACGAGAGTGACCTCTGGTCGTCCTCACTGCTACACTCCCGCCAGCGCCATGACAGTTTACAAATGCCATGGCAACATCAGGAAGTTACTCTATATGGTCTAAAAAGGGAGGCATGAATAATCCACCCCTTGTTAAGCATATTATCAAGAAATAACCGGCCGGGCGCAGTGGCTGACGCCTGTAATCCCAGCACTCTGGGAGGCCGAGGCAGGCAGATCACAAGTTCAGGAGATCAAGACCATCCTGGCCAACATGGTGAAACCCTGTCTCTATTAAAATACAAAACAAAATTAGCTGGGCATGATGGTGCGCACCTGTAGTCCCAGCTACTTGGGAGGCTGAGGCAGGCGAATAGCTTGAACCCAGGAGGCAGAGGTTTCAGTCAGCCAAGACTACTGTACTCTAGCCTGGTGACAGAGTGTGATACAGAGAGAGAGAGAGAAAGAAAGAAAGAAAGAGAGAGAGAGAGAGAGAGAAAGAGAAAGAAAGAAAGAAAGAAAGAAAGAAAGAAAGAAAGAAAGAAAGAAAGAAAGAAAGAAAGAAAGAAAGAAAGAGAGAAAGAAAGAGAGAGAGAAAGAGACAGAAAGAGAGAGAAAGAAAGAAAGAGAAAGAGAAAGAGAGAGAAAGAAAGAGAAAGAAAGAAAGAAAAAGAGAGAGAAAGCAAGAAAGAAAGAGAAAGAAAGAGAGAGAAAGAAAGAAAGAAAGAAAGAAAGAAAGAAAGAGAGAGAGAGAGAGAGAGAGAGAGAGAGGAGGGAGGAGGGAGGAGGAGGAGGGAGGGAGGGAGGGAGGAAGGAGGGAAGGAAGGGCTGGAAGACCCAAAGGGGCAACCAGGCAGACTCTTGGGGCTGTTCTGTCTCTGAGTAGCTAAATTTTATTCCCTTACTTTCGTAATAAACTTGCTTTCACTTTGTGCTCTGGACTTGCCCTGAATTCTTTCTTGCGCCAGATCCAGGAACCCTCTCTTGGGGTCTGGATCAGGAACCCTTTCCTGTAACATATTTCTCTGTCCTGTAACAATATCACTATTAATAAAATGATCCAAACTTCATCACCACGAACCCAATTAACCTGAAGTAGCTGAAGAGTAAAAAGTTACAGGTTCTCATTACTAAATTAGAATCAGTAAAGAATAATAAGCATGTAACTAAATCTAATTAATAAAATCTCCCCCTTTTCCATCCCACTAAATGCCAGTAATCCCACTGTAATCCCACCATACCATCTAAAATATATGCTTCAAGGCCCAGGGTTAAGGCCCAACTTCATGAAGCCTCCCAGTTTCCTTTGTTTTCTCTGAAACTGACTGATACCACCCTTTCCAGATCTCCCACTTTAGTTAGTAGATCTACTAACAACATAGTAAGAGTCTGTGTTAGTAACTCAATAAATACTGAATTGAATGACTTCTATGTTATCACTTTATAAGAATGAATATAAAGATTAGCTGTTGGTGATAGAACCACAATTAGAATCCTTATCTGTCCAATTTATACTTTCATACTCTTTCCCCCATATTCCAGTATGACCCTGGAATTTATTCCGTCAAATATTATTGTTTTCTGTTTCTTTTTTTTTTTTTTTTTCTTTTTCTTCTTGTCTTGAGACAAGGTCTTGCTCTGTTGCCCAGGGTAGAGTGCAGTGGTGCAATCACAGCTCACTGCAACCTCACCCTCTCGAGCCCGAGCCATCCTCCCACCTCAGCCGTAAGTAGCCGGGACTACAGGCACATGCCATCATGCCTAGCTAATTCTTTTTTAATCTATTTTGTAGAGAAGGTGTCTTCCTATGCTGCCCAGGCTGGTCTCAAACTCCGGACTCAAGTGATATTCCTGCCTCAGCCTCCCCAGGCGCTGGGATTCCAGGCGTGAGCCACCACACCCAGCTGTCAAGTATTATTCTTGAGTGACTTTGTACATGAGGTTTACCTTCCCAAGAACCATGCAGGTTCCTGAAGAAAGACCTCCAACACCAGAGACAGATTTTTCAAACTGAAATGGTACTCAAGTTGGTTAATTTCAACAGATTGTCTCTTTTGCTAGGTCATTCTCAATAAATCTTGGTTGAATACATTAATAACATTATGACAAACAAAGATTAACTTCAGACCCTGCCCTCTTAATCCCTGAAAGAACTGGACATTAGCCCTACCCACAGGAAGACAGTGACAGAATTTTCTTTAAAAATATATATAGCATATTATATGAATTAACATAATTATTTATTCTTGATGCCATGCATTTATATCAAACCATTCCTTTCTCAAGGCCTAGATGCATCCAAAATCCTCCTAGATTGAAACTCTGTTTTCATTTTTTATTGCAATAAAATATGCATAAAAAACTTACTATCTTAACCATAGTTAAGTATACACTTTAGTGTTACTAAATCCATTCATAATGTTGTACATCATCACCACCAACCATCTCTATAACTCTCTTCAACTTGCAAAACTGAAACTCTAAATTCATCACGCAGTAACTCCAGTTCCCGCCTTCTTTCTAGCCTTTGGCAATCACCATTCTACTTTCTGACTCTAAGATTTTGACTACTCTAAGTATCTCATGTAGGTGGAATCATATAGTATTTGTCTTTAATGTGGCTGGTCTATTTCACTTAGCTCAATGTCCTCAAGGTTCGACCACGTTGTAGCCTATGTCTTAATTCCCCTCCCTCTTCATGCTGAATGATATTTTATGATATGTATGTATGTACCACATTTTGTTTTTAGATAAATGACATGAGGGTCGTGTCTACATTTCAGTCACTGTAAATAATGCTGCTATGAACACTGGCATACAAACATCTCTTTGAGATCATGCTTTCAATTATTTTGGGTACATACACATAAATGGAATTGCTGGATCATATGGTAATTCTATTGTTAAATTTTTGAGTTCCCGCCATACTGTTTGCCACAGCGGCTATACAGTTATACACGCCCACGCAGTGCACAAGGCTTCCAATTTCTCCACATCCTCTCCAACACTTATTTTCTGGGGTTTTTTAAATAGCAGTCATCCTAATTTGAGTGAAGTGGTATCTCACTGTAGTTTTGATTTGCATTTCCATCTTGATTGGTGATGCTGAGCATCTTTTCATGCGCTTATTGGCGTATCTTCTTTGGAAAAATATCTACTCAAGTCCTTTGCCCATTTTTGAATCGAGTTGCTTTTTCATTGTTGAGTTCTTAATTATATATTTTGATATTGATCCATTATCAGATATAAGGTTTGCAAATATCTTCTCCCATACTGTGGGTTACCTTTTAACTGCTGACATTGCCTTTTGATGCACCAAATTTTTTAAATTTTCATAAAGAACAATTTGTGTATTTTTCTCTTTAGTTGCCTGTTCCTTTGGTGTCATTCCCAAGATACCACTGACAAATCCAATGTCATAAAGCTTCTGCTCTATGTTTCCTAAGAGTTTTATAGTTTGGGGTCTTACATTTAGGTCTTTGATCCATTTTGAGTTGATTTTTGTTTAAAAAGTGACATAAAGGTCCAACTTCATTTTTTTGCATACGGATACTGGGTTGTCCTGGCACCATTTGTTGAAATGACTGTGTTTTCTCCATTGAAAGGTCTTGGCACCCCCATCGAAAATCGTCCGACCATATAGGTGAGGTTTTACGTCTGGACTCTCCAGTCAATTCCATTGGTTTCCATGTCTGTCTTTATGCCAGTAACACACTGTTTTGGTCACAGTAGCTTAGTATTTTGAAATCAGCACATTGAGTCATCCAGCTTTGTTCTTTTTCAAGATAACTTTAGCTATTTGGAGTCCCTCAAGATTCCATATAAATTTAAGATTTTTTTTTTCTTTTTCTGCAAAAAAAAAACATCATTCAGATTTTGATAGGGAAAGCATTGAATCTGTAGATGTCTTTGGATAGGTAATGACATCTTAACAATATTAAATCTTCCGATTCATGAACATGGAATATGTTTCCACTTATTTATGTTGTCTTTAATTTCTTTCAGCAATGTTTTTCTGATTCTCATTGTATACGTTTTTAACCTCTTTGTTAATTCCTAAGTATTTTATTCTTTTGGATGGAATTGTTTTTGTAATTTCCTTTTCAGATTGTTCACTGTTTGCATACAAAAATGCAACTGATTTCTGGGTATTGACTTTGTATCCCACTACTTCGTTTAATTCAATTATTAGCATTGATAGTTTTTTGTGGAATCTTTAGGATTTTCTATGTACAAGATCATACCATCTATGAACAGAGATAATTTTACCTCTTCCTTTCCAATTGATATGCCTTTTATTTCTTTTTCTTGCCTAATTGGTCTAGCTAGAACTTCAGTAGTATGTTGAATAGAAGTGGTGAAAAGCAGGCATCCTTATCCCATCCTCAATCTTAAAGGAAAAGCTTTCAGTCTTTCGCCACGAAGATGTTAGCCATGGGTTTTTCATATATGGCTTTTATTATGCTGAAGTAGTTTCTTTTTATTCCTTATGTGTTCAGTGATTTTATCATGAAAGGGTATTGAATTTTGTCAAATGATTTTTCTGCATCAATTCAGATGATCATGTGGGGTTTTTTTCCCCTACAATCTGCTTATATGATATATTACACTGATTGATTTTCACATTTTGAACCATTCTTGCAGTCTGGGAATAAATGCCATTTGGTCATGGGGTATAATCCTTTTAATATGCTGCTAAATTTGGTTTGCTAGTATTCTGGTGAAAATTTTTACATCAGTGTTCATAAGGGATACTGGTTTGTAGTTTTCTTTTCTCATACTATCTTTGTCTGGCTTTGGTAACAGGGTAATGTTGGCCTCATAATAAAAGCATTAGGAAGTATTTCTTCCTCTTCAATACTTTGGAAAACTTTGAGAAAGTTAGTATCAGTTTTTCTATAAATGTTTGGTAGAATTTACCTGTGAAGCCCTCCAACTCAGGGCCTTTTCTCTGTTGGGAGATTACTGATTACTGATTCAATCTCCTAACTAGGTATAGGTCTATTCAGATTTTCATAATTTTGTCTTTGATGATTTTTTATTTCCAGATATGTGTCCCTTTCATCCAGGGTGTTCAATTTGTTGTTACACAACTGTTCCTAGTGCCCTCCTATAATCCTTTTTCTTTCTGTATAATTGATAATAATGTCTCTGCTTTCTTTTTTTTTTTTTTTTTTTGAGACAGAGTCTTGCTCTGTCTCCCAGGCTGGTGTGCAGAGGCACAATCTCAGCTCACTGCAGCCTCCACCTCCTGGGTTCAAGTGATCTTCCTGCCTCAGCCTCCCGAGCAGCTGGGATGTACCACTACGCCCAGCTAATTTTTGTATTTTTAGTAGAAATGGGGTTTCACCATGTTGGTTGGCCAGGATGGTCTCGATCTCTTTACCTCGTGATCCGCCTGCCTCGGCCTTCCCAAATGCTGGGATTACACACATGAGCCACTGCACCTGGCCATCTTTTTTTTTTTTTTTTTTTTTTTTGAGACAGCGTCTTGCCCTTGTCGCCTAGGCTGGAGTGCAATGGTGCGATCTCAGCTCACTGCAACCTCTGCCTCCTGGGTTCAAGCAGTTCTCCTGCCTCCCAAGTAGCTGGAATTAACAGCACCCACTACCACACCCAGCTAATTTTTGTATTTTTAGTAGAGACAGGGTTTCACCATGTTGGCCAGACTGGTCTCGAACTCCTGGCCTCGTGATGCACCCGCCTCCTTAAGTGCTGGGATTACAGGCGTGAGCCACTGCGCCTGACCACTAATCTTTCCTATTGTTTTTCTATTCTCTATTTCAGTTAGCTCTGTTCTAATGTTTACTATTTCCTTCCTTCTGCTAGCTTTGCATTTAGTTCTTCTTTATCTAGTTCTTTCACTCTAAAGTTAGGAAACTCAGTAATTTTGGCATTAACTTCTTTATCAGATGTTTTAGAATTAGACCTATCAATCATGTCATACTTTCCTCAGATTCATAATTGCATGATGTAATAATCCTGTGTATTCAAGTCAAAAGACACAGGGACTCTAAAGCAACTTCTTCATGCTCTGAAAGCGTATTATTCTTTCCTTTTGTCTCTATGTGTCCTAGAGTCATTAGACACACAACACGGAGTTTCAAGGTTACTGTTAAGAGAGCATATCGTGAGTCTAATGGTTAATTGCTTCCATATCATCTGAGTTTTACAAACCTCTGATGTATTCTTCCTTTGGTTTTATTGTTCAAAGCTTCACATCTGGGCTTCTTACAATGCCTGATTTTTATAGAAAGAACGCAGTCATATAATAAAAAACAGTGATGTGAGCACACAGACATTCAACCCAGTGTTTTATCTGGGGCTCTGCTCCAGGCCACTGCTGCTGAATGCTGTGGACTCCGTTCTCCAAGTGTGCATATTTGTTTTGTGCTTTGAAATAGCTAAATCATTATATATAATTAAAACACAGAACTTTAAAAAATTCTGTAACTCAGGATTGTCACTAATTCAGGTTGAGTCCCTCTATCCAGTCCAAACTGATCCAAATTTTCCTGACTAGCCCTTAAGAACCTGTGAAATAAAATGCCTCCTAACAGACACAGGCCGTCTGAAGGTCAGTCAAATCCCATGGGAATACGACATAAAGCATCTTTCTCAGACAACAGAGAGCCAGTAGCTAAGGTCTCAGCCTTGTTCCCCTCATCTCTGCTTGGATCAGAATTCGGTTTTTCAAATAATGTAAACGTTAAGCCAAAAACACAGGCAACACTCTACGGGGTCAGTACTGGGACGAAGAATACCACATTTTACGGAATCTGTCTTGACAATCGTATTTGTACACAAAAACACAACGACTGCTGTGGCTGGGACACCTCAGAATTGTTCCTGCTACATTCATGTTCATCCTTTTGATTTTTGCATGAAGATTTGTTTGAGAATTTTTAAAACTGTATATAAAGACATTTTTAGGAAATGTGAGCTGGTGTTCTCCTCTCATTCCTTAGAACCAGACAAGAAGGTAGCAACAGTGAAGACAAAACACAAAGGGCAAGAGCAGGGATGGGCAATTGTTTTCTACAAAGGGCAGGATTCACAGGCCAAACCATCTTTACCACGACTACTCAGCTCTGCTGCTGTAACGAGAGACAAGACATGATACATACATGAATGGCATGGCTCATTCTGGCACCCAGGCTTGTCGTTTGCCTGCTCCTGGCCAACAACAAAGATACTGAGTCTGATGCCCAAGTTCGAATACTAACTCTGTTTTTTACTAGCTGTGTTAACATCGGCAAGTTATTTAATGTCTCTAGTGTAGTCTGATGCCCATGTTTGAATACTAAGTCTGTTTTTTCACTAGCCGTATTAACATTGGCAAGTTCTTTAATGTCTCTAGTGGAGTCTGATGCCCATGTTTGAATACTAAGTCTGTTTTTTCACTAGCTGTATTAACATTGGCAAGTTATTTAATGTCTCTAGGTCTCAGTTTCCCAGCAAAATGGGGGTAATGAAAGTACTAATCTCATATGTCTAATATGGAGATTTGCATATAAGCCAATGTGTGTAAAGTGATTGGCACATGGTAAATATGTTTACATTAATATGTGAGCAAATATACATTAAACACGTGTCATTTTGTGAACTTGTAAACAGTTGAAATAACGCATTCAGCTCAGGCAACTTTGTTTCAAAAAACAAAGTGCAAGGTTTCAGAAAAGAAGATATACAAATGACCAGTAAGCCTATATATAAAACACTCAACATCATTTATCAAGGAAATGCCAACTAAAACCACAGTATAATGTCCATGCACACGATCACAATGGCTAAAATTAAAAAGAGACCACATCCAATGTTGGTGAAGATGTGCAACAACTGTTGACTGGAATGCATAATCATTTCGGAAAATAGTTTGGCTGTATCTTATTTTAACATGGAAAAACAAACAAACATCACCAACAACAACGACGACAACAAAAACGCTCTTACATGACCCAGCAGTTTCACTCCTGGTATTATCCATGGGAAATCAACCATATGTCCACCCAAAGACTCATACGTGAATATTCACAGCAGCTTTATTCATAATACCTCATCAGTGGAGACAACACAGATGTTCATCAGCAGGTGAATGGATAAACAAATTGTGTTATCCCAATACAGACTACTTCTCAGTAATAAAGAGGAGCAAACTACCGACACAAACAACATGGATGAACCTCAGAATCATTATGATAAGTGAAAAAAGTCAGGCCAGAGTCTATAATGTACAGTTCCGTTTCTACGAAATTCAGACACAGACAAAAGTCATCTATGATACAAAGCAGATCAGTGGCTGCTGCGGTCAGAAGTGTAGGCGGATTGACACCAAAGGGACATATGGCAACTTTTGGGGTGATGGAAAGTTCTGCATCTTGATTGCCATGATAATCATCGTATATTATATTCATGGTATACACATTTGTTAATACCCAAAGTATATACTTAAAGTTTATTTAAATAAAAAGGTATAAGGAAAACAGAAATGAGAAATGGAGTACAACTGCAAGCAGCCAACTTTAAATGTGAGTAAGGAGCTCAGCACAGACCAAACCAACAACTGGGATTTTCAAGGCCTCAGGTCGGCCTGGAGGCCCACAAATGCTGTGAATGTGAAACCCAGGAACAAATCTCCTGGGCTACTCTCATGTATGTTGACTTCCCTTTCCATCTCACCTCTGTGTAAGAAAAAAAAAAAAAAAAAAGCTGGGAAGACAAACTTTAAGTTGGCCCCTCCCCAAGACACCCAGCTACTCCCTTGGGCTGTTCATGCTTTTGTACAATCCCCTCCCTTCGCCCCTTCTGTATGGGCAGGATCTGTGACTTGCTTCTTTCTAACAGAATACGGCAAAGGTGTATGTCACTCCTGCCAAGTACATTTTATAAAACTCCATCTTGCCAGCAGATCTGCACTAGAACCTCTTCTTGCTGACTTAATAAAGTACATGGTCATGTGGGGAAAGCCTACATGGCAAGGAACTGTGGGTGGTCTCTAGGAACCATGGGTGGTCTCTAGGACCATGGGTGGTCTCTAGGAACCGTGGGTGGTCTCTAGGAACTGTGGGTAGACTTCAGCCAAAAGCAAGCAAGAAGCCAGGGCCCTGAGTTCTACTGATGCAAGGAGATAAATTCTTTCAATGGCCCAAGTGAGCTGGGAAGTGGCTTCTTCCCCAGATTTCCATATGAGAACACAGCCCAGATGAAACCTTGACTAGAGCTTTATGAGACCCTACATGGAGGACCCAGCTGTGTGTGGACACTTGACCCACAGAAATCATAAGATTAAAAATTATATGCTGCTTGAGGTTACAACGTATGTGATAATTCATTATACAAAATAAAAAATATAGACAGAGGAGAAGATACCTAAATGGTTAAAAAGAAAAAACAATACAGCCAATAAAGTCGGCATTTTCAGAACACAACTGCTAGGCAGAGCTGCCCGACTGTTGTCAGGATCATGCAGCAACTTCTTTAACAAGTAATGCTGCCCTGTGCCCCTTCCTGACACCGTGACAGGAGCAGCCACTCCAGTCCAGCATCCTCTAGGCCCGGACGTGCTACTACCCATGAATCACAGACTTCACCACAGTTCTAAGAGCACCGGAGAACAGCACCTACGGTCCTTTAAAGCCAGTGCCTTATTCCCTTCTGTGGAGACACACACCCCTTGGCTCTAAGTGGCCCCAGTGGACATGACACAACAATCCCAAAGAGCCACGTAAGCTACAATGTAAGACTGTTGAGACCAGCTGGGCACGATGGCTCACACCTGTAATCCCAGCACTCTGGGAGGCTGAGGCGAGTGGATCACCTGAGGTCAGGAGTTCAAGACCAGCCTGGTCAACATAGCGAAATCCCAACTCTACTAAAAACATAAAAATTAGCCAGGTGTGGTGGCGTGTACCTGTAATCCCAGCTACTTGGGAGGCTGAGGCAGGAGAGTCACTTGAACCCAGGAGGCAGAGGTTGCAGTGGGCTGAGATGGCATCACCTCACTCCAGCCTGGGTGACAGAGCGAGACTCCATTTGAATAAAAAAATTAAAAATTCGCTGGGCATGGTGGCTCACACCTGTAATCCCAGCACTGGGAGGCTTGAGGGTGGCTCATCTGAGGGTCCCGGGAGTTCAGAGACCAGCCCTGAGTCAATATATAAATGAAACCCTATCTCTACTAAAAGAACAAAAAATAAGCCAGGCGTGTGCTTGGCAGCTCCTGTAAGCTACTCTCAGGGAGGCTGGGGGCAGGAGAATGAAGCCAAACCAGAGCCAAGGAGGTTGCAGTGAGCTGAAATCATGTCATCACCCATTGCACTCTAGCCTGGCGACAGAAGTAGAGATCCAGCTAACTAAAGATTGTTCAGACCAACGGTTACGTGCATGGGGTTCTACTCTACAGCTAAAGAGGAAGTGGGATGCAAGACAAAGGCAGTTATTTAACCTCTATAACATATTTAGCAGGAAGCCCAAATACGCAGGGAATGTTGAACAGGGAAGCACAGAGTAGGGAGAGAAAGGATGACAGTGTAGTACCATGGGGAAGAACAATCCAAGAAGTGTGAATTGCTCTGCCAAGGACAGCCCTGCCTGTGATGCATCACACAACTTCTCTATAAAACCAGGGTTTATGTTCCTTAAGGCGTCTTCCAGGTCTAACAGTCTATCATTCCACATTATATAAAAATCTTTAGTTGAACAATTATAGTACCTTGGGGGGAAAAGTGTACTAAGGCACCAAGAAAACGATTTTATCTGCTAAGAGTACTTATTGGTGGTAAGTAAGATTAGCATGCAGAATTCTGAGTTTAGCACACAATATATTCTTAGGATTTGGGAGCCGAGTCTTATAAATGTGAACGCCATACATTAGATTGCAAAGAAAAGGCCATTCATATCCACTAAGATAACAAAGGAATATATATAGTAGCATGAGGTGATTTAACTTGAAGTTTAATGTCTGCAAGGAATCATTTCATGTTGTTTCTTATACCTATAACTTGGAAATATTGACATTTCATATGCAAGCTATAACTAAAACTAACTTTTCTTTATAACCAGCTAGGAAAAACACAGGCACAAAGCGTTGTTTTATAAAGCCTACCAAGTAACTAAGATCAAAGAAATGCACATGATGCAGTCAGGCTTTTTCTAGCGCTTGTCAGTACAAACCAGTTAGTGGAGTAAATCAGTTTGGCTGAAAGTCCTATGCTGCCATGTGCCAGACAAGAGAGCTAAACTATCCACAGTCCATAGTTTATCTTGTCACTAATAATCTTCATCATCTACTTAAAAATCTTAGAGAAGCTGGGCACAGTAGCTACTTGGGAAGCTGAAGCCGGAGGATTGCTTGAGCCCAGCAGTTCAAGACCAGCCAGTGCAACACAGTGAAACCTCCACCTCTTTAAAAGAATGTTAAAGATACCTACCTAAATTTTTGGCAATCTCCTACTGTAGCTTGAAATTTTAAAACTTACATTGAGACTGTACATTTCAGTTTCTATTATCATTCCACTTTACAGAGAATTAAAAAAATACTGTGCTTGCAACTTAAACTGGTATTAAACTGACCCCTGCTGGCCTCATCTTTTCCGTTTCTGCATTTATCAGATGCTGCAAGACCTAACTGCATTCTACAGTTAAACCTGTATTGGATCAGGCTGCCACCTCAAAAACAAAACGTGGGACAAAGCTGGATAGTTGCACCAAATTCCAAATGGAAGGATGCCTCCCTCAGACCTTTGTCTATTTGCAAAAACCTAGTAATTAAAATCATACTAATATTCTAAACAAGTATCTCCTACAGCCTATGAATTTATTCTAAAACCGAATGCACTCAATAGACATATACAGATTTCTCAAAGACTGCGGGTAAGCAAAGATTCTTCTAATCACAGCACATGCCCTCCAGGTACTTACAGGCATTTATGAGTCATTGAAAAGATACATTGGAGAATTCAATTCTAGCATAAGTTTGGACACCACACAGGTGAGAAGGAAGTGGGGTCCCCATTCAGCCCGTGGTAGAGCCTGCCTCACTGGCACCAGGTCACTTGAGATTCATTATGAAATGGCCCAGGAAAATGTGTTCTCTTCCGTCTTTGTGAACTCACTGTGCTGTATGAATTATAATGGCTGCCATTTACTGGCAACCTACTATGTGCCAGAGACTACAGTTAGGTGCTTTCCATACACTGTCACATCTACCCTACTCAGGAACTCTGTGAGATAGCTGCTTTTATGCTCAAGCTTGTTTCATGGGTGAGAAAAGCTCTGTTAGAGCTTTTTCTTTTAAAGAGATGTTTCTCCTCTAAAAACCAGCAAACACCTTGAGCACAGGAAATTATGTTATTGTCATCTCTGTATCCTCAGAACCTTGTATAGCTCAGTAAAGGCACATAGTAGGTACTCAAAACATGTCTGCAAAACATACAAATGAAAATATTATTGAATGAATACAGCTACTAAATACATACTATGGGCATCATCTATGCTTAGGTACTGAGAAAACAGTGGAGGAAAAGAAAGAAGAGGGAAAGGCTTTGATTCCTGAGCACAAACACCCTTACGTGACTATGGAAAGAAAAGAAGAAGCTCCAAGACGTAAGTAAACAGAATGCTATGTAAATACAGCTCACACTACTAGTCAATTCAAAATCAAACAGAAAAAGGACTTCTAAATCAGAGGACAATGACATACTGGTGCTGGGCTATTGGAAATGAAACCTATTAAAAAGGAAGAAAGAGAGAGGAGGTAGAATGTCGTTAAATTCCATTCTGTTTTCATAACGTACCTACAAAACCAAATGATGTGAAAACACTTCTGCAAGACGGGGACTATGTGAATCCAGTGTTAAAGGTCCAGATATGTATACTTTATTTACGTAGATCATGGCACAGTAGGAAAGACAGATGATAAAAACAAATACAATGTAGAGGTCTAAAAATTCTGTTTCCTGGTCAGGTGCAGTGGCTCATGCCTGTAATCCTAGCACTCTGGGAGGCCAAGGTAGCAGGACTACTTGAACCCAGGAGTTTGAGACCAGCCTGGGCAACATGGCAAGACCCTCATCTCTACATAAAAAAGAAAAGAAATAAAATTAGCTGGGCGTGGTGGTGCCCACCTGTAGTCCCAGGTACTGGAAAGGCTGAGATGGGAGGATCGCTTGATCCCAGGAGGTCAAGACTGTGGTGACCTACGGACCAAGGTGGCATGGCTGTGCTCCAGCCTGGGCAACAGGGCAAGACCCTGTCTCAAAAAAAAATTTTTCAAAAAATAAAAGCTGCATGCATTTTTCTTTTGTTTTGCTTACCTATCATTATTTTTCAACATCTCTTTTCTTGATACTTCAGACAGATGAAGATAAATGAAGTACAGTAGTTAACTTCTTTGTTTGGATACAAAAAATCTTTTGCATCAACAGTATTGTTACGTAAGCACTTTCAATGTTGCTTCTAGCAGATGAGACTTCTGCTGCAACATATGTTATGGAGAAAAATGATAAAAATTTATTCATGACTAGAATAACTGAACAGTCAACAAAATCTGGCTAGAAAATGTAATAAATCAACCTGGTTTGTTGCAGTTGTTAATTATCTAAAGTAAACCGAAGATCCAATCTCCCACTCCAAACAAGAATAAATAATCCCAGATTCTCAGCATTGTCAATACTTTCTATATCATCCTACCACTGCTACAAACTTATTCCTTAAGAGTGATCAGAATTTAACTTCCTCTGCCTGCACCTTCCCTGAGACAGTAAAAGCTACATAAGAAATAAGGAGCTCTAAAGGCTCTTCTGCTCCACAATGGCACCTCAAAAATCTAAAATTTACTGAAGGAGCATGTAACCCCCATAGAAAATAAAACAGTGGTCAAGCTTTTGGGATCTGGATTCAGGATTGCTTGGGTTCACACCACAGTTCTACAAATATAATCTTGGGCAAGTCATCTACTTTCCTAAACCAGAGATAATAAGATTACCAAGAGTGTAAAAGTGAGTGATCATATGTACAGAGCTTAGCATTTTACCTGGAACCTAAGTGTTTGATAAGCATGAGCTGTTACCATTACTACATCCCCTATGCTACATCCCTCCCAAAGTCCTACCATCGACTCGCAATCTGAACAAAGAGAAAGGACCTCGAAATCCTTACTCTAGCTAAACTGGGCTTTAAATGTGTTAGATGTGTCCATCTTACTTTCCTTCTTCACCACGGCTGCCTGCCAATAATCACAGCCATGGGAAAGCTTCCCTTGCTCGTGCATAAATAAAGTTCTCATTCATATATACCTGTGTATGTTTAATTACGGTAACTAGAGGTCTCAGATTAACTGATATAGTTCTAATTCCAAGTATTCGAAACTCTTAATGACACTTGCTTCTGTGAGACTAGAAAAAATATAATTGCCACAGCGATAACATCTAAAGCCCAAGATCATTTCTACCAGAACTTACAGCACTCACAGAAATGGACCAGGATCTGTTTGCAGTATCTTTTAGAATTTATATCTCCCACTGACACAGCCCAGTCATAAACAAAAACTGCAGCACATTCCAGGTTTCACACCCCATGACAATTGTGACTTACACACAACCTTCAGGTGCACCATTCATCCCAATCATTGATTTCAAAATAACAAAAGGAAGTCAAGCATTTAAATGTAGCACATTAATATTTGACTAAAATAGCAAATCAACCAGAAGAAAAATCAAACAAGGGTAAATTACTCATGAAAAAACAACTACATGAATTTCTCAGAAATGAAATCTTGCTGGAGAGGTACATGCCATGTCACCTGCAACCATAAGTACTTCCTCAGAGCCAGTATCAAAAGCACTGGTGAATGTGCTGCAAAACAGCATAGCAGGCTGTCAGATGCTGCATTTCAGCTACTTGAGCAGTTAGATTAAGCTTTCCCAACAGGCAAGTGCTGCAGTACTTCTGCATCTAGCATCTGGTAACGGTGCAAACGCAGAACAAAGAAAGCAGCAGGCTCCGAAATCTTTCAGCTGTCCTTTGACCGTCTGCAGCACTTAAACACTTCAGGGTCACCAGGTCAGCAACGTGAATTCTCTCAATACCATGAAACATGAGCAAAATCTCCATTCTCTGAGGTTTCTAAATCTTTTTTTTTTTTTTTTTACTTTTTCTGATTGTATTGAGATAATCAGATGATTTTTCTCCTTAAGGGAGTATGGTAAATTGTATTAATAGGTTTCTAATGTGAAACCAACCTGACATTATTGGGAGAAAACACACTCTGGTCATGTTGTGCTGGCTTTTAAATTTAGTTGCTGGATTCAGGTTGCTAATATTTTATTTAGGATTTTAAAAACTCATTTTTACTAGTGATATTGACTAGTCACTGCCTTTCCTTTTTTTTTTTTTACACAGGTTTTGGGGGAATGGGTGGTATTTGGTTCCATGAGTAAGTTCTTTAGTGGTGATTTGGGAGATTTTGGTGCACCCATCACCCGAGCAGTATACACTGAACTGAATTTGTAGTCTTTTATCCCTCACCCGCCTCCCACCCTGTCCCCCAGGTCCCCAAAGTCCACGGTATCATTCTTCCGCCTTTGCATCCTCAGAGCTTAGCTCTCACCTATGAGTGAGAACACACAATGTTTGGTTTTCCATTCCTCAGTTACTTCACTTAGAACAACAGTCTCCAGTTCCATCCAGATTGCTGCGAATGCCATTAATTCATTCCTTTTTATGGCTGAGTAATATTCCATCGTGTATACATACCACAATTTATCCACTGGTTGACTGATGGGCATTTGGGCTGGTTCCATATTTTTGCAATTGCAAACTGTGCTGGTACAAACATGCGATTACAAGTCACGTGGAGGACAATGAACTGGATCTTCATCTCTCACCTTACACAAAAATCAACTCAAGATGGATTAAGGACTTAAATCTAAGACCTGAAACTATAAACATGCTAGAAAAAAATAAATAAATAAAACATTGGAAAAACTCTTCTAGACACTGACTTAGGCAAAGATTTCATGACCAAGAACCCAAAAGTAAATGCAACAAAAACAAAGATAAACAGATGGCACTTAATTAAACTAAAGAGTTTTGGAGCGGCAAAAGGAACAGTCAGCAGAGTAAACAGACAACCCACAGAATGGGAGAAAATCTTCACAATCCATACATCCGACAAAGGACTAATATCCAGAATCTACAAGAAACTCAAACAAATTAGCAAGAAAAAAACAATCTCACCAAACATTGGGCTAAAGATACAAATAGACAATTCTCGAAAGAAGATACAAATGGCCAGCAAACATATGAAAAAATGCACAACCTCATTAATGATCAGGGAAATGAAAATCAAAAGCACAACACAATACCACCTTTCTCCCACAAGAATGGCCATAATCAAAAAAAACTTTTTAAATAGAAGTTGGCGTGGATGTTGTGAAAAGGGAACCCTTCTCCGCTGCAGGTGGGAATGTAAACTAGCACAACCACTACGGAAAACAGTGTGGAGACTCCTTAAAGAACTAAAAGTAGAACTACCATCCAGCAATCCCACTACTGGGTATCTACCCAGAGGAAAAGAAGTCATTATATGAAAAAGACACTTAAGGTTTCTGATTCTAAAGTAAAGCCTCCATCCCACAAAAAGCTTAATAAAGAATAATAACAAAACCTTGCTTTGGCAGCACTTTTGTTCAAATTTTTGTTTTTAAGTTCCAGGATACAGGTGCAGGATGTACTGATTCGTTACACAGGCAAACACAATATGTTTTTTCTTTTTAATCTGACAATCACAAATCACCACACAGCTCCCATCAATGCCTCTTAAAAACAAATATTTTCCACTGTCTTAGGGAACTCCAAATTTCTTTAAAATTCATCATACAAATTATTTCCTCAAGTTTTCACTCAATGAAAACTCCTGAGTGTAACACAAGACTGACATTAATTCTGTATTCAAACCCTCAGAAAACTAGTGCTTGTTTTCTACAGACTCCCTGAAGGTCTTTAAAAAATTTTTAGAAATGTGTATGTGGTAATGACTTGCCAATATAAATGTGAATACAGAGACACTGATTTTGTTCATCTCTGTATATCCACCTAGTATAGGGCATGGCACATACCAGACACTCAATATTTATTAACGAAAGAGTAGGTAGATCTGCTGCCTCTCAAACGTTTGATAATCAGACTTCTGAATTCCAAATTTCAAGTGGAGAAATTTTCTCCATTGACCATCATTATAAAACTGTAGTGGTATATCTTGGGAAAATATATGACCTCAAGACATAATAAAATCTTTTTTTTTTTTTTTGAGACAGAGTCTTGCTGGAGTGCAGTGATGGAATCTCAGCTACTGCAACCTCCGTCTCCCAGGTTCAAGCAATTCTCATGCCTGAGCCTCCCGAGTAGCTGGGATTACAGGTGTGCGCCACCATGACTGGCTAATTTTTTGTATTTTTAGTAAAGACCAGAGTTTCACCATGTTGGTCAGGCTGGTCTTGATCCCCTGGTGTCAAATGATCCACCTGCTTCGGCCTCTCAAAGTGCAAGGATTATAGGCATGAGCCACTGTGCCCGGCCAAAAATAACATTTTAAAAAGCAACAATCATTTTAGAATTTCATGAATATCAATTGATGAGAAAACATTGGTGAAAGTCCAAAGTTGTTTTAAACTTGGAAAATATTTTCTAATATATACAGTTTTGGGAAAAATAATTAGGTCGATGAGCTAAAGATATCATTTTACAGTTTCATTACAAGTTTAAAAAGCTTTTGTAGTAAAAACCCATGAATATAATCACTATTTAATGGTTTATATTTTCTAAAAATGTGTTTGGCATTCCATCTGTTAAGTTAGGACTCCAGAAGAACTGACCGCTATGTCCAAACAGGGTTGGAGAGAGACAAGCTGGGTTTAAATTGTGTTTCTTTCACTTGCTAGGTGACCTTGGGCCAGTCATACTAAACCTCTCTTTGCCTATTACCACATCTCTAAGATGGAGATAAAAATACTAAGTTTTGGGAATACCATTCTTGAAATATATTAATTACATTTGGGGGGTTTTTGTGTGGTTCCTTACAGCTGACCCTGTCTCTATTTGGCCAGGGGCATCCATCTGCCTATGGGATATTCAGGTTTATGGAAACAGGAATACAAAGAGAAAGACTCAATGTCCAATCATGACACCTATAAATCAATATTTTCAGTCAACAAGCAAAATTTTTGACAGCCAAGCCTTGTCAAGAGAAAATGTGCTTCCTAAATTCCTAAAACACTACGTTTTAAAATTAAGACTGAAAAGGGCATGAGAAGCTCACCTTGCTTCCGTGAGCACAGCTGCAGGGTAGAACCACCTAGGAAGGCCTTTGAACATTACAAGGCCTGGGCCCCCCGCTCCCCAGACATTTAGATTGGTCCGGGCTCAGGAACTCAAGCATTGGTAAGTTTTTGAAATGCCATCAGGTAATTCTTTTTCTTTTTTTTTTTTTGAGACGGAGTCTCACTCTTTCGCCCAGGCTGGAGTGCAGTGGTGCAATCTCGGCTCACTGCAACCTCCACCTCCCGAGTTCAAGTGATTCTCCTGCCTCCGCCTCCTAAGAGTTAGAATTACAGGTGTGCACCACCACGCCTGGCTAATTTTTGTATTTTCAGTAGAGATGGGGTTTCACCATGTTGGTCAGGCTGGTCTCGAACTCCACCATCAGGTCATTCAAATGTGCAGCCTGGATTTAGAACTGCAGCTCCACAGAGAAGCTTCCGGTTTGGTTCAAAACTACGATCCATACACAACAGGAGGGAAAACCCAGACTAAGACTCCCCAGAGTGGAGAGACAGCAAGAATACAGGCTAAGGCTAGTGCAGGCACAAGACTAGATAACCAACCACCTGGGGCAGAAGTGAACCAGGACCGTCTGCAGCCTTGCTCCCATTGTCATGGAAGGACAAGGAGGGGAAAAGGCAGAGTCGAGCATTTACCTGAAAAAAGACAAGCTACCCAAGAACTTTAAACTAGAAGAAGCAGAAGCACCATTAAGGGATAAGTCTGTCCTGGTCATGTACATTCCTTATGTAACCACTTCCCCAGTTGGGCTGAGGTAGAGAAAATGTACTTCAATTATAAAATATTAAAAAGCCTGGCCAGAAGCGGTAGCTAACGCCTGTAATCCCAGCACTTTGGCAGGCTGAGGCGTGTGGATTACCTGAAGGTCAGGAGCTTGAGACCAGCTTGGCCAACAAGATGAAACTCTGTTTCTATTAAAAATATAAAAAAATTAGCCGGGTGTGGTGGCGCATGCCTGTAATCCCAGCTACTAGGGAGGCTGAGGCAGGAGAATCGCTTGAACCCAGGAGGCAGAGGTTGCAGCAAGCCAAGATTGCGCCATTGCATTCCAGCCTGGGCAACAAAAGCAAAACTTCATCTCAAAAGAAAATAATAATCTTAAAAAGCAATTGTTAATTAAAATTATCCAAAACATGAAAAAAGAAAAAGACGAGGGAGCTGCGTGCCCTTCTCGTATTACTCTGGAGCACTGTTCAACAGCTTCACCCGAGGATTATTTAATTCCCCAGAAGAATGCCAAAGCATTTGACTTTGTTACTTGCTGTCAGAGCACAGACACTGTGAAACTACAATGTTAGCTTATAGATTTCTGTCCAGTAGCAAGGAAAACTCTAAAAACTGTGGTTTTACTGCTTGCAGAACATCACCAGTTCTGTCTCCAATCTAGCAATCCTATTCTAATGCCTAAAGATCAGTTCCTTCAATACTCTGGACCCACATTAACTCTACCTGGTTTCCTCATTAATAGGTTAATAAATCTTTGGCATTTTGTTTTATATTTCTATGAGAGTCAGGTTTTAACTTTTCAAAAAATGTACTTTGATACTATATTTTCTTTGCATGACTGGTAGATAAATCTAGCACTCACTGACTCTGATCTCAGGGGACATTTTATCAGATAACTCGAGGGCTTCCTGCAGGACACAGCACTTGGTAAATGCTCAGTAAACGTTACTGTTGCTAGTGGCTAGAAGAGATTTTACCTGCCTCTAACAGTAACCATGAACTCACCAACAGGGGTCCACAACCGTAACCCAGGGCAACCCCAGGTAAGTGGACACACAGACTTCCTCAGTAGGAACCATTCCCGCATGTCACAAATATACGGAGCCACTCTGTTCAAAATAATTCCCAAACTGTCAATACAGATAGTAAGACTCACTTGTATATATGTATCACAATGAGTGTGTGGGCCTATGAGGAAAGAACTATCATAACTTAGCAAAATCTAAAAGTACACAGATCTAAAAGAAGCCATCTCCTTGGTGACCAAACGTATGCTCCTCCATACTTCAAGGAATATTCGAACGATGTTAAATTATATGATGACAGGAGAAACAGCAACAAGCAAAATAACTACATTAGCATATGAAGAGAGGAAATTGGACGGGGGAAGACCTGAGAATTTTCCAGCAAAAGCTGGAGAAAAGGGAACTAAACCATCTACATTCCATAGTTCATCTTCAATCACTAATAGTCATTATTACCCATTAAACGAGCTAAACTTTTGGCAAATTTCTACTGTCGTTTGAAATTTTAAAAGCTTCTTTTTGGACTGTGCATTTCAGTTACTGTTCTCATTTCACTAGACAAGAGAAGATCTGAAAACCCTAGTAAAGTTATCAGGGAAGAGATATATGGTTAATTTCTTAAATTATGAACTCCTTAAGTATGACTTTTGTACAAAAAGTTTCTTCATCAATGAGGTGCACCTGTAAAAACAATTACTTGTCTAACCTCAGAACTGGCCTCTAACTTCAAGGCTTAACTTTAGAGTGTGAGAGTTTCAGACACGTCAACACACTTTCGAGGCCATAAACATTGGGTAATTTTTCATGACGCTGCTTTTCTTTCAAGTGTCTGGAGTTTCGTTTTCCCAATAAGCAATATCACAACTAGCAAGGCAAAAGGAATAAAAGCACCTCAACCTCACACCTCACACAATGAACTGAAAAACCTTATATTCTCTCTTTTTTTTTTTTTTCCTTCACACCCCATCTATTTTACCTTGCCCAGCTGGGGGAAAAAAAATCTAGCTTCCTTCTGAACTAAACACACATAATTAGATACACATAATCTTAATTTACCACACTGAGGTCTTCATCATCAACTACCCTAGCATCATTTTCAAAGCAGCTGAAAGAAAAGTAATGATTTATAAGCCAGCTCCTGAGGTTATATATCTATTTTAAAACACGCCAGTTTCAACAATATAAAATGCTTTCCCATGTTTAAAAAACAAGACTATTTGTTACCTTGTGACGGGACAATTAAACAAGCTTTTAAGCATGATTAAAAAAAAATGTAGGTTAATAAAGTGGTCTTAACAAAAACAAAACCAAGATTTGAAAACATTGGTATTTCCATATTCTACAGAACACTGATGACTAGATGGGCAGGATGAGCATCAGTTACAAATTATGTATACAGCTTGCTAACAAATGAGGGAAATGTTTCCCTTTGGTTTCTTTCCCGACTACTTGTAAAATAATATTCACATACAAATTTGCAATTC
The DNA here is from genome assembly GCF_008728515.1 of Papio anubis. Lineage (NCBI taxonomy): Eukaryota > Metazoa > Chordata > Mammalia > Primates > Cercopithecidae > Papio > Papio anubis. Next base: position 215,769,693 of record NC_044976.1, read on the forward strand.
AAATTTGATGTCTTATGAGTACATTTTGCAGATCCTGCTCTAAGAGGAAGACAGTGAGCTAAGAGTTGCATGGAAAGTGTAATTTGCTGCTGGCTTTTAGCCAGAAACACTAGACCAAATGTTTAGAGACCACCAGGCACCTAAGCAAGCCCAGTGCATCTGGACTTCTCAATACTAGTTATTGCTGTTTATTTATATGTTAACCTCCAAATAAAAGACCAAATAGAGTAATATCTACATTACACATTCATACATCTTAAAATGTATTTATTTTATTTACAGAGTACAGAAAAGGAAGTGATTTGCCGTCACTTTGAGAACACTTGCAACAGTAACAACAAGAAAAACCAGTAATTTAAGCAACACTAATAACTGTGTGTCTGGATCTATGTTCAACTGTCATTGACACATTAAGTATAAGCTTTTATTTTCATACTTGAGAAAACATGCCAAGTATTCAGTATTTATAATCATACTTAACTTGCAGAATGAGGAAGCTAATTACAGTAGAAAGAAGAAAATATTAGCCTTGGGAAAAAAAACGAATGTGATTATCACACAGGTAGGTAGTAAAGGAGCCATTTCTACCTCCCATGACCAATCCAATACACCTGTATCTTAAACTCACTATAACTGTCACGTATTAAAGCAGATATGATCACTGTGTGGATAACTATATTGCTAATAAAAATCCACTCCAACACACTCGTCATTCCAGCACAGCACAACATAAATTTTGTAGGGGTATGCTGCAGTAAACCCTGTGGCACAGTAAAAGGAATGACGTGTTACAAGCTTCCCTTAAACAAAAGACCACGAACACGTATTGCCAACCTATTACTTGAGAGCATTCGGAGGCAAAAGAGTCATGCTGAAATAGGAGTCTCTACACAAGAAAGGAACACAAAGGGCTGAGCAAACAACAGGAGGCTTAGGCAGGGAGCATGGGAGACACTGAAAAAACATAAGGAAAGGGTCAACATATAGCCATGTTCAAGAACGTAATTTTAGTTAATGCTAAGTATTACGACTGAAAACTGAAACATGGGCTGGGAAAATCTGTGGATGAAATCCAGGAAGATCACAAAGAGCCATTCCAAACCACCGTATTTGGTGGGTAAATGTATCTCTACTGTATAAACACGGTACCATAAAAAACAACAACTAGATCATGTATGATGCTATTCCATACATGCTGGTAATTATGGGGCCAATTTGCATCTCCTCACCAAGAAAGCACTGTGAATCCCCAAACTACATCATATCACCCCCTGAAATAAGGTACGGGTCCTTGACCTAGTGGATGATCTCTCCATGAGGCCCCAGCATTGATAGATATCTGCTGAACTGTGTTTGGTCATGTAGTCCGAACAACAAATCATTCACTTCTGTTACCTCATCTACATGTATTATGTACTTGAATGTTTTGCTGGCCCCCTAGAGATCTGGAGCTTTTAGAAAGCTGCTTTACCATAGGGGTGGTAAGTGTGCTCAGCATACACCTTTGATTAAACTGTAACTTATTTTAAGCCAGTATCAGAAGGCAAGCTAAAAAATTGGAGGACTGTAACTTCTAAGTAGTATAACACACACATTAGCATTCACCCACGTGCTTCCACTTTGGCAGACACGGAGCAAAAGCAGCCTTCCTACTAGTGAGACTACTCCAAGAAACCCCTACCCCACACAGTGGAAAAACCCCCCACAGTCTCGGAGGAAGAGTGTCTACCCAGGATTCAAGGTTAATTCCTTTGCTCTCACCTTCTCAGAAATATCACTTCATCATTAATAACCTTTTGCCCACTTACCTTTAAATCTTCATCTTTGCTGGCTCACACCTTCAAATCTCTGCAAAACAAGCAGAACCAAAAACTCCACACTCCTATTCAGTGCCCTATTCTTTTCTTCTATTCATCGTCAGTGTCTCAAAACGATCAAGCACTCATTACCCTAAGGTTCTCTAGCAAAGCTCACCGACGGATTTCCCCATTACTGAATTCAATGAACCTTTTCAGTCCTCACGTTAACTGACGTCTCTGCAGCACGTGAAACTGTTGACCTCCATGAAGTGCTTTTTCTACCTTGGTGTCTACGATACCTTTCTCTCCAGGTTTTCCTCCTACTTTACTCCCTCTCAATCGCCTTTGCTGGCTTCTCCTTTCCAGCTTGCTTCTTAAATGTTCCTGTTCCAAAGTGTTCCATCCACACTGCTGCTATCTTCTTTACTACCTACCCTCTTCCTACATTCCTTCTACCTCCACAGCATTAGCCATCATCTATATACTCTAGAGAATGTCCTCCTCATTGCTAAATACCAGTGTCCCCAGCACAGAGCACTCACTCAGTAAGGTCAGATGAAAGCCTGATGAACGACAGACAATTACAGAAGCAACCAGGGCCTACCGTGTTTCAGAGTTAGCTTTAGCGATTTCTAATTCCATGACCAGATTAAATCTGTCTACAAATGGTCAGTCTTAATGAGGGCCGACTACCACTGCCTGTAACTCTTCAGCTAACTGTTCATTTAGTCAACAAACAAGCAGTGCCTACTATGTACCAGCTACATGATAGGCAAAAGAATTCGTGGAGAAAGCCCTGAAAATAGAAACAGACAACTCTTTCTGAGTCCATGTATACATCTGTGTGTGATCTGGGCAAACCAAGTAAGCCTTTTTTTTTTTTAAAGACAGAGTCTCACTCTGTCGTCCACGTCAAAGTGCAGAGGTGCGATCTCGGCTCACTGCAACCACCACCTCCCAGGTTCACATGACTCTCCTGCCTCAGCCTCCCAAGTAGCTGGAATTACAGGCACCCACCACCACGCCTGGCTAGTTTTTGTATTTTTAGTAGAGACATGGTTTCGCCTTGTTGGCCAAGTTGTTCTGGAACTCCTGACCTCAAGTGATCCGCCCACCTCAGCCTCCCAAACTGTTGGGATTACAGGCATGAGCCATCGTGCCCGGCCCAATTAGCCTTTCTGCCTACAAATGTCTTCATACATAAGGTGAAAATAATATATCTATTTTACAGGGTTACTGTGGAGATTAAATGAGATAATACATAAATCCAATATGTTGCATATTACTTATTTCTGTTATTCATTGTGAATAATATGCAATAATAAATATTTTATATACTACTTTGTTAAAACAAGCTTATCAGACAAGTTAAGACAGGAAATTAGTATTCCTACTTAGAATATGCATTCTATTAGTATTCTAATAGCAGCACCAGAACCTAAGCAATCTCCCCAAGACCACTGACGCAGTCCGTAGGTGGTAACCTTCTTTGGAGTCAGCTGGGATTCTCTTTACTGAGCATCTCTTACAGATCTCAGTGCTGCCCAGCAGCGGAAAAGATCCTGCCCAGAAAAGGGTCTACAGTTGAGAAACCAAAGGTCCTAAGATAGTAGCTGAGGAGTTGATGAGCAAACCAAGTGTTTATTTTCTTAATATAGAATAACAGTTTTCTGCTTGGACACAGTCTAATTCCAACTATAAGAGACAGCATAATGTTTTCAGTCAGGGAAAGGTCTCCAGTGTCCTAAGTTTTGCTTTAACAAGAAAATTCTAATATTAAAAACTGTCAGGTTGCCATGGTAACAATCTATTTGCGATCAAGATGCTGGTGGTATTCTGTTATATTTCTCTCAAGGAAAAAGTAAACTAGATGTAGCCAAGGAATTTAATAAAAGTATCTGTTGGACCAAAACCAAGATATGACTGTTTTTAGGCAATATGACAGGATTTAAATATACAGCAGGAGACCCTCAGGTTACAATACCAGTTCCATCAATAAAATTAAAAGATTTTGACCTTGACACCAGTACAAGGTATAGCCATATGATCTGGAAAACTCAATCCTCTGAGCAAGAAAAATAAATCGTTAAACAACCGAGATGACAGGCATGGAACAAGAAAGTCAAAATTCATCAAAAGGAGAACAAAATCAATCCTCAAAGGAGGCATGAATTATACAGACCAAATTTCTCACAGAAAACTCAAAGGTTTGGTTTGGGTGTTTTGTTCTGCGGTTGTATGATGCATGTACGCATGGAGAGGCAGGTTTTACACTCTAGGACATTCTTGGATGTTTTTCACCTTCTACTTTCATCTAGAAAATGTTAGAAGGACATATTCAAAATGAACTGATTCTAAACAAGAGAGGAAGGAAGTTACCGTTACTAATCAGGCCGTTCTGAAGTCTGGACATGCTGGCTATTTATGCAAACAGAGAAATTTTCTGCACAATCACCAAAGCCTCAGTCACGCCTATGAAAATCACACGGATTTTCTCTCCAGTTAGACTTTTCAAGCACTTGTTTCTACAACTATTCGGGAAATGGTCACATTTGCCCCCACAACTTCAGCCATGAACAACTCATTTTGATTTGTTAATAATTTTACAGAACAGTATATGTATGCTGAATGTCTAGAATGACAACCAGAATAAAAATTGCAACTCCTCTGGCTTCAACAATAAATTGGCTTTACAAGAAAATACCTACATTCATGACAGAAGAAACTGGCTAACTCTTTCCTTAACCTATACAGTTAATGCAGATTTATATATAAATAACATTATATGCTTTTTATAACCTATATTTTTATAAATGTATATTTATATATAAAATAACTAAATGATTTTCTGAAACAGCCTTGAACATTGTGTGTAATCTCATTTTCTCTAAGTCATTTTCCTTCTACTTTCTCTATAAAATCGGAGCACTGTCCTCCAGCCCTCTGAAAAGACATCTGTTAAAATCACGGTGAAGATTCAGCATACCTTATTTTAAATTTTATGAAGTTCAGATAAAATTTTAATACAATATATTCCTATTTATTTAAATAAATTCCTATTTAAGTGGTTAATAAATCATTTATGTATTATGTATCTGTACTGTACGTAGTACAGATAACATATTTTTGTCGAGATATTGTTCTTAAGGATCACAGAGACGCTGGAAATGTTTCTAGGTTGAGGAACTTAGGTAGAGGAAGATAACATTAGATAAATACAATAAAAGAAACTCATGAGTGATACAGATTTGAAGAAAAGTGCTAGATAATCATCCAGACTTTAAATAGTTTGGGTAATGATTCAGGGACATAAATGGCCAGCAGTCAGAAATGGAGTTGGAACTCAGGAGGGTGGTCTGACACTCAGGAGGGTGGTCTGACACTCAGGAGGGTGGTCTGATGCAGAGACAAAAATTCACTCATTCACAATTAAGTAACAGGTGAATCTATTTAGGAAAACAATGTGAAAGAGAAAGTACGAAAGAGAAACGAGGACTATCTTTGAGGGACGCCAACATTTCAAGATCCACGGAGACGAAATGGATCTTGGAGACGAAACAAACCTGATCTCGGAGACGAAACAAACCCGATGACAGAGGTATCTTCAAAGTCATAAAAGAGGAGTTTAATAAAGGAAACAGCCAAAAATACACGCCTCAGAGAAGTCAAATAGGACACAGGAAGAGAACAAAATACTATATTCAACATTTAGGATGTAACTAGTTACCTGAGTGAACTCACTTCAACACAGTAGTAGAGACGGCAGCTAACCTTCAAAAGGTTAATGAGTTAGCAGGGAAACAATGCATCCAAGAAATTGTCTTACGTTCTAAAATCAAGAACCCTCAACAAACAAAGGTAAGTGATTCAGGCTTACATAATAACCCTTCCTAAGTTAAACGGACAACAGTATTTGTTTGATAAGGCCAGAACTTGAAAGTACTGGCTTTTAATGAAAATGTTTTTAACCCTAAACAAGAATAAATTTATTGACTAGAATATTTTCTGATGCATCAAATGTCAAATATTCAATTATTCTGATGTATAAATACCAGAGATTCACTGTATTGACCGGAGAATGCTGCGAATCTACCCAAGATTCACAATGCTTTTTAATTAAATTAAGCAATTTTTCCTTCTAAGACTTCCATCTCGGTTCTAAATATGTGTTATCTCCATTCATCCTTGTCTCATAGGACAATGATCTCCATATTTTAGAGGTAGACAGCTTTACTTTTTGGTTCCTGTTAACAGGACATCTTGGATTTAATTGCCAATGTTATTTATGAATTATAACTGTAAGAGTGCTTTTCAGGATGATGAATATTCCGTCATCTTTAATTTTTACGAGATGCTGAAAATGAAGGGGGATGGGACAGTCTAGCTGCTCTTTTCCTCTCTTGCTACACCCTCTTCTGGAAAGACAACAAACAACATAAGCTTTTTCCTTTGTCTACATAAACCTGCAGGTTCAGACAGTGCCACCTGCCAATGGCTAAAGAGACATAAGAAAAGAACTTCAGAGGGGGAAACCTTCATAAAGAGCAAGAACACACTTACTGAGGTAAAAAAATAATAATAAACAGAAGCTATTACAGCAGGAAAAAAAGAATAAAACCTAAATGCGTACTAATATCAAGAACTACAGAGGTGGCAAATTGAAACAATCTAAATACTGAATATTAATTTTGTTTCTATGACCAAAGTCATATTGAAGCTTACAAACCCAACCTAATGCCTAATGAATTCATTTAAGTTCAAAGTACGTGAATGTAAAATAAAGCCATATATAAGAGGCTACCTTGTGTTTTCAATACAATTTAAACGTCCTTGCAGGAGCTGCCACATTTGTTCCCAAGTATTCCTTCATAAAATACCAGACACAAGATGGAGGTTTTGTACTAATAAAGTAAAAGGTATACTTCCACCAGGTAAAAACTTTCTAGACCTAATGACTTTAAAAATAAGATTGTACCAAAAGCTATCTTTATATAATGATGATGACTAGACCACCAAGAATATGTGACATTCCCTGTATATTATACTCCATCATATAAAAAGGAACACCTCTACATTTAAAAGCCACAGAAAATGTCTAGGTCTGCCTAGAACTGTCATGGCCTTAAAAATTTCACAGGAAAAAAAAAAAGAGTCAAAGTCTCATGGTTTTATTATGCAAAACTTCATGATTTAAAACCCACCAGAATCAAATAACTAAAAAGTGAAAATGAAAATTACAAAGAGTCATTACTTACATCACTTTTAAGATTGGCAAGGATAAAAAAGAGGAACAGTATCCCATACTAGCAAAGTTGTGAGCAAGCAGTGCTCTTGCACAGGGTTGGTGGAGTGTAAATACAATATATATTAGAGCACAATTTGGCAACATATATAAAAATGTAAAATCTGTTCCTATAACTTCATTTCTACTAATTTATCCTATGTAAAAAACAGTTTCATATGCAAAGATATATGTATACTGATGTTCCCTACAGTGGAAAAAAATGGAAATACTTCAGTAGCGTACTGGTTAATTAAATTTTAACATGTTACATGCAGCCAACAAGTGTATGAAGAAAAGCTCAACATCGCTGATCATTAGAGAAACGCAAAGCAAAACCACAAAGACATACCATCTCACACCAGTCAGAATGGCTACTGTTAAAAACTCAAAAAATAACAGAGGTTGGCGAGGTTGCAGAGAAAAAGGAACAGTTATACACTGTAGGTTGGTTAGTTCAACCATTGGGGAAAACAGTGTGGCGATTCGTCAAAGACCTACAAACAACCACTATTTGACCCAGCAATCCCATTACTGACACATACTCAAAGGAATATAAATCATTTAGTATGAGGACACATGCACATCTATGTTCATCGCAGCACTGTTCACAATAAAAAAAGCATGGACACCCTGAATGCCCATCAACGGTAGACTGGATTTTTAAAATGTGGTACATATGCACCAGGGAATACTATGCAGCCATAAAAAAGAAGGAGATTGTGTCCTTTGCAAGAACATGGATGGAACTGGAGGCCATCATCCTTAGCAAACTAACATAGGGCAGAAAACCAAATACCGCATGTTCTCACTTGTAAGGGAGAGCTAAATAATGAGAACACGTGGACACATAGAGAGGAACAACAGACACTAGGGCCTACTTGAGGGTGGAGGGTGGGAGGAGGGAGAGGATCAGGAAAAATGACTACTGGGTACTAGGCTGAAAAATGACTACTAGGGACTAGGCTTAATACCTGGTGACAAGATAATCTGTACAACAAACCCTCATGATACGAGTTTACCTATAAAACAATCCTGCACATGTACCCCTGAACTTAAAGTTTTAAAAAAACAAAAGTTAAAAAAAACTTAACACATTCATACACTGGAATAGTATACAACCATTAAAAAATTACATGTGGTACGATTGTAGCTGTGTATATACTAAACAAAGACATAAATCCGGACCCAACTGCTAACAGTGCTGCTCTCTGAGAAGTAAGGTTTCTAGGGTACTTGGATTTCTGATGTGTGCTTTTACTTACTTTAACTTTTCACGATGCACACAGTTTTTTTAGAGACCTCAATAAACATTTCAAATAAGGGATAAAATGTATTAGCACAGTTGAAAATGCACATGTGCATGTATTATAGGCAGTGGCTTTTGTTTGTGTTGAAGGATCAAGGGGATTTAGATGTATTAAAGGTAATGTGATGGCTGTTTATAGTCTGCTGTTGTTATTACCAAAGAGATTTCCAGAATACCCAAAATTGCCTTCTCAGGTGTATGGGTAAGGAGAGCGGCCAGCAGTGTTTAAAGTGGTACCTGAACGAGAATGCTATCGATCTTTGTGGTGGTGTGGGATGCCAAGGTATGAATCTGGAATTTTCAAATGCCTCTGTGCTTTCCAGGTACTAAAAGCAGGAACTCTAAAATTACAGACACCTAGGTTAAGGATCAGTTCTACCACTGACTAGCTATGTGGCTCTGGGCCACTTCCTTCATCTTGCTCAGCCTCAGTCCTGTCTCCTGGAATAGAGGGATAATAATAGTACATACCCCCATAGAACTGCTGTGAAGATTTAAAATATAATATATGCAAGCCACAGTGCCTGGAATACAGCCAGTATTCAATGTTGGCTCTTATCCTTCTCAAAGCACATCAAGTTTGCTTTTTCATTACTGATTACAAAGACCTCAGGAAATCAAAGTCTGGATTTTATTGCAAACAAAATAGAAACAAGGGATATTAACCTCAGATTGGATAACAGAAAACACCCGGCCTGTCAGTGAAGTTCATTTTCTTTCTAGAATAATGATACTCATCCTAAGGGTAGTTCGGCTTTGTAGAGATGGAAGTCCTCACTGATTATCAATACCAACCCTGACTGTGTGACAAGTATTAAAATACTACCAGTACCAAATGTGCACATGGAAGACTAATGAAGAGCAAAACCCAAATCTGCCTGTTAAGCACCAATGAGAACTTAAGGGAAAATCTGAACAAAGTCTTAGGAACCAATAAAATATAAATAGACAATGAAAAAAAATTGAAACTAGTCCCTAGGATCAAAACACTAACACTTCCACCATTCGACAGATTCAAATCAGCAAACATTTATTAAGCATTTCACGGCTCTCAAGAATGTTCAATTCTCGTGCAGGAGCCAAGATGAACCAACAAGTAACTGTGACAGAAGACAGGATGAGACGGGTGCTGGAAAAATTCCGTAGGGGCCTGAAAGGGAGGTAGTACACTTCCTGCAGGGACAAGGGAAGACAACAGAGCTACCGCGGGAATGGTTTTCAGGTATGAATACAAACGAGATGGCCACAAATTGAGATTCATTCCCCTAGCAAGTCTGAAGTAATGAGAAGATGTTTGAATAAGCTGCACGCACACATTTTATACTGCCTATTGAGAGTCTGTGTTATGAGAAATACTATGTTACGTGCTCTAAGGGAACACAGTAACACTTCTGACATCTCCTACGCTTTACAATCCAGCAGGGGAGCGAATTGTGCGTATTGTATTGTGAATTCCCCAAGGCAACTGATGTGTCTTTTTTACCTTTCTATTCCCATCCTCTTGCCCAGTTCCTGCAACATCACTGGCACTAAATAAATGTCTGGCAAATGAGTAAATAAATAAGTGACTATAATACAAAGCGGAGCATTATATGTGTCACTGATCATCCGTATTAGAGAAGTTTAAGAGAGGGACAGAAAGTAAGCAAGGAAGCTGCACGATTTCTGTCATCTCGCACTCACTCCCCATATTCCTCTAAAAATCATCCCTTCCTCATTATCTGTCTCTGTGTTCCCTGGGAATGAACTCCCAGGGAGGGCATGCGAGCTAAGGCAAGCACATAGACATTCTGCTGGTTACAGCAATTGGTTCAAGAGTGCATACCCGACCCAAGCCCCGCCAGTGAAATACAATCACTGCCAATCTTGGGGATTATGCTTAAGCAACAAAAAAATAAGTTACTTTTCCTGTTGAATTTGGAGCTGAGAGGATGAAAACCTAGAACTTTGGGCCACTGTCTTGCCACCATAAGAAGAAAGGCTGTCAGAGAATTGAGGCAACTCACAGAACGAAAGCCTAGCAATGGGGGAGACCAGACCCTAATAACATCGTTTGAGCCCCTGGCCTTAGCAACGCTGAAAGGAGGCATTTTTCAGTCATAGCCAACAAACTCCTTTTGTGCTTCATTCAGTGTGGGCTGGATTTTTCTGTCTTGTGAAACTGTTTTCATGAAAAGACTGAATTAGATTTCATCACTGAAAACCACGGTGGGTTTTTAAATAGAGAAGGAATTCAGGTGAAAAAAACTGTATAAACAATAAGTGAAGAAAGAAAACAGAAGACTACTTCTGTTATAATGTTATAATGATATATATAATATATATCATATATCTGTACTATATATTATATATAATATATGTAATATATAATATACATTATGCATCTACAAATAGATGTAATACATATTACATATAATATATATTTGATATATGATATATAATATATTACATATATGTTATATATTGCATATATGATATATTACATATATAATATGTTATATATTATATATCTCAATTTTAAGTTCAGATTAAGACTGAATAGAACGAGTTAGGGTTAGCGAAGTAGGCTAAGTATAGCAATTGGACTGTTCACGCCTCACTAAAAGGAGTGGATGCTACCTAGCTCAAGCAAATTATTGCGATGTGGAAACTGACCCAGTACAGCCACAACTCCCAGTTTTCCAACAAGTGGAAACGGACCCAGTATAGCCACAACTCCCAGTTTTCCAACAAAAAGCTAAATCTAGACTTTACAAGTACTGGCAGGAGTTAACAGCAAAAGAATGAATTTATAGCAACATACAGAACAAATAAGCAAGTCTATGAGGCAGGATCCAGCAGTTAGGTTTGTGACTCAGAGGTTACTTAAATGGCCAAGAAAGTAAAATCAAATCCATATAAAAGGTACGTGGACCCAAGTAAAGGTTTCCCAAACAACACAAACATGTGGGTCTTCTAAGGACCACTATATGACAAGAGAAAGAAAAGAGAATAGCAGATATACAGAAAAAGCGATGGAATGAGTGGCTACAATGCTGAGCTCCTAACACAAAAACAGCTGAAGAGTAGACAGAGTCTATGCTCTCAAGTCAGGCTGCCTGAGTTTCTAGCCACGCTCTCCTACTTTGTTGTTCTGCGACTCCTTTGACCACGTGTCCTCAAGTATAAAATTCTGCTAACAATAGTGCCTGCTTCATAGAGTTGCTGCGAGGAGCACATGAGCTGATACTTACTGTGGCTGGCAGAATTTTAAGATGGCCCCAAGATTCCTGTACCCCTGGAGTAGACACTCTGTATAATAAATGAGTGCTGTTTCAAGCCACTAAGATCATACATTCACCCCTCAGTATTGACTCGAGCACCCCTGTGGAGACCAAAATCCACAGGTGCTCAAGTCCCTTAGATTACATGACATACTATGGGCATATAGCCTGTGCCTATCCTCCTGTATACTTTATAGATTTATAATACCTAATATAATATAAACACTATATAAATTAGTTGTTATGTTCTTCTTTAAATTTTCTATTATTCTTATTGTACTGTTATTTTTATTTCAAACATATTTTATTTGTGGTGATTCAACCTATGAAGAACGCAAAGATACAGATGGCCGACTATAGTAATTTATTATGCGGCAATAGAAAAATGTGTACAGTGATAAAGTACTTAGAACACAGCTTGACACACAGGAAGACCTCAATAAATATCAGCTCTTATTATTGGATTCCATTTAAGTCTATATTCTTGTACATTTAAGATAGCATTCTAATTACAAAAATTCAGTTTGTCCATATCATGTCCATATCATGTCCATATCACTAGGGCAAGCAATTCACTAAAAAATACGGCCGGGCGCGGTGGCTCAAGCCTGTAATCCCAGCACTTTGGGAGGCCGAGATGGGCGGATCACGAGGTCAGGAGATCGAGACCATCCTGGCTAACACGGTGAAACCCAGTCTCTACTAAAAAAATACAAAAAAAACTAGCCTGGTGAGGTGGCAGGCGCCTGTAGTCCCAGCTACTCGGGAGGCTGAGGCAGGAGAATGGCGTAAACCCGGGAGGCGGAGCTTGCAGTGAGCTGAGATCCAGCCACTGCACTCCAGCCTGGGCGACAGCGCGAGACTCCGTCTCAAAAAAAAAAAAAAAAAAAAAATACTTTCTATAACATGTGTATTGAGAGTGATTTTAAAGTGATTTTGTAGAAAGAAACTAATTATTGTGTTCTTCTACTTTAGACTGGAATCCAGTTGGAAATAAGTTCAGGATATTCAGTGATATTCTATTAACCTAAAAACAAAATATAATCACAAAGTTATTTGTAATGCATACATTGTCAACAAATACTTAGCTGAGAACAAAGCATAATAATTTCACTGGTAAATGAAATTATAGTTTTATGTATGTGATAGTATTAAATAAAGGTACTATGTATTTCAGATGCTAGTAACTAAGAAAACACGTCATAATACAAAATACATTTGGATGAACTCCTAAATAGCACATGCACAAAACAAATATTAGAAATCTACATAAAGCAGGGAGCAAAATATAATGAATTTGAAGACATTCCTATGGACATAGCCATAATACAGATAGAAATTTATTTCAGTTCAAAAAACTAGTTAAAAGCACATAGCAAAAATAATAAACGTGAAAGACTTTCAATGTAATGTGTACATAGGCCATAAAAGTACGTATTTCTCTGAACATTAGTAAATGACCAACTGAAAATATGATAAAAATAGACTTCAATGAATACATAAGCACAAAAAAAAAAATAGAGAGGAAAAAAATACCATAAAGATTTTTATGTTTACCCTCAAAGCCAAGTAGAGCACAGCCCAGAGCCTGAAAACCCACCTACTAGCACTGCTAGAGTTGAGAGTTTTCTCTTTATCCCAAGCATTTATCCCATTAGCCACACAGTCACCATTATCTTTAAAACACCCCCCTGCAGCCTAATCGCTGTAGAAACCTTGACATTAAGTTTGAACTTAATGTTCTGTCACTGTCTCTGCTGCTTTTTGAGCCACGGGCTACAAATTAATAACTTTATATGTAAAGAGGAAAAGCCCCGTGATAAATCTCTGTGGGCTGCGGCTTGTTTGTTTTTAAAAACTACCAATGAGACATGAGACTTTCATCTTTGTTGAGCTTTACGTTCCTGGACTCCATTGTTAAGAGCAGCCTTGACTGCTACAGTCCACCAGGAACAACTGACATACACCTGCGTGTCTTACCTCCTACAACAGGCGCAGAAGACGGAAGCTACTTCTCATACATTACTTGGAATAAGGAGCATGTGTTACTGTACAAAAACAGTATCTATTGCCTAACGTAAGTCCCTTTTCCTGAGGTTGCCATAAGCTTCCGTGAGAAGGTGTCCTAAAACTCTCACAGTCATTGCTGAATCCAAAAGGGTTCAGAGCACTCGTTTTGATCGGCACAGACCTCATTCACTGAAACAATGATTAATGATTCTGTTACACATTTTATTCTAAAATCTTACAAGACGATACAGAATCACCTCCAGAAAAATGTTGAACTCCAACAACAATTTAATAGAATTATAGAAAATCTCATTTCAACACAAGCCTCAGCAGAAGAGCTTCCTTGTTATCTTCAATGTAACACAAATCATCTTTTTAACATAAAATATTAGGACTCATGCTAATTTCACAGCTTTGTTACATTAGAAAGAAATGTTAATGGTCAATTCAGGCTGCATCCATTTTATAATATACAGATAAGGGATATTTTCTCATAAGTATGCTTAAAAATGAATATTAAAGAGTCATAATGTGAGACCGTGTCAAATAAATAAATAAACAAGGATGATAAAGGAAATAGAGCTATTTGAAGGAGATTATTTGAAATAACACATGGGCTTCCATAGTCATATTTAAAGAAACATTCTAACTAAAGTCAGACTTTGTATTAATCACCACAGAATTCTTGATTACAAAATCTAACATGAAGGAATAGAAAACATTTTAAGGTTCCTTTCTTTAAAAAGTATACAAAGTTAGCTTGTCCTACAATTTTCAGTCGTTATCTTGATAAGTGAGTATGACTTTTACTCCTGTTTAATTTGCTCTTGATGTCTCATGGCAGCGTTTAACCATGACAACGCGAAATGACTGAAGTTCTCACCTCGAAGCTTAGGAAGAGCTACTGTTGGTAGGTGAGCCAGGTACTCACACAACTTACAGCTGATGTGTGAAGTCTCTTGGTGGCACCACAAAATGTATTTCCCCTCCTGTCTTCATTACAAATTAAAACTGAAGGCTTATACAAATTGAAGCTAAATTAAAAATATTCAACAGAATTCCAGCACTTTGGGAGGTGGATCACTCGAGGTCAGGAGTTCAAGACCAGCCAGGACAACATGGAGAAATCCTGTCTCTACTGAAAATACAAAAATTAGCTGGGCGTGGTGGCGCCTGCCTGTAGTCCCAGCTACTTGGGAGGCTGAGGCAAGAGAATCATTGGAACCCAGGAGGCAGAGGGTGCGTGGGGCCAAGATTGCGCCACCGCACTCCAGCATGGGTGACAGAGCAACACTCCGTCTCAAAAAAAATTCAACAGGGTGTATCTTCAAACTTTGTGCCATTTTTTTCCCTTGAAATTAAAAAAAATTAGAAACTGGGACAGATACATTTTTCCTATTTGAGTGCTCATGAATAAAACTATATTTTATACTCTAAAATTAAAATACTTTAACAGCATGGTGGAACCACTAACAGATATGGCTTTCCAATAGACAGTCACTTTAGTGCTTTAGTGTAATACTTAAGAGATCACACAACATTCATAAAAATAAACCTATATCTCCAATTTATTATGGTATAAGTATTACCATACTTATTAAATTTGTACACCACTTTTAAGGTGTAATACTGTAAAACTCTGCACTACAAAGGATTAACTGAAGCAAACTCACTCAGATGAGATCATTTTGACCACTGTTCTTCTTCACGCTAGACATTTTCATTACAGAACAAAACAGTCACAAGTCTGCTAATCCTAAATGACTTGGCAAAGCCAATCCTAATGACAAGGATTTTGCCAAGTCATTTAGGATTTAAGTGACTTTGTGGTTCCTTGTGAGATACAATACTTCAAAACATACTGGCGGATCCTCAGACCAATGACCGGACATCAATTCAGATGGAAGGATCTTTGAGATTCAAATATAGGGGAGATGGATTTTTCTTAAGAATGAAAAAAACAATAATAATAACTCAGCTTTTCATTCAGAGCAATACATTCTGAGAAACAACTTCTCATTTTGGTAAAAACAGCAAAAGCCTAATCACTCAGTTCTATTCTGGAGTATAAAACAGTTTTCACACTTTTAGTCCACATGAAAAATAGCTCCACTGAATTTCTAATTGCTAAATTTAGTGCTGAATTTGTCCTTTTATATATTGGCCACCTCCTTTTTGAAACTCTCTTCTTTCATGGATCTCAAACCACCAGAGACCCCAACTCCTGAGTCACCTCAGGCGGCTCCTTCTCTTCATGTCTTTCTAAAAATCCCTCTCAGTTTATTTTGAAAAACAGAAAACAAAAAGCAAAATGAAGAAAGGCCTACAGCCGCGTTTCCCATGTGAAGAACACTGCTCTCATACATTCGGGGATTCGTATCAGGGAAAGAAAGAGGCATGAGGAGGGCTCACAGGGGGAAGTGAGCCTCACTAGAACAGCCCCAGGCGTAAACTGCGAGAGAAACCTGAAATCAACTGCTTCTAACCCAAAACAGGCGCATCCACCAAGCATGAACCAGCAGCAAGAAGCTCTTGGCATCCAGAGTCGCAGTGATCTCATCCTCAGCTCTAGGTACCGCGTTAGCCTATTTGCAATGGTGGCTGTTAAATTCTAGGAAGTCAGCACTGACTCTTCCACCTAGAATATCTGCCATGAAAGGCCAAAATCAAATGCTCTCCCCACCCCAAACCTCCACCTTAGGTCTACCTACCACCATTATTGCAGTCTGCTGGCGAATACTGTGAGCACCTCCAGCGTACGGAACATGGCAAGCAAGATTTACAAAACGAAGGCAACACAGTTTTGCTTTCAAAGAACCTTCAATGTAACTATTTATATATTTCTTTCATTTATCCTACCAGACAGGGTGGAAATGAAGTCTTCATTATCCTTATTTTTCCACGTGGTGCTGTGAATAGAATCAATACAAACTGTTGAACTGAAATTTATTAAGCTGGTTCTTTCTGACCTAAAAGAGCCAAGTCAGAATCCCACTGCTTTGTTTTGGCCCTATTTGTCCACTTTTTCAATATGCCACAGAAATAAAAGGAATGACAAGTCAAACCATTTCTCCTCCACTTCTTTACTGCGAACAAATAATACTAAATATTATAATAATATAATACTAAGTATCACAGTGATATAAAGAATGAGAGAGACTTTCGTCCCAGAAGAAGGCCCTCCTAGCCAACTGCAACAGCCATCTCTAGAAAACCCCCTACCACACTGACAAATTCAAAACAGCAATACCATATGATACTTAAGAGGAAGAATGGTTCACATTTAAAATTTATGATAGCACAAAGGCACTCCAGAATTTTATGTTCAGTGTACTGAATAGAAAGCAGCTGTTAGGCAAAGAATGATTAAATGACTTCAATATGGGACAATTAATCACATTTTCTTATACTCGGGATTCTGCTGTCACTTAAAAACAAAGATGGAAAGGACTGTAATGTCAGTATTTTTAAAAACAACATCTAAATTAGCATCTAAACTAGTATCCATCTAAAAAATGTAAAATTACTTACGTGCCTAAGATAATAAGATTTTATTATCAATCTAAAAAATATAAAATTACTTATGTGCCTAAGATAAGATTTTAAAAGCTTATTTACACTAAAAATTTTTAAGAAGCATCCATTCTGTATTAATATAATTAGCAGAACATCAAAGGTGCCTCCAAAACCAATATATATTTTTTAATTGTTAAAAAAATGTTTAATACTAGCAAGCATAAAGTCTTCTCATGGGCTTTTCATTTCACAGAATAGGCTAAAATTCTAGCAAAACAATGCATTTATCAAAATACATTATCACATTATGCCACGGATGGGAAAACAGAAATATAAAATACATGCAGACAAGAAAATAAAAGCAGACACTTGGATTATTATACTCCTCCAGCCAAATGAAGGTATAGTGAACTGGAGAGTTTGCCACAAACGGGAATAGAATAAGCAAAAACTCCAATACGTCAAACACATCAGAAGTGAATAGCTGCCTGAAAATGAATGACTCTGAAAATACTATCCTCACCTCCTCTGTTTACCAGGTAGACAGTTTCAGGATTCTATTTTGTTTCTCATACTCTGTGTCTACTGTGGTCAATCAAAAAAATCTACTAAAGTTACTGGGCTTTGAAATTACATTCAGAAAAAAGCAAGCTGGACTGTGGGATAGGTACTTATCAATGAAATGCTCCCAAGGACACTAACAAGGTTTTGGAAAAGAGGAAGCCACTTGCTGAGACATTGCCTTCATGGCCAAGAGTCTTTCACAGCCAATTCCATAGCACTCTTTCTGTGAATTATAATTTAGAAAGGCAGATCCCACCCCATTCTAGAAGTATAAGTGCAAAAAGGCCCTAAGAATCTGGTGAAAGCCATTAAAGAAGTGATTTGTCTCGCAAAAGAAAAAAGAAAAAGATTGAACTGACTAC
The DNA here is from genome assembly GCF_008728515.1 of Papio anubis. Taxonomy (NCBI): domain Eukaryota; kingdom Metazoa; phylum Chordata; class Mammalia; order Primates; family Cercopithecidae; genus Papio; species Papio anubis. Next base: position 215,787,797 of record NC_044976.1, read on the forward strand.
GAATGTGCCTTACTTTATGGAATACCAGACACTACGTGAGGAAATCTAGGTTTTCAAGACAGAGCAATGAGCTTGCCAAAATAAATCTTCTTCCACAAAAAGATTCATAATAGAACCCTATTAAGCTCTAAATTTTCCCAGTTCATATAACCTGGTATATTATTTATAAACATTATAAGCAATGTTTTCAGGAAGAAAATCTGCTGTACAATACCACACTTAATTCTATGTTTATCACTGTGCTATAAAGATAATTACAAGTAATTAGTAACTTGGCAGCTCCGATGCACAAGATCTGCTTTTTTAAGAAACCATTAATCCTTTGATTCTTCATAGAGGACAAGAGCAATCAGAGGCAAGTCCACCCGAAAAGAGAGAATGACATGAATGGACTGGAAGAAAAGAGCTCCAAAATGTCTGGACGTGAGACACTGACATTCATTTTCAGCAGCCATTCAATCCTGATGGACTGGAGCTTTTAGCTCTTCCCATTAGTGATGAAACGGCCAGCTTAAGATACTAGCACCGAACTGGAGGAGCAAACTAATGGAAATTCCTGCCCTTTCTCTTACCCGCTTATATTTTACACTTCTGCTTTCCCATTCCCGTCATCGTGGGGCATGTCTAAGAGAGCTGTGAAAGGTTTCCTAGAAAAGGCATCGTGTTGAAATGAAATTTGCCAGGCAGAACTGAAGAAACTGTATGAGCAAAGCTTGGAAGAAGAAAAGGAATCCTGAGTTTTAGGAGAAAGGACAAAGAGTAAGGTTTTGTTTGTTTTGTTTTGTTTTGTTTCTGAGAGGGAGTCTCCCTCTGTCACCCAGGCTGGAGTGCAGTGGTGTGATCTCGGCTCACTGCAACCTCCGCCTCCAAGGTTCAAGCAATTCTCCTGCCTCGGTCTCCTGAGTAGCTGGGATTACAGGCACGTGCCACCACGCCTGGCTGACTTTTGTATTTTTAGTAGAGACAGGGTTTCACCATGTTGGCCAGGTTAGTCTCGAACTCCTGACCTCGTGATCTACCTGCCTTGGCCTCCCAAAGTGCTGGGATTACAGGCGTGAGCCACCGCACCTGGTCTAACTGTGAGGCTTTAAAGAGTCTACTCAATGGATACTGAAGACTGTGAGTAAATATGTGACCTACGGAATGATCACACTCACTGAGAGCTCTGTATTATTTTGTAATTGAAAACACAAGTTGTTTTCAAAAGAACTTTTAAATACCAAGATGATGGAAGTTAAACATTCCTTGTCATGGAGAAAATACCCTTCCACTCCAATAAACTAAAACATAACTTTTAACTACACAGAACATAATGTCTTGTTTCCACAAAATGCTAAATACTATGCAAGATTCTCCTTGCTGACTCTGAGGTGGCAGAAAGTGACAAATATCATCCCAACCTTACCGATATGAGGAAAATATTTTCAGCACAAAAAAAAAATCTTTGTAGCATCATCATTGCTCTAAAGAAAAGCTAGAAGCCTACCATAATGATTAGCAAACTCATATACGTATCTAAAGGAAAGGATTTCCAAAATGTCATCACATCCTTGTAATCACCAAATTATCAAACTCAGCAGTGTCGACAAAGCAGAAGAACACTCAGCTACTGCTAATGATTATTCTTCAAAGCTACATTTCTAGCAGATCAGAATAACTTACAGGTAGAAGCTCATTAGCCTTAGGAACCAAAGGAACACAATGATTTCCACCCTTCTTTGCACACATACACACACACATGCACACACACGTACACACACACGCACACGCACACTCCCCCATAAGTAGGCCTTACTGAATTGTCATTAGCTTTCATGGCCTCTCCTTCATGTATATGAGCAGCTTTACGAATTGATTCAAAAATACCCAGCCTTTCAAACATAATTCCCTATCTAGAGAAACACCCTACCGACATCTATATCTAGAGAAATACCCTGCGGACATTTATTTGCTAATGTCATAGCAACAGTGCTGCAGATGTCGTCAAGCTCTGGTGGCCTGAAGGAACACACTGACAGTGCAGCAAAGGGAAGGAGCTAAAGCACAATGTCAGTGACAATGCAACGTGAAGGAATGGAGGCATAAAGGCAATGCAACAATGGGAGGACTAAAAGCATAATGCAAGCCATGGGGGGAAAGCAAACACTGACTGAATCTCTGCAATCTACTGGTCACTACGCCAGGTGCTAGGAAAACGGTGAGGACCCTCAAGCTGCTTACAGTCTATACAAGCAGTCAGCCAGCTCCAGGAATGCAGCAGGAGATGAAGGTTGCAGGGTCCTCAAAGAATCAACAGACATCTTTTCACAAGAGATTAAATGATCAAATCTGGGTTTTTTTTAATTATCTCTAATGGCAGAATATAAAAATGAATTGAGATTCAGGGAAAGAGTGACAGGCAAGGACATGACTTAGAGGCCATTTAGGTGAGATCAGAAGGATCTTATTAATAACTGGGACAGTGACAAAACAATATAAAAATAAAATAATAGAGTCAAGAGATATTTAAAAGCAGCATAAGCAGGGCATACAGAAGGAGGGCAGGGAAGAATCAGATGCTCCTGGCATGGCTGGCTCAGGAGATTGCAATGTCGAGAGAAAAGACGGAAAAGGTGGAGAAGCAGTATGCTGTGCTGAAGCAAAGGCAGAGTTTAGGCACTGTACACGATGAATCTAAAGTTAAAACAGGTCACGTAGATGAAGATTTTTATTAATATATAGAAAATACGGAATGAGCTCAGAAACACAGGGAGGCAAGTAAAGCCAAGGCAGCAGAACATTGTCGTTCAACAGGTAACGAGAGACAAACCAGCAAATAACTTTTAAAACAAATTGGTGAGACAGGCAGAAGGAGAATGATGAGCAGGTTAAAAGATTTCCAAAGGTTAAGCAATATCACACCTCGAATCTGCATACCTTGAGATTTAAGTGGGTATTGTGGGTTTTGGTTTGTTTTTTGTTTTCTTGAGACTGAATCTCGCTATTATTACCCAGGCTGCAGCGCAGTGGCACAATCTCGGCTCACTGCAACCTCCACCTCCCAGGCTCAAGCGATCCTCCCACCTCAGCCTCCCAAGTAGCTGGAACTACAGGCATGAGGCCACACAGTTTTTGTATTTTTTGTAGACATGGGTTTCGTCATGTTGCCCAGGCTGGTCTCCAACTCCTGAGCTCAAGCGATCCGCCCACCTCAGCCTCCCAAAGGGCTGGGATTACATGCGTGAGTCACTGCACCTGAGCCAAGTGGGTATTGTTCTATAAAATCTTGGCCAAATGGGAAACAAGAAAACCCACAGTATAGTCACCTCTTATTACAAAAGACTTCTGAGGCCCCCAGACAATATACCTTACCAACTTCTGCTCTAATCTGAAAGACCGACAGCCACTGAATGGATGTGAAGGAAGAAAAACAGACCCTAGGACACGAACCAGCAAGTCACACCCGCCTCTGCAGATGCCGTATTGGCTGAAGAAAACACTGCCACCCGTCGGGGGAGGAAACGGAATTCTATGAAGGATATTGTTAATTCTGATCCTAATTCAGGTGATCCTAATTAAACAGCTCTGCATAAACAGTGTCTTGATAAATTTTTCCTATAAGCATCAAAACGTAAACCAAATGTCAATTAAAAGTTGAAATAGCACCCATGACTGCCAAGTGTGGCCACATGCAGCTCCAACGCTTTTCTTTTACTTGACAAGTATTTCTTCCAAAATAACATTTTTAAATTATTTGCCTATGTCATTAATATCAAGGGTAAATGTTAAGGTCAAATAAATATCCCTAAAAGAAAAAGAGGCGTTAATAAGGCCTAAGAGTATTTTCTTATACACTGCATATATAGCTCATTGCATAGAAAATGTTTAAATCTATAAATACATGTATCTATAGAATCATAGGGAAAAACACACCCAATAATGGCTTGAAAACGATACAGACTCAAGCTGGAGGGCTCCTGAATAATTAATGTTTTAATATGCAGTACTACAAGACTGTAGAATGCAGATTTCAAAAGGTACCTTAACCCCATGCAAACTCCATGTCAATTGTCTTTATTTTCACATCCAGTTGTGGCAACATCAGCACAGACTCATTTGATATGAATAATCCACCCTCCTCCCACTCAAACTACCAGCATTTATTTAGATTTTATTATATGAAGGACAGTGGTATGTAAGACACGATGTACTACCTGTATAAAAATAGCAGAAATCCTGATTAAATAATTTACAGCTTTGCCTAGAACAATACTTTAGTATAAGAGAATATTATCAAATATTATTTCTGTCACTCTGGATTTTGCTAAGGCTTGGAATAGTCCATAATGAGAGCTCTAACAGAGAATTAATACAACACAGAATGCAGCATGGTGGAATGCAGAAAATCAGAAATCTGGACTAAAGAGAGCCATGTTAAACATGTTAAAGCTCTGTCTCTTTTACTTAAAAATAGTGTGACCTTACACACCTTCTCATCTGGAAAGGCACAATACCCGTAACTCAGAGGGCTGTTACAGGAGATAACGTGAATATATACATTAAAGTACTTGGTAGAATAAAAAATTAAAACAAAGGAGTGCAGCACTAGGAAACCTGTGATCAATCCGTCAATCATCCCTTGATCTGTTGATGTAAGACGTGTACCAGTGTCTAATACTCATTTGCTTCCTGGCAAGTATGGGCCAAAAAATGGGAAATACAAGACAAACCCACATACTCAAATATGTAACACAGCAGTTCTGTTTATAACTGAGTTACCTGAAGGGAAGGCAGACAGCTGGTTTGGGAAGCCACCATCATTTAAACACGGACATACAGAATCTCTGAGTTGAAACTCATCATTAGACAAGCTAATCTAGTTTCAAATGTTGAATAATACTATTCTGTAACTTATTTTTAATTTTCTGCCTTTACACAGATAGGCTTCAATATAAGAAACAGAAATTGCTGAAAGGCTGTCTGTAATTTAGCATTTTGCTGTGCGTTTCGCTACGTTCAGCCGTAGTTTCTGGAGCAATTAGCATCAACTGGCCAACCGCGGCATCAGACTGGGCGAAGACCAGTTCCGGAACAACCGCGGCGGCTTGCGGGTGACTGCCTACCAGTCACAACTGATGTATTCTGTCCTGTGGCTGGGTATTCTTTCCTGCTCGAAGTCGCTGATGTATTCTGTCTATTGGCTGGTGACTGCCTACCCCTGCTTTCCGGGGGTACAACTGATGTATTCTGTCCTGTGGCTGGGTGACTGCCTACCCTGCTCGAAGTCACAACTGATGTATTCTGTCCTGTGGCTGGGTGACTGCCTACCCTGCTCGAAGTCACAACTGATGTATTCTGTCCTGTGGCTGGGTGACTGCCTACCTGCCGAGAAGTCACAACTGATGTATTCTGTCCTGTGCCTGGGTGACTACTTTGCTCCCCTAGAAGCCACAGCTTGATAGTCTGTCCTGTGGCTGGGTGACTGCCTACCCTGCTCGAGTCGGCGATGTATTCTGTCCTGTGGCTGGGTGACTGCCTACCCTGCTCCGAAGTCACAACTGATGTATTCTGTCCTGTGCCTGGGTGACTACTTACCCTGCTCGAAGTCACAACTGATGTATTCTGTCCTGTGGCTGGGTGACTACTTACCCTGCTCGAAGTCACAACTGATGTATTCTGGAGAAAGGGAGAGGAGAAAACGTGGGAGGGCTACAGAGTCAGAGAGATTCTGTGATCTCTTCAGCCCTAAAGTTGTATGATTTTATTTTGCTTAAGGAAGAAAATGGGGACATGTGACCTATTTTCACGAAATGTATAATCTAAGTGGGAACCTAGGAAAAAAAGACAGACAACGTAAAAAGTAGAGGATATTCACAGTTGCCAAATGGTTGGCATAGAAAATAACAGTGACCACCGATTTTACAAAAGGAAAAGCTCAATCCGAGCCAAACAGATTTCACCAAAGATCGGAGTGGAAACCTTAAGAATAAGCAGGACCTCAACAGAGAGGGTGAGGGAAGGTAAACCACACCCTTCCATGACGCACCAGAAGTATCACAAACTCACAAATTCAAAGAGCGCTTTCCATATCATCTAGGCCTACCTTCTAGAGATAACCCATCCTGATACGTAATTCCAATCCTCAGTGAACTCTTCCAGGAAGAAGTAGCTTCCAATTGTACCACCGGGGCACCTTGATACCTTGTTGGAGTACTCTGATTAGAAAGCTCTTCCGGATAATTAAACAGTATTTCTGTCCTTTCTTCATCATGCTTTGTACACAAACATTTATTTGAATATGTCTCTTTAAACATGTAACATTAGGTACTAAACACAGAAACTGTAATGAAAGTCAACTTTTGAAGATAGAAGGAAGACTCTTTTCCTCTTTGATTAAGACGCTTTGAAAAAATCTGGTCGGCGAAGCCATCCCCAAACTCACCTGCTTACCCTTATAATATACCAAGTCACCTTATTTTCCACACCAAATGGCAATGTCTGATTTCGGCCCCTAAAAAAATCACTGTTTCTGCCTATTACAAAATTTAATAGAGTAGTTTATCACACTTTTTCATCACTATTAGTATCATATCTCTAACATGTTTGTTTTTTCCTCCCATGAAAGGTCCTTCTTATTTGTAATAGAAACGGCCAAATCACAATTTAAAGTTTGAGGGCAATAATCCACAATCTAAGAAAAATCAAACAAAAACTTTGAACCTGAGTTACATAACCAAAATATTTCTATTAGCAAATTTTATCTTTATGTTTCATTTCAAAACAAAAGAACAAAATATAACACCTTTAATTAAAAACCAAAAACAAGTTGGGCATGATAGCACATGTCTGCAGTCTAGGCTACTCAGGAGACTGAGGCAGGAAGATTGCTTGAGCACAGGAGTTTAAGGTCAGCCTGGGCAACATAGCAAGACCTTGTCTTCTTTTTTTTTTTTTTTTTTTTGAGCTGGAGATTCACTCTTGTTGCCCAGGCTGGAGTGCAGTGGTGCAATCTCAGCTCACTGCAACCTCCCCATCCCAGGTTCAAGAGATTCTTCTGCCTCAGCCTCCCAAGTAGCTGGGATTACAGGCGCCACCACCACACCAGGCTAATTTGTTTTTTGTATTTTTAGTAGAGACGGGGTTTCACCATGTTAGTCAGGCTGGTCTTGAACTCCTGACCTCAGATGATCCACCCACCTTGGCCTCCCAAAATGCTGGGATTACAGGCGTGAGCCACCGCGTCTGTCCAAGACCTGGTCTTCTAAAAAATTTAAAATTGAAAAAAAAAAAAAAAGAAACAGCCAAGAATGACAGTTTAAAGTATTAAGACAATAAAGTCCCACAAAACAACCGGAGTGTCCTTACTGTACCATTGAGTTAAAACGTTTTTACAGTTATTGAATTAAATTGGCTTAGAGTAAAACAAAAATTAACTCAAAAAACAATTATTGTATACGTACTGTGCTCAGAAATGTGACTGGCAATGTAAACTGACAGAACCAATGGCTTTTTAGAAAATAACAAAGTATGTCCGAACCTTTGTTAACTAGAGAATTTTCTCCCAGCACACCCTATTTCCAAGTGTGTGCGGAAAATCTTCTGGCTCACAAATGGTAATTCAGGGCTTGGCAAATAAAGGCCCAGAGGCCAAAACGGGCCCACCACCTGCTTAGTCTGCAAGCTAAGGATGTTTTCTTAAATTTTTAATTGGTTGGAGGGAAATAGAATATTTTTGAATACGTGAAAATTACATGAAAATCAAAGTTCAGTGTCACTGTTTCTTTGGTATACAGCACACCCATTCATTTATGTATTGTACATGGGGCCTTTCAGGCTACAGTGGCAGAGCTGTTACCACGATAAGCACGTGAGGTAATGCATATGTTAATTTGCTCCGTTTAGCCACTCCACAATATATACATATTTCAAAACATCACAGTGTACATGATAAATATATAATTTTTATTTGCCAATTTAAAATAATTTTTTTAAAGAAGCAGCTACCACAGAAACCATAAGTAGCATTCTCTTTACACACTACAAATTGTCATGAGGCCGTTGTAATTCACTTTTGTCTCCTGTCTGGAAAGCCTAAATATTCATCATGTGAGTTTTTAAAGAAAAATTTTCTTAAAACCTGGAATAATTCATATAGCCATTCATCATTCCTTGAAGAACTTGAAGAACTTAGTATAATGGCAGTCGCTATGAGTCAGAGCTATCAAGTAACTTACTAGATTTCTTGAATTCTATCATGATATTAGTGTTTCTTTTTGTCAAGTCTCATATATTTATAGAATGTATTAATTTTAAAAAATATATATCTGGGCCAGCTGTAGTGGCTTTAGTCTGTCATCCTAGCCCTCTAGGAGGCCAAGGTAGGATCACTTGAGCCCAGGACTTCAAGACCAGCCTGGGCAACACAGCAAGACCCTGTCTCTACAAAAGTAAAACAAAATATTAGCAAGGCATGGTGGCATGTACTTGTAGTCCCAGCTAGGCAGGAGAATCACTTAAGCCTAGGAGTTCAAGGCTACAGTGAGCTATGATCACACGACTGCACTCTAGCCTGGGTGACAGAGCAAGATCCTATCTTTAAAAATAATTTTTTAATGAAATGAAATAAATAAAACATAAAAACATTTATCAAAGTGTGCTCCACAAAACGGAAAAGGGATACTGTTTTCTCACATTCCTTCAATCAGTCAAAAATCAGAGACCTACTGCATACGATGAAGGTTAAGAGGAATTCAAAATAAATAAGATGTAACTCCTAGCTCCATGTAATCGCATTCTAGTAGAGAGACACAGTACTCTAGTAGAGATTGTTGCCACTAAAGGAAAAGCCAAAGCAATGACGGTAACCTTTGCCATTTCATAATGTCATACAGACACTTAAAAATATCACCTCTGTCTGCATTAATGGCAAGTTATACACTCATATACATAAAGCAACAAGGCTTGACAAACACATTTATCCATCAATACTTTCAAGCAAAGCATCAGCCTTACATAGGCAATTAACCTCCATCAACACAGGTATAAATAAAAATGCTGATTAAGAACTTACTAATTATCCTTCCCAACGGCAGAAGTTTAGCTGGCATCTGGTTTTTAACTATGATAAATATACACCAACTCATCATAGGTTATTAACATATAAGTGAAAAGAAATATTTAACCAAATGGCTATAAATGAAGAATAGGATAAATAAATATCATCATTAAAAATCCAAACAATGAGTTACTTTGTTTGAAAGCCCGAGTGTCCTACAAACATCACTTTCTTTGAAGGTAAAAAAATATTTCTGAGAATAATTGTCTCCTTAATCAACTTCGAGATCAATCTGTTGTAATAAAGACAAAATATATAAATCATAGATGCATGACACCATTTCATAATTAGAATGCCAGGATCTGCCGGCAGTTAAGCATCTTAGCTGTTTGCCTGCTTTACTTAACACCAGAAGAGAAGTATAATCCCAACAGCTAAGTATTCTAGCAGCTGTTGTGAGCAAAGCAGAGAGACGTGGCATGTAGCAGTTACTGCCACACATATAGACACAAGCACCCCGGTGACTGGAGGTTAGCAATCCTGGTGTGTCTGCTCGCTTTTAGTGTTAAATATTTAATGGCATATTTTTCCTTAATGGAACCCAGGCACATCTGATCAGTCACTGGGATCATTTAGTAATGCAGTCAAAGTTATCATACCGCCATTTCACATCAATTTTGTAATTAGATAATCCATCACTTTATTAATTCAAAAGATTGCTTTCTTTACTACTTTATAGCAGGCTACAGTACTGAAACCCAACAGAGCTCATCAACAAAAAAGGCTCTAAAATCGGGTCCTACGTGAACTTGAAACCCTCCAGTGACAAACATACACACACTCCTGACCTTTCAAAACAACAGAGGTGATACGCTTCCCACAAATTAGCCCACCAACAACAGTGAAGTAATAGAGCACCAGTGTATCCAGAATGGGATGGTTAACAGGACTGAAAATTTAAGATTAAAAACTGAATATAATATGATCAACTTTGTTCTCGCTTTTTATTGAGGTACACTGTTCACCAGAGGATGAAAAAGATACATGAAAAAGTTATTTAGTAATTTTTCCTCCATGCTGATTTATATACTTCACTAAAATTATGAGGGAGGTTATAGCAGAATATCACATCCATTATTTATGATCACTCTAAATGTAAAGGCACATACCGGCCAAACGCAAGCATGTAATCTGGAATATAATATCATGATTTTCTCTTGCCTTATTTCTAACATACCACAAAATATTAAATCACGATTTCTTATTATATTATGAATTAGTAAGATTCTTGTTTTAACACCTTCTCCACTGCTTCCCCAATTAAAAAAAAGATTCTCCAATGAAAAAGAATTTACTCAGAATGAAACTGTAAAATTTAAACATCATAGTACCAAAAATACCCTCTAAAATACTCACTTTCCAATCTATGCAACCAGTGCATATTGCAAAACCAGCTACAGCTAATATAATTAAAAATTAGATTTTGGAAAAGCAAGCTCTGGAGGTCACATACGTGCCCTAAAGAACAAAAATAACATGCTACCAGGAGAATTATTAATTTGTTTGAAAAGAAAGACGGAGGGAACCTCTTCTCAAACAGATGTGGAATTTCTAATAAAAAAATTCTGTGGCCGTTGCACAACATTATAAAGTTCAACAGTACTTTGCAGAGCTCCAGAAACACTAACAATGACATATGTTTTGTGGTCAGGAAGGTCATTTTCATTCTTGTTGCTGCCAATCTAATGTCTGTTTTTGAAACATTCTATGCAACTAGTCTATTTTCTATGTACCACATTTCTAATCAGCCTGTCAAATACATTTTTAGAAAAGAAAGTTATAAACCCAGAAAAAAAAAATTATATATTTTTCTAGAACCCGGTACAATAATCCCTAAAGTCTTTTATGTGCATAAAAAATAATCTCAAAACAAATTCTACTGAAATTGAGACTATCAATAACCATTGCCAATAATTATCAATGGACATTTTAAGGGATAGAATAGAGAAATACAATATGTTCCATGTCATTTCAATTAATTAAAACATGACAACTAAAGCATCCTTAACTCCATCCTTTTAAGACGCATGTGTGAGAAAGATTTTGGTCATCAAGGGAAGTCTACGTTTACCTTTCCTACATGAAATCCCAAGAAACTACTTCGATGTTATGGAGTTGCTATGAACGTTGGCAACAGTAAACGATTTCTGTCCACAATGGCTATGACTGAAATCAAGCCAGTTACTCGGGAAAAGATATCACTGCCTGTTTGCAAAATTTCTTCTCAACAAAACAGGTAATTCTCAGTATCTCAAGAGACACCAACACTGGGCACAACTGTGTACAACCATCTGAGACTCTGGTTTACAATCAGTTGCAGACTGTACTCTTGGCTAGATGACAGCACAGGGAGACATAAAACACTGAAGTTCTATAATCCAATAAACATAAAGCCGGGAGGTGGGAGCAACAGTAGTAGAAATGAATAATATGTGTCAGACACTACTAAGTACCTTATAGTTGATCCTCATTGAGATCTATGAAGTAAATATTAGTATTTCCATTTACAGAAAAGAAAATTGAGATGGAGAGCATTTCATTTACTTGACTGAGGAAAACGACCTAACCATCATATTATTCAGCCTCCCATTTAAATTTGGCCTCTTTCTAACTGTAATTTTTGTTTGTTTTGAGTTGGGGTCTCACTCTGTCACCCAAGCTGGAGTGCAGTAGCGCAATCATGGTTCTCTGCAGTCTCAAACTCTTGGGCTCAAGCAATCCTCCCATCTCAGCACACCAAGCAGCTGTCTAATTGTAATTTTCTGACTTTCAAAGCATATTATTTATGCTTAAGAGTATATACATTTTCTATATTCATAGCAAATGTTTAGGACCCAATCAGTACACTGAATCACAGCATTTGTCAGGCCATGATAAATCTTTTTGAGACAGTCTCACTTTGTAGTCCAGGCTGGAGTGCAGTGGTGAGATCACAGCTCACCGCAGCCTCGACTTCCTAGGCTCAAGCAATCCTCCCACCTCAGCCTCCCAAGTAGCAGGAACTACGGGTGTGTACCACCACGCGCTCAGCTAATTTGATGGCATCTCGCTATGTTGCCCAGGCTGGTCTCGAACTCCTGGGCTCAAATGATCCTCCCGCCTCAGCATACCAAAGTGCTAGGATTACAGGAATGAGCCACTGCGCCTGAACAATAAATCCATTTCAAAACCTAACAGGTGCTGGGTGGGGTGGCTCACGCCAGTAATCCCAGCACTTTCAGAGGCCAAGGTGGGCAGATCACTTGAGATCAGGAGTTTGAGATCAGCCTGGCCAACACGGCAAAATCCCCATCTCTGCTAAAAATACAAAAATTAGCCAGGCGTGGTGGTGCGCGCCTGTAATCCCAACTACTCAGGAGGCTGAGGCACAAGAATCACTTGACAGCCAGGGGGCAGAGGTGCAGTGAGCCGAGATCATGCACTACACTCCAGCCCAAGCAACAGGGTGAGACCCTATTCCCAAAAGGGGAAAAAAAAAAAAAAATCTCAAAGGAAATTTTGTTTGAAAATGGAAGTGGGGACTAAAAAAAAAACGTGTGCAGTAGAGAGGAGAAACGGCTCACAGAGATGGAGACATACATCTTCTCATCTCTAAACAATGTGAAAAAGAGTCAGCAGAAATGAAATTGGCCTTTATTTCTTATGAGCATATAAATAATGACATCTCCTGTGTTTATCTGTATAGCCCCGGTGCAATTCCTACCCTTTGAACACCTTCATTTGCTGTTGGTAGTTAATCTTGCGCCAGTTCGGATCTGCCTTTGATACGCCTGATACGCACGTCTGACCACCCCATTTCGATACACGCCCCATTACGCCTTTATTACGCCCCAATACGCAGCACATTACGCCTGGAATGCCTTTATTACGCCTGATACGCCTGATACACTGATACGCCTGACCACGCCTGGCCTTTGTTACTTTATTACTTTATTACGCTGATACTTTATTACTGGGTCCTGTTACGTCACTGATACCACCCCGATACGCCGCGGAACGTGATCTCAGGTTTTGAAACGCTGTGCTTAGCGATGGGCGCAGGTCAGTTTGTCTGGCTTATCCGTCCGCCGGTTAAATCATCAATCACATCATCGCAGAAACTCTGGGAGTATCCCTACCCTCACTTTCTATGACATTCAGTACAAAACAAACATTTTAAACATCAAGCACTTATTCTAACTCTACTATAATTACTAAATATAACTGAGATCTGTATTCCACAGGTGACAACTTCCTTTGGAAACCTTCTCCAGGGGGAGGCTGGCGTGGCTCCTCTGGGAGGTTGGAGGAACCAACACCCTCGCCGCAAGTGGCATTTCACAGGGCAGCATGCCACTGTTTCCCAACCATCCTGCGGCTTTTTTGGAAATGGATGTCGGTTCTACTTCTGATCTGAGGTTCCCCTTGATACCCACCCCTAGAAAAATTCCTCCTTCCTATGGCTCATGTGACTCAGTTTTTACAGCCAGGCGACGAATTCATAAGTGGACAGGATATATTTATACAGAAAACTCCACAATCAAACCCCAATTGCTATTCGGGTGCGTGTGTATTAACACTGGTGCTAAGAGTCAGAGTCAGACTAACGCGGTGAAGTGCAGTGAAAGGGCGAGATATCTGGGAAGGCCGGAAAATGACACAAAGGGTCTCAAAATCGGCGAACGGTACCAGAGTAATTAAAGGCTTCGCGCAGCGGATGCCACGTTCAGTATTACGCGAGAGAACCTGGTCCAGGCAGAACACACCATTTTCGTAGAAACTCCAGTGTTCAAAATGCAAGCTGCCAACTTTTCAGGCATTAATCACGAGTTTCCATTAGAAAAAGCCATCAGCTCACCAGACAACGAAATACGCTCTCAGGATTAAGAACGGTCTCATCCTCCCCGACTCCTTACCTTTCGGGAAAAGTGCAAGTTTGATAAAGATATGCATGTTCTTCAAGTAAGACTTTTTTTTTTTTTTTTGAGCGGGTCTGCAGCTCCTGTCGCCAGGCTGCGGAGGCAATGACCGGATCTCAATCACTGCAAGCTCCAGCCCGGGTTCCGCCCGTTCTCCTGCCTGCTCAGCCTCGGTAGCTGGGACTACGGTAGCCGCCACCTCGGCGGGCTAGTTTTTGTATTTTGGTAGAGCGGGTTTCACGTGTTAGCCAGGGCCGGTCTCGATCTCCTGACCTGGTGATCCACCGCCTGCGGCTCCCCAGTGCTGGGATTACAAGCGTGAGCCACGGCGCCCGGCCTTCAAGTAAGACTTTTGACCTGATGAAGTTTTCTGCCTTGACAGACAATTTTGAGATTTAGAATTAGTCACATACTTCTACAACCCTGTATCAAGAGGACTTTGTACACACTAGACCTGCAAATAAACAAATAAAAGTCTGCTGAGTTTGCTAAGCAAATTCAAATCCAACTAACAAACACCTCTCAGCGGGGCAAGAGACTTAATAAGAAAAGACTAATTCTAATGAAGGTGTAAAACTCCAAACAAAGAGAAAGAACATCTGCGTGAACTGTATTTAAAATGACAGATATAGAATGAGTCTGAAAATTAGGGAAACCAGCTGATAGAAACATGAAGATTCATTCCACTAGTCCTTCTATTTGTGTGTGTGTTTGAAAACGTCCATAATTTAAAAATCAAAAAAATTAAGACATAAGCAAGTTTAGAAAAGCTCTCAGAATTCCATATGCCTTCAATGACAATCAGAAGGGCTAAAACTGGCCGGGCGCAGTGGCTCATGCCTGTAATCCCAGCACATTGGGAGGCTGAGTCCGGCGGATCATCCGAGGTCAGGAGATAAATTTTGTATTTTGTAAAAATACCAAAAAAAAAAATTTTTTTTAAATACAAAAATTAGCCGGTGTGGTAGCAGGCGCCTGTAATCCCAGCTCCTTGGGAGGCTGAGGCAGGAGAATCACTTGAGCCTGGGAGGTGGAGGTTGCAGTGAGCCGATGTTGTGCCATTGCACTCCAGCCTGGGCAACAAGAGTGAAAACTCCGTCTCAAAAAAAAAAAGACGGGCTAAAACATAAGCTTAGTACGTCTATTATCTGCACAGAACCTGAATGAATGTAAATGAGAGGAACCAAAAGAAAACCATAAAACAAGATCTTGTTTATTGAGGCCAGGTAAAGCCAGGCTTGTTGACAGCATAAATTCAGAAGTCAGCAGCTTCCTCCGTATGTACAAACTGCCAGTCAGGGATAGTTGCATGTTGACCTGCTTTCCACAGCCTAATGAACTGACTTTTGAATTTACGCTGTGAAGAAGGCTGACTTTACCTGACCTCAATAAAGAAAACCCTGTTTGATCTTGTTTTTCTGTGATGCCCATTTCTTCTCTTTGATTAATTAATTTTATATCAAAGTAAAATGAGGAGAGGAGCAGTAGACTGGGATAAAAATCTCTGCCCAGGGATCTTGACCCAGTTCCCATGTGCTTGATGTGATTTGTACCATCACACACCATCAACATCCTGATCTCAGTGACTCATCCCTGAAAGCTGCAGGATCCATTTAGGTTAATTTAGGATCTTTCATGAACAAGGAAGGAGAAGGAGTCAGGGGGCGGGAAGGAGGGAGAAGAAGTTGCGGGGCGAGAAGGAAGGAGAAGGAGCTGGGGGACGAGAAGGAAGGAGAAGGAGTAGGGGGGTGGGAAGGAGGGAGAAGGAGTCGGGGGGGCGGGCAGGAGGGAGAAGGAGTCGGGGGGCGGGCAGGAGGGGAGTGATTTCTTCTAAGGACAAATTTATAAGCAGAAAAATACAAATTAAAAACATTAACAAAACTTTCACCAGGAAGTACAGAAGCCATAGGCTATTGGTTGCTTTCCTCTGATTACTAACCCATATTTTAATGCAGAAATCACACATCTAAGGCCAATGATGCCCCAAAATCTCAAAACTGCATATGTTCTACTTTTCTAGCAATAACAAATACTATGTGAGAAGGGTAAGCACAGTATTAAAAACTGGTCCACTTAATCACAGCAACAGAATTTACCCCCATACAACATGGAGAAAATTTCATTATAAAATACATGAGACTAAAATCTTTAGAAAGAAGAACTGGGATAGTAATTCACATTTTATATGTAGCAATAGAAAGTATTTTAAAATATTTTTCATGGATATTAATAACATCAGTAATTATCAGTAGAACATTTTCCAACAATAGAAATAATTACCACAGAATAGCCACAAACTTAACACTAGCAATGAGGTAATAATCATCACAAGGTATATTTTTGTCTTTCAGTAGGTGATCATGTTGTAGTGTTTAACAAGAAAAGAGCCTTGTGCACTGTACACGATACTTCTATAGGTTATAATTTTCAGAAGCATATGAAATACATGAGGAAGTTTTCAGATGCACTGTAAGTAACCAATAAATTTTGAAATCAATTTTAAATTATAGATAAACCAGAATATCTAAGATGACATTAATCAGAAAATCATAAAAATGTACCATACAGAATAAAAATACGTTTGAGAAAACCTAGAATCAATCTCCAGCAATCAAACCAATTACATTTAATTTTTCAGAAAACAGTAAATTTTAAAACATGTCTTAAAATATTAATGGCATAAATCTATCTTTAAATGTGTGCTTACAAATTACAAAATAAGTGGCAAAATTGTCAAAAGTAAAGTTTTACTTGTTATTAAATTGTGATCAACATTAAAACAAATGCAAACCCACGATATGAGAAAGGAGGACAGCAGATCCATAGCAGTGAGGGGAATGTTTCTGTCATCCCTATCCCAGGGTAAACATCAAGAATCAATCATTTCATACCTATGGGCTCGTGAAGAAAAGAAAAAAAAAAAAAGAATCAATCATCGCGCTCTTCCTCCGTAGGCCAAGATAAACCCTTGGAATCATTTTTTTAAAAAAACTTCAGGAGGCTGGGCGTGGTAGTTCACCCCTCTAATCCCAGGACTTTGGGAGGCCAAGGTGGGCGGATCACCTGAGGTCAGGAGTTCAAGACCAGCCTAGGCAACATGGTGAAACCTCGTCTCTACAAACAACAAAAAAAATTAGCTGGGCATGGTGGCTCACGCCTGTAATCCCAGCTACTCAGAATGCTGAGGCATGAGACTCGCTTGATTCTGGGAGGTGGAGATTGCAGTGAGCCAAGATCGTGCCACTACATTCAAGCCTGGGCGACAGAGCGAGACTCTGCCTTAAAACAAAAAAGAAAAGAAAAGAAATGGATTTCAATAAATTTTTCTTTTCAAAGACAGGCTCTATGCTTAAACCACCACCGTAAAGCTCAATGAATGCAATGCAATGGCAAACAAGTCCATTCACAAGAAATAATGGGATATGCTATTTTCTTCTGAGAAAAGAAAGCATCCTCTTTCTTCCAAGGGTACACTTTGAATGAGAACTGACAATGAATATACTCAGGCAATAACAAGAATATTAATAAAACAGAAAAATTCATACCCTTTTCAATGCACACAATACATTCTCTCATTCTCTACTCACTATGATAAGGGAGTAATATAAGGCATTAAGGGTCTTGAATTTCCTGTCAAGATTCTCGACATTTTTGTAACCAATGACAAAATAAGGAGCGAATGGTTATGTATGGAATTAGCAAAGAGAGCAAACTTAACACTTACTTTTGCAAAGGCTTCAAAAAGGTCAAAGGCAGGTGGCAGCTGAGAGGCATCCTGTATTTCTTCTCTCATGAAATGTTGAAATGTCATTACAAGTTGCCTGAGGCCCTCTTTCTTATCTTCAGTCAGTTTGTTAATATCTTTTTTAAAGAGAAAATAAATAGCACAATCTCAAAGTAAACTTTTAAAGGATAATTTTCAAGTGTTCAATGCTGGCTGTTAAACCAAATATTTCCTACCTTACATTGGATTCTGACAAAGAGCAAATACATATTGTTTTATCTTTTGCCAACTAAAAATGATGCATATATTATCAATTAAATTCTGCCAAATTTTGTCTGCAGCATAAGATCAAACACCTATCAAAACGTAAGTGTGCATATATATGAAAAAAGCATTAAAACCAAAATCAGTAAGCTTGTGTGTTACCAGATTTTCTATATCATTCTGTACACACATACAAACAATTATAAGTTCATATTAAGTCAGTAAAGTTAAGCAGACTTTTCCATGAAATAATTTACAACTAGGTCATGACTAAACTAATAAATAGCATCACCTCTAAGGTAAAAAGACAGAAAATGAGAACTAAAAAGTTCAGATAAAGTTCAAATAGGTTAAATTTGTCATGTGGTTAGTACAGCATGAATAGAACAGGGATCAAGCAAAGCAATGTCAACTTCAAGTTATCTGAGCTGAATAAACAAGATAAAGGAGCCCGGCACAGTGGCTCATGCCTGTAACCCCAGCACTTTGGGAGGCTGAGGCAGGCAGATCACTTGAGATCAGGAGTTCAAGACCAGTCCGGCCAACGTGGTGAAATCCCATCTCTACCAAAAATACAAAAATTAGCCGGGCGTGGTGGTACGTGCCTATAATCCCAGCTACTCAGGAGGCTGAGGCAGGAGAATCACTTGAACCCAGGAGGTGGAGGTTGCAGTGAGCCAACATCACACCACTGCACTCCAGCCTGGACAAAAAGAGAGACTCCATGTCCAAAAAAAAAAAAACAAAGACAAAAAACAAGATATGATGTGGCATCACCCCAAACAGAAGGAGATGGTTCTAAAACAAAAGAAGAAAAAAAAAGTTCTGAAGCCAATACTACCCCCTTTAAATATCATTTTCAATTATACCACAAATGGGGTGTTAAGGTTAAAAGTATGTAACAGGTCAATCACTAACGTTTGGGAGTATTTCACTTAAGGTCATGTGTATGACACTATTACTGAGAAGGGCTAATGTGAAGAGTAAAACCCATGGTAACAGATGTTAATTATCTAGCAGTAAAATATAACAAGAAAATCTGAATACTTTGCTGTCTTTTAAAACTTGAAAAGATACATCAAGTTGAACTATAGCATAACTCTGTTGCTTATGCCTATGCATATTCTTTAGATTACTTATTTGACAGAATAATTAACCCAATGATTTCTTAGACAATAATTTATTATCATGGGAACTTAGGATCCCACAACCTTATATAAGTCTGTACTAGTTCATCTTCTTGTCTCCATCGAGAAGAATTGAACTGTGCAGCAAATTTACTCTATGTGCCCGGGCTAGTTTTGAGTTGAAATCACTTACAACCTCAATGAAAAGGATCTGTGCCAATATAAAAGCAAAATGAAGCCTACCTTTGCTTAACACTCAGATATGGGAAGCTTTTTAAGTGATCCCAAGAAGGTGGCTACCTACCTGGTAGTTTCGGAGAACGATGCTCCACACCACCATGGAGACTGAGTCATCTGTACCTTTTACCTTCCTTAACATCTAAAAGATCAGTAACCCTAAAAGCTCCGTGGAATCCCCCTGTTCACTAAATCACTCTTCTCTGACATCAAAAAGAAACCAGAACAGGAAATTAAGAGAGAGAAGAAGGGAAACAGGAAGGAAAAAAAACAAGAAAAATGATTTCGTTGGCCGGGCGTGGTGGCTCACGCCTGTAATCTCAGCAGTTTGGGAGGCCGAGACGGGCGGATCACGAGGTCAGGAGATCGAGACCATCCTGGCTAACACGGTGAAACCCCGTCTGTACTAAAAATACAAAAAAATTAGCCGGGTGTGGTGGTGGGCGCCTGTAGTCCCAGCTACTCAGGAGGCTGAGGCAGGAGAATGGCGTGAACCCGGGAGACAGAGGTTGCAGTGAGCTGAGATCACACCACCGCACTCCAGCCTGGGCGACAGAGCAAGACAGTCTCACAAAAAAAAAAAAAAAAAAGATTTTGTCAACTGGACTAATGGTTACACTACCCCATCTAACCTGAACATCTTTATGGCGCTTTACTAACCCCTATCAGGACAGAGCTACTCCGTGATAAGTGGAATAAACCAGCGTGACAGTTGGTTATATATAAATCTTGTTAGGTTTGCATCACATTATAAAGAAACAGAAAAACAAAGTTAAAAATAAATTCGTTCACCAACTCAGCAAACAAATCATAGAAATTTTTTTAAAGATGCTGATAGACAATCACTTACTTGACTCCAGATCATAAAATGAGTAAAGCTTCTCTGATTCTGAAGGCGTTCCATCCATCTGTGAAGGAAAGGGGAAAAACGCCAATAAAAATTTCAAGTGTTCCAATATATAAACAAATATGTTTGAGTACCTTTATATATTTAAAGGGAAGTCTATCAAAAAGAACATTTTCTATATATTCTTTCTATTCATCATTCTAATTAGACCGAATTAATCAACAACTTTAAAATAAAAATCTAACTTGTATCTTCACTCAACAGTTTAATCTCCAAATGCAAAACTGTTGTACAAGAAGTTCCCATATTTTTATATTCGTAAAACTCTCTATAAAATTGTATACTGGCCAAGAGTCAGTAAACAATAGGAAAAGGTGGGGCATGGGAGCTCACACCTATAATTCCCCAGTACTTTGGGAGGCCACGGCAGGCAGATTGCTTTAACCCAGAAGTCCAAGGCCAGCCTGGGCAACATGGCAAAACCCTATGCCTACAAAACATACAGAAATTAGCCAGGCATGGTGGCCTGCACCTGTAGTCCCAGCTACTCAGCAGGCTGAGGAGGGAGAATCACTTGAGCCCAGCAGTTCAAGCTTGCAATGAGCTGTGATTATGCTACTATACTCCAGCCCGGGTAACAGACCAAGTCCCTGTCTCAAAAAAGAAAAAAAAGGGAAGAACAAATTGGGAGCCTATAATAATTTGAGAAAGATATTCACGCTAAAGACGGGTGGAAAAATCTGAAAGGCTTCACCACAGCAGGATTTCACAGAGTTTACTATTTTGCCACTTATGAAAAAGGGCCGAAGAAATCACTTCAATGAATTCTAGGAAAAAAAAGATAAGTACTCTTCCAGTTCATGCAAATTATCTATGCATGTCTTTCTTGAAGAGGCAAGTAGAAAATGACATACTTGCCCTGTGCATTAGTTCACAATACCCAAGTTATAACGGCAATGTAACAGAGATTACTGCCATCTCATATCGCAAATACAGAACCTCCTCCATCTTTATTCCCACAAGAAGACAGCAGGGCCTTCAAAGACAGGCTGTGCATTTCTTCACTGCTACGGATTCCGTTATTAACAGGAAAAGAACAAATTTTTTTGTCTTAAGACATTCCCTGGAATAATCTACCTTCTACCTTAACATGGGGTTAATTTCAGACTTAAATAGGAATAACACAGGCATACCTCATTTTCTCATACTTCACTTTATCGTGCTTTTCAGACATTACACTGAAGATTTACATCATCGAGCAAGTCTATCGATGCCATTTTTCTAACAACATGTGCACACTTTGTGTCTATGTGTGACATTTTGGAATTCTCACAGTATTTCAAACTTTTTCTTATTATTATACCTGTTACTGTGACCTGTGATCAGAGATCTTTAATGTTACTACTGTAATTGTTTTGGGGTACCACAAACCATCCCCATATAAGACCACAAACTTAATCAATAAACGTTGTGTGTGTTCTCACTGCTCTGCCGACCAGCTCTTCCCACTGTCTGACTATTCCCCTATCTCTTCCCTCTCCTCAGGCCTCTGTATTCTCTGACACAGCAATATTGAAATTAGGCCAATTAATAACTTTACAATGACCTGTAAGTGAAAGGATGAGTCGCACATTTCTCATTTGAAATCAAAAGCCAGAAATGAGTAAGCTTAGTGAGAAAGAAATACTGAAAGCTGGTAATAGACCGTAAGTCAGGCCTCTTGCACCAAACAGCCAAGTTGTCAATACAAGGGAGCGTTCTGAAAGAAAATGAAAAAGCTACTCCCATGAACACATGAGTGATAAGAACGCACGACAGTCTTATTGCTGATCTAGAGAAAGTCTGAGTGGCCTGGATGGAAGACCAAAACAGCCACAATATTCCCGTGAGCCAAAGCCTAATCCAGGGGAAAGCCCTAACTTGCTTTAATTCTAGGAAGGCTCAGAGAGGGGAGAAAACTGCAGAAGAAATGCTAGAAGTTAACAGAGGTTGGTTCACAAGGTTTAAGGAAAGAAGCCATCTCCATAACATAAAAGCACAAGGTGGCCACGTGCGGTGGCTCACGCCCATAATCTCAGCACCTTGGGAGGCCAAGGCAGGCAGATCACCTGAGGTCAGGAGCTCGAGACCAGCCTGGCCAACATGGTAAAACCCTGTCTCTACTAAAAGTACAAAAAAATTAGCCAGATGTGGTGGTGGGCGCCTTTAGTCCCAGCTACTCAGGAGGCTGAGGCAGGAGAATCACTTGAGCCTAAGAGGCAGAGGTTGCAGTGAGCCAAGATCACGCCACTGCACCCCAGCCTGGGTGACAGAGCAAGACTCCATCTCAAAACATACATACATACATGCATACATGCATAATCTAAAAAAGTGCAAGGTGAAGCAGCAAGTGCTATATAGAAGCTGCAGCAAATGATCCAGGAGACCTGACAAAAATAACTGAATTTGGCTACACTAAACAACAGATTTTTAATGTAGATGAAACAGTCTTATATTGGAAGATGTCATTTAGGACTTTCATAGCTAGAGAGAATTCGATACCTGGCTTCAAAGAACAAGTGGACTTTTTTTTTACTGTTATTATACTTTAAGTTCTAGGGTACATGTGCACAACTTACAGGTTTCCTACATATGTATACATGGGCCATGCTGGTGTGCTGCACCCATTAACTCATCATTTACATTAGGTATATCTCCTAATGCTATTCCTCCCCCTTCCCCCAACCCCACGACAGGCCCTGGTGTGTGATGTTCCCCTTCCTGTGTCCAAGTGTTCTCATTGTTCAATTCCCACCTATGAGTGAGAACATGTGGTGTTTGGTTTTTTGTCCTTGTGATAGTTTGCTGACAATGGTGGTTTCCAGCTTCATCCATGTCCCTACAAAGGACATGAACTCATCCTTTTTATGGTTGCGTAGTATTCCATGGTATACATGTGCCACATTTTCCTAATCCAGTCTGTCATTGATGGACATTTGGGTTGGTTCCGTTTTTGCTATTGTGGATAGTGCCGCAATAAACATACGTGTGCATGTGTTTTTATAGCAGCATGATTTATAATCCTTTGGGTATATACCCAGTAACGGCAAGTGGACTTTTTTTAGGGACTAATGCAGCTGGGGACTTTAGGTTGAAGCCAGGGCTCATTACCATTCCTAAAATGCTAGGCCCCTTACTATTTGTGGTAAATCTACTTCGCCTGTGCTCTACCAATGGAACGACAAAGCGTAGATGACAGCACGTCTGTTACAGCATGGTTTACTGAATATTTTAAGTCCACGGTTGAGATTTACTGCTCAGTAAAAAAGATTCCCTTTAAAATGTTACTGCCCATTGACAATGCATCTGGTCACTCAATAGCTCTAACAGAGATATTTAAAAACTCAAATGTTGTTTTCATGCCTGCTAACATGACTGTCATGCTACAGCCCATGAATCAGGGAATCATTTTGACTTTCAAGTTTTATTTTAAAACTATATTCCATTAGGCTATAGCTGCCACAAATATTGATTCCTCTCATGGATCTGGACAAAGTAAATTTTAAAACCTTCTGTAAATGATTCACAATTCTAAATGCCATTAAGAATATTTGTAAATCATGGGAAGTCAAAACATCAACATGAACCGGAGTTCAGAAGAACTTGATTCCAACCTTCGTGGATAACACTGAGGGGTCAAGACTTCAGTAGAGGAAGTAATTGTTGATGTGATGGAAAGAAAAAAGGAACTGAAACAGAGAAAGAAACTGTAGATGTGATGGAAAGAACAAAGGAACTGGAATCAAGACGAAAATCTAGGAAATACCTTTCTACACATGAGTCCTGGGAAAGAATTTATGACTTAAGTCCTCAAAAGCAATTGCAACAAAAACAAAATTGACAAGTCGGACCTAATTAAACTAAAGAGCTCCCACACAGCAAAAGAAACTTGCAACAGATAAACAGACAACTTACAGAATCAAAGAAAATATTCACAAACTATGCAGCCAACAGAGGTCTAATATCCAGAATCTATAAGGAACTTAAGCAATTCACCGAGTAAAAAACAAACAACCTCATTAAAAAGTGGACAAAGGGCCACGACAGTGGCTCACACCTATATAATCCCAGCACTTTGGGAGGCCAAGGTGGGAGAATTTCTTGAGCCCAGGAGTTTAAGACTGGTCTGGGAAACATGATGAAATTTCGTCTTTCCAAAAAAAAAAAAAAAAAAAAAAGGAAAAAACACAAAAACTAGTTGGGCGTGGTGGCGGGCACCTGTGGTCCCAGCTATTCGGAAAGCTGAGGTAGGAGGATTGCTTGAGCCCCAGAGGTTGAGGCTGCAGTGAGCCATGATCACGCCACTGCACTCCAGCCTGGGGCAACAGAGTGAGACCCTGTCTCAAAAAGTAAAAATAAAAAGTGGGCAAAGGACAAGAACAGACACTTCTCAAAAGACGACATACGAGTAGCCAAAAAACAGAGGAAATGTGCTCTCCGTTACTAATCATCAGAGAAGTGTAAATCAAAACCACAACGAGACACCATCTCATACCAGTGAGAGTGCCTATTATTGAATCAAAAAATAACACAGGGACAGGCGCGGTGGCTCACGCCTGTAATCCCAGCACTTTGGGAGGCTGAGACGGGTGGATCACGAGGTCAG
This sequence comes from Papio anubis, assembly GCF_008728515.1. Classification (NCBI taxonomy): domain Eukaryota; kingdom Metazoa; phylum Chordata; class Mammalia; order Primates; family Cercopithecidae; genus Papio; species Papio anubis. The sequence continues at coordinate 215,812,633 of NC_044976.1, forward strand.
GAGATCGAGACCATCCTGGCTCACACTGTGAAACTCCGTCTCTACTAAAAATACAAAAAACTAGCTGGGTGAGGTGGCAGGTGCCTGTGGTCCCAGCTACACGGGAGGCTGAGGCAGGAGAATGGTGTGAACCCGGGAGGCGGAGCTTGCAGTGAGTGGAAATCGTGCCACTGCACTCCAGCCTGGGGGACAGAGCGAGACTCCGTCTCAAAAAATAAATAAATAAATAAATAACACAGGCTGGCGAGGCTGCAGAGAAAAGGGAACACTTATCAACTGTCCGTGGGAATGTCATCTAATTCAGCCGCTGTGGAAAGCAGTTCGGAGATTTCTCAGAGAGTTACCATTCAACTCAGCAATCCCATTATTGGGTATATATCCAAAGGAAAATACGTCACTACCAAAAAGATGCATGTACTCATACGTTCATCACAGTGCTTTTCACAATAGCAAAGGCATGGAATCAATCTAGGTGCCCATTAACAGTAAAATGGATAAAGAAAATGTGATACATAAACACTATGAAATATTATGCAACCATTAAAAAGAGTGAAGTCATGTCTTTTGGAGCAATATGAATGCAGTTGGAGGGCATTATCCTAAGTGAATTAACATAGAAACAGAAAACCAAATACCACAGGTTTTCACTTACAACTGAGAGCTAAATACTGGGTGGACATGGACACAAAGATGGGAATAACAGACACTGGGGGATGCAAGGGGCAGGTAAGGAGCAGGAAGTGGGCAAGGGATGAAAAGCTAGCTACGGGCACCATGCTCACTACCTCGGTGATGGCATCCATCATACCCCAAACCTCAGCCTCATGCAATACACCCATGCAACAAATCTGCACATGTACCCCTGAATCTAAAACAGAAGCTGAAACGTTTTGTAAAACAGAGAGAAGCAGAACCTGAAGAAGTAACTGATTTTCTGCAACCTCATGATAAAACTTGAAAAGATGAGGAGTTGCTTCTTATGAATGAACAAAGAAAGTGGTTTCTTGAGATGGAACCTACTCCGGGTGATGATGCTGTGAGGCATCTATGTTACAGTCAAATCATTTGCAGAAGGAAGAGGCAATCAAGGCGGCAAATTCGACTGTCGTCTTATTTTAAGAAATTGCCACAGCCACCCCGAACTTCAGCAACCACCACCTGGTCAGTCAGCAGCCATCAACATCCACCAGCGAAAAGATGATGATGCACTGAAGGCTTTAACGATCCTTCGCACTTTTAGAAATGTATTTTTTAATTAAGGTACGTACACTGTTTCTGTTGGCATAATGCTGTTGCACACTTAATAGACTACAGTGTAATGTCCACATAACTTTTATATTTACTGGGAAGCCAAAAAATTTGTGAGACTCATTTTATTGCAATATTTGCTTTATTGTGGTGGTCTGAAACTGAACCTGCAACATCTCTGAGGTATACCTGAAAATGCAACTGCATATGCTCATTTAATCAAAACCCAGCTATATTTCATGAGTTTTATACTCACAAGTTTGAAGACAACTCTGCCAAGAAGCCGAACGGAGTCTGGAGGGTATCTGGGTTTGCAGCTTTTAAGGCATTTACATTCCCTTTTGTGGTCCGGCCAAGCTTTTTTCTATTAAGACAAGAGTGGGGAGAACATAGGTGACCTAAAATTTAACTTTCATTTATACTGCTTTTGAACATCGAGAGTCATGAACATTAAATTTTAGTAGTCAAAATGTAACTGCACAATAGAAAATAAAAGCAATATTCTAAATCTGAAAATAATCCAGGATGAGTCTTTGCCAAGTATGCAATTACTACGCAAGGACATTAAAAGCTTCAGCTTCACCTCTGTGCTTCCATTTGTCCCCTGGTTATTACCTGGCTAATGGAGCCCAAAGAAAGAGCCATTCTAGCTTACTTAATAATGTATAAGATGGTCTTTGAACTGATTAAACAGGATTCAACAATAGTCATTTTGAATACAAAAAGAAAATGTCACTCCAAATTAGAAAATAAAACACATGGTTCAGAAGACTCAAAACAGGGAGGACAGCCTTCTGAATTTCTGTGCTGCTACAGAAATATCAGGAGGGCTAACATACCCCCAAATACAACACCTCTTTGTTTTAAAAGCAACATAAAAAGAGCTGTTCGCTAAAATCATGACATGTCCAGTTTGTCCTGGATGTGTCTAGGTTTGTATCTATGTCCTGGCTTAAATATTAATAGTGCCCCTTTTCACTCTGAAAAGTTCTGGTTTTGATGACAAATGATACGGTCACCTAAGCCATGATCCTAGCCGTGTGCTGGTCTGGCTAAAGAGACCACTGAGTCAGTTGCCAGTGTACGGATGAACGGACTGATATCCCTGAGCCTTGGATCAGAAAGGCCATGGCTGTTTTCACACAGAATCACTTTCATATGGAAATAAAATCCAGGTCCTCTAATATGTAGCCCTGGTGAGAAGCAGCAGCCTCAATCAAATGTCTCTCACGTTATATTCTGAAAACTGGAATTTCCATTACTGAAATGCCTGATACCCCTACTCATTCTTATTTCAAAAATTAGAAATCTGCTCCCCAATTTCTGGGTCTATAAAATCCTCCTTAAAGGGACTGCTGTCACTTCCACCTGCAGTAGAAACATACAGCACAACCAAAAGTTTCAAGAGCTGCAGCTACTTCAAAACTGTGACTCAGGTTCAATGTCAAGCCAGTATTTTGCTCAGAACGACTATCCATGTCAACTTGCTGGGTGACAGCTTGGTCTGTCTTCTATTTCTTAGCAACCCAAATGGTGGAGACATTGTTTCTAACAGGTGTATCACTCCTTCCATCAATGCTACTCACGGTTGCCTCACTTCCTCTGTGACAACCCTCTCAATGTGCTGTTCATAACTTTTGTTTTGGTATTTACACTTCACTCACTTCTAAGCAAGACTGAGCTGAATCAAAGTAAAGATGTGTATGAACTAAGACTGCAAAACCAGAAACAGAAAATATTAAAATTATGGAAGGAGGAAAAAGGAAAGCACGCTAGCATCTACTTACCATTCTACAAGGTACTAGACACATGACTAAGCAAGTAACAAAGCACGTTTCATTTGATTTTCATAATAATCTAAATGGTAGGTATTATCCCTCTATTAGAGATAAAGAAAGGCTCAAAAGCTGATATCTAACTATCAGACTGCCTAAATATAGAGTAAAAATTCTTAGCATGCTAAACATGAAAGCTGAATAATTTGTGCATTACATTTGAGTGTTTGTACATTTATTTGAGTTGCCTCACAAGCAAGGCAAAAAAGAAGGCATGATGGTTTATGTAATTCTCAACTGACAGAAAGTAAAAACAAATAGTTTCACCAAGATTCAATCACAGGAGGGATTTATTCCAAGAATGGTAATCAACACACTGAACAATCTCCTTAACAACAGTTCACAACTATAATGGCCTTTCATATGACTCTTAATATCAGTACTCACTGAAAAGCATAATATTAAAAGACAACTCAGTGAAACAACAAGCTTCTGTTGATCAGGGGGCTAGTCCCGGACTAGCAATTAGCAACTACCAATATGTGTTAAGAGGCCTAAAATATATATGGTACAATTGTCAAGTAAGTTTTAAAAACACAATATCATGTTGACCCTACTTAGAGATTCAAAATATACTTAGCATCCTAAAAGTTCTAAATGCACTAAAGAAATGTGTATAAATTATTTAACACTGTTTCCCATGCTTGTTATTGTCACTCTTTAGGAAGTTAGGTTGGTATTCACTGACTCAGATATACCTATATATATATATATATATATATTTTTTTTTTTTCACCCAGTCTTTGCATGTGAGTGGGTTAAGCTAACAAATTTACATTCATTTGCACTCACAAGAAACAAGAGTGTGGACTTTTTTGGTTTTTCACTGATAGAAGGGAGAATCATAAGTTTGGCGGAAGTTTTCCTTTGATTCTAGAAGCTGAGAAACCTGTCAGATGCTCTCCTGGACACAGTGTGTAGGCAGGAACAGATAACACAGTACCAATGGGTCTATCAGAAAGTACCTTAGGCTCTGTTCAAATGCCTCTGTCCAGCTGAACAGGGCTCGCACTCAGCAAAACAAGGCAGAGATAATTTGAGGCAAAAGAGCTTAAGAGCAGATTTTAATCAATGCTCATTTTAGCTACAAGAGATTAGCCATAACCCCTCTGTTAAAACCTAATTGAGCAGCTCAGCCTCCTGACAGCTTACCAGGGTGAAATAACTACAAAATGTACACCAGATAAAAAACAACTCATCAGTTAGATGACAACGTTTGGAATTAAACATCCAAATTTTGGGAAATTCCTGTTAAAACAACTTTAGGTCCTTAACATAATTGATATTAAGCTCTTATTTCTCAACAATAACTAGAAACTAGACAAAATGTTTCTTAAACTTATTCCTAGATCATTGCCTGAAAATATACTCATTTTCTCATTTGCTTCAGCAAAAATATGTTCATTATTTCCATCTAAAAGCCAAATCAGATCATTTAGGTATAAATAGAGAAAGCAATCATACCACTTAAAATTGGTCTGTAATATGGTACCACGTATCAGCCCATTCCTTTTCTTTTTATAACATTAACTGCTAAAATTTATCATTCAGCTTCACCTATCATATCTTACCATAAGGGTTACAAATAGAAGCATTCCACAGAAAAGGCTTACAAAGAAATCTTTTTATGCAGCCCCTTTTGACTTTGAAGCAAAACGTGACAACCATACAAAAATAAAAGGCATTATCTTCACTCAACAAACTAACCTTGGTCAAGACCTCAATGACACATTTGTCATATGTATTTGCCAATTTCTCAAAAGACAACCTTCGTGATTTACATTTTTTCCTATTTTCTTACACTACTTCCAATACAGGATATAATTAAGATTTTGCTGATAACATTGGCTGTTGTATTTTCTGTTATCATAACTGAAAATTAACAATGATGTACAATAAGCATAAATTGGCTTGAGAGACAAAGGAAATTAAAATATTGCATTAAGAAGCAAAAACAAAAGGAGACAAGAGTTTTATGATTAAAAAAAAGGAAATGACATCTATAACACAATTCTTTCAGTGCATGCATGACTCAAAAAACAACTTCAGAATGTATACATTTTCATAATGTATTTTATAGTATTTATAACAGTTCACAACATAAACTAATTAACCACATCAATAGTTCTCAATGGGAGTGACGCCTATCTTGAGGGTTGTTTGAGAAATTTATGGGGGTATTTTTATTTGTCACAATGTTTACAGAAAATTACAGGCACTTAATGAGCAGGAACCAAAGGAGCCAGACGTTCTGTGTAGGACACTCCTACAAAATTAAGAATTATCCAAATCCAATGCAACTTTTGTTTTTTAATTTTTATTTTTTTGAGACGGAGTCTCGCTCTGTCGCCCAGGCTGGAGTGCAGTGGCCGGATCTCAGCTCACTGCAAGCTTCGCCTCCCGGGTTCTCGCCATTCTCCTGCCTCAGTCTCCCAAGAAGCTGGGACTACAGGTGCCCGCCACCGCCTCCGGCTAGTTTTTTTGGATTTTTAGTGGAGACAGGGTTTCACCGTGTTAGCCGGGATGGTCTCAATCTCCTGACCTGGTGATCCACCCGCCTCGGCCTCCCAAAGTGCTGGGATGACAGGCGTGAGCCACCGCGCCCAGCTCCAATGCAACTTTTAAGTGGTCCTACCAAATTCTATGAAGGTGGAACACTCGTTTATAATTGTCTTAGCCTAGAACTAAATCTCCTTTTACATTTAAAAACAAAGAGCTTGTTTTTACATAATCCTAAAAGCACTGAATTTTCTAGGTAAATCAAAGGAAGACTGTATTTTAAGAATTTTACCTAAATTACTCAATTAAAGTCGTATCACTGAAGGCAACACCACTTAGAATATGTGAATTACCAATACAGCACGCCTTCTGACCCGCATCTCTACTTCCCTTCTCACAGTGACTCTATGTATAGGTGCAAATATGTGACTAATGATGTCTTCCAGTCTCATCATACCTCAGCATTTACATACTAAAATACATATTATTTTATCATAGGTTTTAATTTTCTTTTTCCTTATATTCCAATTTTGGCACTATATTAATGTTTTGAAAATATGTAACTAGATACATTGCATTACCTGTATAATTTCAAGACAGTAGAGAGGGCAATAAAAATATTTCTCATACAAACGGGAGTTGGGTCTGAAAAGAGCCGAGAAGCCCAGATCTGGAACAATGCTTCAGTTATACGTGCCACACACATACACAAGAATGTATTTTTAAATACAGAGCCTAAGACCCACCCTAGGGATTCTGACAGTACCCATGAGAGAGAATCAAGCGTCCCACTGCAGGGCTGCTATGGTTTCAACGTGTACCTCAAAGTTCATGTGCTGGAAACGTAATTCCCAGTGCAACATGTTGAGAGGTGGGGTCTTTCAGAACCTCAGCGCTCATGAACAGATTTAATGTCACTATTGCAACAGTGGGTTTGTTATAAAAGCCAGTCCGGCCCTTTCTTGTTCCCTCTCGGGAGCCTGCTCCTGTCACGTGATACCTCCCGCCATGTTAGGATGCAGCAAGAAGGTCCTTACAGATATAATCCTTCAATCTTGGACTTCCCAGCCTCCAGAAACACTAGCCAAATAAACTTCTGTTGTTTATAAATTACCCAGTCTTTGGGGATCTGTTAACAGCAGCACAAAAACAGATCAAGACAAGGGCATTCCATGAGTAGCTAAAGTTGAAAAACCACTGAGCTAAACTAAATCACAAAGGAGGTCATATATACTAAATAGATGAAACAAAATACAGTTCTGTAATTATCATTGAACTATTGCTCTACAGAAATAAATATTTTATAATATTAAGGTGGAAAAAGTGTTTCTAAACAGAACACAAAATGTAAAAACCATAAAGGAAAAGAAATATATATTAAATTACATAACAATAAAGAATTTTTGTATAACGGGGGAAGAAAACCAGAAACAAGGTTTAAAGGTAATAAACCATGAAAAAAACCTAAAAAATATGTATATAGACATAGTGTTAAATGTCTCCAGTATACAAAAAGGTCTTACAAATAACTTTTGAATATTTCAAAAAATATAAATAAAGGTAAAGGAAATGAATAGGAAATTCATGACTGAAAAAAAGAAACCAATAGACAAGTAATACAAACCACACCAGTGCTCAAAGAAGTGATAATAACAATTAGATAACATAGGTGTCCCAGTAACTGGGCAAAAATCAATGTAACTGGCAGTATTTAGAAACATCTGGGATTTGGGGAAATAGGCATTTTCCTGCCTTGTTAGTAGAGTTGTGGGTTGCTCTGATCTTTCCGATGGGTATTTAGTAATGAATATCAAAATTTTAATGTGCATATTGTTAATACAGAAATATTATTCATAAAGTAATTTATTTTTAAAAAATTTAAATAGTATAAATAAATAAATTTAAGAATGTTCCAGCGGAAGCAACATAGGGAAATCCAGTCTCCACAAAAAAAAAATTTTTTTTTTAGTTAGACAGACATAATGGCATGCACCTGTATTAACGGCTACACCACAGGCTAAGATGGGAGGATCACTCCCAGCTACACCACAGGCTAAGATGGGAGGATCACTCCCAGCTATGCTGCAGGCTAAGATGGGAGGTCGAGACTACAGTGAGCCATGGTCACACCATTGCATTCCAGTCTGTGTGACAGAGCGAGACGCCAGGTCTCAGAGGAAAAAAAAGAATGCTCACAATAAAAGATGATTAAAATACTGAAAGTTACTTTTTCCAGCTTTTCCTAAAAGAAATTGCTATTTTTGTCTTTCTCTTTATAGCTTTCCATTACGATTTAAATTTTCTCCAAAGACCATGGAGTTTATGAATAAAAACAAATATAATTTTATGTCTAGTAACTGAGAATCAGGGAGAAGTACTTTTATATGAAAGGGACAGCAAAATTATGGTTTAATAGCTTAACTTTGTAATGTTTATTTTGGAAATCTGGTTGCAACTCAAAGCATGATTGAATGGGTTAATTTTTAAATGTTAAAAACAAAGCTTCAATGAATTGTTCTGTAATGCTGACGCAATCTTTTTTAATTCAGAGACTCAGTAAATTGTTTTATCAGTTTAGCTATATTCATGCCTGTTTTTCTTAAATGAGTATAGTACCAATTAAGTACACCTTACATGAAACAGGTGTTCAATACATATTTTATGATTTATTCTAAAGCCAGTACCATTAAGGAGGTAACATTTACTATATATTATCATTATTTGAAATTAAGGCCATACAAAAAGAAATGAAAGCAGACTCTTACAATTCTTTCTTTGACCAGTAAGAGATGGTCTTGATTACATGATTACAAAAGGAGTGTACTGATGAGATGCTACACTAATAAGAGAAAATCAATTTATTTCTTCTTTCTTACGCAAAATAACATTTGCACTATTATCATAATATTTCCCTCTCCTCTTTAGATACAAAGTCCCTATTGCTCACTGAAGAACCCATTTAAATGCTGTTAAACACTGAGCTTTGGTTGGAGTGGATATCCATTTCAGGGTAGGTCATTAGTGTTTGGGATAGAATGTAAGAAGGGTCATCCGTATTGAACCTTGGATTGGGTAAAATATATCCAATTCATGACATCAGCTCACCAGGTATTTATTCTATAAGAAGATTAGATTCAAAGATTTGTAAGGCAGTCTTCCAATGATAAAATTCTATGAGTCTGTAATATCCATTCCTAACAAACATCCGAATTATGTCAAAACAGGTTTGAAGCCTGCTCGAGTTAGGCTTACAATCATCGAAAATCTGCAACAGTATTTTCCTCAGATATTTGGTCATTAAAGATGAAGAAGCTGTCTTTAAAAATATTTAAAAAAAGAATTTTTTGAGCCCACTTATTCAACAGTTTCATATAACATTAACTAAACATCTTCTACGTGAAATATCACAATGATTTTTTTCCTACATATTCAGGACTCCCTCCATTCACAATCATCTACAGAGGTTTCCTATGGGCAAAACTTAGGATAGCTGAGCTGCCATGCAACTTGCAGGAAATAAAAGATACTCAACAGTTTTCCATTCACATCCAGTTTGCTTGATAGCAACTTGCAGGAAATAAAAGGTACTCAACAGTTTTCCATTCACATCCAGTTTGCTAGATAGCAAATAAATAATGCCTCCTTCTTTTCCTTGAAATGTAGTCCAATATTGAATTACAAATTGTCAGATGTAAGCAGATCTGAAAAGCTATAATCTGGGAAAAGAAAACTGGAAGGCTAAGCAGGTTGTCTCACAGCCACAGTTGACTGACAGGTATTGATGAAGATCTTGCAAAAAATCTCCTTAGAGCACACTAGAGATTAGTGATAGATATGAGACTTATCACTCTGAAAGTTTACTGAATGCTGTATCAAATGTAGAGCAAGAGCATCTTCTCACTAGTCTTAATCAAATTAGATAAACAGGGCCAAATATAAAGAAGGAATGTGGCATGAAAATGGTCTTAGGGCATAAGATTGACAAGAGGAAAAAAAAGAACAAGAATCAATGACTACTTCTTAGGCAAATGGGAATTACGGTCAATCATCATCTAGAGCAGGGTTCCAAAAATACATGGCCTACAGGTAAAATTCATTCTACATTCTTACATTTATGTAAAATTCAAATTCATGTACATTCTAATTCGTGCTACGTTTTCAATAAAAACAGGGATATAGCCACACTCATTAGTTACATTCATTCATTTCATGCTACATCAGGGTTGAACACGTAAGACAAAAATCATATGGCCACAAAGCCTAAAATATTTACTATATAGTTCTTTACAGACAAAGTTAGCCAATGCTTGATCTAATGAGGGATCATATGAAGATGAAATGACTTAATGGATAGTTTGGCTGGAGAGCAAAATAAATCATGCACTTCCACAGACTTCCAAACTTATTTGGAAAAAATATCTATCCTAGATTAATCAAAATATCAACACCAGCTTCTAACTGAATACGGTAGGTGGCGCACATGTATTTTACTTCCACAGTACAAGTAATTATCAAATTTTTTACTCCCAAAGTGAACTGAAACAGCCATCAATGGATGAGTGGCGGGGAGGGATGTGGTTAGCCTCATCTGAGAGTGAAAAAATGGTGGTAAGAGGACAGGCTGCAGAAGCAGGGTCAAAGAGGCTACCCATAGGGACAGTCCCATCTGAGAGGGAAGGTCAGCCTGACAAGCAGATTCTAAAAAGGATCTAGAATCAAAGACTGTATACTGGGAGAATGGAATTGAAAAATAGATGAGAAAGAGAAAAGTAACCACAAGTCTGTATACCAAAGAGTCTCAAAACACCTCTTCTCTACTTTTGGCTTGATTGAGTAAGCAATGGAAGGTTAATGTACAAAATCTTGTTGAATTTGATGCTAAGATTATCTCTGATCCAGATTATTGCTATAGCCTCCTATTTGGTCTTCCTGCCCTGACTCTTACCCTTCTAGAATGGCTTCTTCAAACAATAGTCTAATTCTTTGAGTGGCTTAAAAATTGTGATCACTGTATTACAGAAAAAGAAATAAAATCAATGCACATTTAATGACTCTGTGGTGACCAATATGTTTCAAACTACTTACTTGAAATATAATTTACATTATTAAATTATATTTAGGTTGGTGCAAAAGTAATTACTTTTAATGGCAAAAACCATCATTATGTATAATAAAATGTATCCATTTTAACAGTATAGTTTGATAAGTTTTTGTTTTTTTGAGATGGGGTCTTGCTATCTTGTCCAGGCTGGTCTCTAACTCATGAGTTCAAACAATGGAACTTAGCCTCCCAAAGTGCTGGGATTACATGCACATGCCACTACACCCAGCTTTGATAAGTTATGACATATATATATATCTCTCTCCATATAACCAACACCAAAATTAAGCTATAGATGTTAGTACTCCCCAAAAGTTCCCCTGTGCCCCTTACCTTCAAGTCCTCCATCCCAGGCAACTCAGTGGTTTCGTCTCTATAATTATAAGATTAGTTTTGTCTAGTCTAGAACAGTATTACTTCTTTTCATCTGGCTTCATTCCCTCAACAGAATGTTTTGAGATTCACTAATGTTGTGGCATGCATCAGTAGTTTGTTGCTCTTAATGGACAAGTAATAGTACAGTATGCATCTCTTTATTCATTTACCTGTGGATGAATATTTCACTTGTTTCCAGGTTTGGAACATTGAACAATTATGTACAAGCTGTTTTTGTAGACATAAGTTTTCATAACTCTTAGGTAAATAACTAGGAGTAGAACTGCTGGGTCACATGGTAATTACAAACCACTAAACTTTCCCAAAACGATGATAACGCTTTACATTCCCACCACCAGTGAACAAGAGTTCCAGTTGCTCCATCACCTTGCCAACACTTGAAAGGTCAGTCCTTTTAATTTTAGTCTTTCTAGTGGATGTGTAGTAATATCTCATTACGGTTTTAATTTTCATTTATCTGATGACCAGTGACAATGATTATCTTTTAATGTATATCTTCTTAAAGTGTCTCTTCAAATCTTTTACCTGTTTTACTGGGTTTTCTTACTACCAAATTGTAAGTATTCTTTATACATTCTAGATACAACTTCTTGGTTGGAGGGAGAGAGAGAGAAGGAGAGAGAGAAAGAGAAAAGGAGGGAAAGAGGGGGAGAGAGATGTCTCAAATATTTTCTCCAAGTCTATAGTTTGTCTTTTCATTTTCTTAATGAAGTCAAGGAGCTGAAGGGTTTAATTTTTATGAAAATCAATTTATCGGCCGGGCGCGGTGGCTCAAGCCTGTAATCCCAGCACTTTGGGAGGCCGAGACGGGCGGATCACGAGGTCAGGAGATCGAGACCATCCTGGCTAACACGGTGAAACCCCGTCTCTACTAAAAAATACAAAAAAAAACTAGCCGGGCGAGGTGGCGGCGCCTGTAGTCCCAGCTACTCGGGAGGCTGAGGCAGGAGAATGGCGGGAACCCGGGAGGCGGAGCTTGCAGTGAGCTGAGATCGGGCCACAGCACTCCAGCCCGGGTGACAGAGCGAGACTCCGTCTCAAAAAAAAAAAAAAATTAAAAAAATGAAAATCAATTTATCAATTTTTCTTGGAGGCTTAGTGCTTTCTGTATTCTACAAAGGAAATTTTATGTACCCCATATCCAAAGAGTTTCTCCTATGTTTTCTTGATTTTATAGTTTTAGCCGTTAAGTTTAACCTTATTAAACCTAAATCTTATTCAATCTAGTGAAGAATTGTTGTTACTTTTATCATTTATTTTCCATGTGCACATCAGCACAATTTGTTGAAAAGATCATCTTTTCATTATTGAATTATGTTGGCACCTTTGTTGAAAATCAACTGTGTGTAGGGCTATATTCTTTATATTTTTATTTCTGAATACAGGTTAAGTATCCCTTCTTCGAAATGCTTGGGACCAGAAGGGCTTCAGATTTTGGATTTCCTTGGATTTTGAAATGTTTGCATTATACTTACTGGCTGAACCATCCCAAATCTAAAAATCCAAAATCCAAAATACTCCCATGAGCATTTCCTTTGGGTGTCATGCTGGTGCTTAAAATATTTGGGATTTTGGAGCACTGCAGATTTTTTTATTTGGGATGCTCTACTTGTATTATGATGTGTTGACATTTTAAACACCTTTCTGACTACAGAGAAGACTGCTCCTGCTCCTCCCAGGGACAGCCAATTCTAAGAAATAACAAAGAAGGAGCCAAGGTGGGCGGATTATGAGGTCAGGAGATCCAGACCATCCTGGCTAACACGGTGAAACCCCATCTCTACTAAAAATACAAAAAATTAGCCGGGCGTGGTGGCGGCGCCTGTAGTCCCAGCTACTCAGGAGACTGAGGCAGGAGAATGGCGTGAACCCGGGAGGCGGAGCTTGCAGTGAGCCGAGATCACGCCACTGCACTCCAGCCCAGGCGACAGAGCCAGACTCCATCTCAAAAAAAAAAAAAAAGGAACAATAGAATAAGTCCTCTCCTCTTACATCTTGCCATCACACTACTAAAGGCCTATTTACAGTGGTTCCTTTTACATCATGTGTAGCTATAAAGAAAAAAGTATAAGACACACTGTATTAGTACATTCTCATGCTGCTATGAAAAAATACTTGAGACTGGGTAATTTATAAAGGAAAGACGTTTAATTGACTCACAGTTCCACAGGGCTGTGGAGGAAACTTATAATCGTAGTGGAAGGGGAAGCAAACACATCCTTCTTCATATGGCAGCAGGAAGGAGAAGTGCCCAGCAAAGCAGGAAGCCCCTTACAAAACCATCCCATCTCGTGAGAACTCACTCACTATCAAGAGAACAGGATGGGGGATACGGCCCCCCCATGGTCCTGGTCCCCACCGGGACACATGGGGATTATGGGAACTACGATTCAAGAGGAGATCTGGGTGGGGACACACCCAAACTACGTCACATACTAAAGGGCAAAAAACATAGTTTGAAGAGACAGAGCAAGCATTAGTACCAGACTCAGATATGGCAAGGATGTTGGAATTATCAGACTAGGAATTTTTGAGAACTATAATTAATATGCAAAGGATTCCAATGGAAAAGGAGACAGCATGCAGGAACAGACAGGAGATACAGGCATAGAAACAGAAATTCTAAGAACCAAGAAGAACTGCTAAATCAAAAACACCAACAGAAATAAAGAATGCCTCTGGTGTCTTATTGGTACACTGGACAGAGCTGGAGAGAAAAATCTCTGAGCTGAAACTATCTCAATACAGTAACCACCAACAGTAAGAAGCAAAGAGAAAAAAGACTTTATAAAAAACCAGAACATCCGAGAACTGGAATGATTTTACAAAAAGGTACAAGATAGGTGTAATCGGTATGTCAGAGGAAGAATAAAGAGAGAATGGGACAGAAGAAATACGTGAAGTAACAATGACTGAGAAGTTCTCCCAGATTAACGCCAGGCACCAAACCACAGATCCAGGAAACTCACAGAAGACCCAGCAGGATAAAAGTCCAAAAATCTATACCGAGGCATGTCATTTTCAAACTACAGAAAATCAAAGGTTTTTTAAAACACTGAGAAGCCAGATTTTTATAGCTAAAGGTAAGTATATGTCTGTTTTAGATATTCATAGATACTGAAATGGTTTCAGTGACATGTCATTTTCTAAAAATATCAACATACTTGAAAGGTGTGTGCTATGATTTGAAGGTCTGTACCCTCCAAAACTCATGTTGAAATTTAACTACCATTATATCAGTGTTAAGAGATGGGACCATTAAGAGGTGATTTGGCCATGAAGGCTCTGTCCTCATGGGCAGGATTAATTCCATTATTTGATGCCTTCTTGTCTCTTGGCCCTTCCACCTTGGGATGCCTTCCACCATGTGTTGTCACAGCAAGAAGGCCCTCACCATATGTAGCCATCTTAATATAGAACTTCTAAGCCTCCAGAAATGTGAGTCAACAAATTTCCGCTCTTCACTTATACGCTGACGGTAGGAATGTAAATTAGTTCAGCCACTGTGGAGACAGTCTGGAGACTTCCCAAAGAACTGAGACTTGAACTACCACGTGACCCAGCAATTCCATTACTGGGTATATACCCAAAGGAAGATAAGTCATTCTACCAGAAAGACACGTGTACCTGTATGTCTATCCCTGCACTGTTCACAATAGCAAAGACAAGGAATCAATCTAGGTGCCCATGATTAGTGGACTGAATAAAGAAATGTAATATATATATACCATGGAATACTATGAAGCCATAAAAAAGAATAAAATCATGTCCTTGGGCCGGGCGCAGTGGCTCATGCCTGTAATCCCAGCACTTTGGGAGGCTGAGGCAGGTGGACTGCCTGAGGTCAGGAGTTCAAGACCAACCTGGCCAACATGGTGAAACCCTGTATCTACTAAAAATACAAAAATTAGCCAGACATGGTGGCAGGCGCCTTAATCCCAGCTACTCAGGAGGCTGAGGCACGAGAATTACTTGAGCATGGGAGCCAGAGGTTGTAGTGAGCCTAGATCGCACCACTGCACTCCAGCCTGGGTGCCAGAGTGAGACTCTGTCTCAGGGAAAAAAAAAAAAAATTATGTCTTTTGCAACAACATGGATGCAGCTGGAGGCCATTATCCTAAGCAAAGTAGCACAGAAACAGAAAATCAAATACAGTATGTTCTCACTTACAAGTGGGAGCTAAAACTAGGTATATAAGTATATAAATACGAGAACAATATACATTGGAGAATATAAGGAAGGGGAAGGAGGGGGTGGTGCAAGGGTTGAAAAACTACTTTCTGAGTACTATGCTCACTTCTTGGGTGACAGGTTCAACATACTCCAAACCTCAGCATCACACAGTAGACCTCTGTAGAAAACCCACACATATACCCCCAGAATCTAAAATAAATGTTGAAAACAAATTAAATAAATTTGAAGAAATAAAAAGAAATTTGTGTTCTTTATAAATTACCCACTTTCAGTTATTCTGTTATAGCAGCACAAAACAGACTAAAATAAACACCTTACATATAGTGGAACAAAGAATCACAGCCAACTTCTCAGAAGCCATGTACAAGAGAGTGGAATGAAATAAAGTACTGAGAGGAAAAAAAAAACCTACTAATCTGGAATTCTGTACCCTGTGAAATTACCCGTCAAAGGTGAAGAAAAAATAAAGACTTTTTCAGGAAAACAAAAATTGAGGAAATGTATTGCCAGTAGACCTGCCCACATGAAACGTTAAAAGAAATTCTGTAGAGAGAAGGAAATGATAAAGGTTAGAAACTTAGATCTACATAAAGAATGAAAATCAAAGAAGGAATAGATGAAGGTAAAATAAAAACTTTCATTTTTCTTATTCTTAATTGATCTAACAGATAATAGTTTGTTCAAAAGACTACTAATAGTATCAATATATTTAATTATGTATGTTTATGTATAAGCTAAATAAATGACATAAGAGAGGGAGCAGGGGCCGGGCACAGTGGCTCAGGCCTGTAATCCCAGCACTTTGGGAGGCCGAGGCAGGTGGACTGCCTGAGCTTAGGAGTTCAAGACCAGCCAGGGCAACATAGCGAAATCCCATCTCCACACAAAATACAAAAAGTGGCCAGGCATGGTGGTGCGTGCCTGTAGTCCCAGCTATTTGAGGGGGTGCTGAGGAAGGAGGATGACTTGAGCTGAAGAAGTCGAGACTGCAGTGAGGGGTGTTCAGGCCACTGCACTCCAGCCTGGGTGACAGAGCGAGATCTCATTTCTAAAACAATTTTCTTTTTAAAGAGAAGGAGCAGGAATTAAAAGTATTTTGTTATTCTAAGTTACTTACTCTACCTGTCAAGCAGCAGTGTTGAGAGTAAACTTGGGTCGTTTTAAATGTATACTGTAAACTCTGGGACAGTCATTAAAAAAGGAACATTTCATTTTAAATGTATATTGCAAACTCTGGGGCAATCACTAAAAAAGGAGATTATATATATCATATATACATCTGATATGCTAATGAAGAGAAATGAAATCATACAAAATGCTCAATTAAAACCACAAAAGGCAGAAAAATAGTGGAAGACAACAATCGGAACAAAGAACAAGGGCCACAAATAGAAAACTGATATGATAAACATTAACCCAACTATATCAATAATCACTCTGAATGTCAATGATCTAAATGCATCAATTAAAAGACAGGGATGGTCACAGTGGATCAAGACACAAAACCCAACCATATGTCATCCACAAGAAACCCATTTTACATATAAATAGATTAAATAAACACGGATAGAGAAAGATATACCGTGCTAACACTAATTAAACGAAAAGCAGAAAGAGCTACATTAATTCTAGATTTCAGGTTAAATGTCACCTCTACAGGAAACCCTTCTGTATCCACCTACACACAGGTGAGTCTGTGCTCAGCCCAACCACAGTCAATCATATAATCATGGGCATCTGTCACTGTCTCTCTACTCCATAACAGAAGCTTTACCAAAGTCAGGATCTTATTTACTGGCTCACTGCCTATTACTTATCATACCAACCCCCCGGACTTAGAGCACAATCATCACTCTAACTCCTGTGTAGAAACTAAATTAGAAGTGGGAAAGCATCGTAGTAACCATGAAGCTAACCCAGAAAAGAGACCATGGTAACAGGTAGTACTAGAGAAGGAGACCACGGTAACAGGTGAAAAGCAGGAAGGGAGACCATGGTGAACAGGCAGGAGAAGGAGACCATGGAAATAGGAAAGGAGGAAGGAGACTTATGAAATAGAATAGAAGGAGACCATGAATAGGTAGTGGAGAAGGAGACCATAAAATAGAAGGAGACCATGGAATAGTGAGAAGGAGACCATGGAATAGGAAAAGAAGGAGACCATGGAATGGAGAAGGAGACCATGGAATAGAAGGAGACAAAATAGGTGGAAGGAGACCATGGAATAGATAATGGAAGGGATGGAATAGGTAGGTGAGAAGGAGAAGGAGACCATGGTAACAGGTAGTACTAGAGAAGGAGACCATGGTAACAGGTAGTACTAGAGAAGGAGACCATGGTAACAGGTAGTACTAGAGAAGCTGGCGAGAAGGGAACCACTTCAGATCTTTAGGTAGTGAGATAGTAAAATCAGCACAACGTGATGATTAAACGGATGTGTGGCCAGGAAAGGATGAGAATCGGAGATGACACCTGGCAACTCAGACTGCTGGGTGGCTGGTGAAACTGTTCACTGAGGCTGGAAAACATGAAGGGAAGGGGGTCTAGGGGAAGATAATGTACTCAGACTTAGACATGTTACCCCAGAGACACCTGTGCAACAGCCAAGTGGAAATCAGGAGAAAGGAGGCTGGAGACGGAGTCCTGAGAAGGAATAATATACAGATGCCCCTTGAAGTAATGGGAGTAGATAAGATCACGCAGCAGGCAAAGGTAAAGGGAGAAAAGAAAAACTTCCGGCTCCAGACACCTGTGGAGGTCAAACACTGAAATACGACCAAATCGACCAAATCGTTTTAAACTTTATGTAGCATTTCCTTTGTGTTTACAGGTAGATACAAAGCTGACTTATCTACAGTACATTCCATGCAAAGCCTATCAGTTTGAGGCCGAGCACAGAACATTTATGAAGTAAACAAAGCTTGACTTCCTTCTTTATCACGGCCTTGGGTATGGCAGTCTAGAAACCAACTTATTAAATCACTCTGCTAAGTGCTTACTAATGCGGGATTAATTTTCTACCCATCAAATAGGAATCAAATCAGTCTACAACTAAGCGTAAAATGTAAACCCAAAAATACGATTCACATTTTTAAAGAGGTCTGTAATTATCCATATAAAATAGAGCTTGTATCTGCTAAAACAGTGCTTTTGAAAAGTATATAAATTACCACTTCATGTAGTGCCTAACTGCTTATTTTGCTCAGCAATTAATTCATTCAACTAGAAATGTATATATTATAAATCAAATTAAATCCTGAAAAGATAAAATAATACTTGGTGAATTACTTGAAATTGACTTACTTGCTATCACCATTGCTGCCATTTTTTGTTTGGAAAATGCTTTTTTATAAGAAAATTTAGCCTGCTCCTCCTCTCCGATCTTGGAATCATGTGTGATGTTCTGTTTATGCCAATAGAGAAAAAAGACTGGACCTCCTTCTATTAAATTATATGATAGACACCTCATAACAAGGTAGAGACAGGAATATAAAGCCACTGATGACAAAAACATTTTGACCAGTAACAGAAACAGTACTGTACACAGGAGTAAATACATATGTCGATGTGTATACTATATATGATGCACAGACTAATAGTTTGGTATATATCCTCCATCCATAAAATAGACACATTTGGATTATCTCTGAAAAACAGAAGTAGAAGTGCGGGAAGGAAGCTGGAGAAATACTTTTATGTTTTACTCTGTATGATTCTATATGATGTTTTTATAGGAAAGCATATCCTTGTATTACTTATGTTTGAAAATGAAATGTGCACCGGATGTGGTGGGCTCATGCCTCTAATCCCAGCACTTTGGGAGGCCAAGGCTGGTAGACTCCCTGAGCTCAGGAGCTCGAGACCAGCCTGGTCAACATGGTGAAATCCCATCTCTACTAAAATACAAAAAAATTAGCTGGGCGTGGTGGCACACGCCTGTAGTCCCAGCTACTTGGGGAGGCTGAAGCACCAGAATTGCTTGAACCTGGGAGGTGGAGGTTGCAGGGAGTTGAGACGGCGCCACTGCACTCCAGCCTGGGCAACAGAGTAAGACTCCATCTCAAAAAAAAAAAAAAAAAAAAGAAAAACGAAAAAGAAAAAGAAAAAAGAAAGAAATGTGAATACCAATAGCACTGACACCATCCTGTGGGCACAAGGCACATGTTACACCCTGCAGTACCCCAATAGCCTCTCTCAGACGACTTGATGGCATGGTCCCACACATCAAATGCTAAGCTAGTGAACCAAAATCATGTCCCCCTGGGGAATACATATTATGGATTTTATACCACAGATTTACATCCTCTGTATCCATTTCCATTCCAAGTGCTTTTGCGTTCTGTTCATTACTGTTCACAGTTCAGTCTGTCATTTAATTTTGCGCAGCTTTGTGGGTATCCACAATAATTACAATGTTTAATGCTGTATTTTAAGGTTGGGATAAACACAGCAGTTTAAATGCATATGTTCTGGCCAATCTTTAACTCCCCCTCCACACACATACAAATACATACTCTAGCTGTTATTATATATATCCTTCATCTTGCTAGCTGTTTTCCCATTACCTTCCACAGTATATCTGACAGTGACATTATTATTGATGCTCCAGTAAACAGCTAATATATGTAGTAAAAACACATGCACTACAATACATCAAAATGACATACCCACCCACCAAACTCCTGCTACTCATTCTAATCAGATAATGGCTTTTCTCCTCCTTGAGTGTAGTACAAAAGGATGAAGTGGCACTAGAGGAAAAGTACTCATAAAACAGGGGAAAAAATGTTTTATTAAGTAAACTGTTTATTAAATGTTTTATTAATAAACTGTTTAGGTCATTGAGATTAGAAAGCAAGTTTGCCTAGATTTGTGTCAAATAATAGGATAATTTGTCGCTTCTCTATGTACTCTGTTTAATCTGAAGTTCCTAGAAACAAATAGCTGAGCTTCACATGAATAACACAACCAGAACATCACCATAAAACAACTTTTCTGGAACGAACACTGTATAAAAAGCAGTATTAATGTTTCACTTTTTGCTTTTAGTTACTTCTTTTTGGTAACAATCTTACATAAATCAGGGATCTTTCTAGCTTCAACAAAACTTTTGTATAAAAAATGAGGTGGAAATAATACAGTCATTTTGAAATTTCTTATCCTATTTTAATTAGAAAGTACTATACTGGCTGGGCACAGTAGCCGACACCCGTAATCCCAGCACTTTGGGAGGCCAAAGCAGAGGATCACCAGAGCTCAGGAATTTAACATCAGCCTGGGCAAACAGTGAGATCTCGTCCCCATTAAAAAACATTTTTTAATTAGCTGGCCCTGGTGGCATGTACCTGTAGTCCCAGTTGCTCAGGAGACAGAGGCAGGGAGATCGCTTGAACCCAGGAGTTCAAGACTGCAGTGAACTTGATAACACCACGGCACTCCAGTCCAAGAGACAAAGCAAGACTGTCTCCAAAAAAAAAAAACAAACAAACAAAAAAAAACCCAAAAGCCAAGAAACAAAAGAATAATACAATATATAATGGAAAACTAGACCTAATCATAATGTTGGAGCAAGAACGGAATTTAGGTTTAAAAGAGCAGTTGAAAGTCTGAATACCTGAGTTTCACATCTGAAACTTCAGAGCCTACTAGTTATAGAATATTTGGCAAGTTGGCTGCCTCTTTGTCCTCATCTTCCTTATTAATAAAATGAGCATAATAATAGTACCTAATTCTCACAAGAGTCTTGGAAAACCAAGTGGAATAATACAGTGCCTGGCACACAGTAGATGCCTAATAAATATTAACTGTTATTGTCAGTACAGATTCAGAAACTGAGGCCCACACAGTTTGTATTTTCCCTGAGATAATTTAACCAGCAAATGCCAGAATTAGCATGAGAACCTGGAACCCCTGATATTTTTGTACATTTGATTTCTTTTCACTAAGACCACTTTTCGTGTAGTCTCAAGAAATTACTTTCAAAGGAGAAAATGAGAGAGAAGAAAATCCCTGAGACAAGCACGGCCTCAGTGTAAAAGAAGGAAAGAAGAAATTCTGGAGGTGTGCGTATACAAAACACAAGAAACAAAAACGATGAGTGGAGGAGGCGGGGAGGAGGCGGGGAGGAGGCGGGGAGGAGGCGGGGAGGAGGCGGGGAGGGGGGGGGGAGGAGGCGGGGAGGAGGCAAGTGACACAGACACAACACCTCTGATTCGACTTTTTAATAAGATGTAACTCGTTAGGACATAATTACATTTCTTATTAAATGATTAATCATAAGGTTAGAAGAAAAGGTCATGTTGAATGTTAATTATACATCCTTTCAAGAATTTCAAAGATGTTAACAACAGTACTCGTGAATTAACTCAAACTCTTGGCAG
Source organism: Papio anubis (assembly GCF_008728515.1). Taxonomy (NCBI): domain Eukaryota; kingdom Metazoa; phylum Chordata; class Mammalia; order Primates; family Cercopithecidae; genus Papio; species Papio anubis. The sequence continues at coordinate 215,834,286 of NC_044976.1, forward strand.
GAAATTTGGCATTATCTCTAAAAATTCAAAAGGCATATATCCTTTCAACAATCAATACAATAAGAAGAATTTATCCTACTGTTAATTTGGGGAAGTGTGCAAAAATGTGCACGACAGGATGTGAAGTGCATTATTGGCAATACCAAATATTATAAAAGTTCTAAGTATTCATCAACAAAGAAATTGTTATTATGGTCAATTCATACAATGAAACATATGGGATACAAAATGTTCCTCAAAGTAGATTGTTAAATGAAAAAAAAAAAAATCAAAGTACACAAGAATACGTGTACTTTATATATACAAACGTATATTTGTTTTTTTAAACATAGGATATAGATATACAAACATGTCTGCACAAGTAAATGCTGCATAGACACATGAGAAACTTAACAGTGGAAATGAGAACTGAAGTCAGGGGGCAGTAAGATGGGGAGGAATAGACATTGACTTTCACATAGTAGACATATACACACACACCCAATTTTTCATCATATATATTTAATATTAGTTTTAACATTTTAATGTCCCTGGCGACCTGTGTGACTCAGCAGGTGAATAACAAGTAAAAGTAAGTTAAAGGCTGTAAAGAAGTAGACACAGGCAACAGGTATAGTGAAGGACAAATTTAAGAGTAAATAATTTGAAAGCTTCACTTATATATGGCTGAAAAGTCTTACCTGACACTTAGCACTACAGTATTTGGCGACGCGGCACTGAGAGCATCGCATCAGCTTTTCCTTCCTGTGGGGAAAAGAAAAATTCCGTGTTAAGAAATGAGTGGGAAACATACTACCTAATTGAAGAAAGAAAACATAAGCCAACATACGGACACCAGTATGTTCTGTTTACTCCATTATGTTCAGTCCCTGAAGATGTGGATTTTCACACTGATGAGCCAGCCTCCTCTTGAACCTTCCATGTGAGACACTGACAGAAAACTAAGTCCTTTGGTCTCACAGAAGATGGCAGGGAAGAGGCAGGACTAGCTTGCGGCTCCCAATCACAGACTGAGCAGCGTGTTTGGACTCACACTGTGAATTTTTGATCCAAGAACCACCACAGCAACATACCAGGTAAACTAAGAGAATCCACAGACCCTTTGACAGAACTGTATCGCCACTGCAAGCTCCCTGAGACTCTGAAAAGATGTGAGCCGCTTGCTTGCTCAGCAGGGAGGCTGGTGGTCTGGGGCAAGTTCTCAGTCACAGTCACCAGCTGCCTGGAAACAGACTCCGTGCTGCCGTGGGGACACGGTGGGAGTGAGACCAGCCTTCAGGACTGCGGGCTGCATGGGAGCGGGATGAGGCCTGTGACTGCTGGCTTTCCCCCACTTTCCTGGCGGCCTGTGTGACCCAGCAGAAGCAGCCATAATCCCCCCAGGAACATAACTCCATTAGACTGAAAACCACATCGCCCTCCCAACAGCAGCCGCAGCAATCCCCGCCCAGGGAGAATCTGAGCTCAGACACCCTATCCCTGCCCCCGGTGGTCTTCTCTACCAGCCCTGGCTGCCAAAGACAAAGGCCATAATCTCTTGGGAGCTCTGTGGCCCTGCCCACCACCTAAGAAACCTGAATACCTAACCAGGCAACCTTAGGGCAAGTTTGCTTCCTCCCCACAGGACCACAGCTGATGTGTTCCTGAAGGCACCAACCCCTGGCTGGAGGCCAACCAACACAAAACCAGCACACTGAACAAAAACACAACCAAGGACCCTGTAGAGTCCACTTCTCGCCCCTGCGCCCTCCATTAGATCCCAGGACTCTCAGCAGTCACTTCTCGCCCCTGCGCCCTCCATTAGATCCCAGGACTCTCAGCAGTCACTCCCCAGTACCAGCCCAGAGCCCAGTAGCTCCACTGGGTGGCTAGACCCAGAAGAGCAAAAACAATCACTGCGGTTTGGCTCTCCGGAAGCTCCATCCCCGGGGGAGGAGGGAGAACACCACATCAAGGGAGAACCCCTTGAAACAAAGGTATCTGAACAGCAGCCCTTGAGTCCCAGATCTCCCCTCTGACATAGTCCACCCAAATGAAAAGGAACCAAAAAAACCATCTGGTAATATGACAAAACAAGGCTCTTTAACAACCCCCCAAAATATCACACCAGCTCACCAGCAACGGATCCAAACCAAGATAAAATATCTGGATTGCCAGAAAAAGAATTCAGAAGGTTAATTATTAAGCTAATAAAGGAGGCACCAGAGAAAGGTGAACTCCAACTTAAAGAAATCAAAAATTTATACAGAATATGAAAGGAAAATTCTTCAGTGAAATAGCATAAATAAAAAACGATCACAACTTCTATAAACCAAAGAAACACTTACAGAAATGCAAAATGCACTGCAAAGTCTCAGCAATAGAATCGAAAAAGCAGAAGAAAGAACTTCAGAGCTTGAAGACAAGGCTTTCGAGTTAACCCAATCCATCAAAGACAAAGACAAAAGAATTTTTAAAAATGAGCAAAGCAAGAAGTTTGGGATGATGTTAAGCATGCAAATCTAAGAATAATGGGTGTTCCCAAGGAAAAAAAAGAAACCTAAAAGTTTGGAAACACTATTTGAGGAAATAATCAAGGAAAACTTGTCTGGCCTTGCTAGAGATCTAGACATCCAAATACAAGAAGCTCAAATACCTGGGAAACTCATCACTTAGGCACACAGTCAAGAGGTTATCCAAAGCAAAGACAAAGGAAAGAATCTTAAGAGCTGTGAGGCAAAAGCATCAGGTAACCTATAACAGAAAACCTATCAGAGCAACAGCAGATTTCTGAGCAGAAACTGTCAGAGGCATGTGAACCAGGGCAACTCCATCTTGAAGTTCAAAAGGCATATGGTGGCACACAGTGAGTAAAATGAGGCTGAGACTTACTGGGCTGCATTCCCAGACCGTTAAGGCATTCTAAGTCACAGGATGAGACTCAAGTTGGCACACGATACAGGTCATAAACACCTTGCTGATCAAACAGGTTGCAGTAAAGAAGCCAGCTAAAACTCACCAAAACCCAAAGTGACCAGAGGTCACTGGTCGTCCTTACTGCTGTACTCCCATCGGTGCCATGACAGTCTACAAATGCCATGGCAACATCAGGAAGTTACCCTAGATGGTCTAAAAAGGGGAGGCATGAATAATCCACCCCTCGTTTAGCATATCATCAAGAAATAGCCATAAAAATGGGCAACCAGCAGCCCTCCAGCGGCTCTGTCTATGGAGTAGCCTTTCTTTTGTTCCTTCACTTTCCTAATAAACTTGCTTTCACTTTACTCTATGGACTCACCCAGAATTATTTCTTGTGTGAGGTCTATGAACCCCCTCTGTAACAGAACCCGATAAGCTAGAAGGGATTGGGGTCCTATTTTTCGCCTCCTTAAACAAAACAATTATCAGCCAAGAATTTTGTGTCCAGCCAAAGTAAGCTTCATAAATGAAGCAAGATACAGTCTTTTAAGACAAATACTGAGAGAATTCGCCCCTACCAAGCCAGCACTACAAGAACTGTCAAAAGGAGCTCTAAATCTTGAAACCAATCCTTGAAATACACCAAAATAGAACCTCCCTAAAGCAGAAATTTCACAGGACCTATATAACAATAACACAATAAAAATAACACACAAGGTAGTCAGACAACAGACAGCACAATGAATAGAATTGTACCTCACATCTCAGTACTAACGAACAGCACAATGGATAGAATAGTACCTTATGTCTCAGTACTAACGCTGAATGTAAATGACCTAAATACTCCACTTAAAAGATATGGAATGGCAGAATGGATAAGAATTCACCAACTAAATTTCTGCTGTCTTCAGGAGACTCACCTAACACATAAGGACTCACATAAACTTGTAAATGGACACCAAAAGTGAGCAGGAATAGCTATTCTTACAGACAAAACAGATTTTAAGGCAAGAGCAGATAAACAAAACAAAGAGGGACATTATATAACAATAAAAGGACTAGTCCAACAGTAAAATATCACAATCCAAAATATATATGCATCTAACACTGGAGCTCCCAAATTTATAAAACAATCACTAATAGACCTAAGAAATGAGATACATGGCAACACAATAATAGTGGGGAACTTCAATACTCCACTGACAGCACTAGACAGGTCATCAAGACAGAAAGTCAACAAAGAAACAATGGACTTAAACTATACCCCACAACAAATGGACTTCACAGATATTTACAGAAAATTCTACTCAACAACTGCAGAATATACATTCTATTCATCAGCACATGGAAAATTCTCCAAGATAGAACATATGATAGGGCACAAAACAAGTCTCAGTAAATTTAAGAAAATCGAAATTATATCAAGTACTCTCTCTCAGACCACAGTGGAATAAAATTGGAAATTAACTCCAAAAGGAACCCTCAAAATCATGCAAATATATGGAAATTAAATAACCTGCTCCTGGGTGATTATTGGGTCAACAATTAAATCAAGATGGAAATTTTAAAAGTCTTTGAACTGAACAAAAACAGTGACACAACTTATCAAAACCTCTGGGATACAGCAAAAGCGGTGCTAAGAGGAAAGTTCAGAGCATTAAATGCCTACATCGAAAAGTCTGAAAAAGCACAAACAGACAATCTAAGGCCACACCTCACAAAACTGGAGAAACAAGAACAATCCAAACCCAAATGCAGCAGAAGAAAAGAAATAACAAAGATCAGAACAGAACTAAATGAAATTGAAACAGACCAAAAAAATGCAAAAGATAAATGAAACAAAAGGCTGGTTTTGAAAAGATAAATAAAACTGATAGACCATTAGCAAGATTAACCAAGAAAAGAAGAGAGAAGATCCAAATAAGCTCAATTAGAAATGAAATGGGAAATATTACTACTGATACCACAGAAATACAAAAGTTTATTCAAGGCTACTATGAACACCTTTACACGCCTAAACTAGAAAACCTAGAGGGGATGGATAAATTCCTGGAAATACACAACCCTCCTAAATTAAACCAGGAAGAGATAGAAACTCCGAACAGACCAATAACAAGCAGCAAGACTGAAATGGTAATTATTTTTAAATTGCCAGTAAGTAAAAGTCTAGGACCATAAGGATTCACAGCTGAATTCTGTCAGACATTCAAACAGGAACCAGCACCAATCCTATTGACACAATTATTCCAGAAGATAGAGAAAAAGAGAATCCTCCTTAAATCATTCTATGACGCCAGTATCACCCTAGTACAAAAACCAGGAAAGGACCTAACAAAAAATTAAAACTACAGACCAATATTCCTGATGACACAGATGCAAAATTCCTCAACAAAATACTAGCTAACTGAATCCAGCATCACATGAAAAAGATAATTCATCATGATCAAGTGGGTTTCATACCAGGGATACATGGATGGTTTAACATCCACAACTCAATAAATGTGATACGCCACATAAACAGAATTAAAACCAAGAATCACGTGATCATCTCAACAGATGCAGAAAAAGCATTTGACAAAATCCAGCATTGCTTTATGATTAAAACCCTCAGCAAAATGGGCATAGAAGGGACACACCTTAAGGTAATGAAAGCTATCTATGACAAACCCACAGCCAACATTATACTGAACAGGGAAAAGCTGAAATCATTCCCCCTGAGAAATGAAATCAGACAAGGATGTCCACTTTCACCACTTCTATTCAACACAGTACTGGAAGTCCTAGCTAGAGCAATCAGACAAGAGAAAGAAGTCAGAGGTATCCAAATCGGTAGAGGAAGTCAAACTGTGGCTGTTTGCTGATGATATGACTGTATACCTAGAAAACCCTAAAGACTCATCCAAAAAGCTCCTCGAACTGGCACATGAATTCAGCAAAGTTTCAGGATACAAAATTAATGTACACAAATCAGTAGCTCTGCTATACAGCAACAGCAACCAAGTTGAGAATCAAATCAAGAACTCAACCCCTTTTACAATAGCTGCAAAAAAATAAAATAAAACAAAATACTTAGGAATACACCTAACTAGGGAGGCGAAGACCTCTTCAAGGAAAACTACAAAACACAGATGACACAAACAAATGGAAACATGTCCCATGCTCATGGATGGGAAGAATCAATATTGTGAAAATGACCATATTGCCAAAAGCAATCTACAAATTCAGTACAATTCCCATCTAAACACCACCATCATTCTTCACAAAACTAGAAAAAAAAAATCCTAAAATTCATATGGAACAAAAAAAGAGACCACATAGCCAAAGCAAGACTATGCAAAAAGAACAAATCTGGAGGCATCACATTATCCAACTCCAAACTATACTACAAGGCCACAGACACCAAAACAGCATAGTACTGGTATAAAGATAGGCATAATGAAACAGAATAGAGAACCCAGAAATAAACCCAAATACTTAGAGCCAACTGATCTTCAACAAAGCAAACAAAAACATAAAGTGGGGAAAGGATACCCTATTCAACAAATAGTGCTGGGACAACTGGCAAGCCACATATAGAAGAATGAAACGGGATCCTCACCTCTCACCTTACACAAAAATCAACTCAAGATGAATCAAAAACTTAAATCTAAGACCTAAAACCATAAAAAGTCTAGAACATCGGAAAAACCCTTCTAGACATTGGCTTAGGCAAAGACTTCATGACCAAGAACCCAAAAGCAAATGCAACAAAAGCAAAGATAAATAGATGGGGCTTAATTAAACCAAAAAGTTTCTGCACAGCAAAAGAAATAATCAGCAGAGTTAACAGACAAACCACAGAGTGGGAGAAAATCTTCACAATCTATACATCCGACAAAGGACTGATATCCAGAATCTACAAAGAACTCAAATCGGCAAGAACAAAACAATTCCATCAAAAAGTGGGCTAAAGACATGGACAGACAATTCGCAAAAGAAGATATACAAATGGCCAACAAGCATACGGTAAAATGCTCAACATCACTAATTATCAGGGAAATGCAAATCAAAACCACAATGTGATACCACCTCACTCCTGCAAGAATGGCCATAATCAAAAAATCAAAAACATCAATTATTGATATAGACGTAGTGAAAAGGGAACACTTTTACACTGTTGGTGGGAATGTAAACCAGTACAACCACTATGGAAAGCAGTGTGGAGATTCCTTAAAGAGCTAAAAGTAAATCTACCATTTGATTCAGCAATCCCACTACTGGCTATCTACCAAGAGGAAAAGAAGTCATTTTACAAAAAAGATACTTATACTTGCACGCATTTATAGCAGCACAATTTGCAATTGCAAAAATATGGAACCAGCCCAAATGCCCATCAATCAACAAATAAAGAAAATGTGGTATACATATACCATGGAATACCACTCAGCCATAAAAAGGAACAAAATAATGGCACTTGCAGTCACCTAGATGGAATTGGAGACCATCAATCTAAGTAAAGTAACTCAGGAATGGAAAACCAAACATCGTATGTTCTCACTCAGATGTGGGAGCTAAGCTATGAGGATGCAAAGGCATAGGAATGATACTCTGGACTTTGGAGACTCAGGAGAAAGGCTGGGAGGGGAGTGAGGGATAAAAGACTATACAGTGGGTACAGTGTACAATGTTTGGGAGATGGATGCACCAAAATCTCAAAAATCACCACTAAAGAATTTATTCATGCAACCAAACACCACCTGTTCCCCCCAAAGACCTATTGAAATTAAAAAAGAAAAATAATCTCAGAGAAAAAATAATAAGGCATGGCCCTGAACCCATAGATCTCCATGTACTAAAGGAGAATGATATTGTACACACCCCCAGCCCCCCACAAAAACAAAAAAAAAAAGTCCTTTTTTAAAACTTTGGTAGAATATACATAACATAAAATTCACTATTTTAACCATTTTAAGTGCACAGTTCAGTAGCACTAACCATATTCAGATTGTTGTGCAACTATCACCACCATTAATGTTCTTTTTAACATAAATTTAATTAAAATTTAGAGACATTTCCAATTAGATTAAAACACTTCACTTCATAAAGATACTGACTGATCTCTCCATATCAAATTCAAATCTAGTCCATAAACTGGTGAAAAGTATTCTATATCCTTCCAATATAAAAATTTTGTCTTAAATTATCATATAGTTTAATTATGAATATACTCCTCCTGAGAAATGGTTTTAAAATTCCATTTAGGCCGGGCACGGTGGCTCACGCCTGTCACCCCAGCACTTTGGGAGGCAGAGACGGGCGAATCACGAGGTCAGGAGATCGAGACCATCCTGGCTAACACGGTGAAACCCCGTCTCTACTAAAAAATACAAAAAACTAGCCGGGCGAGGTGGCGGGCGCCTGTAGTCCCAGCTACTCGGGAGGCTGAGGCAGGAGAATGGCGTAAACCCAGCAGGCGGAGCTTGCAGTGAGCTGAGATCTGGCCACTGCACTCCAGCCTGGACGACAGAGCCAGACTCCGTCTCAAAAAAATAAATAAATAAATAAATAAAAATAAATTAAAAGGGGGGGCGGAGCAAGATGGCCGAATAGGAGCAGCTCCAGTCTTCAACTCCCAGCGCCAGCGACACAGAAGACCGGTGATTTCCGCATTTTCAACTGAGGTACTGGGTTCATCTCACTGGGGAGTGCCGGAAGATCGGTACTGGTCAGCTGCTGCAGCCCGACCAGCGAGAGCTGAAGCAGGGCGAGGCATTGCCTCACCTGGGAAGCGCAAGGGGGAAGGGAATCCCTTTTCCTAGCCAGGGGAACTGAGACACACAACACCTGGAGAATCGGGTAACTCCCACCCCAATACTGCGCTTTGAGCAAACAGGAACACCAGGAGATCATATCCCACACCTGGCTGGGAGGGTCCCACACCCACGGAGCCTCCCTCATTGCTATCACAGCAGTCTGTGATCTACCGGCAAGGCAGCAGCGAGGCTGGGGGAGGGGCGCCCGCCATTGCTCAGGCTTAAGTAGGTAAACAAAGCTGCTGGGAAGCTCGAACTGGGTGGAGCTCACAGCAGCTCAAGGAAACCTGCCTGTCTCTGTAGACTCCACCTCTGGGGGCAGGGCACAGTAAACAATAACAAAGCAGCAGATACCTCTGCAGACCCAAACGACTCTGTCTGACAGCTTTGAAGAGAGCAGTGGATCTCCCAACACGGAGGTTGAGATCTGAGAAGGGACAGACTCCCTGCTCAAGCGGGTCCCTGACCCCTGAGTAGCCTAACTGGGAGACATCCCCCACTAGGGGCAGTCTGACACCCCACACCTCACAGGGTGGAGTACACCCCTGAGAGGAAGCTTCCAAAGCAAGAATCAGACAGGTACACTTGCTGTTCAGAAATATTCTATCTTCTGCAGTCTCTGCTGCTGATACCCAGGCAAACAGGGTCTGGAGTGGACCTCAAGCAATCTCCAACAGACCTACAGCTGAGGGTCCTGACTGTTAGAAGGAAAACTATCAAACAGGAAGGACACCTACACCAAAACCCCATCAGTACATCACCATCATCAAAGACCAGAGGCAGATAAAACCACAAAGATGGGGAAAAAGCAGGGCAGAAAAGCTGGAAATTCAAAAAACAAGAGCGCATCTCCCCCGGCAAAGGAGCGCAGCTCATCGCCAGCAACGGATCAAAGCTGGACGGAAAATGACTTTGACGAGATGAGAGAAGAAGGCTTCAGTCCATCAAATTTCTCAGAGCTAAAGGAGGAATTACGTACCCAGCGCAAAGAAACTAAAAATCTTGAAAAAAAAGTGGAAGAATTGACGGCTAGACTAATTAATGCAGAGAAGGTCATAAACGAAATGAAAGAGATGAAAACCATGACACGAGAAATACGTGACAAATGCACAAGCTTCAGTAACCGACTCGATCAACTGGAAGAAAGAGTATCAGCGATTGAGGATCAAATGAATGAAATGAAGCGAGAAGAGAAACCAAAAGAAAAAAGAAGAAAAAGAAATGAACAAAGCCTGCAAGAAGTATGGGATTATGTAAAAAGACCAAATCTACGTCTGATTGGGGTGCCTGAAAGTGAGGGGGAAAATGGAACCAAGTTGGAAAACACTCTTCAGGATATCATCCAGGAGAACTTCCCCAACCTAGTAGGGCAGGCCAACATTCAAATCCAGGAAATACAGAGAACGCCACAAAGATACTCCTCGAGAAGAGCAACTCCAAGACACATAATTGCCAGATTCACCAAAGTTAAAATGAAGGAAAAAATCTTAAGGGCAGCCAGAGAGAAAGGTCGGGTTACCCACAAAGGGAAGCCCATCAGACTCACAGCAGATCTCTCGGCAGAAACTCTCCAAGCCAGAAGAGAGTGGGGGCCAATATTCAACATTCTTAAAGAAAAGAATTTTAAACCCAGAATTTCATATCCAGCCAAACTAAGTTTCATAAGTGAAGGAGAAATAAAATCCTTTACAGATAAGCAAATGCTTAGAGATTTTGTCACCACTAGGCCTGCCTTACAAGAGACCCTGAAGGAAGTACTAAACATGGAAAGGAACAACCGGTACCAGCCATCTCAAAAACATGCCAAAATGTAAAGACCATCGAGGCTAGGAAGAAACTATATCAACTAATGAGCAAAACAACCAGTTAATATCATAATGGCAGGATCAAGTTCACACATAACAATCTTAACCTTAAATGTAAATGGACTAAATGCTCCAATTAAGAGACACAGACTGGCAAACTGGATAAAGAGTCAAGACCCATCAGTCTGCTGTATTCAGGAGACCCATCTCACACGCAGAGACATACATAGGCTCAAAATAAAGGGATGGAGGAAGATTTACCAAGCAAATGGAGAACAAAAAAAAGCGGGGGTTGCAATACCAGTCTCTGATAAAACAGACTTTAAACCATCAAAAATCAAAAGAGACAAAGAAGGCCATTACATAATGGTAAAGGGATCAATTCAACAGGAAGAGCTAACTATCCTAAATATATATGCACCCAATACAGGAGCACCCAGATTCATAAAGCAAGTCCTTAGAGACTTACAAAGAGACTTAGACTCCCATACAATAATAATGGGAGACTTCAACACTCCACTGTCAACATTAGACAGATCAACGAGACAGAAAGTTAACAAGGATATCCAGGAATTGAACTCATCTCTGCAGCAAGCAGACCTAATAGACATCTATAGAACTCTCCACCCCTAATCAACAGAATATACATTCTTCTCAGCACCACATCGTACTTATTCCAAAATTGACCACGTAATTGGAAGTAAAGCACTCCTCAGCAAATGTACAAGAACAGAAATTATTACAAACTGTCTCTCAGACCACAGTGCAATCAAACTAGAACTCAGGACTAAGAAACTCAATGAAAACTGCTCAACTACATGGAAACTGAACAACCTGCTCCTGAATGACTACTGGGTACATAACGAAATGAAGGCAGAAATAAAGATGTTCTTTGAAACCAATGAGAACAAAGATACAACATACCAGAATCTCTGGGACACATTTAAAGCAGTGTGTAGAGGGAAATTGATAGCACTAAATGCCCACAAGAGAAAGCGGGAAAGATCTAAAATTGACACTCTAACATCGCAATTAAAAGAATTAGAGAAGCAAGAGCAAACACATTCGAAAGCTAGCAGAAGGCTAGAAATAACTAAGATCAGAGCAGAACTGAAGGAGATAGAGACACAAAAAACCCTCCAAAAAATCAATGAATCCAGGAGTTGGTTTTTTGAAAAGATCAACAAAATTGACAGACCACTAGCAAGACTAATAAAGAAGAAAAGAGAGAAGAATCAAATCGACGCAATTAAAAATGATAAAGGGGATATCACCACCGACCCCACAGAAATACAAACTACCATCAGAGAATACTATAAACACCTCTACGCAAATAAACTGGAAAACCTAGAAGAAATGGATAATTTCCTGGACACTTACACTCTTCCAAGACTAAACCAGGAAGAAGTTGAATCCCTGAATAGACCAATAGCAGGCTCTGAAATTGAGGCAATAATTAATAGCCTACCAACCAAAAAAAGTCCAGGACCAGATGGATTCACAGCTGAATTCTACCAGAGGTACAAGGAGGAGTTGGTACCATTCCTTCTGAAACTATTCCAATCAATAGAAAAAGAGGGAATCCTCCCTAACTCATTTTATGAGGCCAACATCATCCTGATACCAAAGCCTGGCAGAGACACAACAAAAAAAGAGAATTTTAGACCAATATCCCTGATGAACATCGATGCAAAAATCCTCAATAAAATACTGGCAAACCGGATTCAGCAACACATCAAAAAGCTTATCCACCATGATCAAGTGGGCTTCATCCCTGGGATGCAAGGCTGGTTCAACATTCGCAAATCAATAAACATAATCCAGCATATAAACAGAACCAAAGACAAGAACCACATGGTTATCTCAATAGATGCAGAAAAGGCTTTTGACAAAATTCAACAGCCCTTCATGCTAAAAACGCTCAATAAATTCGGTATTGATGGAACGTACCTCAAAATAATAAGAGCTATTTATGACAAACCCACAGCCAATATCATACTGAATGGGCAAAAACTGGAAAAATTCCCTTTGAACACTGGCACAAGACAGGGATGCCCTCTCTCACCACTCCTATTCAACATAGTGTTGGAAGTTCTGGCTAGGGCAATCAGGCAAGAGAAAGAAATCAAGGGTATTCAGTTAGGAAAAGAAGAAGTCAAATTGTCCCTGTTTGCAGATGACATGATTGTATATTTAGAAAACCCCATTGTCTCAGCCCAAAATCTCCTTAAGCTGATAAGCAACTTCAGCAAAGTCTCAGGATACAAAATTAATGTGCAAAAATCACAAGCATTCTTATACACCAATAACAGACAAACACAGAGCCAAATCATGAATGAACTTCCATTCACAATTGCTTCAAAGAGAATCAAATACCTAGGAATCCAACTTACAAGGGATGTAAAGGACCTCTTCAAGGAGAACTACAAACCACTGCTCAGTGAAATAAAAGAGGACACAAACAAATGGAAGAACATACCATGCTCATGGATAGGAAGAATCAATATCGTGAAAATGGCCATACTGCCCAAGGTAATTTATAGATTCAATGCCATCCCCATCAAGCTACCAATGAGTTTCTTCACAGAATTGGAAAAAACTGCTTTAAAGTTCATATGGAACCAAAAAAGAGCCCGCATCTCCAAGACAATCCTAAGTCAAAAGAACAAAGCTGGAGGCATCACGCTACCTGACTTCAAACTATACTACAAGGCTACAGTAACCAAAACAGCATGGTACTGGTACCAAAACAGAGATATACACCAATGGAACAGAACAGAGTCCTCAGAAATAATACCACACATCTACAGCCATCTGATCTTTGACAAACCTGAGAGAAACAAGAAATGGGGAAAGGATTCCCTATTTAATAAATGGTGCTGGGAAAATTGGCTAGCCATAAGTAGAAAGCTGAAACTGGATCCTTTCCTTACTCCTTATACGAAAATTAATTCAAGATGGATTAGAGACTTAAATGTTAGACCTAATACCATAAAAATCCTAGAGGAAAACCTAGGTAGTACCATTCAGGACATAGGCATGGGCAAAGACTTCATGTCTAAAACACCAAAAGCAACGGCAGCAAAAGCCAAAATTGACAAATGGGATCTCATTAAACTAAAGAGCTTCTGCACAGCAAAAGAAACTACCATCAGAGTGAACAGGCAACCTACAGAATGGAAGAAAATTTTTGCAATCTACTCATCTGACAAAGGGCTAATATCCAGAACCTACAAAGAACTCAAACAAATTTACAAGAAAAAAACAAACAACCCCATCAAAAAGTGGGCAAAGGATATGAATAGACATTTCTCAAAAGAAGACATTCATACAGCCAACAAACACATGAAAAAATGCTCATCATCACTGGCCATCAGAGAAATGCAAATCAAAACCACAATGAGATACCATCTCACACCAGTTAGAATGGCGATCATTAAAAAGTCAGGAAACAACAGGTGCTGGAGAGGATGTGGAGAAATAGGAACACTTTTACACTGTTGGTGGGATTGTAAACTAGTTCAACCATTATGGAAAACAGTATGGCGATTCCTCAAGGATCTAGAACTAGATGTACCATATGACCCAGCCATCCCATTACTGGGTATATACCCAAAGGATTATAAATTATGCTGCTCTAAAGACACATGCACACGTATGTTTATTGCAGCACTATTCACAATAGCAAAGACTTGGAATCAACCCAAATGTCCATCAGTGACAGATTGGATTAAGAAAATGTGGCACATATACACCATGGAATACTATGCAGCCATCAAAAAGGATGAGTTTGTGTCCTTTGTAGGGACATGGATGCAGCTGGAATCCATCATTCTTAGCAAACTATCACAAGAACAGAAAACCAAACACCGCATGTTCTCACTCATAGGTGGGAACTGAACAATGAGATCACTTGGACTCGGGAAGGGGAACATCACACACCGGGGCCTATCATGGGGAGGGGGGAGGGGGGAGGGATTGCATTGGGAGTTATACCTGATGTAAATGACGAGTTGATGGGTGCAGCACACCAACAAGGCACAAGTATACATATGTAACAAACCTGCACGTTATGCACATGTACCCTACAACTTACAGTATAATAATAATAAATAAATTAAAAAAAATAAAAAAATAAAAAAATAAAAAAAATAAAAAAAATAAAAAAAAAAAATTAAAAAATAAAATTCCATTTAATTCAATTACTACTTTAGACATACTGAATTGAGATGCTTTAACGTTATCTCCTCCAAATCACCTGGGTAACAAAAAAGCAGATATTTTTAAAAACCTGTATTATAAAATAAAAATAATAAATCAGATGGTAAAATTAGCAGTGACAAGGATCAGACAGGACTGTGTCCAGTTTCAAGGTGGTCAAGGGCACTAAAAGTCAACTTGTAATACTAACATCAATGACAAAACAGAACAGCTCTTTCTAAGCACGTCTGATATGACAGGCACAGTATGAAGCTCTTTATATCTATTAACTCACACTAAATTTGAAATAGTTCTGTATAAGGTAAGCAGTCTTATTATGCCAACTTTAGAGATATTTCAATACATTTTCAAAAGATAAAAAATAGATGGAGTAGTACACACTGCTAAGGCATCATACCATAAAGTGAAAGTGGCAGATGATACTGAAAGGATAAAAACAGAATCCTGCAGAGAAGCAGAACTTGAATACATCAGGTACCTCACCCCTGAAAGAACAGAAGTGAGTTATGGGGCATAAAACAAGGGAAGTGGTTAAAAGTCTAAATAAAGCAACGTCAAAAAATTCCATCCACCCCCAAGTGCAGAACTCTAGCTTCTAGATATCAATACTCCAGGCAACAAACCAAACCCAAGCGATGGGCCCTAAAGTTCTTGCTTGTAACCACACACTATACTACCATTCTTAAATAAAACTGGATCAAATCACATCAACATTTAGCTGTTCATGAGACACACTTCAAACCAAAGGACATGCAGTGGTGGAATGAAAAGGATATGTCAGGCAAATATTAACTCGAAAAAAGCCTGTGTAGCTACATAAGGTTCGGAAAAAAAGAGACTTGAAGGTTAAATGCATTAATAGAGATAAAGCCAACACAAGATGACAAAAGACTTCCATCACCAACTGTTACATACAAAGTAACCAATCTACCCAGTCTCACAATGTATAAAGTATACGTCACAGATCTCCAAGGAAAAACTGACCAATACACAGTAAGTTAAAGCAGGGCCTGGAATATAGCAGGTACCATGTAAGAGTTAGACTATCGAGAGAAGCCGCTCCCGATGTTTTACGTGGGTTCTCTTCTATTTCCTAGGTGTCTCGGTTGGTTTGAGAAACAAAGGGAAAGAGTACAAGAGAGAGAAATTTAAAACCGGGTGTCTGGGGAGACATCACATGTCCGCAGGATAAGTGATGTTCCTCGAGCCGTAAAACTAGGAAGTTTTTATTAGCGATTTTCAAAAGGTGACGGAGTGCACGAATAGGGTGTGGGTCACAGAGATCACATACTTCACGAGGTAATAAAATATCACAAGGCAAATGGAGGCAGGGCAAGATCACAGGACCACCGGATGGGGCGAAACTAAAATTGCTAATGAAGTTTCGGGCATGCATTGTCATTGATAACATCTTATCAGGCAACAGGGTTTGAGAGCAGACAACCTGTCTGACCAAAATTCATTAGGTGGGAATTTCCTCATCCTAATAAGCCTGGGAGCGCTACAGGAGACCCAGGTTTATTTCATCCCTTCGGCTTTGACCATAAAAGACGGCACGCCTTAAAGGGGCCATCTATAAGCCTACCTTCAGGGCGCATTCTCTGTCTCAGGGATGTTCCTTGCTGAGAAAAAGAATTCAGCGATATTTCTCCTATTTGCTTTTGAAAGAGGAGAAAAATAACTCTGTTCCATCTGGCTCACCGGCGGCCAGTTCAAAGTTACCTCTCTTGTTCCCTGCACATCGCTGTTAATCCTGTTCTTTTTCAAGATGCCCAGATTTCATATTGTTCATACACACATGCTCTACAAACAATCTGTGCAGCTGACACAATCATCACAGGGTCCTGAGGCGACATTCATCCTCCTCAGTTTACGAAGAAGATGATGGGATTAAGAGATTAAAGACAGGCATAGGAAATCACAAGGATATTCATTGGGGAAGTGATAAGTGTCCATGAAATCTTCACAATTTATGATCAGAGATTGCAGTAAAGACAGGCGCAAGAAATTATAAAAGTATTAATTTGGGGTACTAATAAATGTCCATGAAATCTTCACAATTTATGTTCTTCTGCCACGGCTTCAGCCGGTCCCTCTGTTCGGGTTCCCTGACTACCCTCAACATTAGGTATTGTAAATTCTCTTTCAGAAATGCATAGATCAAGAAGATAAATAATAAGTAGATAAAGAAGATAAAGAATAACACCAGTCTGGGCAACATAGTGAGCCCTCATTTCTACAAAAAAAAAATTTTTTAATTAATTTTTAAATTAATTTTTATTAATTAATTAAATTAATTAATGGGTGGCACAAGCCCATGGTCCCAGCTGCTTGAGAGGCTGAGGTGGGAGGATCACTTGAGCCCGAGAGATTGAGGCTACAGTGAGCTGTGATCACACCACTGCACTCCAGCCTGAGCAACAGAGTGAGACCCTGTCTCAAAAAAAAAAAAAAAAAAAAAAAAAAAAAAAATTAGGAATATAAGAATATTACTCAAGATTCAGTCGAGATTTGAAATGAAAGGAATGAGGCACATCCCCCATATATCTCCCAACTTCCTGAGCCCAGCACAAACACATCTCCACATTTCAAACTCAGAAAACATCACCCGGGAGACTGATAAGGAATGTAGAATGTTAACCAATTGTAATGCTGTAACCAAGAGAATACCTTTGTTCCTGTAACTTTACATATCCTGTTTACATCGGGCTATAAAAGCAAGCACTGCATTGTTCGAGGCCCTTTGTATGCTGTGGAATGGAGGACCAAGTTCAACTTGTAGTAAAGATCCTTACGCTTGGCTTTGACTTCTGGACTCTGTGGTCTTTGGGGAACAAACGGTCTAGGTATAACATCTGGGGGCTCCGTCCGGGATTCCCCAAGCCCACCAGACCCCTGGTCAACGGATTCAAGCGTAGGATCGACCACTGGATAGTGAGCTGGCTCGCCTCGCTTTGTCTGTCTGTGTCTGCTGTGAATCTGGAATCTGTGACTCGCGAGTAAGGTCTGAAATTGAGCTGGCGCCCTGGCGGACGCCGCTATAGGACAGCCAGCGGAGACCGTGAGACGCCCCTGGCTCTTCATCTGATCTAAATTACGATCTGGGCTACAGAGTTCCACGATCCGGCAGCTAACTCTGACCTAAGCACCGTGCGCTGCCATATCTGGAGGCCGGAGCGCCGATCGCATCCCAGCAGCTAACTCTGACCCAGGCTACCGCCATGCATCTGGGCTGCCGGAGGCGCGCATCGCTGATCCGAGCAGCTAACTCTGACCCGGCACCGGTGCCGCCAAGCAGGACGGCTGCCGGAGCTGACAATGATCCGGTGCGCCAACTCTGACCCGGCCACTAGGTGTATCTTTGCCATCTGGGCTGCGGGAGCTTAATACATCCGGCAGCTAACTCCTGACCTCGGCTAATGGGTGCGCCGCTACATTCGGGCTGCCGGAGCACATTAAGCGCATCCGGCAGCTAGCCCCCGACCAGCCGCCGTGCCCGCTATGCATCTGCTGCCGGGAGCGCCACGCAACCGAGCAGCTAACTCTGACCCGGCTCGTGCGCATTTGTATCTAAGGCCGGAGCGCCATAGCCATCCGAGCAGCTAACCCTGACCCAGGCTGCCGGTGCCCGCTATGCATCTGGGTTGCCTTGAGCTCATCGCGATCCGGCAGCTAACTCTGACCAAGCCCGTGCGACTAGAATCTGCCGGAGCCATAGCCATCCGAAAGCAGCTAACTCTGAACCCGGCTTCCCGGTGCGCTAGTAATCTGTGTTGCCGGAGCGCCCATCACATCCGGTGCAGCTAATCCCCTGACCCGGCTACCGCGCGCACTTCGCGATCTGGGCTGCCGGAGCGCTGACGCTGCATCTGAGAGCAGCTAACTCTGACTCCAGCGTGCGCCGCTAAGCATCTGCTGCCGGAGCCACCGCCATCCGAAAGCAGCTAATCCTGACCCGGCTACCGGTGCGCTGCTTTGCGACGGCTGCCGGAGCTTCATCGCGATCCGGAAAGCAGCTAAATTCTGACCCGGGCTACTGGTGCGCGCCATATCTGCTGCCGGATTTATCGCTGATCTGAGCAGCTAACTCTGACTCGGGCGCTGGGCTAGTGAGTCTGGCTGCCGGAGCTTCATCGCTGATCCGAAGCAGCTAACCTGACCCGGCTACCGGTGTGCGCTTTGGCATCTGGGCCGCCGGAGTCATCTGAGCAGCTAACTCTGACCCGGCTACCGTGCCATATTCTGGCTGCCGGAGCCATCGCGACCGGAAAGCAGCTAACTCTGACCCGGCTACCGTGCGCCACAGGATCTAAGGCCGGGATTTATCGCATCCGAAAGCAGCTAACTCTGACCCAGGCTACCAGTGCGACCCGAGCAGCTTAATTCCTGACCCGGCTACCGGAGCCATGATCTGTGCTGGCCGAGCCGCCACGCATCCAAGCAGTTAACTCTGACTGGGCGCCTGAGCGGTTTTGATTCAGTACCGGAGCTAATTTGCGACGAAGTACTGATGCTATGCATCTGACTACCAGAGCGCATTCTTTCAGATTCAGCTGCCGAGCGCTGTTATGTATCCGAAGCAGTTGACTCCAGATCCGGCTTCAGGAGCACTTGGCATCTGTAAGGCTGAGCTGCGAGTTGCGATTCTCCAGCAGCTGATTCTGACCTGGCTGGAGGGCTTTTACTCAGACATTATTAGCGCCAGACTTTTACAGGGATTCTAACCCATATTCCTTTTACAGGAAGAGACTAAGCAATTTAGTACAGATGGGTAATACCCAGCACTCCCCTATCTCTCCTGAAGGGGCACTTCAAAGATGTAAGAGCAAGAGGCCATGATCTTAGTTTGGAAATCAGAGGGGAAAGCTCATTACCCTATGCCGTCCGGAATGGCCTGCCTTTGATGTGGGTGGCTAATTGGCGATCGCTCCTACTCTGCTGTCATCACTAAAGTCCAAGATTTTCCTACCTGGGCAGGCCACTTGGATCAAATCCCATATATCCTCATATGGTATCTTAGTTGAGAACCCGGCCTCTTTTTGCTGTCACTCTTTTCCACTAGCCTGTCTTGTAAGGTAATTGGTTGCTCGGGCTGCTTAAAATCTAAGTAGCTGATTGCTCCCCATCCTTGTTTAGCCTTGATAGCGGGACTCCACTCTCGTTCACAGTGAACTCAAGCCTGCACTTCTGGGCTACAGGGCTCTCACTCCCCGGGTTGAGCTGCTGAGGAGCATAGTGGACGGAGCGCCACACACCTGACCTCGCCGAGAGTGAAAGTAACTCTGAAGGACTCAAGAGGGCGATCATGCAGAGTACCCCGTGGGCTAGCCACCCCCAGCCTGACTCCACAGTGGCTCTACTCCTCTCGGTTGCGACCCCTAGATGACACGTAACTTCCTGTGTCCAGTACTGCCATTCTCTACCAGTGATCTGTATAATCCAGCACCCCAGAGTGCTCAGCCGACAACCCCAAGATTTAATGGCGACGGGATAGTATCATGTTCACTCCACCAGCCCACTTGGGATGATTAGTCAGCAGCTCCTCCTAATCTTGTTCCTACAACGGAGGAGCGTAGAGAGAACATGGCTAGAAAGCTGGTCCCGACGCACGGTCAACCGACTGCCAACCCCGACCTCATAAATTTTTCCTCTGGACTAGGCTGGCGGGGACTACAACACGGCAGAAGGTAGTGGACGGTTCCTTTATTGCCAGACTCTTAATGGCGGGTCTCCGGGCAGCTGTTCATGCTTCTCCACTAATTCTAGCTATACTCTGTTCTTGCAGGAAAGACAGAGAGCCCAGCCACCTACTTAGAAAGATTAATGGAAGCTTTTTAGACAGTACACCCCCACAGACCCAGAGGCTCCAGGAAGTCAGGCAGCTGTTGTAATGTCTTTCAGAAATCAGGCAAGCCCCAGACACCAAAAAGGAAACCCAGAAATTAGAATATCAGAGGAAAGCGGATTCAGGACCTCCTTCAGATAGCCCAGCGGGTTTATAATAACAGATACTCCAGAGGAAAAGCAAATAAAGGCCACTGAAAATGACCAAGGTCCTGGCAGCAGTAGTACAGAAAGAGCATCTACAGCCAGAGAACACCTAACCTAGGGCGGCCTCCCATAATAATCTGAGCAAAGACCAATGCCACTGCAAGGAAGTTGGCCATTGGGTAAGAGACTGCCCCAAAAGAAAGTCGAAGAGAATCCCTAGGTCTACACCCGCATTCAGTCACACAAGACTAAGACTAGGGAAGACGGGGTTCGACCCTCCTCAACCTAGGTAACTTTGCAAGTGGAGGGGTCTCCCAGTCCAAGCTCTTGGTCGATACGGAGCACAGCACTCAGTCCTAGTTAAAACTAATGGAAAAATTATCCTCCAAGTCCTCGTGGGTACAAGGGGCCACAGGAGCCAAGAACACCCATGGACACACAACAAAGGACAGTAAACCCTGAGCCAGGAATGTAACCCATTCTTTCCTGGTCATCCCGAGAGCCCCTGTTCCCTATTAGGGAGAGACTCCATAACTAAAATGGGAGCACAGATCCATTTCCTCCCCTGAGGGGCCCGCCGTGACTAACTCCTGCTAATCGGCCCGTCCGCCCTGACTATAACCCTAGAAGATGAGTACAGGCTCCACTAGAGCCAGCTGCCCTGACCAGGACATAGCAAAACTGGCTCCAGTACACCAGAAGCTTGGGCTGGAAACCAAAATTTGTGACCAGCAAAACCACCTCGCCCTGCCTGTCGAACCCCAAGCCCGACAAGACCCCGGGCATGGGTACTGCACACCGATGCCCTGAGGCTAAGAAAGGAATTGCCTCATGATATCCTCACTGCCCCTTGACCAAGGGGTCCCAACATGTCACTTCTCTGGAATAATTCCATTGTTGCCGGGTAATGAAAAACCTAATAGTGGAGAATACAGACCTGTACAAGACTTAAGAGAAATCAATAAGAGGGTTAGGACATACACCCAACTGTAGCCTAACTCCACAGATACCCCTCCTGAGTACCTTAAACCCTAAACATCAATGGTACTGTTTTAGATTTGAGACACTTTTCTTCAGTTTGTTTTAGCTCCCTCAGAGCCAAAAGCTCTTCGGCCGAGTGGAATGACCCTGGAAGGGGTGATAAGTGGCCAACTGACATGGACCAGGCTGCCGAGGGATTCAAAACTCTCCTCACTCCTGTCTCTATGAGGTTCCTCCATGAAGACCTGGGTGAGTACCGAATGGAAACACCCCTGAGGTAACTTCTTTACTACAAAATGTTGATGACCTCCTGATTGCTTGCTGAGACTCCAAGAAGCTTGTATTCAAGGGACCCTCAAAAGCTCCCATAAGCTCTGGGAACGAGGCCAAATAAGCCTCGCAAAGAAAGCTCAAATCTGTGTTGTGAAGTAACATATCTGGGGTACTCACAAAGGAGGGCAGCGCTGGTTAACAGACGGTGGAAGCAGACTGTTCTGCAGATCCCCAGGCCACAATCCACCCGGCTGCTGGTGGCCTCAGGGGTCATGGATTTTTTTGTGGTGTGACTATGGATACCTGGGTTCGCAGAACTACAAAACCCTTGTATCAGGCAACACGGGCAGCAGCTACTTCACTGGACAGACGGGCTTCTAGCCTGCTTTCCAGGAGATCAAACCGGCCACTCTCTGTGCCTGCACTGGGACTACCTGATGTCACTTCAAGCCCTTCCACTCCTATAATGCGGGATGAGAGTAAGGTGTCGCCAAGGTGGTAATAATCTCAGAACTTAGGCCCCTGGTGGAGGCCGGCTGCCTACCCGTCGTGCCAGCTAGACCCAGTGGCTGCCGGGTGGCCCCTTGTCTCCAATGATTTCGCGCCACGGCTCTGATGGTACAAGATGCCGATAAACTTGTCATGGGTCAAGAATCAAGTGGTCGCTACTCCCATTACGCCATCGAAGGTGTACTCAAACAGCCACCTAGTTGGACGGATAAGTAACGCCTCGCTCACCCACTAAACTGGGTTTAGGACTACTACTAAATCCTCTACTGTATAACTCTTTGCCCCCAACTAATTTTAAACCCTGCCCCTCATGCTGCCCAACCCGACCTTTGACGCCACTCCATGATTGCACTGGGATACTAGCTCCGTGCATCGGAGTTCGAGGACCTTGCAGGATCAGCCTAATTTCTGACGCTTGACCTCGCCTGGTTCACTGATGGGAGCAGCTTCATGCATCAAGGCCAGAGGTACGCTGGAGCTGCAGGACTTCAGAGACGAGGTATCTGGGCAGAACCCCTGCCTCCAGGACATCGCCCAGAAGGCCTAACCGATAGCCACCCAAGCCTACCTTAGGGAAAAGCTGACAGTATATACAGACAGCCAATATGCTTTGCCACGGGCAAGACATATTACGGGGCCACTTTACAGGAAGCGAGGGTTGGCCAATGGCTGAAGGAAAAGAGATAAAAATAAGCGAAGAGATCCTAGCCCCTGTTAACAGCTGCCATGGAAGCCAGAAAAGTTAGCTTACTGTGCATTGCCTAGGCATCAGAAACTAACCACTCAACTGCTCAAGGCAACTTTCTGGCAGACCAAACTGCAAGAAATGTGGTAAAGGCTCCCAGCCACTCTCCTTGCACTCCAGCTCCCTGACCCGGGCCCCCAGGACTCTGCCATATCTCCCCTGATTATTCAGAACAAGATCTCCAGTGGATTGACAAACTCCCAGAAACAGATCCAGAATGTGCGGTGGACTGATACTCAATGACCAAACCATCCCACCAGAAAAATTAGGACAACAAGTGTTAGAACACATCCAATCGAACTCACCCACCTGGTGTTTCGGTAGATGATAGACCTGATCAGACGCCTAAGCTCACCAGACATACAGCCGAGATGGCCAGCACACGTGGGTAAGTTGCAAAGTCTGCCAGCTTAACAACGCCACCCCCAATCCCAGACTGCAGCGGAACAAGGCTCAGGGGGACCAGAGGCCCAGTATCTACTAAAGTGATTTTACTGAAATAAAGCCAGGAAAGTAATGGGTATCTACTTACTTGTCTTTGTGAAACTTTTCAGGGTGGACTGGAAGCACTTAACCAAAAGAGAAACTGCTCAGGTCGTAGCAAAGAAAAATTTGGAAGATATCCTCCCAGGTATGGCTTCCCTGGCCCAGATAGGGTCAGATAATGGGCCGCCTTCACGCTAAGGTAAGTCAGGGACGGCTTCCATCCTTGGGGGCAAATTGGAAACTACATTGCTTTACAGGCCCTGTGAGTCAGACAGGTACAGAGGATGAATCGGACCTAAAAGAGACCTTAACTAAATTGACTATGGAGACTGGCGCACTGGGTGGTCCTTCTCCCTTACGCCTGTTCCGGGGCTCCGTATTCTTACAGACTGGGCCTTACCCCACGAATCATGTATGGCAGACTCCCACCCTGGTTCCTAGCCTAAAAGATGACTATTAAGTCTGTGACAGAAAATGTCTCTGAATTCTATTTTCCTACAAGCCTTGCAGAAAATTCTCAAGAAATCTGGCCCAGCTCTCTGTACGAACCACATGAATCGGTCCCAATAACTCATCCCGGGCATCGTCGAGACCGTCCGGTTAAGCGACACCCCACAAGAGACCCTAGAACCCAGGTGGAAGGGACCACTCCAGGTACTCCCCTGACCACACCCACGCCCTGAGTAGAAGGCACGGCCGCGGATCCACTACACCCACGCCAAGCCAGTGGACCCAACCTCCAACCTTCTGGGACCCACCACGGCGGGGCGGCTGAAGCACCGGCCACGTGGACTGTGGACAGAGCTAAGAACAACCCCCTTAAAACTCACCCCAGCCGCAACATAGCCACTGCAAACATGCAGTTAGGTAGTCTAGCCTCTACGTTAGCCGCCCTAGTGGCCGCTGGGGAAATCACAAAACCAGCTCATAAATCCTTTGTCTGAGATTCTGGCTTTATGAAAACCTAACCCACCGGACAACCTCATAAGCCCAGGAAATTATTGCCAGTGCTGATTGCCTCCTCGGCAATAGCCTTCTAGTACTAAATTTTACTGGCTTTCAACAGCCGAAACCAAGAAAGTGACACCAATAATATGTTTTGAGTTTGATCAGACTGAATACAATTGCAAACACCATTGGTGGCAACCAAAATGCCAGCTGTCCTTATAACTATTGTAATATCCATAGGTCCCAAGCATTGGGGAGAGGGGAAGAACAGTTAGACCCTAAGTGGCCCTTCTTCCATCATAGACGGGATGGAGACTTTTCATATACATGGATAGTTAGAGACCCTTGAACTCCCCGCTGACCACCAACATGGGGCTGTATACTACCCCTCCCTCCACATGGCCCAGCAGTCACCTCATCTGTGGCAGGCCTAGTGCAAGTACTGCCCTGGTCCACGGAATATCCAACTACAGGAAATAGATCAACACAAGACTTTACGCCCTTTCTCCTGGTTAAAGTATTACAAGAAGGACTAGAGCTTGCTAACCTTACAGGACTTCACAGCCTACCTCCGGCTTGCTTTCTGTGTGCCACCCTAGGCCCACCGCCAACCACGGTCCCTCTGCCATGGGGATCGAGATCTCACTTCTCTGCCCAAGCTAATAACCTCCTAAACCTCCTCATATGCCCCTATCCTAAACGTGCCCCTATACTTCCAAAAACCCCAGTCAGAGAAGTTTCCTACTGTTTCAGAACTAATTCCAGCCTCTGCAGCATCACTGCAGCCCTTAATACTCCTAGGCTCTGCTAGGTATATTTTCTGTGGCTGGACGTATGACCTATCTAGTCCCTCTGTTACCAACCTACTGTGTGTCTTCCTGTCACATTAGTTCCCCTCAAGCTGACTCCTCTACTAACTGGCTGGTGAGTTCCTAGGGTACACCGGGTAACTGGACTAGTATTGCTATTCACCCAGTCCCTAGACTGAGACCCGCATGAGCCATATTTTCCCCGCCATTGCAGGAATCTTCCCCACCACATCCCTCATTAAGTGCAGGGATGGCAGGGGGAGCCCAGGGTCACACCTCCCAGAAAAGCAAATGTTGTACCAACAATTTGCCGCTGCTATGGGAGGAATCAGCTGAGTCCCCACTCTTCAGCTGCAGCTCACGCCCTTAGCTCAGGTAACTCAGAACCGAGGGCCCTAGACCTACTCATCAAGGAAAAAGGTGGTACACGTATGTTTCTAAAAGAAGACTGTTGTTTCTACATAAAATGAATCAGGGCTTGTAGAAGACCGGGTCCAACAGTTACGCAAGGTTAAGCACTGAAGTAAAAACATCGCAGTTTGCTTCAGCTGCAGACCAATGGTGGAATTCTATGTTTCTGTTAGCCCTTCCTTTTGACTCCTGCTAAGTCTATTTATTTCTATAATCAGGACCTTTGTGTTGTTGCAGAGAATTTTGTAGTTTGTCATAGAAAGGTTTGACACTGTCTAGCCTATGGTCTCAGAGCCTAATACCAACCTGCAAACGCCGGAAACAGAGTCAGACCCTATACATCCAAGACTGCCTCTAGATACCTGAAAAGAAGGGGGAATGAAAGGAATGAGGCACATCCCCATATCCCCAACTCCCGAGCCCAGCACAAACACATTCCTCCATATTTCTTTCAAACTTCAGAAAACACCACCTGGGAAATCTCCATAAGGAATGCTAAATGTAGAATGTTAACCAATTGTACGCTGTAACCGAGAATTACCTTTGTTCCTGTAACTTTACATATCCTGTTTACATCGGGCTATAAAAAGCAAGCACTCGCATTGTTCGAGGCCCTCTTGTATGCTGTGGAATGGAGGGACCAAGTTCGAACTTGTAGTAAAGATCCTTGCCGCTTGGCTTTGACTCTGGACTCTGGTGGTCTTCTTTGGGGAACAAACGGTCTGGGTATAACAGAAAACAAGAGAATTCTGGGGAAATGATGGCAGTGATGTAATTTTTGACTCTCCCCATAAAAAAAAACAGAGCAAATAGAACAGCAAAACCTAATCACTACTCCCCACCCTGGAAAACATCAATAACAAACCTCAAAATATGAGTGGGTGGAAAAAACTATGAGTGGTTCTGAGAGCAGAATTAAATCAGTATTTTTATTATAGGAAACAAGGCAACTTAGCTTCCAACAGACCTGTAAACAAGAGGCCCCACATTGCCAAAAGACGTCCAGCACAGAATGCCAGGCCAATCTGAGAACTGCAGCCAAACCCGGGAGAGGGTTTTCTTTAGGAAACCTCGTTAAGACGAAATCCCCGGGCTGCCCTGAACCCTGCCTTCCTTAGACCTGGCTCCTCAGATTTTTTCACTTCCCTCTCTCTTGCTAAATTAATCAGAGGCTATGTCTGTTGGCTAAAAATAACAATCCATGAATACATACAAAATGTTTGTTCTTAGTTTTAAAAAATAATGAGCAGAATCAAGATACCTGAGAGGCTCAGGTGATGAACAGCTAGCAAATATCAATCCTTCATTTCCTCCTCCCTCCCATAGCTACCAAACAAAGGCTTTAATAAATGTTGACATAGAAGTTTGGTAAACTAACAAGATAATTCAGAGTACTTGAATAATTTATCTGTCATTTAATGTGTGATGGCAATTCCTTAACATAAGTTATTTAAATGTTTGGGATTGTTTTTACATATTAAATGACTAAACAAACAAATCTAAATTCTTAGTTTCAAAAAAAAAAGGCAAGTTGAGTCCAAGAAAAAAGTTATGCGTGCTTGATTAAACCAACTACTGAAACTTCGATGCGTTACTGCTTTTCTCTTTGGGGCATGGTTCAGAGCAACAGCACCCTGGCAAGGCTCCCCTGCAGAGAAAAAACTTGGGCAGCAGTGAGAAGGAACAGGAAGTTAGCAGAAACACAGCCACCAGATCGTACAAGAAAACCTTCTTTTTCTCTTTTTAAAAAAAAAAAAAAAGCAAGAGGATCATATATGTAATTTCAACCTCAGTGACATGCCTGGGGAATACAGAATTGTCTCAAAAACAAAACAAAACAAAAAATCAGCCAGGCACGGTAGCTCACGTCTATAATTCCAGCACTTTGGGAGGCGGGCAGATCACGAGGTCAGGAATTTCAGACCAGCCTAACCAACATGGTGAAACCCCGTCTCTACTAAAGATACAAAAATTAGCAAGGCGTGGTGGTGTGCGACTGTTATCTCAGCTACTCAGGAGGCTGGGGCAGGAGAATCACTTGAACCCAGGAAGCGGAGGTTGCAGTGAGCCAAGACCGTGCCATTGCACTCCAGCCTGGGTGACAGAGCGAGACTCCATCTCAAAAAATAAAATAAAATAAAATCACCAAACGTCATTTCAAATTGAACAACAAAGCTGTACTTTGGGGGGGAGGGAGAGAAATGTACATGTCAAATCAAAAACATAATTAATTAGCAGTTTATAGAAACAGGACCACTTATTTTAGGGAGCTTCAGAGGCTAAAACAAGAAATAGTGAATGGAAGTTAGAGGAGGGCAGATGTTACCTAAATTATAACGATTTTTCTGGTGACAACAGCTGTTCAGAAGTCTAATGCAATGCCTTGAGAAGCGTGGGGTGCCCAGTGACTTGACATGTTTAAGGAGAATCTAGTAGTAAGTATATTTGCTAGAAATGAGTTGAGGGAATTTCCAATACTGCAAAAGAGAAGGAATTAGAGAAGTTGTTTTGTTTTGTTTTGTTTTGTTTTCTTCCAGGTCCAAAATTATTTGGTTCTGTTTCTCTTGTGCAACCAATAAATATAAACCAAATTTCAAGATGACAAAAGTTGTGCATATTTTAAGGCAAAGTTTGGTAGCCCCAGAAGAGAACATGCTGTTTGCAAAGTGTTTGTCTAAAAAGTCCATCCAGAACTGGAGTTTCTGAATGAAAAACTACAATGTCTGCCTCCCAGGTTGAAGCAATTCTTATGCCTCAGTCTCCTGAGTAGCTGGGATTACAGTCGAGCACAACCACGCCCAGCTAATCTTTGTTTTTTTAGTAGAGATGGGGTTTCACCATGTTGGCCAGGCTGTTCTCGAACTCCTGACCTCAAGTGATCTGCCCGCCTCAGCCTCCCAAAGTGCTGAGATTACAGGCGTGAGCCACCATGCCCGGCCAAAAAATAATCTTAGAAAAATAAGTTAGGAATGTATCAATCACAGAAAAGTGATTTTTACTTTTTTTCCCTTCATTTCAAAGATGAATATTAGTACTGTACCTTCAAACAAGAGAAGATATTTATATTACTTTTTACCAAAATAAATGGGATCATTAGCAACCCACCCTCTTCAGAAAAAGCAAAAAGGAATCCCCTATCACTTGATCATACGAACCCTGACTCTAGAGAACGGAGTGTCATATCAAAGATAATTCTTAGGTTACTCAGTGCCTCAGACACAGTGCTTCATGGAGCACAAGTTAAGTCCTCTCTTCTGGGTATAGGCTGGGCCATAATTAATTTCTCCAACAGCTTAAGCTACTGAAACATAAAAACAAAATAAAAACTGGGCAAAATTAATTGTTCTTCTAGTCTTCCAGTGTACAAATTAAAAACTTAGATATGGATATAGCAGGAAAAATCTTCTCTAAGAAATTTTTTAAAAGTGGGGAGGGAAATTAATTGGGTCCTCAAATCTCAACTATGGGGGTACTATTTTAGGGACCGTCTCTCTATCCTTCTTGGGTGTCAGAGGGAAAAAGTCTGTCCGTGTTTAGAAACTCTGCCCTAAAACAATAAAACCAGTGACCAGACAGAAGGAAGGAAGTTTCCTGGAATGGATATAGAAAACAGAAAAATCCTAGCGACTCCCAAATTCCCCCCAGCCCTGGGACGTGCAGAATCCACTTCAAACTTCCTATGGAGAAAAAAATTCATCGACAACACATTCCCATATAATAAACGCATTATTCAGCGCTGCTTCCTAGTAACCTGTCTTAGTTCCCTAAAAGTCTCTGGGATGGTTAATTACTGAGTGTCAACTTGATTGGATTGAAGGATGCAACACACTGTTCCTGGGTGTGTCTGTGAGGGTGTTGCCAAAGGAGATAAACGTTTGAGTCGGTGGGCGGGGAAAGGCTGACCCACCCTCAACCTGCGTGGGCACCACCTAATCCGCTGCCAGCGCGGCTAGAATAAAAGCAGGCAGAAGATCGTGAAAAGGCTAGACTGGGTTAGTCGCCCCACCTACACCTTTCTCCTGTGCTGGATGCTTCCTGCCCTCAAACACTGGACTCCAGGTTCTTCAGTTTTGGGACTCAGACTGGCTTCCTTGCTCCTCAGCCTGCAGAGGACCTATTGTGGGACCTTGTGATCATGTGAGTTAATACTTAATAAACTCATATATATAGATAGATATTCCATTAGTTCTGTCCCTCTACAGAACCCTGACTAATACAACCACTTAGCAGTTGTGTGATACTAAGCAGTTTAACCTCTGGAAACCATTGAACTAAAACGAGAATCAATAATAATAACGTTACACGGGTGTAATGAGATTTAAATAAAACTTAAAAACTTAATATCATGCTTGGTTCACAGAAGTGCAGTAACTATTACTCATTATCATCACAGTTTTATTATCATTTTAAGATTTTTAAATTGCCAACTTTCAAGATGTTTCTAGATGTCACCTGAAATATCTTAGTACTAACAGATTAAAAAATATTAATATATTAACTAGTTTAGCCACTGTACAAATTCAGAATTTTATAAACCTTTGAATGTTTATAATCCTTGGAATATTTTTCCTAGTTATTTTTAGGAAAATTTCAGAATTTTTAAAAATTAAAGTGATTACACCCACCATCTACCTATCAAATGACTGTTAATACACACCGGTAGATGTGGTCAAAATTGTACAGACTCATAGGAAAATAGAATTGATTTGGATTCATTTTTCTTTCTCTTTTATTTTTGAGACACGGTCTCGCTCTATTACCCAGGCTGGAGCACAGGGGCGCAAACACAGCTCACGGAAGCCTCTACCTCCCAGGCTCAGGAGATCCTCCTACCTCAGCCTCCCGAGTACCTGGGACCACAGGCGCATGTCACTACACTTGGCTAATTTTTAAATTATTTGTAGCGACAGGGTCTCCCTATGTTGCCCAGTCTAGTCTCAAACTTCTGAACTCAAGCAATCGTCCCACCTCAGCCTCCTAGAGTGCTAAGATTAGAGGAGTGATTAGATTAGAGCCACTGCACCCAGCCTTGGATTCCTTTGTCTACCTTCCATTTCGTTTCACATTTCTAACACAAAGTATAAAACAAAAAAATGTAATGGTGAGTATTTCTAGGAAAATTAATCTATACTTCACTGGCACCATATACCTTCCTAGGAGACACACAAGCACCTTAAATCCAGCACTTTGGGAAAAGCACAGCAAAAGATGTGGACCCAATTAGAATCAGTGAGGCAGACCAGCTACTTGAGTACTCCCCTTCCACTGTCGTCAACCCTCTAAATTAAAGCTAATGTCCTCGTGGAGCCTGTGCCATCTGATAAACACAAACCTCAGGTATGAATTCAACAACTGCTCGGCGACCGGCCACCGTGGGCATCACCGCGTAACGTCCCAGGTGGATGACAGCAGAGAAGGAAATGCAGTCACTGCTTCTTGGAGATGGCAATCAAGAAAGACAGATCAACACACATCACTTGCAGAATGAACCATAATACAAAACCACATCTTGAGAAATGACACAGACTATAGAGGACCCCAGTTCAGGTGAAGGAAAAGTCACTTTCCGATGAATAAAGAGTGAGCGGCACACAATGGTGGGACTATTTTGGGGGACAAGGAAAGAAAATGTTTTAGCGGTTTCGGGTTCAAAACATGCAGTACTTACTAAGGGCGTACCCTTGTAACGTCTCGTAGCCTCAATTTCCTCCTCTGCAAAGTGGGAATAAGTGACTTACGGGACTGCAAGGCAAACTATGAGACGATCTACATGGAGTGCCCGCTAACACAGCACCAAGCAAAGCATTTAGTGCAGAGTTAAAACGGAGGCTGCTGGGTGTATTCTGAAATTGCTCAGGATAATTTTTCCATCTCTATGCCCTATCAGAAAAGCTTCTTCTCTATCTCTTCCATGGTTGCCAAAAACCAAAGAAAGCTACATCTACCTGTGCCACAAATGTAGTCATCTCCACCCAGGTACACAGACCATTTACTAATACCACTTTCTGAAACCCACATGTACCCAGACTACTTGACTCTAATTTCAAATTTTGACGAGAATCCTAAGTATTTGATAACTCAATCTACATTCACTGAAGTCATAATTTTTAATGTGATCAGAATAACTGACTTCAAAGTGGTCTAATTCAAGAAGCTCTAACTTTAAAGTTGCAAAAATGCTTTTTGAAGGTGGCATTTGTAGGAAAAAATCTGAGAAGACTGTTAAATATTCAACAATATTAAAAGGCAACTGCGACTCCTAACGTTCTGTTTGCTCTAGGCAAGGAAGTGTCCGTAACAAGGAACAAATTAAAACACCAGGGTCCCTGTGTTTTAAAACAACATGGTTTTAAACTCTCCTCATCACACTAACGGTATTTAAAAGATTATACACTGCACGTTTTCAGTCACTCGGACAGCTAATAATTAGAAATAAGTGAATTAAGAATCAGTATTAAAGTACACTGGCTTGTTTTTCAGGTAGAGCACACCAAGTGGACTGGAGAAAGCTGTGACCAAGACGAACTGCAGAAAAGGAATTTTTTTCCTAGTAATAACACCCATCCCTATATAGGCAACCTCTTCAGTCTAGTCTAGTAACACAACCCTGATCATCTAAGAGATGTGTTCAATTTCCCTAAGTCTTCTTGAAATCTAAAATAATTTTTTTTAAAAATGAGGAAGAGGCCAGGCGCGGTGGCTCACGCCTGTAATCCCAGCACTTTGGGAGGCCGAGGCGGGCGGATCACAAGGTCAGGAGATCGAGACCACAGTGAAACCCCGTCTCTACTAAAAATACAAAAAATTAGCCGGGCTCGGTGGTGGGCGCCTGTAGTCCCAGCTACTCAGGAGGCTGAGGCAGGAGAATGGCGTGAACCCGGGAGGCGGAGCTTGCAGTGAGCCGAGATTGCGCCACTGCACTCCAGCCTGGGCGACAGCGCGAGACTCCGTCTCAAAAAAAAAAAAAAAAAAAAAAATGAGGAAGAAAAAAATCTGATTTTTCCCCAAGATTGAAATCAAACACCCTTTAAGTATATAACTATTGCTACTACAAATATCACAGTAAATACATTTTTTAAAAGTACGATGGGTAACATTTCAAATAAGGTATAAGAACATTTGATCAATATTTTCATAAATCTACTATGACCTAAGCCTTCAAAATGGCAAAAGATGCCCACCTTGAGTTCAGTTCCAGAAAATATTTTGTCACTCTAGAAAAATTATCTCTCCTACTTCCTCCAATCAGAAAACAACACATCAGCACCATTCTTCTCCTTCAGCGTAGGTGGTGGGAAAATTAAAAACCAAATTCACTAATTGGAGTAGTTTGTTCATTTCAGAGGCCTGAAGGCATCTTCTCCTTCTGCCTGCTTTAAATATTTGCTCTTCTATTTTACAATTAAGTATAATACTTTGTTTAACTTTTAACTATAAATTGCCTCAAGTCTCCTTGGAAGTAAGCAATGACAAAAATCTCAATTAATTCTCTCTTTTGGAAAATAAAATGATACTTTAAGTTTATAAAGAAAGACTAGCATGCTACCTAGTTCCTAAGTAAAGAAACCTTCAAAGAGGAGGCCTTAAGAGACACTGAATTAAATGTTACAGCTGCAAGTGCACCGTAAGTACAAATTCTCATCGATTTTTATTAAGAGGTCAATCATCTGCTGATAGCCATGGAATGAGAGTTAACGGGTTGGTGCAAGGGCTTTGACGCCTGCTGGTCCTCCGCTAGTGAGCATGTTGTATGCCCAAGAGAAGGCTCTCCATGGCCCTAAAATACCACTCGGATATTTTTCTTATCAAACTCCCATCTGAGTTTCAGAATATCCTTTTATTCTATTTTTTTGGCACACGTCGGTAGCAGCCAGAGAGTTTCAGAATACCTTGAGATGAAGTGCAGACACCCCTCTAAAAAGCTATGACTCCACATCATTTGCAGCTTAGTATGAATCACTTTATTCACATAATCTTATGTCCTTTCTCCACTTAGTTGAGATTTTAGGAATACAAATTTTGCATAGAGTAGGTAGAGAAAGGGGAGTTGGCCGGGCACGGTGGCTCACGCCTGTAATCCCAGCACTTTGGGAGGCCGAGGCGGGCGGATCACAAGGTCAGGAGATCGAGACCATCCTGGCGAATACGGTGAAACCCCGTCTCTACTAAAAATACAAAAAACTAGCTGGGCGAGGTGGCAGGCGCCTGTAGTCCCAGCTACTCGGGAGGCTGAGGCAGGAGAATGGCGTAAAACCCAGGAGGCAGAGTTTGCAGTGAGCTGAGATCCGGCCACTGCGCTCCAGCCTGGGCGACAGAGCGAGACTAAGTCCCAAAAAAAAAAAAAAAAAAAAAAGAGAAAGGGGAGTTAACAGTGATGAACATTTTAAAAGCCTAGAAAGAAGAGAGGAGAAAATGCAGTATAACAGAAAGGGAGTTAGAATGTATGAGAACATTTCATTCCATAGAGTTTCAATTCAGGCCCAACGTGCTCTCAAGCATGAAATACAGAAAGTACGACGAGGAGGAAAATCTCCAAGAGAACTGAAGAGAACTGTACCCTAAGCCTGGCTGCTTCATTTATTGCTCTCCATCTACAGGCAATGAATAAATTTATCTACCCCTGAAGGTATTCTAATCGTAATAATAAAAGCTACCTAGAATGTTGTATTTTCATATTACATATACGTTGTAAAATTAAGTTTCTCCAATGTATAAAAAAGACTGAAAAGAAATAGACCAAAATATTGCATTTTTTCTTTAAGTGATATGAATTGGGGTGATTTCCCCCTCCTTTTATTTTTTCCCTTTTTCAGTTTTATATAACAAGATTATTTTACCTCCATGATCAAATAAACATAAACATTAATGAAAAGGAAATATATATTATTTAACAGCCTTAAATTGTGTCTGGTCTAACCCAGGGCATAGAGAAAAAGACAGACAGACAGACAGATAGGCATGTCAACTTTAATTACAATTTATTCCAATGTTTAGAATAGTAAACAGAAATATATACTTTATCCAAACATAATTTAAATTAAATATTCTCTATTAATTGAATTTATTTCTAACTGGCATTAGCTACAAAGGATGTTATCAAATGAAATATTTCTTAGTTTTTGATAACATGAGAAGCTGACAACTTACAATAATAAAATCAGTATCATATGTTAAATACAAAAATCTAATAGTTCTGGATTTAATATATTCCATAATATAAAAAGCAATCATTTCAGAAAAGAAACCGTTATTAAAAAGAAGAAAAGCTTTTGCCATATGGAACTTGAGTTACTCTGCCTTTTTCTGAAAAGATGTCTCAGCTTCATCTGATGGTTCATATTTTATTATTTTCTTTGACTTATATGAACTTGAAGGTCACCCAGATAAAGTAAAACTTTATTCTTTTATATTAACTTTTATTTGATTAGGAGTTAGTCAATCAAAACATTACTTGTTTGAAAATACAGACACGGAGAAATCTTTAACAGGAGATATGACAGAAATCAAAGGCTATTCCACAAAACAACCCTGCCGTTCATTCGCTGATTCATTCTTTCAACAAAAATATACTGACCCCTTTCCAAATGCCAAGCACTTAATTCGAAACACGGCGGGCGCGGTCCACTGTTTACCCAAAAACCACCCCGCTCTTTCCTACCATGAGGAAATACTGTGATTTGCTGAGGTAGCAAACACAGAGCTCTTGATTTCAGGGAGAGGAGATTGCCAGAGCCAGGGGAATAAATCATGATTAATCTAAACTTTAAAAAAAAATGTATGCCTCATGGCCACTGGCCACTCTAAGAATAAGCCATGTGGCCCGGTTTTGGCTAATGACCTGTAAACAGGTACACGCACTTCTCATTATTCATACATTCCATATTTGCAAATTCACTTATTCACTCATATTTATCTGTAACCCCGAAATCAGCAGTCACAGCACGTCTGCAGTCAGTTGTGGACAGGAGAGGAAACGCCAAAAATTTGTGTCGCCCAATATGTATGTTCCCAGCTGAAGTCAAACAAGACACTGCCTTCTCAGCTCTTGGCCAGACCAGGCACTGCCTTCCCGGCTCTCACAGTGTAAGCGTCCTTTTTGCAGTCACTTAGTGCTCTGTTTTTCTCATTTTTCTCGATTTGACTGTCTAATATGGCCCCTAAGCACAGTACCACAGTGCTGTCTCGCGTCCCTAAGCACAAGAAGGTTGTAATATGCCTCACAGAGAAAATACATGTGTCAGATAAGCTTCAGTGAGGCATAAGTTATGGTGCTGCTGACCCTGAGTTCAATGCTAATGAATCAACAATATATATTACATAAGGTGGCCGGGCATAGTGGGTCACGCCTGTAATCCCAGCAGAAGTGGGAGGCCGAGGTTGGTGGATCACTGGAGGTCAGGAGTTCGAGACTAGCCTGGCCAACATGGCGAAACCCCATCTCTACTGGCCAGGCGCAGTGACTCAGGCTCATGTCTGTTATCCCCTCAGTTTGGGGGGCCGAGGCGGGCGGATTACCTGAAGTCAGGAGTTTGATACCAGCCTGGCCAACATGGTGAAACCTTGTCTCTACTAAAAATACAAAAATCAGCTGGGCATAGTGGCTCATTCCTGTAATTTCAGCTACTCGGGAGGCTGAGGCAGAAGAATCGCTTGAACCTAGAGGTGGAGCTTGCAGTGAGCCGAGATCGTGCTGTTGCACTCCAGCCTGGGCGACAGAGCAAGACTCCGTCTCGAAAATTTAAAAAAAAAAATAAGGTGTCTTTTAAAAGAAACACATAATAAAACAAGGTTATGTACTGATCAGGTGACAAATATGTTGTGACTAGAGGCTTTCAGGAACCTAATCCTGTATATCTGCTAAGAGCAAAGAACGGCTCAGTACTGGCTAAGTCAGTTTTCACAGTGACTTTATAAAACATAACTACTGGAAATAATAAAAATGAACTGCACTTCTAATGAGAGACTTTTTACCAATTTTCAACCTTCTCAGCACAAG
The DNA here is from genome assembly GCF_008728515.1 of Papio anubis. NCBI lineage: Eukaryota > Metazoa > Chordata > Mammalia > Primates > Cercopithecidae > Papio > Papio anubis. The sequence continues at coordinate 215,871,152 of NC_044976.1, forward strand.
ACACAGCATGAGAATAAATGCCACCACTCTGTTACATCAAATAGCCAACTTCCAATTTTTGGATGAGAAAAATAAGTTAACTATTTGTTTAAGCCACTACAGTGGAAGTGCATTTACAAAGATATAGCAAAATGGTGCTTCCTCCTTTTCAATAAACAGTACAGTGGTCCTGAAAGAACACAGCAAAGATGTTCTACATTCTAGAATATCAAGTCTTACGTATGCTGCTTATTTTCTAGTCAACTAGAATAGTGTGTGTTAACACTTATATTTCTGCCCTTGAAGATTAAGGTCGAAAGATCGGCAATAATGTGAACTAAAATCTAATTTTATTTTTATTTTTTGGAGAGAGAGTTTTGTTCTGTCACTCAGGCTGGAATGCAGTGGCATGATCTCGGCTCACTGCAACTTCCGCCCCCGGGTTCAGGCAACTCTCCTGCCTCAGCCTCCTGAGTAGCTGGGATTATAGGTGCATGCCACCACGCCTGGCCAACTTTTGTATTTTTAGTAGAGACGGGGTTTCACCATGTTGGTCAGGCTGGTCTCAAGCTCCTGACCTCAAGTGATCCACCAGCCTCAGCCTCCCAAAGTGCTGGGATTACAGGTGTTGGCCACCACGCTCGGCCTTAAAATCTAATTCTTAATAAAGTTTTGCACTTTATTATTAACTTAGAAATATGCCTAGCTTCTCAAAAAATTCTATTTTTATTTGACTCATGATAAAGGAATGTCTGGAAAATAGATACGGTCTGATTAAGATATAAATATGATGGTATAAATATTACAATATTACATATATACACATACACAGGGCTCACAATGTGTCTTACCATTCCATATTGATAGAACTGATCTTATATTCATATTGATGGGCATTAGTGTTGATAACAATGTTTTAAGCTATTATAAACAGATAAGGTGCAGTAGCTTTGGGAGGCCAAATCCCAGCACTTTGGGAGGCCGAGGTGAGCAGATCACTTGAGGTCAGGGGTTCCAGACCAGCCTGGCCAACATGGTGAAACCCCATCTGTACTAAAAATACAAAAATTAGCCAGGCACGGTGACACATGCCTGTAATCCCAGCTACTCGGGAGGCTGAGGCATGAAAATCACTTGAACCCGGGAGGCGGAGGTTGCAGTGAGCCAAGATCACACCACTACGCTCCAGCCTGGGTGACAATGCGAGACTCTGTGTCTCAAAAAAAAAAAAACTAAAAACTAAAAATAAATAAACTATTATAAACAACATTACAACGAACACATACTTGAACTGTGCACTTACATAATTCTTTCCAAAACTTTTGGGTCTCAGTCCTGACTTAAAAATTACTTAAGGATCTTAAAGAGGCTTTACTTAGTCTGACTGTTTCCATCAATATTTAATGTATTACAGATTAAAATTAAGATGTTAAAAAAAATAATGTATTGGCTTGGAGTGGTGGCTTATGCCTGTAATCCCAGCACTTTGGGAGGCTGAGGCTGGTGGATCACCTGAGGTCAGGAGTTCGAGGCCAGCCTGGTCAACATGGTGAAACCCCATTTCTACTAAAAATATAAAAATTAGCCAGGCATGGTGGCGTGCATCTGCAATCCCAGCTACTCAGGAGGTTGAAGCAGGAGAATCACTTGAATCCGAGAGGTGGAGTTTGCAGTAAACCGAGATCACGCCATTGCACTCCAGCCTGGGAAACAGAGGCTTGGTGTCAAAATAATAATAATAATAATGTATTAATTCATTTAAAAATAAGAATCCTATTACATATCAACATATTTTAATAAAAAATAACTATTTTTCAAAACAAAAATAAGTCAGTGAGGAGAGTGGTAATGTTTTACTTTTTTGATAATCCTTTTAATGTCTGGCTTAATAGAAAGCAGCTAGTTTTTTTTATGTTTCTTCATTCAATCTACTGCAATGTAGCTTCTGGAAAATCCACAGTATACTCATGAGATAATGAGAATTAAAAAGGCAAATAATTCTTTTTTTTTTTTTTTTTTTTTTTTTTGAGACAGAGTTTCACTCTTGTTGCCCAGGCTGGAGTGCAGTGGCGTGATCTCAGCTCACCGCAAACTCCACCTCCTGGGCTCAGGCGACTCTCCTGCCTCAGCCTCCCGAGTAGCTGGGAGTACAGGTGCCCGACACCACACCTGGCTAATTTTGTATTTTTAGTGGAGATGGGGTTTCTCCATGTTGGTCAGGCTAGTCTTGAACTCCCGACCTCAGGTGATCCACCTGCCTTGGCCTCCCAAAGTGCTGAGATTACAGGCATGAGCCACTGCACCAAGCCATAATTCTGAATTATTATCATGAAAATAGTTTTCACATAAATCTCTGAAAGGCCCACGGCTACTCCCAGAGGTCTCCGGACTCCACTCTCATTCCATTTCTTTAAAGTATGTATTCCTAGAAGTAAAACTGCTGAGTTGTAAGAAAGCACAACTTGAACAGTTTTGCATATTGACAAACAGGCCTCCAAGGCAGTTGGAGGAACTGACACTCCCACAGCAGCATAATGAGAGCTCCCTTAAATCTGTATCTTACCACCTCTTGACATTCTGCCAGTCTGATGGGTGTAAAATGTTATCTCAATGTGCTTTCCCTTGACAAACAGTCAGGGTTTGAGCATCTTTTCAAGTCTATTCACCATCCATGATTTCTCTTTAATCAACTGACTGTTCACAGCATTTGCACACTTTTTACTGAGTTTTCTTAGTGAATTTAATCCTTTGCTGAGTGCATGTTTTACAAACTCATTTCTCACAGACTGTGTCTGTATTTCACAACTAGGCACTATGAAAGAATGTAATACTGTAATTAAATAACTTACACTAGTGCCACATGGCCCGGAATTAAAATTTAGTTGACCATTATGATAGTTAATACTGAATGTCAACTTGATTGGATTGAAGGACTGATCCTGGGTGTGTCTGTGAGGGTGCTGCCAAAGGAGATGAACATTTGAGTCAGCGGCTGGGAAAGGCAGATCCCCTCAATCTGGGTGGGCACAATCTAATCAGCTGCCAGCACAGCTACAATATAAGCAGGCAGAAAAATGGAAACAGAGAGACTGGCCGAGCCTCCAGCCTACATCTTTCTCCCATGCAATGTGTCCTGCCCTTGAACATCAGACTCTAAGTTCTTCAGTTTTGCCACTCAGACTGGCTCTCCTTGTTCCTCAGCCTGCAGACGGCCTATTGTGGGGCCTTGTGATTGTGAGTTAATACTTAATAGACTCCCCTTTATGTATATATATATATAAAATATATAATATATACACTTAATAAACTCCCCTTTATATACATTATATATATACTTAAACTCTCCTTTATATATATTATATATATACTTAAACTCCCCTTTATATATATTGTATATAATATATATACTTAATAAACTCCCCTTTTTATTTATTTTTATATATATATATATATTCCATTACTTCTGTCCCTCTAGAGAACCCTAACTAATACAACCATTTAGCAACTGTGTAATACTAAGCAATTTAATCTCTTGAAATCACTGAACTAAAATGATAATAAATAATAATACTAACATTACATGGGTGTAATAAGAACAAAACTTTTAAAAGTTTAGTATCGTTCTTGGCTCAAAGGAGTGCTCAGTAACTATTACTCATTATCATCACAGTTTTATTATTAATATTTTTACACTGCAAACTTTCAAAAGATGTTTCTAGATATCATTTGAAATATCTTAGTACTAACAGATTAAATAATATTAATATATTAAACAGTTTAGCCATTCTAGAAATTCAGAATTTTATAAAGCTTTGAATGTTTATAACCACTGGGGTATTTTTCCGAGTTATTTTCAGGTCCTTCATATATCTAACAATGAAAAATTACTGAATCAAAGTAAAGTAACAGTTGAAGTAAAAGTTATTCACTGAAATAATCATGGGTATAGCTAAATGGTAACTACTACTTAGCCTGAAAGTAACCAAATGTGAATACAGTAACAATGAACCTAATGTTTCTGGAAAAATCATTAATCAACCTGACTTTTAAAAGTTTTGAAAAGGCCGGGTGTGGTGGCTCACGCCTGTAATCCCAGCACTGTGGGGGGCCGAGGCAGGCGGATCACTTAAGGCCAGGGGTTCAAGACCAGCCTGGACGACATGGTGAAACCTCATCTCTACTGAAAATACAAAAATCAGTCAGGCGTGGTGACACACACCTGTAATCCCAGCTACTCAAGAGGCTGAGGCAGGAGAATCGCTTGAACCCGGGAGGTGGAGGTTGCAGTGAGTCCAGACCACACGACTGCACTCCAGCCTGGGCGACGGAGCAAGATTCTGTCTCAAAAAAAAAGAAAGAAAGAAAGAAAAAAGAAAATGAAAAGTTCTGAAAAGTCAACATCCATACCCAAATAGATGGAAAACTTCTATACATTTTTCTCTTATCTCAGAAAAAGATTCAGAGATAAAACAGTGCATTAAATACTTTTATTTTTCTATCTGGATGATAAGGAAGGCTGAGAAAATCTTACTGCATCAACTTCCTCCTCTCCTATACACATTAGGCTAATATGAAGAGTTTTCAATACAGGAGAAAAAAGATAATTAACTCTTTTCAGGTAAAGTAACCCATTTCACTAAAAAGCAATCTCCCTGTTTATAGCTCATTTATAATAATCCTCAGACATGGAAATTTGTAACTGATCAACCTTGACTAAACTAAAATATTCCCAATGGCAATAAACTATAAGGTCTATTTCCCCCTAGAGAAAATGAGAACGAAAACAATTTTTGAAATGTCATTACTTGAATGCTTTTTTAAAAATTATGTGATATTTTAAATGGAAAATGTTAATTATCTTTTAAAGACCTTCTTTTGAATGCCATATCCTTCCTATTGTTGCTGTTCTTTCATTACTGGTCCCATAAACACACTAAGAGTCTTTTTGTATCATGGCTCTGGTAGGTTCTGGATATATAAGGATCAATAAGACAGTTCCTGTTTTCAAGGACTGTTGATGCTACAACAGAAGCGGAATAGCAGGAACAGCAATAATGCTGACCAAGCACCTATGATGTGATGTCAGGTTCTGTGTAGATACCTGTAACATGGTAGTTGTTGAGAAGTAGGAATCTTGAAATTGAGATATCTGAAGTAACAGTTACCGTCCTGGGGGATGGCTATGGGTCTAGCCATGGGTTCTTGTCCTAGGCTATGGCCGTGAGAAGAGGTAGCTAGGGTAAGGTAAAAGCAAAGAGAATTGGAAGTGGGGACAAGGAGCCCGGGTGTCAGGTGGATGCTCAGTTCACTAAGAATGATGCTGCCGGTAACGATAAAGAAAGAAAACGTGAGCCATGAATGTTAAGGAATAACTGGAAGGTGAGGTAATGGGAAGGAGAATGGCAAATGCTTCAGAGCTGGCAATTTTGAGGAAGAGGAAAAATGGTGTAAAAGGATGAAGAGGAGCAAAACAGACACTCCCTGCCTCTCCAGGCCTCCAGCGTTAAAGGACTGACATCTCACTGGCCAGAACTCAGTCACATGGCCACGTCTAGAAAGTCGAACATTCAGTTCTTCAGCTGGGCTTACTGCCACCTCAAACAAAACTGAACTTCTTTTCTTAAAGAAGAAGTGCCCAGCAAATACTTGCTAGATAACCAGCAGTTTTCCCATAAAAAAAGAAAACAGAACCTATTACTATACCCGAGATTATTTTAACAGGCATAAATGATAACCTTGGGACGGCACTGAAGTGATTAAAGACACTACCTGGTGAGAAACACAGGGGAACACAGACCAAGTTTATTAATGCTTTTGTGTAAAGTTGCATACATAACCTGCAATCAAGTCAAAACAGAAGACTGAAGATGTTCTCATACCACGAAGGAAGACCAATGAACTCAGACTGACTGGTAAATGTACTGGAGGCAACAAGGACTTCCTCAGAGGAGTGAGTACCTCCAGTACCTCTTTATATCCCCATCCATGTCTCCCACAGTGCCCTGCATGTTTTATACAGTGAATAAATATTTGCAAAAGGAACAGATGTGTTTACATATGGAAGTACTTTCAACCAGGCCTTCAAGACCAACAATTGTTGACACCTTTAGAAGAAAATCAAAGCAGCCCCTGCATCCTCAGACTCCTCCAGCTGTCACCTATGGGATCCAGCCTCCAGGCCAACTACAGGTTCCAGGCCAGCTCCTGTAGCCTCAGACTCCTCCAGCTGTCACCTATGGGATCCAGCCTCCAGGCCAACCACAGGTTCCAGGCCAGCTCCTGTAGCCCCAGACCCCTCCAGCTGTCACCTATGGGATCCAGCCTCCAGGCCAACCACAGGTTCCAGGCCAGCTCCTGTAGCCCCAGACCCCTCCAGCTGACACCTATGGGATCCAGCCTCCAGGCCAACCACAGGTTCCAGGCCAGCTCCTGTAGCCCCAGACCCCTCCAGCTGGCACCTACTGGATCCAGCCTCCAGGCCCACCGTGGGCTCCAGGCCAGCTCCTGTAGCCCCAGACCCCTCCAGCTGGCACCTATGGGATCCAGCCTCCAGGCCCACCGCAGGTTCCAGGCCAGCTCCTGTAGCCCTAAATTCAGATTGGAACCCACAGACTCTGCCTCCAGGCCCAGTCTAGCACCATGTCAGCCCCTACAACTCCAGGTTCCAGGCTCACTAGAATGCCAGGTCAGCCCTCACAGCCCTAGACTCCAGGCCAGCACCCATGGACCCATGCTCCAGCAAACCCAGGACCCATGCCCACTCCACAGACTCAGAGTCCAGGCCTGCCTCAGTAAACTCAGCACCCACAGGCTTAGGCACCAGGCTAGCATCTATGAACCCAGACTCCAGACCAAGCCCCGTGGACCCAGGCTCACCCCAGCACCAGGCCAATCCTAGGCTCTAGGCTGGTCCCTGTGACCCCAGACTCTAAAAGACCCAGGATCCAAGCCCATTCCAGCAGACCCAGGGTCCAAGTCCACCCTAGTCGACCCTAGTGCCAGGTTGCCCCACAGATCCAGGCCCTAAGATTGCCCCTATGGACTCAAGATCCAGACAGGTCCCCACAGGTCCAAGGCCCAGGTCTCTTCCTGCATACTCAAGCTCCAGGCTCACCCCAGCACCAGGCTAACCCCCATGGACTCAAGCTCAAGGCCCATCCACATGAACCCAGGCACCCAGACAATCCTAGTGTCAGGCTGGCCCTCACAGACTCAGGCTCAAGGCCCACTCCAGGGCCAGGCTGGCCAGACTTCAGGCCAGCCCCTACAGACACCTGCTCCAGGCTCGCACCCATGAGTTCAGTCAACAGACTCACCCAGTGGACCTCACCACCAGACTTCCCCCATGGACCCAGAGTCTAGTCCTTCCCCAGCAAACCCAAGATCCAGACCTGTCCCATTGGGCCCAGGATCCAGACCCACCCCCATGGACCCAGGTCCCAGGCCTGCCCACCTATTGACCCAGGCACAAGGCCAGCCTGCCCAAGAAGATGAGTTGGTCCTCCTCCCCTCAAGAGGCAGAAAGAAGGCAAATTACCTTACAGGCATGAGAGACACCAAAGGAATCACCAACTTGGCCTGTTTACACAGCAGGATCTACCAGCTGGGAGAGCATCTGAATGAGTGTTGGGGATGGGTAGATCAGAGATCTCAATATTTACTGAAAAGAATCTTTCTGAGAACATTCTCCTCTCAAAAGGGCAGAAGGCCACAACTACTGAAACAAGAAGCCTGACTTCATTTGAGAGACTGAGTCCACCCCAGACCAATGAATCAGAATCTACATCTTAATCAAATATCTAGGTGATTCATATTGCACTAAAGGTAGAAAAGCACTGGTCTAATACACAACAACAACAAAAAGCCATATCTGAAATGGAATTATAGACAATTATTTTGGATATGAAGCCTCTTTGGTTTAAAAATATATTATCCTTTAAACTGTAGGCAGCAAGAGGTAATACAAAAAAGCTATTATGATGCTTTTTGGAAGATGATGAAAATATCAAGATGGGGTCAGGCACAGTGGCTCACGCCTGTAATCCCAGCACTTTGAGAGGCCAAGGTGGGTTGATCACTTGAGGTCAGGAGTTCGAGACCAGCCTGGCCAATATCGCAAAATCCCATCTCTACTAAAAATACAAAAATTAGCCAGGCGTGGTGGCTTGCGCCTGTAGTCCCAGTTACTTGGGAGGCTGAGGCAGGAGAATCACTTGAACCCACAAGGCGAAGGTTGCAGTGAGCCGAGATCACGCCACTACACTCCAGCCTGGGTGACAGAGTGAGACTCTGTCTCAAAAAAAAAAAAAAATCAAGATGGTTTACCCCTGCTCTATACACTCAGACACACACTCAGAATACACTCAGACACACACAGAGATATAAAATATTATGTTTCATCAAACTGGGACAAAGAGAAACTAATCAAGAGAAGTACAGCATTGTAATCAGTCTAATTACTTAACAAGTTGAAAATTAAAATTAAACATTGGTACTCATTTTTTTACATAAATTTTTTAAACCTGGAAAAAGAATGTCTAATTTATGTCACCAACATGAAACTTCAAATGTGAAATATATAAGGTTTTAGTAAATCATGCAATATAGAGTAATAATTATTGGTAAAGGGTAGGAATATAGCCAAAGAATAGTAGGGATTAAAAATACTCAGACTAAAAGAGAAGTATGAATGTACTACCAGGTACGCAAGAAAGATTCGTGATCAGAGGAAAAGCAGGCAAGAATAAAGGCCAAAGTGAGTTACCAAGTTCTGAAAGTAGGTACACAGTGCTCTCAGGACCACAGACAGCATATGCCAAACGCTTCTTGTTTTCCTAATAACCTGTTACTCCTAAAAACTTTAAACTGGTTTTTAAGGTCACGTTTCCCCTCAGTGGAGTAATTTCGAAAGAAAGTGAGAAGTAAAAATAGTAAATGGTTTAAAACATGTTTCATAGCGGATTTTCCAAAATACATCTGTCTTTCCCAAAAGACAGCTGCCAATACAGTCTGGCATCCCTGAATGTTTAAACTTACAGATAAACTATGTAAGTCACAATGGAGTCCTCCACTCACTAGGTGACTATTTCACTGTTCTATTTAGCGGCTTCCTCGTGTGTTCTTTACGTAGCCCCCTTCAACTAAGGATGGATCCATGTCTCTATCAGTACCTGGTACAGGAGCAAGCACATAACAGGTGCTCCACAAGTACTTAGTGAATGAATAAGTGATTCAGATAGCTCAATTTAATGGCAAGATTTATAAGAAAGACCACATAGGTTCATACAAAGAACTGCCATCCCCACAGCCAACCCTCATTTCACACTGAGTACTTTGCAAATGTGTTATCACTGATCATAGGAGAAAACGACTAAGAATAGTAGCAAAAACTTGAAGCTTAATATTATCATCTGAATATACAAAACAGCACTACCAAAAGGCATTTCGGGCTCATCAAAGGACAAACCATTCAATCGAATGGGTACAAAACAGATGACCTTTCAGTACAACCCCAGAAGGATCTCTGGACACACACCCCAGCTGTTGGTCCACAACTGCCAAGCGTAAGCATCTCATCGTGCTTATCTTTCCTCTTGCCCATGCATTTGCTTGGTTAATCTACCAAAGTTAACAAATACCTACTTTCAGCAAAACGCTGCTCCTTTTTCTTAGGCCAGAATAAATGCCAACATGTTGGTTTCTCCTGCCATGTTACATACATTACAAGCTTGCTAGCTTTCACTCTATTATTGACAGCTTCAATACATGAAGAGGAAGTGCAAGATAAAGCAGAAACATTTATAGTCAAGGGAAACACAAAGGCATTACATCAAATTAAAAGATCTGGCATGGTGAGTCTGATTAGAGTCAGAGAGTAGACACCTGTGGGGGCTACAGCCATTTAACAGGATAACCTGATAAAGAAGGTGGTGTCAAAAGATACAGGTTGTCGTAGACAAGACAAAAAAAAAAAAAAAGAGGATGGAAAATGGAATGACTCACTTTCACTATATATGTATCTCAAATGAAGTATTTTCTTCTGGGTAAAGTAGAAAATAAAATGTATCTATTTTGGAGCAATATTATAATATGGAAGCTGAGAGATCATTATCCTTCAGATATCTTTTTCTGTCAGGCTAAATAATGTGTTTCTTCATCTTTCCCTAAAATCAGGTCTCATAAACCTTCAAAGTTTCCATTTCATGTATAGGTTGAGACTAAATTTAGAAAAATCAGGTCCCATAATGTTCTAAACAGAGACGGACACACACAAAAAAAGAAAATGTAACCATTTAACAAAATAAGATTATATTTAGAAACAGAATTTTTTTTTTTTTTTTTTTTGAGACAGAGTCTCACTCTGTCGCCCAGGCTGGAGTGCAGTAGCACGATCTCGGCTCACTGCAAGCTCCACCTCCCGGGTTCAAGCGATTTTCCTGCCTCAGCCTCCCGAGAAGCTGGATTACAGGTGCGTGCCACCATGCCCAACTAATTTTTGTATTCTTAGTAGAGACAAGGTTTCACCATGTTGGCCAGGCTGGTCATACCTGCTGTGTGGTATGACCTGCCTCAAGTGATCTGCCCACCTTGGCCACCTAAAGTGCTGAGATTACAGGTGTGAGTCACTGCACCTGACTTAAAAATAGAAATTTTATGTATATATATCAATAAAAGTATCACAATTACTGTCCTTAAAAAGCCTAGGTTTGGAATAGAAATTATAATGGAAAACATACTGTAACAGCTCAGTAAAAGATAACTAAGGTAGTTCATTGATTCTCCTATTTACTATCTGTCAAAAGACATTATTTGTAGTAGCTGAATTGAGCTGATTTTCTTCACACCTCAGAAATATTTCACCCATGGGACATTACATAATATTCTCTAGGACTTACACAGTGATAAATACCTGACAAAATTTATAATAAAGAAATCTTTCATTCATACATAAATAAAAAATGAAACAAATTAAAATCATGCAGGATAAAGCTTAGGTACTTTCTGCCTGAGAATTTTACTGGATAAAATCTTATAAAACTGGGTTTCTCCTATGTGCTCAAATATTGAAAATTTATCTTTTATCTCCAGGATGTCCTTCACACTGAATTTAATTGGTAAATTATTTAAACTATGTGCGTAACACAATACTTACTTGAAAACAGATCTGAGTTAATGATGGGCATGTAACATTTGAGACACAGAACTACATGTGAATTTTAAGTATTAGGAATAAATTGAAATACTTAGGATATGCCCATTTCCTAAGTATACTTAGGATACACACATTTCCTAAGTATTTCAATTTATTCCTAATACTGAAAATTCACATGGCACTAGGGGCTTTTAAAGTATTTTATAAACATTAAGAACTTAAAGACTTACTGCATTTCTGCTTCCACCTCAAATCTCTGTATACTGCATTAAGTCATATTCCAAGGAGAGAAAGGACCCACCTTCTGTAACTTAAAATTAACACTAGAAACGTTTCCAGTAAAGGAAATAAAAAGAATTATCTGAGTGAAAGAATTCAGTGAAGAACCCTGTATAAATAGTACTGCCCTCCAAACTGTGCATCATATTGTCTATGAACAAGAAATAAAATGGACATGGACCATCAAAAGTGGGAATTGTGTAGAGCAGTGCTTTTCAAACAAATCACTTTGTGTAAAACAGACACAATCACTAAAAGTGCAGATTCTCACTCAGTAGGTCTGAAAGTGGGGCTTTTCCGCACTTGCAACAAGTTTCCAGGTGGTGCTGATGCCTCCTGTCCGTGGGCCGTACTTTGAGTAGGAAGGCAGTAGAATACATCCATCTGTTTTCTTTTTTTCCCCCACTCTGTCGCCCAGGCTGGAGTGAGTGGTGCGATCTCGGCTCACTGCAAACTCCGCCTCCCGGGTTCACACCATTCTCCTGCCTCAGCCTCCCGAGTAGCTGGGACTACAGGCGCCCGCCACCATGCCAGGCTAATTTTTTGTATTTTTAGTAGAGACGGGGTTTCACCGTGTTAGCCAGGATGGTCTCGATCTCCTGACCTTGTGATCCGCCTGCCTCGACCTCCCTACGTGCTGGGATTACAGGCGTGAGCCCCCGCGCCCGGCCTAGAACACATACATCTTATCTGGAGGTGCAACAGCCCAGTGCCAAAAGACCACCAGTTAGGTTTATTGGCTTGCTACAGCAAAAGGAGAATGCGTACTCTAGGAAACTGGGCATTTTTGAAAAGGGGAGTTAAAATGAACTTGTTACAGAGTTTGTGTTTTCTGCTGGGTGATATGGGAGAAGGTAAAGAAAACAGAAGTCTGTTCTGAATTCAATGTTGTCAGGAACCAAAGATTACTGGTAGACTAAACATTTTAATAATTTTTATCCAGGGAGCAGGAGGAAAAAAGAGAGGCTAGAGTTGATTAAAAAAAAAAAAGCAATTGTCAGCCAGGTGCAGTGGCTCATGCCTGTAATCCCAGCACTTTTGGGAGGCTGTGGCAGGAAGATTGCTTGAGGCCAGATGTTCCAGACCATCCTAGCCAATACAGTGAGATTTCACCTCTGTTATTTTTCAATTGTTAAAAAAAAAAGCAATTGTCAGTCACTCGTGTTACTGAGGAGCCGATATAAGAACTGAGACTGACCTAGGAACAGCAGACTATGTTTTACCTCTTGCTCTGTATGGACAATATGACGACGAAAGAAAGGGTGGGAGAAACGGACCACTCATTACGTAGTTTACCCCTCCCGCCGTGTATGATGTGAATCCGTGTATGATGTGAATCCTATGTTATACATTATAGGATTGGTATACAATCCTGTTATACAATGTTATACTTTCTGATATCAAAAAAAAACCTTTTTGTGCACAAAATATGAAAAAGGGACTACACAATAAACAAGAGTCTTCGAGGTATAGGCCAGTACATTAATATCCTTTGGGGAACTACCTATGTTATATGACTCATGAAAAATCCACAAGAAAAGCAGATAGAGAGAATACAGCAAGCAGACTGCTTTGCACAGGGGTAAAGGGCAGTGCTCAGAAATACTATTAAGAAATAATATTACCATTTAGAAGCTTCCTTTAAATGAAAACAACTGTGAATAAATATCCCTTCTAACCACTGCATGAGGCAATATACTTAGCATATGGTATACAGTATGGGCTTTAGACATGGACTGAGAATCTTGGCTTCACACTTAATATTTATAGGGCTGAGGACAACTTAGTTAACTTTTCTAGCTTCAGACTTCTCATTTCTAACATGGAGGCAACACTGTTAACTTTGTTTTAAGGAGTAAATAAAATAAAACATGCAAAGCATTTAATGTATTAAGTACCTCACAGTTGGCCCTCAATAGCATTTAAAGGGAACACGGTACCAAACCAGATTCAAAATGCCAGTTTAACATTTATTCATTCCACAGATAATTGTTACCATGTGCCAGGCATTGTGTTTAGAAAGAAATGTAATATTTTAAAAGCACCTGGCTTCCTGGAGTTTACAGTCTAGCATAAAGACAGTTAATCTGACAACAGAAAGCACAGGATGTCACCAGAATGCAGAGCAGAGAGACCTAAAGCAGAGCAGCAGTGTGAGGCAGGGAAGGCTCCTTGGAGGAAGAGAACCTGAAGGAAAAGAGTTCTGAAGGACTTTTAGTTACAGCTATGTGGAGAAGTCAGTAATTCGTTGCTATATAAAACAACTATAAAATTGGGAAAAAATTATATTAAAAATAACATTTCAGAGCACCGAAAATAGACCAAAGTGAGAACAAATTAAAAAGCATTCATTCTCGAAAATCACCTAGAGGTTGAAGTTAGTTTCTAGGGGACCTCCTTGCCTCAGGCTGCTTCTATCCTACACTCAGCTGTGGTGGTGAAAACTATAGTTTGACAAACTTGGGGCTGTCTGCAAAAGCCACTATCTTTGCTACCAGAAGAGGCAGATCTGATGTAGGATGGGGGGCAAACTCCAGGTATTTACCAGCTAAAGTAGCATATGTGGTGGGAGACAAAAAGGGAAAACCATACCTTTGCTCCCTAATGCGATAGTCCAAGCTGGGGGCAAGCGGCAGGAGGAGCCCTTGAGCCCAGGAGTTCACAGCTGCAGTGAGCTATGATCATGTCACTGCACTCCAGCCTGGGTGACAGAGCAAGATTCTGTCTCCAAAAAAACAACAACAACAAAAAAAACCAAGCAAACTCTCTAAGAAGGAATACTGGAAATTGTTGATATGTAGGTAAATATAAAAGCCTGTACACTATATACTGTATTTTTAATTTCCTTATAAATCCTAAGATTGGCCTAAGATAAAAACCATTGTTCAGTGTATAACATATATAGATGGACAGTACGTGACAAAAATAGCACAATGTAGGGTGCAGGGGGCAATGAAGCTATATGGGAACAAAGTTCCCATACTTCACTAGATCAAGTAACTGTAGAACTTTCAGATTATGATATGTTCAAGATTCATCCTGTAATCCTTAAAGCAATGCTATCCAACAGAAATATGAGAACCATAAATATAAGTCACATATATAATTTTTAATTTTCTAGTAATATTTTATAGGTTTTTTAAACATGAAACTTTAATAATATATTTTATTTAATCCAATATATCCAAAGTATTATGACAACATATAATCAATATGAAGATTATGAATACTTTACATTCCCTATTAAGTCACTGAAATCTGATTTATATTTCACTTTAGTACACATAAATTCAGACTAGCCACATTTCAAGCGCACAACAGCCACATGTAGCTAGTGGCTACTGCAGTGGGCAGTACAGGAAGGACAGGAAGGAAGGAAGGAAGGAAGGAAGGAAGGAAGGAAGGAGAGAGAGAAGAAAAAAGAAAGCGCGAGAGAGGAAGAAAGAAGGAGAGGAGAGGAAGAAAGGAGAGAGGGCGAGACAGAGGAAGGGAGAGAGGGAAAGAGGAGGGGGAAGGAAAAGAGAACAAAAAATGCAAGACTGGCAGACATATATTCTGTCATATCAGGAGACTATATACTAAATATCAAAGATACCAAACATTCACATCAAAAGGAAGAGACCACCAGACTGGAGTTTTAACCATCAAGAATCAGCTGCAGTGACAATATTAATATCAAACAAAAAACGCTTTAGGAGGTCACAGTGAGATGATTACTAGAGACAAGGAGGGACATTTGATAAGCCTGGACAAGTAAGCACGACTCTATCACTGAGTGAAAAGCTAAATATGTAAAAAGGAGGGCACAGAGGCATTTTCCTGGAGTCCTAGTTAAATGGCCGGCAGAAGTAAGAGAGGTGCTTTCCTATTTGGTACCGCCCTCTCCAGCTGTTCATATCATATTCCCAGCTCCTATCAGCACTAGGCATGGCAGCAGTCCTATAATTCTCATCTTACCCTGAACTTTCAATGTCTTCAAATTCCTATGCCTTTGAACATACCCTTGCACTATCCATAACACTGACCTCAATATTTGCATCAGAAACTCCCACTCATCCTTCAGGTTTCAGCTTATCAACCAACCCTTCTCTGAATACTTCACCAAAGCCTGCAAATACCTACAATAAAGCACTCATTGCTCTCCAACTATCACTTGAATTTCCCTCCAGACTTTCATCCCTTTTTTTTTCCAGTTTGCAGTATCAGGTTCTATCACAAAACATGACACATAATAGGCATTCAGTAAATGCTTGCTAAATGAAGGATAAATGAACAAACGAACAATTGAACACATGTAGGATGGACCAAGGTTAGTGAAAATGGGAGCTGAAGATTTTTTTCACAACTCACATCAGAGGAATTAAAATAGAGTGACCAGGAAGCACTAAACACATGAAAGAATTACTTTAAGCGGTAATAACGATAATAATAACCAACATTAGAGGAATATTTACTGTGTGTCAGGTACTGTGCTAAGCTAAATATTTCACATATATTAATTATTTCAACCCCCATAATAACTCCATTATGAAGAGACTACTTTTGAGGGGTTTTTTAGACACAAGGTCTCACTCTCTTGCCCAGACTGGAGTGTGGTAGCTCACTGCAGTCTCAATCTCCTATGCTCAAGCCATCCTCCCAGCTTCACCTCTCGAGCAGCTGGGACTACAAGAACACACCACCACATCCAGCTAATTTTTTACTTTCTGTAGAGATGCAGTCTCACTGTGTTGCCCAGGTTGGCCTCGAACTCCAGGCCTCAAGTCATCCTCCCACCTTCACCTTCAAAAGCGCTGGGATTATAGGTGTGAGCCCACCATGTCTGGCCTTAAAGGCACCAGTATTTAGAGATGGGTCAACAGCAAAAGAAAAAAAAAAGTCAATTAGAATAAAGAAACATTTCACTCAAAGAAGATATACAAATAGTCAATAAGCATATAAAACGATGTTCAATGTCATTAATCATTATGGAAATACAAATCAAAACCACAAAGATAGGCGACTTCAAACACACTAGAAAGCTATAGTTAAAAAAACAGAAAAACGAGTATTGGCAAAAATGAGAAGAAAGAACCCTCATACTTGCTGGTGGGAATGTAAAATGGTGTAGGAAACATTTTACATGGTTGTCCTACTAGTGTCATTACTAGATGATGTAGTATCCTACATCATCGTGTAGGAAACATTTCACATAGAAAACAATTTGGTAGTCCCTTAAATACTGAGTAATTATATAATCCATATAATGAGAACAAGTTTTCTTTTAGGAAGAAGGAAAATGCTCTAAAATAGGTGATGGCTAAACAACTCTGAGACTATGTTAAAAAAAAACACAGAGCTATACAATTTAAATGAGTGAAGTATATGAGATGTGAATTATATCTCAATGAAGTTCTTTTTTAAAAAAGCTAACTTAAAAAATTTTCAGCTTGACCATTATAATATAGTTACTCAGTGGCAAAACCAGAATTTGAACCGAGGCTGCCTGCTCCTGTGCTCAGGATTCCTACATACATCACAAAATTACTAAGAGAAGTATCATAATTAGCTCATCTTCAAAAGAGACTTCATCTATTTATCTCAACCAAAGCAATACATTTTAATATAAGCATTTTGTCTACTGACATAATATTTCTCAAAAAGTTAAACAGCATGAGAAATTTATAATATTAACTAAAATTACAGGCTAGGCATAGAATTGCCTAGTGGCTCATACCTATAATCTTGGCACTTTGAGAGGCCAAAGTAGGAGGTCTGTTTGAACCCAGGAGTTTGGGACCAGCCTGAGCAACATAGTGTGACCCCCATCTCTTAAAAAAAAAAAAAAAAAAATTTAATTAGCTAGGCATGGTGGCAGGCACCTGTTATCCCAGGCACTTGGGAGGCTGAGGTAGGAGGATTGCTTGACCCTGGGAGGTGAGGCTGCAGTGTGCCGAGATTGCATCACTGCACTCCAGCCTGTGCAAGAGAGCAAGACCCTGGCTTTAGGAAAAAATCTAAAAACAATTGTCTTATTTCTAGTTCTGAACTACTTTCTATGCTTTGGTGACATCTATGGTTAAAATTGAAAACTAGTATTAATGGCTAGAAAGAAGCAAAGGATTTTTCCATATGGATTCCATCTTTCTTAGCTTTGCTTTTATTTCACAGAAACAGAAAGTAAGGAAAATCTAATCAGTTACATTACTCCTCTCTGGTGTCACATCCTAATAAATAACTGTTATCCTTATGTCCTTCAAGGAAGAAATGATACTAGTAGGACAACCATGTATGTTTTTTGATTACTGTTATCAGTACTTAAAATATTAGGCAAACTAACTCAAATATAGCACAGCTATGTAGTATGTATAACTGATAAAACCCAAGATCTCTAAGATGTTTGAATGTAAGTATCCATTTCCTTTAAGAATATAATTCAAACAGCTGTTTCTGACGAATATACACTGTGAGAGAACTCCTATGTACCTCCTTGCTATAATGAAAGGAAGTTTAACCCCACAGTACACAAACCTCACTGCACAGACAAGATCCTGATGTCAGAACACCAATACTGAGGGGCGTACAATGTAAACATACAGCAGTAATCTATGGCAGAGGCCAAACTTTAATCATTTCCACCAACCTTTAGAATTCTGCTTTGGATTTCACTGGAACACAGGCTTTTGACAGAGAAACCAGAATATTCCAAAACAACAAGTTACCAGTATCAGGCTCTTAAGAGTAATTCCTATTGTTGTAAAGAGACTGAACAACGAACATCGCAGCAGTCAACTCCCAAACTTAGCTACGCTTTATTATATAAGAGAGGCTCCCGAACTCAGCTATGCTTTATTATGTAAGAGAGGCTCCCGCTGGGCGCGGTGGCTCACGCCTGTCACCCCAGCACTTTGGGAGGCCGAGGTGGGCGGATCACGAGGTCAGGAGATCGAGACCAGCCTGGCTAACACGGTGAAACCCCGTCTCTACCAAAAAAATACAAAAAAACTAGCTGGGCGAGGTGGCGGCGCCTGTAGTCCCAGCTACTCGGGAGGCTGAGGCAGGAGAATGGCGTAAACCCGGGAGGCGGAGCTTGCAGTGAGCTGAGATCCGGCCACTGCACTCCAGCCTGGGGGACAGAGCGAGACTCCGTCTCAAAAATAAAAATAAAAAAAGAGGCTCCCGAATTTAACTATGCTTTACTACATAAGAGAGGCTCCCGAACTCAGCAGTGCTTTAAGAGAGGCAATTCAGTCACTTGTTGGGCAGAACCTCCTGGGACAAGCAGTCACCACCAAGAAAGCAATTCCTGCTCCCTCCGTTTTAAAACAGAAGGCTGTATTTTTACCACTATCCCCAAGCAACCAATCCAGAACCAAATAGCATGGATCTTGTGGAATGAGGAAAGCTCTAAATATATTAATAATCGAATCCACGAATATAGCCAAAGTCCAAGAGTAGAAATATATCTTATCATTTGCTCCATCCTTCAGATGTTTCCATGAAATGTTTCAATGCTGTCTGAAGAGCAACCTCAATACCAACAGCACTCATGCAGTCCAAGTGGAAATGTTCTGTTTCTTCTATTTTCCTTCAGCCTGAGACAAACTGATTCTTTTCAGAGTCATTTCAATCATCCTCAGGGGTTCTCTTAAAGTAGACAAGGCAAAATCACTGGCTGTCATAGGAACCTTGGCGGACAGGAGGAACCCCAGCGGGACAGGAGAGAACCCCAGCGGGACAGAGAACCCCAGCGGTGGGACAGGGGAGAGGAACCCCCCGCGGCGGGACAGGGGAGAGGAACCCCCCGCGGTGGGACAGGGGAGAGGAACCCCCCGCGGTTGCACGGGGGAGAGGAACCCACCATGGCTGGACAGGGGAGAGGAACCCCCCGCAGCCGGACACGGGAGAGGAACCCCCCGCGGTCGGACAGGGGAGAGGAACCCCCCGCGGCGGGACACGGGAGAGGAACCCAATCACTGCCTCTATGCTCTGCCACCACCTGGTGAATAAGAGCAAGAAAATCACATGGCAAGAGCCTGCAGACGTCATGACACCTATGTTAGGCACCTAAGAGGATAGGGTGGCTTTTAAAACCTGATTTTAAAATTACAAGGTTAAATATCTGAGGTAGTCAACCAGGAAAAAGAAAAATGTTTAGAGGAAGAGCTTGGTCAAAAGCCTTTATGAGAGTGAGGGTTACTATATCTCATGATGTAAGGGGCCTTAGGAACACACCCCAAATTATTGGGCAGTCTAGAAAAATACTATTTACTTTAAGATTGCGACGGAAGTATGAGTTGCTCAAATATAAATGATAGAAATAAATTAGCTTTTGCAAATTGAGCTTTATAGGTATACTTACATCAATATCCTACTGGTACATGTCTCTATTTTCCTTGATCCTATACTGCTTGGGAATTTTAGTGTTAACTTCTTAGCTAGCTGGTTATTCATTATTCAAAGTTTTTTTGTTCCCAGTGGCTCATTTACTCATTATATATCAAACCACAAAGCTCTCGAAGTTTCTGCTCCCTCCTTAGCACCCTATCTGGACCATCAGACAGCTTCCGGATCAGAACTGGATATACATCATCAACCCACACTACACTAATTCAGGATAACTTTGATAAGACCAAAGAACAAACTATCATGCAACATCGGTTTATTTTGATACTTCAGATAACCAGTGCTTTCATATACTCAATGATATGGTTTGGCTCTACGTCCACACCCAAATTTCAAGTTGAATTATAACCCCCAGTGTTGAAGGAGGGGCCTGGTGGGGCATGACTGAATCACGGGGCACACTTCCCCCCTTGCTGTTCCTGTGATAGTAAATTCTCATGAGATCTGGTTGTTCTCCTGCCAGCCACATGGAGATGTGCTTACTTTCCCTTTGCCTTTCACTATGACTGTATGTTTCCCGAGGAAGCAGAAGCCTGAACGGCCTACAGAACCATTAGCCGATGAAACCCCTTTTCTTTATAAATTACCCAGTCTCCCAGGTGTCTTTATAACAGTGTGAGAACTAATACACTCAACAAGTACAAAAACTATGGCTTAACCACAGCAACAATATTTCTTTACCAAGTCTGGCTGAAGATACTAAAGGAGTGTGTCACTGTGATCTAAAATTTCTAGAGATTAGGAATCCTTAGAATGGATATGATCTTCGGAAAAATGTACCATCTATTTGCCTGTTCATGGATCACTACCAGTCTGTGGCCCATTAGAAACCTGGCTGCATGACAGGAGGTGAGTAGCGGGCAAGCAAGCATTAGTACCTGAGCTCCACCTCCTGCCTCCCAGGTTCAAGCGATTCTCCTGCCTCGGCCTCACAAGTGGCTGGGGCTACAGGCATGTGCCACCAAGCCCAGCTAATTTTTTTGCATTTTTAGTACAGCTAGGGTTTCACCATGTTGGCCAGGCTGGTCTTGAACTCCTGGACTCAAATGATCCACCTGCCTTGGCCTCCCAAAGTGCTGGGATTACAGGTGTGAGTCACCATGCCCAGCCCCATATTTTATTTTTATTTATTTATTTTTGAGGCACAATCTCACTCTGTCACCTGGGCTGGAGTGCAGTGGCATGATCACTGTTCACTGCAGCCTCCACCTCCTGGGCTCAAGCAATTCTCCCACCTCAGCCTCCCAAATAGCTGGGACTACAGACGTGTGCCACTATACCTAGCTAATTTTTGTATTTTTTTTATTTCTTTGTACTTTTGGGTTTTTCCACGTTGCTCAAACTGGATCTCAAACTCCTGGGCTCAAGCCATCTGTCCGCCTCAGTTTTCCAAAAGTGCTGGGACTATAGGCGTGAGCTACCACGCCCAGCCTCTCATTTTTAACAGATACTATTGAAAAAAACTACTGTGAAAAAGAAACAAAAATGAAAAAGACACAGGCCTATCCTTAATGACCTTATGTCCTACCAAACTGTAAGTAAGCCATACCATCTATGGATTTGTAGCAATGTGTCATCCTGTCAACTTTATTCCTGAGGCGATAAGATGTATTAACATTGGCTTTCAAACTATTTGTATGAACAAACATAAAACTCAAGCACAGAAATTGAGTCTGATCTAAAAATCAGCAAATTATAATTATGAATTTGCTACATTCTCACTGTATCCACATCCTCAAAACTCTGACATTAGCAAGCCATTAAACAAGACCGCTAAGATCACATTAATCTTATACTAAAGTTTTGTGCTAAACTTTTCATCTTTCTCTGTTTCATCTTTTTCTTTGTTTTCCCAAAAGAAAAAAAAGTTAAAGATCAAAAGTTATATATTTCAGATATACAATCCTAAAAACTGCTCAATTGCTAGGTGACCAATTTTAAGACACTGTCATCAGTTTAAGAGGTCACTCGTTCATTTATTTATTCATCCAACGTTTATTTACCCACATACCGTGATAGGCAGTGAGGAATAAGCACAGAACAGAAACAGCGCCTGCCTTCACAAAGCTTAGTCTAGCAGAATAGTAATTTAAGAAACTGAAACAGTATATTAAGTGCCTTTTACAAATATTCTTTGCAGCTACACCAGCTACCACTTGCATTTCAACATTTTATTTCAAAGCCATTATTTATTTGTTTGTATAATTGATATGGTATCTTGTTAGGTTGCCCAGACTGGTCTCAAACTCCTGGGCTCAAGCAGTCCTCCTGCCCCAGCCTCCCACGTAACTGCGATTACCAGCACATGCCACTGTGTCTGGCTCCAAAACCATTTTTTAAAATTACTTCAGTGTTAAGACAACTTTAAGAAACAATATCATGGTTGGTATCAGTCATTAATTGTGCTATTTTATGACTTCAATCTTTTGATGCAGTAGAGTTTCCTTGCCATTTCCAATAGAAAAATCCTTGCCCTTTTCAGGCTACTGCAGTTGAGATACAAGACTTGAGATATTTTTCTAAGAGAAAACAAAACACACAAAGCAGCCAAGAGAAACAGTATCAGCCATGTAATAAAAGACCCAATGTACTTTATTCCATTGTCCCAGGCAAACAAACAAAAAAAAGCTATGAATTATACAGTATACAAATGTGTTTTCTTTGGAAAACACTGAAAAATAGAAAGATTCATGTGGAAAGAAATTACTTTATTCCTACCACTGTCTTTTTCAGACACACTCAAAATTCATAAAATTCACAAAATCTGAAGCTTATAAATCAAAAGAAACTGGTCACACATCATGA
Organism: Papio anubis; assembly: GCF_008728515.1. Taxonomy (NCBI): domain Eukaryota; kingdom Metazoa; phylum Chordata; class Mammalia; order Primates; family Cercopithecidae; genus Papio; species Papio anubis. Next base: position 215,893,752 of record NC_044976.1, read on the forward strand.
ACACAATATTAATTTTTTAAAAAGTATTTGAGGCAGCTGTACATCATCATAATATCTGAAGACTCATTTCCTTAGATTAATTCAATGATCATTTTCAAAGCTTTTTATGAAAGCTAAAATAAAATTTCTAGGTAACCAAGGAGAGTCTTTCAAATGGAAAAAAGTTGACGATATTAAACTCTAACAAATAATGTATGTAGGCGCAGGCATGATGGCTCACACCTATAAATCTCAGCACTTTTGGGAGGCCAAGGCAGGAGTATCTCTTGAGCCCATGAGTTCAAGACCAGCCTGGGCAACATAGTAAGACCCCATCTCTATTTAAACTTTTTTTTTTTTTTTTTTTTTAAAAAAAAAAAAGAGTCTTGCTCTGTGGCCCAGGCTGGAGTGCAGTGGTGCAATCTCGGCTCACCGCAACCCACACCTCCCAGATTTAAGATATTCTCCAGCCTCAGCCTCCCAGGTAGCTGGATTACAGGCATGTTGCACCACGCCTAGCTGATTTTTGTATTGTTAGTAGAGATGGGGTTTCACCATGTTGGCAAGGCTAGTCTTGAACTCCTGACCTCAGGTGATCTGCCTACCTCAGCCTCCTGAAGTGCTAGGATTACAGGCATGAGCCACCGGACCCAGCCTTAAATTTTTAAAAATAAAAAATAGGGTATGTAATAATCATATAAAGTTCTAAAACATCCAGTAGCATATAGCAATGTTTTTAAATCCCAATAATTTAGATTTTTTTTTTTTTTTTTTTTTCCCCAGACAGTTTCACTCTTGTCGCCCAGGCTGGAGTGCAATGGCACGATCTCGGCTCACCACAACCTCCACCTCCTGGGTTCAAGTGATTCTCCTGCCTCAGCCTCCCGAGTAGCTGGGATTACAAGCATGTGCCACCATGCCTGGCTAATTTTGTATTTTTAGTAGACACGGGGTTTCTCCATGTTGGTCGGGCCGGTCTCGAACTCCTGACCTCAGGTGATCCGCCTGTCCCAGCCTCCAAAGTGCTGGGATTACAGGTGTGAGCCACCATGCCTGGCCTCAAATACTATTTTAAGATTATTCATTCATAATACATTGTAGTCTGAAATAAGAATAACCTCTCTAAACAGTCCATATGAGCTTCATCCTCTCTTTTTCCAATATAATGGCAAAAGACAGAGTTGTGATATTTTTACTGTAATCATAGAAACATCAATTCAACATATATAGGATTAGCATATCAAACATTTCAGCAAATATCAAAATATAGATGTTTCTTCATCCTGATGAACAAATTCATTATTAAACTTGCCAACTAGTTTCCAAATTTATAAAAAACCATAATAAAATGTGAGGCAAAACTGCTGAAACCAGTTAAAATGAGTCTCGATCAGCTAAAATGATTAACAACGCCATCTTAAAGATGATCCCATATCTGACCACATGATACCTCTGTGATTTCGGGGCACAAATCCCTCTATCCATCAAACTAAATAGAAGGGTTAGAGAGGTTAATAGAGACAGAGTGTCTGTAATAGACTTCTGCATTTCATTCTCCACTCAATATACTCCAATCATCATTGAACTATTTGTTATGTTCTTATGAATCAATGCTCCCTTCACAGTCAAGATAGAGGCTAGAAGCCACTGTGTGAAGTAATAAAGCTTCCCTTTGCAAATCCTCATCAAGCTGATCTGATGATTAAGTCTATGTGAGGCTTCATAAACAACTGAAGTGCAATCACAACTTTAATTAGAAGCTCAAATGGCACTGCTAAACACCTCAATAAAACGTGAGCAAGGACAACAGCCACCTGCAAGGAGCAATGCCAACTTCCAGCCTCCATTTACTATAAAGAGATTTTTCTCTATTCAGCTGCACAATCACTTGGGCTATATGAGCTCTGGCCTAGCAACAGCAGTCAAACATTTAAAATCATGAAAATAAATTTTAAATCTATACTTAAGTTATATGATGCACTCACTGGTGGCCGTCAAAAATGTCACAGACTGAATAAAAATGAAGCTCACTCATTTGCTAGGCTGGTGCCCCATTCTACCCTAATTCTCCATTAAGATTCACCATTAAAAACAAACAAAACTCATATGGCAAACTGCTGATAAATCAGTTTACTCTATTTTTGACTGATTAAGGGTGATCCCGGACTACATGGCTTTTTTAGTTCTTCCCTGACTAATAGAAAATTACTAGAAGAGCAAGGACTGGCCGGGCGCGGTGGCTCAAGCCTGTAATCCCAGCACTTTGGGAGGCAGAGGCGGGCAGATCACGAGGTCAGGAGATGGAGACCATCCTGGCTAACACGGTGAAACCCCGTCTCTACTAAAAAATACAAAAAACTAGTCGCACGAGGTGGCGGGCGCCCGTAGTTCCAGCTACTTGGGAGGCTGAGGCAGGAGAATGGCGTGAACCCAGGAGGCGGAGCTTGCAGTGAGCTGAGATCCGGCCACTGCGCTCCAGCCTGGGCGACACAGTGAGACTCCGTCTCAAAAAAAAAAAAAAAAGAGCAAGAACTACACAGAACTAGATGCATAAATTACAGTTGGCCAGGTGCATTGGCTCAGCCTGTTATCCCAGCACTTCAGGAGGCTTTGGTAGGAGGACTGCTTTAGGTCAGGAGTTTGAGACCAGCCTGGGCAACATAGCAAGGCCCTGTGTCTTTAAAAAAAAAAAAAAAAAATTTAATTAGCCAGGCATGATGGTACATGCCTGTAGCCCCAAGCACTTGGGAAGCTGAGGCAGGAGGATTGCTTGAGCCCAGGAATTAAATGAGATGGCATTAGTGATGGTTGCATATACCAAGAAAAATACATCCCAGTTTCCTTCTTTACTCCCTCTTTTAAACATATATCCTGTCTTCCTAGTTCATCTCCTCTGGTCTCTCCTTCTATGAGATACAGATAATTTATTCCCTATCCTTGCTGCCTTCTAACAGTAATAACAAGAGAAGGTATAATCAGCGGTAAGAACATTTAACTAGGAAATAACCCAGAAGTCCACTGACAGAAAAACTGATAAAGTGTGGTCTGTGCTATACCATAGAATATCATAAAGTGGTGAAAATTAATAACTAATGCTATGTGCAATAACACAGATACAAGCTGAAAATGTAATGCTGAGGATTTTTAAATTTCCTAAGACTACATTCGGCAATGACACCATGTATAGGGCTCAAAAACCAAGAAATATATAGCTATGTTCAAGCACACGTACATGTGTGACAAGCACAGAAAACATCTCAGACACCCTGAATCGAAGTCAAGGGTCTCACAGAAATTTACGCAGGTTTGGATGCACACCTGACTTGGAATGTATGCTGCTCTGCACATGGACACATCCAGCACAACCAACCTAGTGTCGCTCTAATGCTGTTAACTTTTAAAATGAAGCCAGCCAGCCAGCGTGTCACCCTCCATTTACCTATCTGAAATTCGAGTCACGATGATAGCTGTAAGTGGACATTTTTTGCTTTTTGTTATAAAAGCTCTACCCATACCGTGGTGGCCACCGCTGCTGAGGCCAGCAGCACCACATGGGGCAGCTGTGAGAGGCCAGCAGTTTCGTTTTCGTGTGTCGAGGCCTTGGCTCAGGATCCCATCTGTGCTGACTTCAGACTGAAGAGAATGCATTTCCTCCAGCCTGAAAACTGAAACATATGCTGCAATAACGAGAGGTTCCTTGAGTCAGTTCAGCTGCACCCAGGATGGTGCGACTGTGCTGTGAGGACACTAGAAGACTTCACATGCGGCACCCACTTGCTAGACAAAGAAAGACACGAAGACATGGCCACAAGGCCTCTATATCCAAAAAGACAGAAGTCGGTCCCATCATCTGTATGTATTATGTCTATATTTGCTTGCAGACTCTTGCTCCTGCTAAAAAGTCGAGTGAGGAGTCTGCGAGTTAAAGAGACAGAACTAAGTCAAAAAAACTGCAGCATTTAGAAAGCCCCTGCAAGCATCTGACCTCTGCGTCCTCTTTACTCGATGTAGACTTGGACTCTCCAGTACTGGCCACATTTGGCTATTTAATGTAAATTCAACAGAATTGAAAACCAACGTCCTCGGTCACACTACCCACATTTCAAGTGATCGATAACCACATATGACTACTGGCCGATTACCATTTCGGACAGAGCAAGTATCAAACCTTTCTATCATTACAGAAAGTACTTTGGGCAGTCCTGACTTACACACTAATCCACTTTTTTACTTTTATCATTTTGATTGACATATAATAATTGTAAACATTTATGAGGTACAGCATGACTTTTTTTTTCCAGACAGGGTCTTACTCTGTCACTCAGGCTGAAGTGCAATACTGCAATCATGGCTCACTACAACCTCAACCTCCCAGACTCAAGTCATCCTCCCACCTCCGCCTCCCAAGTAACTGGGACTACAGCCTCCCAAGTAGCTGCACCACCACACCTGGCTAATTTTTATATTTTTTGCAGAGATGAGGTTTCAACATGTTGCCCAGGCTGGTCTCAAACTCCTGGACTCAAGTGATCTGCTCACTTCAGCCTCCCAAAGTTCTGGGATTACAGGCATGAGCCACCATGCCTGGCCATACAGTATGATGTTTTTATACATATACACAATGTGTAATGATCAAATCAGAGTAAATTAGCATATCCACCACCTCAAACATTTATCATTTATTTGTGTTGGTGACACTCAAAATCTGCCTTTCTAGCTACTGGAAAATATACAATAAGCTGTGGTTAATAGACACTAATCCACTTTTAAAACAAAACCTTTAAACCTCCACCAGCATGCTGAACATCAAAATCCCAGAGTTAGCCAGAAAATGTCAAGGATTAGTCACCCAGCACAATTAATCTGAGATGGTTCACAGGCTTGGATGGTTGAGGCTTCTCGTCTTTATTTCATTGTTTACTGTCGCACAGTGATTAAAAGAATGGACTCTGAGGCCGGGCGCGGTGGCTCAGGCCTGTAATCCCAGCACTTTGGGAGGCCAAGGCAGGCAGATCACGAGGTCAGGAGATCGAGACCATCCTGGTTAACATGGTGAAACCCCATCTCTACCAAAAAATACAAAACACCAGCTGGGCGAGGTGGCGGCGCCTGTAGTCCCAGCTACTCGGGAGGTTGAGGCAGGAGAATGGCGTGAACCCAGGAGGAAGATCGCGCCCCTGCACTCCAGCCTGGGCGACAGAGTGAGATTCCGTCTCAAAAACCAAAAGAAAAAAGAATGGACTCTGAAATTAGACGGTTTGAGCCCGAATCTCTGCAATAGTCTGTTAATTATTCAAACTCTCTCATTCTCTTATGTTAAAATGGGAATTATTTTTTTTAATAGAGACAGGGTTTTGCCATGTTTTGCAGGAGCTCAAACTCCCAGGCTCAAGCAATCCACCTGCCTCAGCTTCCCAAAGCACTAGGACTACAGGTGTGAGCCACCGTGCCCAGCCAAAATGGGGATACTAATAGTATCTACCTCATAGATTTGTTTAAAAGTTAAATGATACAATGTTTGTAAATCTATTAGTACCACGCTTGGCATAGAGTAAGAGCTCTATAATTGTTAGCTATTAACTATTATTATCCTTGCCAAAAGGAAGGAGAAGGAACTCATGAGGCTGAATTTCTGAATTTTGCCCATTAAAAAATTTTGGGGCTCTGGTAACAATGTACTAGGAGAGAAAATCAACACACATGATCTTTTTCATCTTCAGTCTTATAGTTTAATAATTTCCTTTCTCACCTTTAAAAAGCCTGTCCTTAGCCGGGCGCGGTGGCTCAAGCCTGTAATCCCAGCACTTTGGGAGGCCGAGACGGGCGGATCACGAGGTCAGGAGATCGAGACCATCCTGGCGAACACGAGAGAGACCCCCTCTCTAAAAAAAAAAAAAAAAAAAAAAAAAAGCCTGTCCTTGCCTTTTCGCTCGTCTCGTAAGTCTCCCTCCAGTGCACCATGTCCATAGTGCTGCGTGGTAGACGCTATTCGAAGCACATGACATGTACCAGCTTAATAAATTCTCACAACAATCCTACGACATAGATACTCAATGTGTCTATTTATTTTCAAATGAAAAAACGGAGACAGTTAGAGGGTAGGTAACTCGTGCAGGATCACATAGCTAGTAAGTGGCAGTGTCACTGGATCCAAATGCAGGCAGTCTGGATGGAGAATCTCTGCTCCATCGCAGCCATTGTGCAAAATTGCTTCGATACGCAGCAGTCCTCCCTTCAAAACAAACAAGCAAAACCTTTCCCAAGCTATCGACCTGGTAATGTTATTATAGTTTATTCAATTAGATTGGCATGACAGGCAAGGAGAAGTCTCTTGGGATTTGGATGTGACAGCAGCTTTCACTGTCCTGTCTTCTGACTAAATCCCCTGGGGGATGTGGATGGAATAAAATTCTGCTATTCGAAAGGGTTGGCATTGCCCCCTGGGAGGTCTGGAAATTGGTGAGGATAGTTTGGTTTTCACAATAATTGCGGGGCACCATCAGGATTCACTCTGAAGGAGACAAAGGTGCTTATGTCCCACAATATCTGTCACAATTACATACAACTTCCAAACGTCCAGTTCAGACATGTAGGTCTAGAATCTAACTGCTGATTACATATAAGAAGTAATTCTTGTATTGTTTTGGTGTATTTCATATATGCTGAATTTTTCTAAGATTGCAACCATCAGGTAAAATGAAAGAAACTGGTACTTTTGTCTTCAAAACCTTACCAGGAGTTGTTCATCATTTGAGACTATAAGGTCATGCTATCTGAATCCCAAAGACAACAAAGCTGTATCAGTCTCCAATTAGAGCCGCACATTCACAGCAATGCTGTGCCCCCTAGTGCCTAAACATTTATGTATAACAATGTCCTAGGCAGCAGAGGTTGCTATAACAGAATACCACAAATTGGGTGGCTTATATGCAACAAAAATCTATTTTTCGGCTGGACATGGTGGCTCGTGCCTATAATCCCAGCACTTTGGGAGACCAAGGCAGGCGGATCACCTGAGGTCAGGAGTTCAAGACCAGCCTGGCCAACATGGTGAAACCTCGTCTCTACTAAAAATATAAAAATTAGCCAGGCGTGGTGGTGAGTGCCTGTAATCCCAACTACTCGGGAGGCTGAAGCAGGAGAATCACTTGAACCTGGGAGGCAGAGGTTGCAGTGAGCCAAGATCATGCCACTGCACTCCAGCCTGGGCGACTGAGTAAGACTTGGTCTCAAATATATATACACACACATATATATATATTTGAGAATATATATAAAATATATATTCACTATATATTACATATTCACTATATTATATATTATATATCCACTGTATAATATATATTATATATCCACTATATAATATATATTCACTATATATGTATATTTGGGAATATATATATATATTCACTGTTGTGGAGGCTGGGAAATCCAAAAATCGAGGTGTCTGCATATTCAGTGTCTGGCGAGGCAGGTTTCCTCATTTACAGATGGTGCTGCTGTGTCCTCACATGGCAGACGGGGAAGTCAGCTCCCTTGGGCCTCTTTTATAAGGGCACTAATCCCACTCATGAGGACTCTGCCTTCCTGAGCTAATTACCTCCCCGAAGCACCACCTCTTAATATTATCACCTTAGGGGTTAAGAACACACAGCAGGAGAATAGCGTGAACCCAGGAGGCAGAGCTTGCAGTGAGCCGAGATCGCACCACTGCACTTCAGCCTGGGCGACAGAGCGAGACTCTATCTCCAAAAAAAAAAAACCACACAGCATACAAATTTTGGAAGGACACAAACATTCTGACCATAACAGGTAAGAGACACCATTTCATGATAAACAACTTTCCATTTATTTATTCTTTATATTTCCATTAGGGCATTATATTGCTATTTTGAAATTGTGTATATAAGTAGTTATATATTATCTAAGATTCTCTCTTCAGGATAGCATTTGTGTGTGTGTGGGTGGGTGGGTGAGGGGGTGGGGGTGGGGGGGGGGGGGGGGGTGGGGGGGTGGGTGGGTGTGGGTGTATGCGTGTGTGTGTTTTAAAATACATGTTTATAAAAAGGGTTTTGTGCTTAATAGGGGTGATGTACTGTGCTTGGCATCTCTGGGAAAAAATTGGTCGTCTGCAGAATAAGCTGTTGCTGTTTCCTATCAATACTTTACTATACAGGAAAATCAGAGCTACGTGTCCTTAACACCAGCTTTCTGACTGCCCAGAAGTACTGATAAACAGAGAGAAAAATGAAACGTATGAGTTCTCCATAAAGTTCTGGCCTCTCCCCATCCTAATCCCTATCTCAGAAGCAAGTCTTTTTTTTTTTTAATTTTTTTATTTTTTTGAGATGGAGTCTCGCTCTCTCACCCAGGCTGGAGCATAGTGGTGCTATCTCAGCTCACTGCAAACTCTGCCTCCCGGGTTCATGCGATTCTCCTGTCTCGGCCTCCTGAGTAGCTGGGATTACAAGTGCCTGCCACCATGCCTGGCTAATTTTTGTATTTTTAGTAGAGACGGGGTTTCACCATGTTGGCCAGGTTGGTCTTGAACTCTGGACCTCAAATGATCCGCCCGCTTTGGTCTCCCAAAGTGTTGGGATTACAGGCGTGAGCCACCACGCCCAGCCAAGTCTTTAAAGTATAATACCTTAAGGTACAGAAGCCACTATCCTGTCTCTTCCCCCTTATCACCTCTCCCTGGCTGAGCCAACTTGCTTTGCATTAACTACCTTTCTCACACATCCCCAAGAGCCTACAGAAAAGGTCTATGATCTTGGCTTGTTACCATCAAATCATCTCAAACCTTTCAGCATCTTTACCTACTCAGTAAGTAAGGAAACTCACAATTCCTTGAGTAGTTCCTGGAGCCCTCTCCCAGCTTGAATGGCTCTTCCTAGTGTTGCCGATGCTAATCAAAGACTAAACACAGGACTGCTGTCTCTCTCATTTCTCTGACCTAGCTGGCCTATCTTTACTTTCTTCCCTCTTGGCTTCTCATGAAGACAAAACTGCATTGCCTAATTATCCTTTAGAAACAAAACCTTAACATTCTTTAATACTTGATCTCTTTTCAATGCCTTCTATTTGTTTCCTGTAATTCAGCTAAACATAGTTCAGCCATTGAAAAAAATTGATTCCAATAAAACATATTGAATGACAACTACTTAATGTGTTAAAAAGAATACTACCTGATTTTTTAAAAAATAAAAGGTTTCCTGAATTTGCAGCATTCTTAAATTGAATTAAGAAGTGTAAAGACACTTTGGGAGGCCAAGGCAGGTGGATCACCTGAGGTCAGGAGTTCAAGACCATCCTGGCCAACATGGTGAAACTCCATCTCTACTAAAAATACAAAAAATTTGCTGGGTGTAGTGGCCAGCGCCTGTAATCCCAGCTACTCAGGAGGCCGAGGCAGGAGAATCGCTTGAACCCAGGAGGCGGAGGTTGCAGTGAGCCGAGATCGCACCATTGCACTCCAGCCTGAGCAACAAGAGTGAGGCTCCTTCTCAAAAAAAAAAAAAAAAAGAAGTGGGAAGAAAGGGAGAAGAGATTAATATAGTAGCCATTTTAAAATTTTGGTATGTACCAGATCTTCCTAATTACCTGATAAGGAAGGTTACCCATAATTTATAGGTTGAAGAAATCAATGCAGAGAGGTTAAACAGTTTGCTCAAGGTCGTATACAGACACCTCCACCCTCACCCTCAACCAGTGCTAGGATTACAACCCACGTTTGTCTAATTCTATTACATCATGCTACCACTCTACAGTAATTACAATTAGTGCTAACTTCGTACCAAGAACTGTGCTAAGTATCTCATTGAGTCTTTATAATAACCCTATGACGCAGGTACCAAATTGAGCTTCATGTTACAAATGAGAAAACGGGGCACGGAAAGAAAGTTAGGTTGCCCAGAGTCACATAGTAAATACTCCAACATATTCAAATCCAGGTACCTGACTCCAGAACCTATGCCTTTAATCATGAGGCTATACTCACTGATAGAATTAAAATTCACTAGGCCAAAAAAATGAGTAAAAGCTCATTTTTATCTGTAAAGATTACTGAGGAAATTACAACAGCTCTATTGCCAACAGAATGATTTAACAATAGCTCTCTTCATGAGGATGCACGATATAGTTTGAACGTACGTTCCCACCAAATCTCATGTTGGATTGTAATCCCCAGTGTTGCAGGTGGGGCCTGGAGGGAGGTGTCTGGGTCGTGGGGGAGGATCTCTCATGGCCCCGTGCTGTGCTCATGGTAAGATATGCTCATTTCAGAGTGTGTGATGCTCCACCCCCACACACTAGCTCCTGCTTCCTCCATGTGACACGCCAGCTCCGCTTTGCCTTCTACCATGACTGTAAGCTTCCTGAGGCCTCACCAGAAACCATGCAGATGCCAGGTGCCACGCATGCTTCTTATACAGGCTGCAGAACTGTAGGCCAAGGAAACCTCTTATCTGTATAAATTGCCCAGCCTCAGGTACTTCTTTATAGCAACACAACCACAGCCTACTACAATGCACTAGCAAATCAAAGTGGGATTTTTGTGTAGTCCACAAGTGATTAAAACTCTTAAAAAGCAAAACCATTAACCTTACAAATTAAATATCTTCTTTTGATGTGCTAATGTAATATTCAACATGAAATGATTAGAAAGTAATTCCCCAAACTTTCTGTCTGTGGGTGGAAAGAGGGGTGGTATATAACAGCACCACACAGACATGTATCCCTACATGTGCCTGGTTGAAAATTCATTTTCTCTTTGGAATCCAGGCTCCTCCTACCCCTAGAGCAGTCAGAGAAACAGCTACCAAATGCAAAACAGAATGCAGTCTTTAGAGAGAGACCACCAGTACATGGTTACTTACAAATAAAGCCAGCAGTGAGAAATGGGACAGACATATTAGAGGAAATCAAAAGAGTCATTTTTCAATGTTAAAGATTTTTCTTGGAAAATATGAAAGGAAAAATTAAGAGCATTATCTGGTAAGTTAGCAAAGCCCTGAAGCCAGCATCAGACATCCCAAATCAGCGACGTGGCACACAGAGGAAGGTCCACATAGAACCAAAGCCTTTCTCTTCGCCACAAGGTTAGGGTTTGAGTTTCCTAGAGGAAGAAACAAGAGATTTAGAATGCATGGTGTCATGGAAATAGCTCTCGCTGTCATTATTTTTAAGGCTTTTATGTATATATTTTAACTGCATACTATACGTGTAAAATATATATTCACATACAAATAAACGTGCACACACACACAAATATATGTAAAAATAAATGTACAACTGATTCAGGTAAATCATACCAGGAAACTGAAGCCAGTTTTGTTTTTTTGTGTTGGTTGTATTTTTTGAGATGGAGTCTTGCTCTGCCACCCACGCTAGAGTGCAGTGGTGGGCTATTGGCTCACAGCAACCTCTGCCTCCTGGGTTCAAGTGATTCTCCTGCCTCAACCTCTAAGTAGCTAGAATTACAGGCACACACCATCAGGCCCAGCTAAGTTTTGCATTTTTAGTAGAGACGAAGTTTCACCATGTTGGCCAGGCTGGTCTCGAATTCCTGACCTCAGGTGATCCACCCGCCTCGGCCTCACGAAGTCCTGGGATTACAGGTGTGAGCCACCACACCTGGCTGCAGCCAGGTTTTTGACGTCCGCATTGGGTCTGGTAAGCAGAACAGCGCCCATCACAAAATGCTGCCTTAATTTAAAGCGATTTCAGCTTAGGTCTGTTTCATATGACTGTAATGAAGATAATAGCCAAAAGATGATAATAAAACTAACAAACCCCTGGGACTGTTAACACAGATACACTGTCAACAATTTTTCTACAAAAACTGCCATGTCAGCTTGAGTGACTTCTTCCCGGAACTGGGATAGCAGTTACCTTCTCCAGGCTTAGGACTTGCAGATGTAAAGGGAAAGGAAAGTGTTGTGACTGGGATAGCATTTAGCTTCTCTAGGCTTAGGACTTGCAGTTGTAACGGGAAAGGAAAGTGTTGTGGACTCACCCCCACTTCTAATATAACAGCAATAATAACAGATACAATGTGTACAGTACTTACCATGTCCCAGACTGTTTTCAAAGGCTTCAACTACTCCATTATTTTTAATGCTCACAACAATCCCATTAGAAGTCCATGTACTAATAAGGAAATTGACCCAGAGTTGAGGTAAACAGCCCCAGGTCATAAAGAACTAGATCTAGAACCCTGGCCTCCAGCACTAAAAATTAAATAAATAAATAATCTTTGCTCACTTCTTTTTTTAAAGATAGGAATCTCATTATGTTCAGCCCGGGCTAGACTCGAACTATTGGGCTCAAGTGATCCTCCTGCCTCAGCCTCCCAAATAGCCAGGACTACAGGCACACACCATCATGCCCGCCTTTCACCAGTTTTTCATACTTTGCATTCAGTTTAAGATTTCATTTAGAGAAAAAAGGTTTTATACCTTTTAAAATAAAAACATTGAGCACCACTAGTCTATATAGTTTATTTATCTACTATCACTCAAACTCTGATATCATTTTTATGGTGTCCGGTGCACTGTGTAATTCTGTTAGTTAACCTTCTCTATGTTATGTGGAGCTGCATGCATGTACATATAAAGTCCCAAAGATAAGCACACGAGACTGGAAGTTCTTAGAGAACTTATATTTCTTTGTATTAGGTTGGTACAAAAGGAACTGTGGGTTTTGCCTTTAAAAGTAACTAATATCTCCTATGTTGCATATAGTACAATGCATTCACATACAAATTTTTTGAGAAATAAACTTGATTTAACTGTTCAAATATATTCTTATCCTGGGGAAAATAATTTTAGTTTAGTTTAAAGTATGCTACTGATAATAATAAACAATCCTTAGGAACATCATATAGAAAGCAGTTCTGCCCAACCCACTCCCAATTTCTTATCCATGTGGTGTCACTAATCAATTTATAGGTTGGAACAAGAAAAAAGTTTTACGTTACAGAACTAATGAAGCATACTTTCCCTGCAGAGGGACCACCACTGTGACTTACAGGTTCTAATTAAGTTTTTTTCTTTGAAGCTTAGTATTCAAATCTGCATTCTTACTTGATTAGTATTCACCACCATTATTTTTATGCAGATCACATGAAAAATGAACCCTATGTGCCCGAATAACTTGCAAGAAATTACTATTCATCAGCATGAATCAACAAGCCCACAATTATAACAGTGTCCACTGGGAAAATTTAAAAAATAAAAATAAATTTTAAAAACCTTTCACTAAGGTCATGTAAAATGAAAGTAAATGGGGAAGATGAAGAATTCATTTTTGCATTGAAAATCATACAAATGTTTTCTGCAGAAAATTACTATGACTATTTTTGGGGCTCAGAAAATGATACCCCAAAGTACGGTGCTTTCATATGCTGGGCACTTTTGAATTTTAAAAAAACAGAAGAACTTAGAAGCTGCCTCAGAACCAAGGACTCTGTAACCTTCTCTTGTTTCTCTCCAACCCCCAAAGCCCAGAGAGGGGCTCTCTCTGGAATTTCCTTATCAGACTAAGGAAACTTTTTCCTTAAGAAATGCAATTCTCTTAAACCTCCTCCCTAGAAATCTCATTAAAATACCAGGAAAGATCAACCTGAGAAGGGAAGAAACTATAATAAGTCACTGCCAGGACCAGACAGACTTTTCATCTATTCTTCAGAGGGCGGCTTTGAGACATTACCCGCGAGACTTTAACTGCATAATAGAACCTCCGTTCACCTGCAGTTCCTCCCTCAAATTTCCATAACTTGTGGGCCCCATTCAATTTCCAAAGAGAACCATTTACAAACTACTGTCTGCTCCTTGGATCCATTAAACTCTCCTAAAAGTCACTATCCCCCAAAATTGCCTACATTCTCCCTCTCCTTGTCCCCTAGAAACAGGGTGCCATTTCAGCTGTGGCTATCTGTCCTTTCTGTTACACCCTGACAGGTTCTTCTTACCCACTGCCCAGAAAAGCCAATACACGGAGAACAGTAGAGGTGTTGCAGCAGAGAAGGAGTTTAATTACTGCAAGGCAGCTGAGTGGAAGGAGGGGAGGTATCTCTCCCCAATCCACCTCCTCGATAGCTTGGAGCCAGGGTTTTTAAGGATAATCTGGCAAGCTGAGGGCTAGGGAATGTATGCTACTGATTGGTTGGAGATGAAATCACTGGAATGTTGGAACTGTCTTCACGTGCTGGGTCAGTTTCTAGGTGGCAGTCACAGGACGAGTTGAGTCAGTTCCTTGGGATGAGTCATGGTCCAGATGGCATCAGTTTAACCAGAATGCAAAGGTCTGAAAAATATCTCAAAAACCAATCTTAGGGTTTACAATGGTGATGTTATCTATAGGAACAACTAGGGAAGTTACAAATCTTGTGACCTCCAGCAGCAACCAGGCTGGGGAACAATGGCTGGTTCTCTCTTCTTCACTGTGCTTATAGCTTAGCAGAATTCAGGCCCCTATCGTAATTCTAATCTTGTTGGCTTTCATTAGTTTTACAAGGCAGTTTCAGTTTCCAAGCAAGAGGGGACCAGTTTCAGGAAGGGGCTATTATTCCTGCTTTAAAGTTAAACTGTGAACTAAACTCCTTTTTAGTTAGCTTGACCTACACCCAGGAATGAGCAGACAGTTAGCTTGTGGGGTCAGAACCAAGATAAGGTCAGTTGTGCTGGATTTCTCTCACCGTCATAACCTTTGCAAGGTGGCTTCAGTTCTGAGTCTCACATATTGTACGGCTCCTGTGCTTATGCACATTAATACATTTATATGCCTTTTCCCCTGTTCATCAGTCTAATGTCAGGTCATTTCAGCACATTCAAATCTTTAGAGGCAGAGGGGGAGGAAAAATTATCTTCACCCCTATACTCTCCAAGACCAAAAACCAATAGATGGTCTGCCACATGCTACAAGAGGGATAAACCAACAAATATTACATGGTTCCACTGATATGAAATATAGAGAAAGGAGATTAAAGGTTCCCTTGTCCCCCTCTGCAACAGGGGGAGTGGCTCGCTTCAGTGCCCCGCTGCTCAAACCTCTAGGGGGAGCACACAGATGGGCAGGTTGTGGGGCTCGGACCCCATGGCAGTGTCTAGAGGTGAATGTTTACAGCTCCTGAAGCCCCAGTGGGTGTGTGTTACTGGGTGCTCTTTTAATTTAGCAGTCTGTAGGCAGCTTGTGTTAGTCAGCTCAATTAGACCCCCTTCCTTATCAAAGGACAAGGGATGTCTGTATCCTGGGGTTTCTTGCCTTGGTGTACTGGAAAAATCAGATCACACGTGGGCTTGGAGAATAAGTGCAAGGTTTTATTGAGTAAAGTAGCTCTCGGCAGATAGGGGAGCCAGAAAGGAGAGGGTTTTCTCCTGGAGTTGGGCACTCAGTGACCCGGACTCTCCTCCGACTGTCCCAGCCAAACTCTGCGTCGTTCTGCTGGTCGATGGCCTCCCAGCATGCTGGCATCTGCTGGTGTGCTCTTCTGCCTGTGTGCTCCCCTCTGTCAGGCCTCTGAGCCCAAGCTAAGCCATCATATCCCCTGTGACCTGCACATATACATCCAGATGGCCTGAAGCAACTGAAGAACCACAAAAGAAGTGAAAATAGCCAGTTCCTGCCTTAACTGACGACATTCCACCATTGTGACTCGTTCCTGCCCCACCCTAACTGATCAACTGACCTATGACAATACACCCTCCCTGCCCTCGTGATTATGGACTTCGTGATATTCTCCTGCCCTTGATAATGTACTTTGTAATATCCTCCCCACACCTGAGAATGTACTTTGTAAGATCCACCCCCTGCCCATGAAAACTGCTCCTAACTCCATCACCTATCCCAAACCTATAAGAACTGATGATAATTGCACCACCCTTTGCTGACTCCTTTTCAGACTCAGCCCGCCTGCACCCAGGTGATTAAAAAGCTTTACTGGTCACACAAAGCCTGTTTGGTGGTCTCTTCACACAGACACGCGTGACACCCTCCACATTCTCTCGATGTCCAGTCACTTGCCTTCTTCCACCAGTGTGTTCCTCTCACCCTCCAGCTGCTTCTGTCTATGCCTTGCTAGGGTCTCAGGTTTTTATAGACCCAGGATGGGGACATGGCAGACCAGGGAGGTCTTGGAAAATGCAACATTTGGGTGCAAAGGCAGAAGTGCCTGCCCTCACCTAGGTCCGTGGGGGTAGCACCCTAGCCAGGGAACATGGCCTCCTCTACCCAGCACTTCCCTTACCCACTTCCTTATCATTTAAAGGGACCACACTCTTCCCTTCCCAGCACTCCCGTATCACAGTCAGTGGTAGCAGTGGATTCCCATAGGAGCACTAACCCTATTGTGAATTGCACATGGCAGGGATCTAAGTTGCATGATCCTTATGAGAATCTAATGCCTGATGATCCGAGGTGGAATAGTTTCATCCAGAAACCATCCATCCCCTCACACTATTTCCCTGGAAAAACTATCTTCCGCAAAACCAGTCCCTGGTGCCAAAAAGGTTGGGGACCACTGTTTTAAGCTAAAAAATCTGTCTTGACTTGAGCGGTGGCTCACGCCTGTAATCCCAGAATTTTAGGAGGCTGAGGCAGGAGGATCACGAGGTCAGGATATCAAGACTTCTCCATCCTGGCTAACATGGTGAAACCCCGTCTCTACTAAAAATACAAAAATTAGCTGGGTGTGGTCGCACATGCCTGTAGTCCCAGCTACTCGGGAGGGTGAGGCAGGAGAATCATTTGAACCCAGGAGGTGGAGGTTGCAGTGAGCTGAGATGGTGCCACTGCACCCCAGCCTGGGCGACAGAGCAAGACTCTGTATCAAAAAAAATTAAAATTAAAATTAAAAGTAAAAAGTCTGTCATGACTTGATACAGCATCAATAAGAAGCTAATACATAAACAACTTGATAAGAAGTTTAGAAGATGAAGTTGAACTGAAAGTACAGCAAAAAGAAACTGACTGCATCATGCAAGAGACTGCTCCTGTTACAGCTTGGGGTTGGATGTAAATAAAATCATCAAAGGCATAGTGACTTCACAGCCATGCAATAAACATGTATGAAGCACCTACTTCCTAAAGCCCACTGCAGTCAATGATAATTCAGTCAACCTGAAATCATCACCATCCAAGGTTCACGTGTAAATAATTTAACAGGCTGGAGAGAGTATGTGAAGAACACTAGTTTTATTTCCAAGAATTCCTGACCTTATCTAGAGGAAGTTTTATGAATGGACAGAGAAGATAGTCTCACACTTGGCATGATTTCCCATGCAGGTAAAAGATTTGGCTGCCCAAAAATATCTGATCTTTGGCTTCTTCTAATATAGCAAATGCCCACTAACAAAAAGCTTTCAGGATAAATACTCAAAAAAGTATTAAAATGGAAATGTTAACAAGAAAGGTAGTGCCCACTAAAATTACAGCATAGGTTAGGGAAGAGAAATTGCCGTGGAGCAGGGCAAAACATCATTAGCTGGGAAGATGACCAACCCGTTTGGAGGGATTGATGCAGTAATTGAGGAACTTTACCATTTTCTTCGTCTGGGTTCTGAAGTGTGACTATTTTTATAAGACATCTTTCCAGGCAGTCCAGTTACGATATGTCAACACATAGCCTCGTAAAAGTATAACATCCTACAAAGAAATAAACTCCAAACTCCTCAAACAGCCATTCTTCTCCAGTGTTTACACTGCATATTTATACCTGATAGGTAAGGGTCAACACTGTTTGCATCATTAACTGGCAAGGAATAATCTAAATTACTAATTACATTTAGCATGTCTCATTGATGAAACAACAGATGTTTAAGGAAGAAGCTTCTTTAATATCTACTAACATTATATTATGTTTCACTGTGTCACACAAAACTACCAATAAGGCTAAAGCAGGTCTACCATTTTTATTTACCTTACAACAAAGAATAAATGGCTTGACAAGTTCCATTAAAAAAATAATAATAATAAAGTGCCATTACTAATTCTGTAAACCAGTAAAAGTTACCAAAATAATTTTAATAGAAAGATCTCAAGACCCCCCCATTGTATTTTTAAAAATACTAAAGGCAGTAAAATGCAACAAAATAATAAAATAGAAGAGGTGACCTCAAATCCATGAAAGAAATAAGGAAAAAACAAGATGACCTTAAAATGAATGTTCTAATGTAATTTCATTATTTTATTGTAAGTCAGAGAGCCCCAGGGTCTATATTAAAGGCAATATTATAAGATTTAAAATACTAAAAAAAAAAAAGAAAAAGACAAAGACTAAAAACCATCTAAAATAATTTAGAGGTATTTGAAAATAATACAAGGCAATTAAAAACAGTAAACTAGAAGAGATTTTTAAGTCTAAAACGAGCTCAGAAAGGCCTACAGCTGAGCTGCTGTGCAGGCAGAGGGAAGCTGAGTGCAAAGCCCCATACATCAAGGGCAGTGTGAGAACAGAACATACCCGAAAGCTGGGAGACTGAACCTGAGTCAGAAAGCCCCTGAACCAAGAGCACCAAGAGCAGAAGATGGACGTGCCAGCTCAAAAGGGAGAGAGCAAATTCACCTTTCCTCTGCCTTTTTGGTCTATTCGCACCCTCAATAGACTGATGAGGGTGATCTTTACTAGTTTGCAGATTCAAATGCTCATCTCTTCCCAGACCACTCTCACAGATACATCCAGACGTAATATTTTCCCAGCTATCTAAACATCCCTTAGCCCAGTTAACCATCACAAGTAAGGAATGGTGACATGGAATATCGGAGACAGAATGGCATGACACTGTGAAGGCCCTTCGATAAGCCACAGATCAAAGAATACCAGGGCAAAGATTTTAGCATAGGAAAATGACGTAATCTCTCTGCTACATATTTAACCTGATTCAAATGGACTTTTGCACAGACAACTAAGGAAGAGGCCTTGTTAGGACCTTGTTTAGAATAAATAGATAAATGTACGTATTATAGTTGGACAGGACTTTAAACATTGCCTGATCCCATTCCTTCATTTATCAGACTCAGAAAGTATGATCTCCTCATGGTCAGCTGGAAAATTAGTAACAAAGGCTACAATGTTTGCCTTTTTTTTTCTTTTCTTTCCTTTTTTTTTTTTTTTTTTTTTTTGAGACAGACTCTTATTCTGTCACCCAGGCTGGAGTGCGGTGGCACGATCTCAGTTCACTGCAACTTCCGCCTCCCGGGTTCAAGAGATTCTCCCGCCTCAGCCTCCTGAGTAGCTGGGACTACCGGCACCCAACACGCCTGGCTAATTTTTGTATTTTTAGTAGAGATGGGGTTTCGCCACATTAGCCAGGCTGGTCTCGAACTCCTGACCTCAAGTGATCCGCCCGCCTGAGCCTCCCAAAGTGCTGGAATTACAGGCGTGAGCCACTGCATCTGGTTTACAATGTTTTCAAACAATGAACTCATAAGTACTCTTATATTTATTATGATTTTTTTTAAAGATAGCTCTTTCTATCTCCCAGAATTTCTACAACCACCTCCTTAATGAACTGAAGTCTTTCTTTCTTTCTGGTCACAAATATTTACTGAACCCCTACTATGTGCCAGGCACTGTTCTAGAGGATAATAACAAAATTAATTCCCTCTCTAGTTGGATCTAAAATTCAAAAGAAGGGAAAAAAACAATAAACAGATAAACACATACATCACACAGTGGTAAGTGTTAGGAAGAAAAATAGAGTCAGATGGCCCAGCGTGGTGGCTCAGGCTTGTAATCTCAATCACTTTGGGAGGTCGAGGCAGGCAGATCACGAGGCCAGGAGTTCGAGACCACTCTGACCAACATGGTCAAACCCTGTCTCTTCTAAAAATACAAAAATTAGCCGGGCGTGGTGGTACATGCCTATAATCCTAGCTACTCAGGAGGCTGAGGCAGGAGAATCGCTTGAACCCAATTCAGAAGCAGAGCTTGCAGTGAGCCGAGATCATTCCACTGCACTCCAGCCTGGGCAACAGAGTGAGACTCCAACTCAAAAAAAGAAAAGAAAAGAAAACTAGAGTCCGAATGAAAACAAATGCAGAACAGAAGGTATTAGAAGTACACAGAGAGTAGCCACAGAATGTTTTCTCATAAGATGGTCTGCAATGAATCAGGAGCAGTGGCTTGTGCCTGTAATCCCATCTCCTAGAGGGGATGAGGTGGTGGGATCACTTGAGTCCAGGAGTTCAAGACAAGCCTGGGAAGCATAACAAGACCCTACCTCTAAAAAAATGTTTTAAAGTAGTCAGATGTGGAGGCGCACACCTGTAGCCCCTGCTACCCAGGAGCCTGAGGCAGGAGGACTGCTGGAGTCCAGGAGTTTAAAACTAAGCTGGGCAATATATTTTATCTCAAAAAAAAAAAAAAAAGATAGCCTGAACTATAAGAAATGCAGTAGAAGAGTGGTCCCCAAAGACTAGACAATAAATGAGAAAATAGGGAGCATTTCTTGAGCAGAGAAATGACATTATCAGAGAGGTTGGAGAAGAATCCCTAATGAGTTGTCTGCAGACACTGGGCTTACAGGGCTTGTGGGACATCTAGGGAGTTTTCACTGAAACTGCCAAGAAGCCACCCAGATATAAGTATGGAATCCACAGAAAGATCTAAGCTAAGAGTTTTTATCTGGGGGTCATCAAGATTAGATGATCACTCAAGTTATGAAATAAATGACATTTTCCTGGGAGGATCTGACATGCCAGAAAAACAAAGGAGCCCAGAGAAATTACCTGAGGAACATCAACATTAGTGGAATGAGCAGAAGAGAAGGAGCTTACAAAGAAAGAAAAAGCAGCAGAAACTACACAACAAGAGGAAGGAAAACCAGGAAAGTGGGAAAAGAGTATGTAAGAAAAGAGAGAAGTTAATACTGACCAGTTTCACAGCAAGATAGAATAAGAACTGAAACATAACCCCTGAGATTTAGATTATTGACGAGCTGGCTGAAAGCAGTACACACGGAATAGCAAGGATGGGGCAGTATACACAGGGAGATCAGAAAAGGATGCTTAGAAAAGATTGCTTTTGAGCTAAGAAATTAACCAGATAAACAGGAAAAATCACCAAGTGTAAGGGAAAAAAAAATGGTATCTACAAAGAATAGGCCGGATCCAATACAAAGATACGTATCCTAAACAAACAAACAAAAAAACTATAAACACGCACATAAGATTTTTAAATTCAACAAGCATAACTAATTTGTCGCCTCACACAAATTGATCTTTTGCTTTGATTACAACACTAACTTTTTAAGAAAAAGAACCTGGTTAAAAATCTGGCAAATACACTGCTCAGCAAAATTTGATGAAAAGGCAAATAAGTCACACCTTTTGTGTGACGTCTTGCTAAAAGGAGCAACTTTAGCCCAGGCGCGGTGGCTCACACCTGTAGTCCCAGCACTTTGGGAGGCCAAGGAGGGCGGATGGCTTGAAGCCAGGAGTTCGAGACGAGCCTGACCAACATGGCGAAACCCTAACTCTACTAAAAATACAAAAACCAGCCAGGCATGGTGGTATGTGCCTGTAGTCCCAGGTATCGGGAGAGGCTGAGGCAGCAGAATCGCTTGAACCCGGACGGCAGAAGTTGCAGTGAGCCGAGATGCCACCAATGCACTCCAGCCTGGGCAACAGAGTGAGATCCCATCTCAAAAAACAAATAAATAAAGGAGCAACTTTAATATATCTGTTACATAAATTACTCTCCATTTCTGCAACAATCTGTTTAAACTAACTCTAGGCAACAAGTTCAATCTCAAATTTCATTTTGACTCAATTCTTTTCTTAAAAAGGATTCCATATTTTATAACAGAAAGAGCCATGAAAAAACTCAAAATTTTATTTATCTTAGGAATTGGGAAAATCATTCCATTCCTAAAATCCCACATCTCTAACTATATTCTGGGAGAAAGTATATAGTCTGGCAGCTCAATAGACATGCATTTTTTTAAAATCTCACTGAATAATTGCAGATAAGACAAACGAGTAATCTAACAATGATGCCAAGCTTAGACTGGACTATGTGTGTGAAAGTACTACCTCCTCTAGCACTTTCTCCAAGGAAACTATCAGAACCATTTATTTTCAACTGCATAACAGCAGAACTATGAGTTATGTGACATCCTATAAAAAGACAGACACAATTTCTAATTATATCCATTCTTTCACTTTAATTACTCTAGAGAGTGATTACGTATTTAACTTGGCTATCTCTAAAACATTAAGTTGTTTTAATGAAAGTATCTTAGATAGCTATACCACCATACATCAATTAGAAAGTTAATCATTCTGCTTGTTCTCACAAAAAGATTTTAAAGGTGGAGAGGTGGTGGTTGGTGCTTTATAAAAAGTTAATTAGAGGGCACCCAGAAAGAGAGATCATCCAGGAAATAAAGTTTATCAAAAATCCAAAATATGTAATCTGCGCAGTGTCAAGAAACAGCAGGAGATTCTCTTTAATGAGTTTACTCATGTTCACTTTAAAAGAAAATCTTCAGTTCACTACGTGAGGCTGAGTTTCAAATATACTGTAAGACTTCACCGTGTAACAGACTGTAAGACTCCACTCACTCGCTTGGTCCTGACTGCCTAACTGATGGCAGACTATTATCTAAATCATATTCCTACTCTAAAGGCAGCCTTCTATTTTACAGTGATCTTGCTGTATACTTCACAGTCACACTCATCATTACAAAACATTCTGAAATCTAAGTTTTCAGTGTTTGAATTATCATGATCATCCCCCAAATTAATTACTAATATGATAAGAAATAATCAAACAAGGTTAAGTTGATACTTAATTTTTGGCCAAAACAGATTCAATGGATCTATCCTAGATCAATAGATAAGCTTAAGAATGCATTTCTGGAAGTCCTAGCCAGAGCAATCACGCAAGAGGAAGAAATAAAAGGTATCCAAATAGGAAAAAAAGTCAAACTCTCTCTCTTTGCAGACAATATGATTCTATACCTATAAAACCCTAAATACTCTGCCAAAAGACTCCTGGAACTGATAAATGACTTCAGTAAAGTTTCAGGATACAAAATCAGTAAATAAAAATCAGCAGCATTTATATTCCCCTATAATGTTCAAGCTGAGGGTCAAATTAAGATCACAATCTGGGCCGGGCGCGGTGGCTCAAGCCTGTAATCCCAGCACTTTGGGAGGCCGAGACGGGCGGATCACGAGGTCAGGAGATCGAGACCATCCTGGCTAACACGGTGAAACCCCGTCTCTACTAAAAAATACAAAAAACTAGCCGGGCGAGGTGGCGGGCGCCTGTAGTCCCAGCTACTCGGGAGGCTGAGCCAGGAGAATGGCGCAAACCCGGGAGGCGGAGCTTGCAGTGAGCTGAGATCCGGCCACAGCACTCCAGCCTGGGCGACAGAGCAAGACTCCGTCTCCAAAAAAAAAAAAAAAAAAAAAAGATCACAATCTCACTTATAATAGACACATACCAATATCTAGGAATACATGTAATCAAAGAGGTGAAAGATCTCTACAAGGAAAACTACAAACACTGCTGAAAGAAATCAGAGACGTCACAAACAAGTGGAAAAACATTCTATGCTCATGAATTGGAAGAATCAATATCACTAAAATGGCCACACTCGTGGTGGCTCACAAATGCAATCCCAGCACTTTGGGAGGCCAAGGTGGATGGATCACTTGAGGTCAGGAGTTTGAGACCAGCCTAGCCAACATGGTAAAACCCCATCTCTACTAAAAATACAAAAAGTAGCCAGGTATGCTGGCACGTGCCTGTAATCCCAGCTACTCAGGAGGTGGAGGCGGGAGAATTGCTTGAATTCAGGAGGCAGAGACGGCAGTGAGCCAAGATCGTGCCACTGCACTCCAGCCTGGATGACAGACCAAGACTCTGTTTCAAAAATAAAATAAAATAAATAGCCATATTGCCCAAAGCAATCTAGATTCAACACTATGCCTATCAAACTACCAATGTCATTTTTCACAGAATTAGAAAAAAACTATTCTAAAATATGGAACCCCAAACGAGCCCAAAGGATTGCCAAAGCAAAAGGAACAAAGCCAGAGGCATCACATTGCCCAACTTCAAAGTATACTATAAGGCCAAACAGTAACCAAAACAGCACAGTACTGGTACAAAACCAAACACATATACCAATGGAGTACAGAGAACCCAGAACTAAAGCTGCACACCTACAGGCATCTGATCTTTAACAAAGTCACCAAAAATAAGTAATGGGGAAAGGACCCCTTTACGCAATAAACAGTGCTGGGATAGGCTACCTATAATGCCGAAGAATAAACCCGGGCCTCTACCTTTCATCATGTACAAAAATTAAGTCAAGATGGAAGACTTAAATGTAAGACCACATTCTGTAAGAATCCCAGAAGAAAACCATTCTTCTAAAGGATTGGTTTAGGAAACACCATGCTGGACATCAGCTTTAGAAAAGAATGTGTGACTAAGTCTTCAAAAGCCACTGCAACAAAAACAAAAATTGGCAAGTGGGACCTAATTAAACTAAAGAGCATCTGCACAGCAAAAGAAACTATCAACAGAGTAAACAGACAACCTACAAAATGGGAGAAAATATTCACAAATTGTGAATTTGTCTATTTGTCATCTGACAAAGGTCTAATATCCAAAATCTATAATGAACTTAATTCAACAAGCAAAAAACAAATGACCCCAAGAAAAAGTGGGCAAATATATGAACCAGACACTTCTCAAACGAAGACACAGTAGCGGTAGACAAACATATGAAAAAATGTTCCACATCCCTAATCATCAGAGAAATGCAAATCAAACCACAATGAGATACCATCTCACACCGGTCAGAAAGGCTTTTATTAAAAAGTCAAAAAAGAACAGATGCCAGCGAGGCTGCAGAGAAAAGGGAACGTTTACCCAGTTAGTGGGAATGGAACCTAGCTCGGCCACTGTGGAAAGCAGTTTGGAGATTTCTCAAAGAACTTGAAACAGAGCTACCATTTGACCCAGCAATGCCAGTAGTAGGTATAGATCCAAAAGAAAAGAAATTGTTCCACCAAAGAGACGTATGCACCTGTATGTTTGTTGCAGCACTAGTCACAATAGCAAAAAACATGGAACTAACCTATGTGTCCGTCAACGGTAGACTGGATAAAGAAAACATGGGGTGTGTGTGGAATAGTATTCTGCTCCCCGTGGAATAGTTAGCCATAAAAAAAGAACAAAATCATGTCCTTTGTGGCAACATAGAAACAGCTGGAGGCTATTCCCCTAAGCAAATTAACGCAAAAAAATAAAATCAAATAACATGTAGTTCACACTTATAAGTGGCAGCTAAACACTGGGTACCCCTGGACATAAAGACGGCAACAAGAGACACTGGTGACTATAAAAGGAGGGGAGGACAGGAGGGGGCAAGGACTGAAAAATTATTGGGTACTATGCTCACTGCCTGGGTGACAGGATCATCCCTATCTGAAATGTCAGCATGACACAATATACCCACACCACAAACTTGCACATGTATTCCTTGAATCTAAAATACAAGTTGAAATTTTTTAAAAGAATGTATTTCTGATTATCTGAAATTATTGCAAAATGTGTGTATATACATTTTTTTCCAAAGAGGTTTCATGAATTTCATAAGTTAACGGTTTTATTCTATGAAGAGACCATGGCATAAACAAAACAAAGCAGCAAAATTTTACGTGAAAACTTTATATTCAGACTCCAAAGCTTCTTTGGTAAGGGTAGTGTGTTGAGCTAAGAGGTATTCTGAGTAACTGTAATACTAGATAAGGAACAGTCAGGACAAAGCCACTGCTCTTCTCTATGTTAGGAAAACATCAGGAACTACTGAGAATTCCAAAACAGCTTGAATGAGGAAGACAGAATAAGGGAAGAGTAGTAGCACTGAGGTTCTAAATGATAGAAGAATTCCAAGCAGAAGATACAAGGAAACTGGATAAAACACACTAAATGAAGCTATATTAATTAGAATGTCCCACATGACATTGAACTTCCCTCTATTACAGTTTTTGCTACACTGCCCTGCAAGTTTATCAAGGGCAGACACTGACCTTAATAGTCTTTGTATCACAGGTGCTAGCACAGTACTTGTCACACAGTTGTTACTCAACATTTCCTGGGTTAATAATGAAAACATGGGTTGGAAATAGGTGGCAGAAGGTTTTTTTAACTAATAAACCAGAAACTTTCAGTGGGTAGTAGTTACGTGTTCAAATTTCCTTCACCCACTTGAGAGAGAAAACATAAAGGCCCTGAAATGTTTCAGGAGAAAAACTATTTATGAATGATTCTTCCTTATTTAAAAAAAAAAAAAAAAAAAAAAAACTATATAACAATAGAAGAAAGTTGAAAAAGAACCGAATCTTCCTTCATGGAAACATGGACTTAAAAACAAAAAAAGAACCTAATTTTCCTAAAGTGAACTAAACGTTACGAATTTCAATCCCCGATAATCGAAGGCAAGAACTTTGTTCCTATAGACTATCTCAGGCAGCAGTTTAAAAGGGGAGACTACAATGTCTTCCCTTTTAACTTTCGATTTTAAAATAATTTTACACTTTCATAAAAGTTGCCGTAATAGTATAGAGGATTCCCATCTACCCTTCACTCAGCTTCCCTTAATAATGACATGACCACAGTAATACACAGAAAGCATCTGGGTTCCTGCCTCCCTAGTCTCCTCCCATCTGTGATAATTCCTACGTCTTTCCTTGTCTTTGACACTTGATACTTTCGAAGAGTAATGATCAGTTATTTAGGCAGGTGTCTTGCCTAATAATGTTCCTTTTCTGTTCCACAAGGTAAAGAATGTATTTAGATGTACTGCTTCCTTAGTCTCCTCCAATCTGACCCAACATGCCCCCGCCCCCAAGGGCTGGTTTACGTCTCTCTCTTTCCCCAGGTGTAAAGGGTTTTCACCAGAGCCCTAAAGGTAATGGTCCTTGTTTTGTCCTTTCCCTGCTTTCATTCAGTAGAAGGGAAAAGGACGATAGGGCAGAAAGGTCCTGCCAGAGTTTCTTGTTTTGGGGTGTGTGTGTGTTTGTGTTTTTTGTTTGTTTTTGTTTTTTTTGAGACAGAGTTTTTGCTGTTGTTACCCAGACTGGAGCGCAGTGGCACAATCTGGGCTCACTGCAACCTCCGCCTCCTGGGTTCAAGTGATTCTCCCGCCTCAGCTTCCCAAGTAGCTGGGATTACAGGCGCCTGCCACCACGCCCGGCTAATTTTTTGTATTTAGTAGAGACAGGGTTTCACCACGTTGGTCAGATTGGTCTCGAACTCCTGACCTCGGGTGATCCACTCGCCTCAGCCTCCCAAAGTACTGGGATTACAGAGTTTCTTACTGTATCTGCAGCTCTTCTCCTAGAGACAAAGAATGCTTTCTCAGGAATCTCACCTGTCTTTTTGGGGAGCACCTGGTAGAGTTTTTGGAGAAAAAGCCTGCAGGTGGGTATGAACTCCCCTCATCCACAGTTCCCAGGGTCTTCACACTTTCTTGCCAGCCCACACGCAGCATCCATCAATTCGGCTAACGATTCTAGCTGAAGGCTTACCAGTGTCCAGCTGTGGGTGCCCCAGGTAAGCAAGTGCTCATGTTTTTCCCTACATCTGTCTCTTCTTAGATGTCAAGCTAGCCGGTTGCCCTATATAACCTCAGCAATCTGACGGGTTGAAAAACAAAAGTCGTGAACTTGCTGTTGTCCAGATGTTTCTGTTTGTGTAGTCTTGCTTTTAAGATTAGAAGCCATGCTCTTTCTGTACATAATTTTGTTTTTATTAATGCCTGAATTTGTTTGCTAAAAGATAACACTATGAAACAAATTTAAAGTTTATTGAAAAATCAACTTAAAAGCATTCCAAATTCCAAATTAAAATATTCTAATACAATTTTTAATCTTAAAATCTAATTAGAGTTTTGACTGGTGATCAATGTGACTTTTTCCAACCGTTGTTATATCATCAAGAAAACTCTCGTTATTTCCATAACAATAAAATTCAAAACTGAAATGCAATAATGCATGTGGACATAAATTATACTGAGAATTCAACCTAATAAAAAACACATAACAGCTGACAATGATTTCTTAAAAGCATTTGCTTCAAGTTGGTCAGAATGCTGGGAGAATACCAATAATGTATTCATAGTCCTTGTAATTTTGTTTTACAAAATATTTTCTCAAATCTCTTGGGAGATTACTCTAGGGTTAAAAGCTGTTTTAAGATCAAAAATCAAATGGAGGGGAAAAAAAACCCTGCAATGCTCTACAGCAGGTCACTGATCTTTCCCATCCGCTATGCAAAAAAGGAGATGTATGTTAAGTTTGAAAAAAGAAAATCTTTGTGACTAGGAATGACAGCATACTGATTCTGGCAAACATTCAGAGGGAATTTTTATATACGAGATCCAACTCTCTTTTGCCAAAACATAAATGATGTCAACCATAGGAAAATAAAATCTAATCAGTAGTCTCTTATTTATATATTTCTTCCTGCAAATATATCATATGATCAGATTTCAAATATAAAACACACACAGTTAAATAAATTTTCAATCATCAAGAGGACTCTATACGCACAGGCTTAGGGGTGAATGATAAGAGATAACTGGAGTAAGATACTGAAAAATGAAGTCAACTCAGGCCCGGGGAACTACTTTCCTGGTACTCATCCCTCCCTTGTATCCTCAAGGGACTGATTCCAGGACACCAACCCCCTCCCTGCCCGCCAGCATGGACACCAAAATCCACGGATGCTCAAGTCCCTTTTATAAAATGGCACAGTATTTGCACATAACTAATGAATATCCTCTTGTATACTTCATATCATCCCTAGAATACGTATAACAGCCGTCCCCAACCTTTTTAGCACCAGGGACCAGTTTGGTGGAAGACAACTTTTCCACAGATGCCGGGGCGGGGGCCAGAGCGGGGATGGTTTGGGGATGAAACCATCAGATCATCCGATCATCAGGCATTACTTTGATTCTCATACTGTGAGATCTAGTGTGCAACCTAGATCCCTCACAGGCGCACTTCACGACAGGGTTCGCGTTCCTGTGGGAATCTAACGCCGCCGCTGATCTCACAGGAGACGGGGCTCAGGCAATAATGCTCCTTCGCAGGCCACTCACTTCCTGCTGTGCGGCCTGGTTCCTAACAGGCCGCTGAGTGGTACAGGTCCTCGGCTCGGGCACTGGGGACCCCGACTATGCTATGTAAATAGTTGTTAAAATGTATTGGTTTTATTTGTATTATTTTTCTTGCCACATTGTTATTTTCAGGGGGGTTTTCCCCAAATTTTTTATAATTTATTTTTTTTAGAGACAAGGTCTTGCTATGTTGCTCTGGCTAGCCCCAAACTCCTGGGCTCAAGCAATCCTCCCATTTGAACCTCCCTAGGAGCTGGGACTACAGGCGAACACCACCATACCCAGTCAGTCCAAGCCTGGCTGCATCCAGACATGAAACCATGGATTCAAAGGACTGACTGTGGAGTCCAACAGTTCAAGTTTCCCTGGACTTTATGGAAAAGCCTAGAAGCCTTCTCATGTATCTTCACCTTGGAAACAATAAAAAAGCTTCCCAGGAGGCAAATGACATGCCCCATTTTTCAGAACAGAAGCAGCACATTTTGTCCCCTGAGACAAATGCTCACAGGCACACCAACAATTATCATCTTGGGTAACCCTCAAAGTATTTGAGCCTGGGGCCTGTTTCTTTCCTTAGTGTGCCTTTAGCTTCTCTCTCCTCTCATAATCACTGAATTCTACACTTAAAATGGGTGAGACTGACTCTTAAGAAAAAAAAGATAGTTGTATATTCTCACACTAGAAGCGTAACAAATGTGCTAGAAGTACTAAGTACTTTGGTAGGCGGAGGTGGGCGGATCACTTGAGCCCAGGAGTTCAAGACCAGCCTATGCAACATAGCGAGACCACATCTCTACTAAAAATAGAAAAATTAGCTGGGAGTGGTGGCGTGCCCCTACAGTCCCAGCTACCAGGAAGGATGAGATGGGAGGATCACTTGGCTTGCGAGGTCAAGGCCGCAGTGAGCCATGATCACACCACTGCACTCCAGCCTGGGTAACAGAGTGAGACCTTGTCTCAAAACAAAAAGTGTTTTAGTTCTTTATAAGTTTGATATTTCTGTGATCAGAAATATGTCATAGGAACTTAACTCTTGTTTACATCCCTTGGCCTACGGTAAAATTGGTTTCATTAGAAGTCATTTTGCTTACAGTTGAAGTCTTCAACAATCATTGACGATGGAAGTGAGGACTTAACTCTACATGAGAAATAAAAATAAGAAGAAAATAATCCCATCACCTAGAAAGACAACCACTATTAAACCAATAGACACACAAAATATATAGATATAGACAATTTTATTTTTCAAGACCTCAGACGCCATTTTGGAATCTATTTTTACCAATGTGATTATTTGCCCCATGTCACTGAATATCATAAAAAATTAACATTAGTGAAAGATACCCCCCAAAAATGGAGAACTTATTATTTGCCAACCACTACATCAGCCCTTTGCAGAAGTTACTTCATCCTCACAAAAAGCCTGTGAGGAAGATACTATCACGTCCATTATACTGATAAGCAAACTACATATCAATATCTCATGATATTTAGGATCACAAACTAAATAATCATGATAATATCTATTCTTTAAATTATGAAGCCAAATTTACAGAAGTCTTTTCAGGCAGAAACTAGTGATGTAGGAACTCTCTCTCCAAATCTATAGGTATATATCTATGAAAAAAATATTTGGGGACACAAAAACTAAGTTAAAATAAATGTAGCCACATGCTGAAGATCTTTGATGTGACTAAAAAGGAAAGCCTCATTTTTGACTATTAAATGGGAGTAGAAAAGGGTAATTAAAACACCAGCAGCGGCACTGTGAGCTTTCACAGAAAGATAAAAGTTCACAAAATCCCTTTCATAATGACCAAGCGCCAAGGACTGGGGCTTTCTCATCTGTGACCATCTTTCTGAATGTGCTGGTGTAGCCCGTCTTTTGTATTTTCCTAAGAGAAAGAAATCCCTTCGTGAATGGAACAATAACCTCAGTGCCGTGTGTAAGACTCTATCTGCCTACTGCTTGGTTTAAGGCCACAGGGAACTATACACACCTGTTAGTGGGGAGAAACATGGTCCTCCAATCTGGTCACACTATGCAGAAGTAAATTATAGGTGACCCTCAATCTCTGTTTTGTGCCTCTCCACTTGCCCTGCCATTCGTAAGTACACACACATTCCAGACATATGAAGAGGAGCTTTATATCCAAGACTTTGAAAGAACTGACTAGGAGGTTTACAGGAAGATCTCTAATGAGTGATACTGGCAGGTAAAATTCACGCCGAGCCAGTTCTTTCTTGGTCGTCATTTGTGTAAGTTTCCTTACTAAAGTACCAAAATACCTTTGTTTCAAAGTCATTTCACCTTATGGAGTAAATGCATAATTTGTAACAACGTTGCAAAATTTGTGCTTACACTGGCTCCAAGTTGTCTTATTTCATACTGAAAAGAACCCTGAAAGCAAAGTGCCATCATTCGCTATATTGAGGAGGTAAATTTAAAACCAGGAAACTGATATTACCTATTACTGCCAGGTGACTCCTTTTCGGATTATCACTCGAGCTTTCAAATCTTCAAGAAACCAGAAAGTATTTTAGTGGCTCAACAAAGGCACTGAAACAAGGACCAAAAAAAAAAAAAAGCTTCACTGACATTTTAGGGGCTAATGCCCGTATTTCTTTTTCTTTTTCTTTTTCTTGAGATGGAGTCTCACTCTGTCGTCCAGCCTGGAGCACAGGGGCACCATCTTAGCTCACTGCAACCTCCGCCTCCCGGGTTCAGGCAGTTCTCCTGCCTCAGCCTCCCAAGTAGCCGGGACTACAGGCATGTGCCAGCAAGTCCGGCTAATTTTTGTATTTTTAGTAGAGACGAGGTGTCGCCATGTTGGCCAGGCTGGTCTGCAACTCCTGGCCTCAAGTGATCCTCCCGGCTCGGGCCCCCAGGGTGCTGGGACTACAGGTGTGAGCTTCCACTATCTTTGATGTTCATGTATCTATTCATCCAGTCAACAAGCACAAAATGCCTACCATGTGCAGGGCACTATGGAAGGCTCTGAAGAACCACACATAATAGAGACACTCTCAAGGCTTTTATAACTCAGCTGAGGAACCCAATGTATTCACCACCATGAACTATATCATATAATAAGTGCTACAATGTGTAAATACTATGGGAGCACCATGGAGGTGTTACTTGAGTCATCCCATGAAGTACCTTTTCTTCAGGGAAGGAAGGGATGATGTGATAATCCATTAGAGGTATAGCACAGGCACAAAAATAATAAACCCTTATGGAAAAGTCTTCATTAAAAGACTATTGAGGCCAGACATGGTGGCTCACGCCTGTAATCCCAGCACTTTGGGAGGCCGAGGCAGGCTGAGGTCAGGACCAGCCTGGCCAACCTGGTGAAACCCCGTCTCTACTAAAAATACAAAAATTAGCTGGGCGTGGTGATACACACCTGTAATCCCAGCTACTTGGGAGGCTGAGGCAGGAGAACTGCTTGAACTCGGGAGGCAGAGGTTGCAGTGAGCCAAGATCCCACCCCACTGCACTCCAGCCTGGGCTACAAGAGCGAAACTCCTTCTCAAAAAAAAAAAAAAAAAAAAAAAAGACTACTGAAAAGAGAAAACAAAGTAAAAGTAGTCACACAGAAAATAAGAACATGAAAGAATCTAATGATAAAGAAATACACTGATGTGAAATTGGAGACCAGTTGGAGGTTAAGTTTAAATATATAAATATATAGGCCAGAGGTTTATGAATAAGTGAAGCAGACCCATTAAGGCAAACACTGGCACTACTTCCTCAAAGCTTTTGTGAAATGAAGGGAGGCAAAAAGGGAATGGATGGATGATCTTGGGAGCCAGACTCTGGTAGGAATCCATGCCCTGGGAAGGATGGTTAGTTTTTCCACACTGTGCACTAAACCTCAGGGTATCCTATCTACCTTCCAGAATTCTTGCCTACCAACTTCCCATACAATGCACCAGGCTCCCAACGTCAGATGTTAAGCTCTACTGTATTTAAATTCTTCTTATTTAAATTTTAAAATGTATGGTAGCTCTTCCTCTTTTGGCTTTTGTATATTCCTTCCAGTTGTTTTTGTTCTGTTTTTCTCTCTTACGTATTTGCATTAAGTAACATTTTGGTTCATATATATACATGCATAAGAAATTCTGCTCAACGTCCTCTTACCAATCAGTGACACTGGTTTCACCAAGAAGTAAGATTCTGATGTGTTAAACGCTCTTTAACAGCTTTCAGTTTGATCCTCAAACTGAACATTTGTCCATCTCCAAGTACAGCGTTACATTCACCAACTTACCTAATGGAATTTGATACATGGTTGGACATTAATGTAAATTAGCTGGATCTCAATTTATTTAGGAAGCGCTACAATGTAACTCCTCAAAAGGCAAGAGTCTCCTATGGAATCAATACACATGTAACACCATTAAGAGGCAGCCTCTCAGAAAAGCGATTCAGCAATTGAGATTAATGTAATTACAGTGATTCAGGTAGATAACAATCTAATTTTAAAACACTTGAAAGAAGTAAATCCTAACTCCTTTCCCATACAAACAGAGATGCTAGCCAGTCTGGGACAAGAGAGGGTTGGGCTGGTGTGGTGACAGGGAATATGGACACAGAACCTAACACCAATTTTTTCACTTGCACACTTCCTAAAAATTTTGAAAAACCTTGTGCTCTTCTGACATTTTAAGTTGATGTGTTAATTTAATGATGGCATGGCTATAGTTTCCAGTATGTATATACAACCTTAAACATTATTGTTGCAACCCTGGCAGCTGTAGATTTCATTCTTTTACTTAATGAAATATGTCCACCAAACAAGCTAATTGTTAAGCCTGTTCTTACTGTCAAATCAATAAATCAAATAAAACTTACTTTCTGTCAAAAAAATTCATATTTCAATTCAAATAAAAGTGCTAATCTGCCTTCCCTATAAATCTTCCCTCACCACCCATCACCACCACAGACAACAATCAACTTGATTCTAAAAGAAAGAAATAAGGTATGGAGTCCTGCCATGGGTTTGTTACCTGTAGGAAACATCTATGATTTTGACCAAAGCAGTCATCACTTTGCTATCTTCAAATTCACACCCGGAACCTGAGAATTATTTTTATTTATTTATTTATTTTTTGAGACAGAGTCTCGTTCTGTCACCCAGGCTAGAGTGCAGTGGCGTGATCTCAGCTCACTGAAACCTCTGCCTCCCAGGTTTCAAGCAACGTTCTGCCTCAGCCTCCCAAGTACTTGGGATTACAGGCGTGTGCCACCACGCCTGGCTAATTTTTGTATTTTTAGTAGAGACAGGGTTTCACCACGTAGGCCACACTGGCGAACTCCTGACCTCGTGATCCACTTGCCTCGGCCTCCCAAAGTGCTGGGATTCCAGGCGTGAGCCACTGTGCCTGGCTCCAGAACCTAAGAATTCTTTTTTTTTTTTTTTTCTTTGAGACAGAGTCTCGCTCTGTCACCCAGGCTGGAGTGCAGTGGCCGGATCTCAGCTCACTGCAAGCTCCGCCTCCCGGGTTTACGCCATTCTCCTGCCTCAGCCTCCCGAGTAGCTGTGACTACAGGCGCCCGCCACCTCGCCCGGCTAATTTTTTTGTATTTTTAGTAGAGACGGGGTTTCACCGTGTTAGCCAGGATGGTCTCGATCTTCTGACCTCGTGATCCGCCCGCCTCGGCCTCCCAAAGTGCTGGGATTACAGGCGTGAGCCACCGCGCCCGGCCAGAACCTAAGAATTCTTAAATGGTCCCTTTAGTGGGTGAACCAGAGGATTTATACTCCCTGAAGCAATCAAATATTGTAAGGCTCGTGCTGGGTCAGAAGCATGAGTGACTGCCTTTGTCAAGTGGGAAAAAAGCAATTTGTGAATGGAGAGGTAGGAAGGAAGATTCACTGTGCCACAGGTGCTCTCAGGCAACCATATTAGAAATAGCAAATGCAGACATTGAGCATCTAATACCATTAAAACTGTCTTTGCATGCAAAATTCCTGAAAAGCCTCCATGAATCCCCAAATATATATATACACACACACCCACTTTAAAGACAACTAATCTAAAAAACAACTCCAGAGTGCGTAACTCAACACTGAAAGCCAGGCACACAAAACGCAAAAGCTGTCAGGCATAATGTTCTAAGAATAGAAGCAGAATAAAGATAACAAGGCAATGTGGTAAAAGCTTTAGGATATGCAAATTCGACACAGGGGTGCAGAGCTTGGATTCTGGAATCAGAAAGTCTGGGGTTTGGATTCCAGCTCTACTACTTACTAGCCATGTGACTTTAAATACATTTCTTTATCTCCTTGGGGCTTAGTTCCCTCCTCTTTAAGACAGAAGCACTACTGATGTTAATGATGGCCGTGATAATGTTTTAGGTATATCTGTACTTCACTGAATTGTTGTGAGGATTAGATGAAATAACACAAGGCACTTAGCACAAAACATAGCATGTAGTAAACATTCAGTAAATGCTAACACAACATCAGGAGGGAGAGTTTCTTTTACTTAATGAAATATGTCCACCAAACAATCTAATTGCTAAGCCTGTCCTTACTGTCAAATTAATAAATCAAATAAAACAAATACAACTCTCTCCTCAGGGTAAATCACTGCCCATTTTTGCCAGCAATTTAGACTATGAGTGAAAAGAAGGTTTTTATGAACAACAAACCAACTCAGACAAAATGGAGACATATTTTCAACTACAGGCCTGTCCTATGTCCCTAAAATTGCCTTCCGTGAATGTAACCCCAATCAGAGTACAGTTTAAGGTAGAACATAAGAATTTGTCCTTCTTACTATTGACCTAAGGGATAAACAGCACTAATAAAATCCTGCTTTTTTATAGCTACTCTCAAATCTGTACGTGAATTTCTAAATGCATTTAAGATGCCCAGAGTCTAAAAACATACAACGCAGCTACCAACAAGAAAACGAACTTATGAGGGCTGAGTTAGAACACCCCTACGGCTGTGAAGACATAGTCTTTTGCAAACCAAGAGATTAGGAATTTCATTTGTGCAAGTATGGAGGGGACTTCCAGCCACTTGTCTGGGAGAGCTTAGTACAGATAAGAAATGAATGTGCCTGAATGACCTAGACTTAATTCTTATAAACACTCTCACTTCTGAAATGGGCCTGGAGCTTTGCCTTTGAGTGGACATCCAAAAAAAAAACCACCTGGGAATAAGAGAATTAACTTAAAAACTCATAAAAAGCAAGGCATTACTATACATCTGATAAGACTGAAAACCATATGAATGCATAACTAATGAATTTCCCACACATCAAGTTCATGCAAAATCGCACAGTTAATTCCATTTCATACTTTTAAAACTTCACTAGAAATGGTTGTTTTTTAAATCTTTACTTTCCCATCTACTAAGGTAAGTCAGAAGATCCCAGATGTAAACATATCAATGCCTCTAAAATAAAGACCAAGCACTGAAATAGTGAAGAGGATACTGCATTGTCTCCTAGTGCTTTTGAGGGAGCAGAGCCTAAAATCATGGCTCATTTTACTACTGGCCAAACTATGAAGCAGAATATGTCACTACGTGTAGCAAATAACAAGCAAGCAGATAATCGAAGACATCACAATGATACATCCATAAAAAGTGTTGCCATATTTGTCCTAAACACAACTCTAGAAGTAACTCTATTTATCTAGTAAGAAGAGGCATGACCACTGACTATATATGCACAACATAATCTTTCAAGTAATGTCAAAAATGAAAACACTTCATTATCCAATAAATTCTGTGACCTGGGAGAGAAAACCTACTAATCTCTAATAAATGGAACCTCCACATGAGAGATATTAGAGGTACTGTTGCTCTAAACCCATTTAATGGAGCTCTTTGAGCTTGCAACAGGATCTCCATGAGAGGTTTCATTTCTAAAATTCAATTAAAACTTATCTACGATGTAGATAGGTACTATATGGGGATCAATGTTAGGAACCTCTGTAACTTGAGGCATCTGATGACACTGTTAAAAGGAGTTGTCTCTTAGTACAGGAACATGGTAATGTAGAAATGGCATCCTAGGCCTGGTGCAGTGGCTCACGCCTGTAATCCCAGCACTTTGGGAGGCTGAGGGGGGCACATCACAAGGTCAGGAGATCGAGACCATCCTGGCTAACACGGTGAAACCCCGTCTCTACTAAAGATACAAACATTAGCCGGTCATGCTGGCACATGCCTGTAATCCCAGCTACTCGGGAGGCTGAGGCAGGAGAATGGCTTGAACCTGGGAGGCAGAGGTTGCAGTGAGCTGAGATCGCGCCACTGCACTCCAGCCTGGGCGACAGAGCAAGTCTCCATCTCAAAAAAAAGAAAAACGAATGTCATCCTATCTAACTTCATCACACCATAACTTAGAGCAAGTTTTATATTTTAAACTATAGAGCTTTCAAGTAGCAATCCCAAATCCTATAAATGAAGACTGTACTAAAATGTTAAATGTATTATTATAACATTTCCTTTGGAAACCAGATTTAATTATAGGATCATCTATAATGTCTTGCCTTTATCAGAGAAATTGGGGAGGTAATTAAGTAAGTAGAGTGTGTCACTTTACATTTCTGATCTCATTAACTTTCTTAACATTGAGTAACAAAATGCACTATGAGAAAAGAATACTTGTAAAATTATTACCGTAATACAAATAATCAACTTCTTCAAGACAGAAAAATTCTTGGCTATAAAATTCAGAGGAAAATTCCAAACTTGTGACAAGATGAAAATACTGAAATATATTTGATATTTGAAAACAAAATGTCCAGAAGTTTCTCTCACAAATACACGAGACAGAAACTGAGTGACTCAGAGGCCACGCACCTGAAGTTGCCTCACCAGGTCTTAAAAGATTATCTCAATACAAGAAATGATTGTCTTTCCAATATTTCTTTTTCAATCTTATAGTCTACAGAAGTATCCACATAAGGAGAGCTAGCAGGACACACACACCATAAATCACAGTGGACAGGTCAGCTCCACGCTTAGTCAGTTTTTCATTCTCCACCTTCTTCCAGTCAGAAGCATTCTTATCTCCTCTGGGGAGTTAACTGCCATGTATCATCACTTAGATTACTGAGCTCTACTGTTTCACTTCCAGCTTTTTAAGAGAACTGTTTTCTTCCCACTTTTTTCAAACAGAAGAGGTGAGAAGAAAAACATACAACAAGCACTAATATACCCTTCCCCAGATTCAACATTTGTTAACAATTTTCCATGTCTGCTTCCTCTCTACATACATAGATCTGTACGTTCTTTTGCTCAACCATTTGAAAATAAGTTGCCTACATTTTAACTCATCCCTAAGAACTTTGGCATGTGATTCCTATTAAGAATAACATAATCAAATTAGCCAGGCGTGGTGGCGTGCACCTGTAATGCCAACTACTCGGGAGGCTGAGGCAGGAGAATTGCTTGAACCCGGAAGGCAGAGGTGGCACTGAACCAAGATCGCACCACTGCACTCCAGCCTGGGCAACAGAGCGAGACTCCATCTCAGAAAAAATAATAACCTAATCTCTTACATGATCACAATACATAATATTATCTAATAAGCCGTCTATACTCAAATTTTCCAAGCTAAGGCACTCACACTACCTCATGTCAAGACTTGCTATAAAGCTAATCAAGATAGTGTAATAATGGCATAAAGAAAGACATATATAGTAGATTAATGGTACAGAATAGGGTGTCCAGAAACAGACTCTTATATATTGCCAACTGATTTTCTACAAAGGTGCTGCAGTGGACTGATACTGTCCCTGAAAATTCATGTCCACCTGGAACCTCAGAATGTAACTCTTCAGAGAGTGCCCATAGATGTAATTAGTTACCATAAGGTCATACTGGACGAAGGTGGACCCTAAATCCAATGACTAATGATCTTTTTAGAAGAGGAGAGGTCACACAGAAAGAAAGTCATGTGACAACCGAGGCCGAGATCGCAGTCATGTAGATCATGTAGCTACAAGGCAAGGAACTCCAAGGATTGCTAGAAGCCACTTGAAGCTTAGGACAGGCAAGGAAGGATTCTCCTCTAGATCCGGTAGACGGAGTGCAACCAACACCTTGATTTCAAACTTTTGGCCTACAGAATTATGAGTGAATACATTTCTGTTGCTTTAAGCCACCAGACTTGTGAAGCCAGCACTAGGAAACTAACGGCATTTTTTGTGTTGTTTGGTTGGTTGGTTTTTATTGAGGTAAAATTCACGTAACAGAAAATTCACCTGAGCATGGGTTTGTAGTCAGACTAGCCTGGGTTCCAATACTGCATCTATCCCTTCCTGCACCTACCAGGGCAAAACACCAAACCGAACCTCACTTTTCTTACCTATAAAATGGGGATATGGTCTAGCCTGAGTTGTGGTTATTAGGATTCCTCGATATAATGCAATGGCTCTCTACTTTTGCATGCACCAGAGTCACCTGCAAAGGCTTCTTACAACATTAATTGCTAAGTCCCACTTACAGTTTCTGATTCAGTGGTTCTGGGGTCAGGCCTGACAGTTTGCACTGGTCACAAGTTCCACATGATGCTGAAGCTGCTATTCTGGAGACCACGCTTTGAGAACCAATGCACGGAGACTAAGATAAAACTACTGTTCAATAAATGCTCTTCTCCCCATCCTCTACTCTTCCCTTTCCAAGAGTCAACTGTCATCATCCTATGAAAATAGAACTTTGAATATATGTTATACAATCCATTTGTTGGCAGAGAATACCCATCCCCAACGTATCTACTGAGAGACTGAATAAACAAATGGTCAAAGGCCAGATCATAGGTAACCACAACCCACAGCCTGCAGCTACAAGCCCAGGCAACCAACATATTATCTACAATAACCAGTCTAGGAAGTCAGACTGGTTACTGTCTAGCAACTAGCCCAGGAAGCCAAACAATAATGCCCTAAAGAATCTGTACAAAGCCACACTATCTCTGATTGTGCCTGGGGAACATAGCAAGATCCCATCTCTTTAAAAGAAAAAAACAAAAAATCAGCACAAAATGGCCAGGAAATGATTAGTAAGTGACAGCTTCCCTAAATTCTGCTCCTGCTTCCAATGTAGGACCAACCAGAGAAAACCAAAAATGCACCCTTAACTAATCACACAGGTTGCTATGCTCTTAGTTGGCTCACCTACAGCTTCCCCA
Organism: Papio anubis; assembly: GCF_008728515.1. Lineage (NCBI taxonomy): Eukaryota > Metazoa > Chordata > Mammalia > Primates > Cercopithecidae > Papio > Papio anubis. The sequence continues at coordinate 215,934,041 of NC_044976.1, forward strand.
CAGGAATAGCCTCCAATCAGGGCATACCTGAAGCCTTCCCTTTTTTCCACTCTAAAGTTTACCCTGCTGGGAACGGGCTCACACCTGGAATGCCAACACTTTGGGAGGACGAGGCAGATCACTTGAGGCCAGGACTTCGAGATGAGCCTGGGCAACATAGTGAGACCCAGTGTCTACAAAAAATGAAATTAAATTAGCTGGACATGGTAGCACATGCCTGTGGTCCCAGCTACTCAGGGGGGACTGAGATGGGAGAGTCGCTTGAGCCTGGCAGGTTAAGACTGCAGTGAGCCATGATCATGCCCCTGCACTCCACGTGGGCCACAGAGCAAGATCCTATCTCCAGGAAAAAAATAAAATTAAAAAAAGTGTTCCCATTCCTCTGTCTTCCTTGAATCTCCACTAAATCCAAGTGATGGTGGCAGATTTCCTTACTATATAAAGCAAGCTCTGAAGAAGTAACCATTGGTTGTACTCATTTGAGTAGTCCTCATTTATTTCCACAACCAGAATAAAATCAATTAGTTATTTTTGTGATGTGTTTGCTCTTTAATGTAGAATTCCTTCTTCTGAGACAGCATGGTATGGGGCGGGAGGGACCTGCTTTGGAGCCAGAAAGACCTGGGTTTCAAAATCTGACTTCCCCAGCTATTACATTAAGCAAGTTCTATAATCTCTTCGAACGTCCATTTCCTCATTGATGTTCTCCATGAAGGGAACAATAGGCACCTACTGCTTAGGGCTGCCCTAAGAAGAGAAAATAAACACAAAGGGACACAGTGCCTGACACAGAGCAAGCGTCAATGCAGTCAGGTGCTCTGACTGGGCTATGTTTTTCCGCTCTGAAACATTTCATCCTGTGAATAGGAACCTGTTGCTTTAGGTTTGGAAGGGTTTGTTTTGTTTTGTTTGTTTGTAAGTAATGTTATTGGGAGTACAGAGCCGAGTTCCACACTTTGGAAAGTGAGAGATGAGTGCTGCAGCTTCAGCATATTCTGTTTTGACGACTGTGACAGAAAATGACCCAAACCAGTTCATGTAAAATCTCATCAACAGGCCAGGCGCGGTGGCTCACACCTGTTATTGCAGCAGTTTGGGAGGCCAAGGCGGGTGGATCACCTGAGGTCGGGAGTTCGAGACCAGCCTGACCAACATGGAGAAATCCCGTCTCTACTAAAAATACAAAATTGGCCAGGCATGGTTGCGCATGCCTGTAATCTCAGCTACTCAGGAGGCTGAAGCAGGAGAATCGCTTGAACCCGGGAGGCAGAGGTTGTGGTGAGCCAAGACTGCACCATTGCACTCCAGCCTGGGCAACAAGAGCGAAACTCCATCTCAAAAAAAAAAAAAAAAATCTCATCAACAGAACTAAAGGACAACTAAGACTCCCAAAGGCTGACTTTCAACTAATAACTCAATAAATCAGGCTGCTCTCTCAGAAAATGCTTGATTTGATTACCTCCGTTCTCTCAACCTGCTTCTTTTGCTTACTTAGCCTGCACATGGCCCTTAAAAATGCCCACCCCCAAGATGGTAGTGATCTATAACTTCATAAGGATGTGGGTTACACAGGTGTATGCATTTGTTGGAATTCGTCGAATGGTACACTTAAGACATAGGCATTCCACTGCACTTAATGGATCTATTCTCATTTCCATCTCCCTCACTAAACTGTGACATCTCAAGGACAAAAAGGGAATCATATTTGACACTGAACCCTCCACACTAGCACAATGCCCAGCATGGAGCTGAATCTCAATAAATGTGTGATTATTAAACAAAGGAAGGAAACTGAAGAATTTGAGAAAGTCTACTGATTGGGATTTATTCTGAAAGATGTACTAAAAGTTCACATTTTAATTAATGATTACATTCCAGTGAATTAATATAAACATATTTAAATTTTAATCATTATAAAGTGAAGTATATTTATAACCAAACAATTAGTGACTTAATTAAGGTGCCAACTGTTCAGTGTACATGACTCTACCACCACCTAGTGTAAATAAATGCATATTACTACATTTGGAAAGTCCCCAAAGACAAAGAATCTCCCAATGAGTTGGTGGGTCACAGGCTAACATGCTTCCACCACATTCAGCAGGTGCCTGCCGGTCCTGGAAATTATGCCAGGCTCCAGAAGGACACACATAGCTCTTGTCTGTGTTGATCACTGCTGTCTCCTCAGGGTTTAGGAGAGTGGCAAAGCACTTGGCTGGCCTGTAATAAATATTTGTTAGCTGACTGACAAGATTCTGGGATTAAAAGGTGACTAAGTTATCTTCAGGAAAGACATTCAGTCATTCAAAATCAACAGCATTTTATAGACAATGAAATATTATTCCGCACTAAAAATAAATGAGCTATCAAGCTCTGAAAAGACATGGAGGAAACTGAAGTGAATATCACTAAGTGAAAGAATCCAACGGGAAAAGGCTCCACACACTGTATGATTCCAACTGCATGACATTTAGGAAAAGGCAAAACCATAGAGACAGTAAAAGGATCCGTGATGACCAGGAGCTGGGGAGGGAAAGGATGAATATGTAGGGCACAGAGGATTCGGGGAGCAGGGAAATTACTCTGTATGACACAATGATGGTGGATCCATGTCATTATACATATGTTCAAACCCATAGGATTTACAACACCAAGGGTGAACGCTAATGTAAACTATTCACTTTGGGTGATAATGACGTTAGTGGAAGCTGATCAGTTGCAACAAACGTGCCACTCTGGTGGGGGATGTCCATTGCAGAGGAAGCTGTGCATGTGTACAGGAAGACGGTCAATGGGAACTCTGTACTTTGCACTCAATTTTGCTATGTAGTGAAAACTACTCTAAAAAGTAGGGTTTTTTTAAGTCAATAAAACTGTTTTACTCTAACTTTAGATATCAAACAAGCAAAACCCAAATCTAATAAGTACATCAAAAATATGATACTGTTTTTTAAATGCCTACATTAATGCTCAACAAATGTTATTTCCTCACCTCCATAGCACACCCACAACTCCTTACCCCTAAGTAGCTGACGTGAAGTGGCTGTAAAGAAGCCACTGTTTCTTCATCTGTGAATTAAGACAGCATGACTAAACCTCTCTTCCTTTTCTAATTTAATCTAAACTTTTCTAAAATATAGAACAAGGAGGGAAACTGTCAAATATTTACAGCATCACAGTGACACCAAAACGTGACAACAAACACATTAAAAATTACTGTCAAATCTCACTTGCGGGCCAGGGGCGGTGGCTCACACCTGTAATCCCAGCACTTTGGGAGGCCAAGGTGGGTGGATCACTTGAGGCTAGGAGTTCGAGACCAGCTTGGACAACATGGCAGAACCTTGTCTCTACTAGAAATACAAAAATTATGGGTGGTGTTGTGCACCTGTAATTCCAGCTACCAGGGAGGCTGAGGCACAAGAATCGTTGGAACTCATTTGGGAGGTGGAAGTTTCAGTGGACAGAGATCGCACCTCCAGCCTGGGACACAAACCAAGACTCTGTTTCAAAAAAGAAAAGGAAAAAAAAAACTCATTTATAAATATTAGTGCAAAAACTTTAAAAGTAATAGCAATGAGAACTCATAAATGCGCTAAATGAAGGACAGGCTACAGGCACAACTGTTTACTCCAGTGATTCCAGGATAGTTCAACCTTAGGAGCTCTACTCATTCAAGCAACCATATAAATAGGTCAAAAAAGAAAAGTTATATGACCATCTAAGTAGATGCCAAATCGACATGATGAAATGTTTAAGCCATTCCTGATTTTAACGCTTAGCAAAACAGCAATAGACGACTGTTTCCTTAACACAATGGAAAAATACATTTCATATCAGTCTATAACTTTCTAATGTTTTATTGGAAACATTACTGAAACACTAAAACAATGACACAAAGAAGCATTTCTGTTGAAGTCTGGGAGTGATAAAGAAAGCCCACCATTGGGCTTCTAGATTAATATTCATCTAAAAGTACCATACTAGCCAATGCAAGGGAAAAAAATCTTACGTGAGTTTTATGTATTTATCACACATTTTTACAGTACTTACTATGAATCAGATACTGTCCTGAACACTTTACAAATACCAAATCATTTAATTCATATAATCCTCATAATAATACTATAAGGCAATAACTATTATTATCTCATTTTACAGAGGGAGAGAGCGAGGCACAGAGAACATCAATAGCTTGCCCAAAGTCACACAGCTAGCAAGTTAGTCGAAACGGGTTTAACACACAAGCAGTCACAGTTCCAGAGCCCAGGCTTCTCACCACTACGCTATACGAAACAGGATACTGGACTGAAGGAGGCAGAAGCATCCAGATATGCAGATGATATGACTACATTTGCAAAACTCAAGGAAAAAAAAGTTGAAACGTTGTTATAAGTGAGAATTTAGTACAGTGGTGGATTACAAAATCATGTAAAACTACAGTGTTTCTATATGTAAACAATAAAAACTTAGAAAATATACTATGAAAAGATGCTATTTACACTACTGACCAAAAAAAAGGTAAAATAATTAGAAATAAAAATAAGTAGACAGTTTCTATTTGAATAAAAAATAACAACTCTGCTAGTTTATCCGTGAACATAAACTCCAAATTTACCAAAAGCGAGGTCTTCAAAAGGTATGAACTGACTTAAAACACTCCTCAGGCACCTAAGTAAAAGCCACAGGGCTGAAAGCAAACCAACCTTAAAACGGCCCACTGTTTCGCCACCTACCTGGATCGGTGAACGCAATACACTTGAGCTCTGTCAGCTAACCCAATTATGCCCGATCTTTTAGGCCAACCCTTAACCAATTTAATACCTTGTGTTACCAGCCCAAGAGCACCGTCATGATACAGAATCACTTTCCTGCAAACTCTTAGTAAATCTCTACTACACCTTACAACAGTCCGCATTTTAACTACCAATAAACCACTGAAGTTGGGTAGATCTGATGAAACAAGTGGATCTTCTAGTGGGCTCCTATTCCACTTTAAGGGCTAAGGTTGAGCAGTTAATGCCCAGTCAAATCAGATTAGGTAACACATGAAGAAATTGTTCACAATGCAAAAGAAGAGAAATCCTGAATAAACATTCAGAGAAAGGTCCCCTAAAAAGTAAGGATCATTCAACTATAAAATGAGTTAACATGGGAAACCGAGATTCTCTGTAGGAAATACTTTTATGGGATAGATGTGCATCCATAAAGAAACTGCTATGCATTGAGATGGGGAAAAATGCTTTAACCATCACCATTAGCACCATAATCAGTCAGTCAGTCAAGCAACCAGGCAACCATTATTTATGGAGTTGCTACTATGGGCACAACTCTGCAGCAGCTAAAATAAAATGCAAGGTATGATTCCATCAAGAGAAATATTTATTATACGCTTGGAGAAACAAATATGAAGAGAATACAAAGCAATACATGAAAAGAAATACATAAGGCAAACTAATAAGGGATGAATTTCTCTCTATTCCTGTAATACAGGAATAAAAATCTAAGGAGCAATCAATCAGGATAGAATTTTATTTCTTTCAACTTTTAGAAGCTGAAAAGATTTGGAGGCCTGTAAAATGTACACAGGTAAATAATCCACGGCAGTGGTAATAACTGATCAGAGATTATTCAAAACACACTAAAGCCTCAGATCTCAGCAATGTGTATCATCCTATTTCATTAAAACATATTCACTAATTAATTTCATTAACCACAGTTAATTTAACAAGTCACTGTGCTAGGCTCTTACTGAATGAGTCAAAAGGAAACACATAAAAATACTCAAAGAATTCTTACATAAAGCAACAGAACTGGATGCAAGCTCTAAAGGCAGCTCTTTAACAATGAAAGAACTGGGACTGAAATCAAGTTTGTGACTGAAAACAGGCACATTGAGCTCTGCAGTCACCTCTATTTATAGTACTGTAATAAAAGCCACATATTGGGTTAAATCAACGTCCTCCCATCCCTTAGATAACCCACTTTACAATACAACAAATTTATAACTGAAGATGTGGGGTGATAATTCACCTTAATTCAACAAGTATTTACTGAGTTATGATACTGTGCTCCGTGCCTGAAATGCTAAATTTAATAAAACATAGACCCAGAGCGTTTTTTGTTTGTCTTTTAAATACAGACACAGTCAAGTCCAAGTCCCTGATCTGAAAGAGCTCATGTTATAGAGAAAGTATTCCTTTAAAAATAAGATTCCTTGAAACAATCCTGTTTTCCAATCATTAACTACCTAACCAAGAGGATAGAGAACTGGAAAACCACCACGTTTGCTTGTAAGAACTGAATGAAATATGAATTGGAAATAAAAATTAAGTATCTCTAAAACTGTCATGCTATACTGGGTTGAAGGTACATCAAGAAATTGTACTTCCAGTCCTACATTGAGAAATTTTATTTACACAAAATCTATTACACAAAGCAAGACATAACCAGCTAATATTTCATTGAGCTATTACCAAATGTTAAGAGGTTTCCTAGAAAGAAATGAGTTCTATTAAAAGCTTTAGGGACACTGAGCCTCCAAATGCTATAGAAAAGCCAGATACTATAGAAAAGCCAGAAACTGCCTTGAGGCAAAAATCCTCGAAAGTGATAGAATGCTTTCTTTACAATTTGCAGCTAGGTTATTACCCATGATAAACTGATAACCATTCATTAACTTTGAGAGCAATAGACAACTGGCAGGCTATTTCATGCCTCAAAGAATTTATGGCAAAAATGACAGGTGACTTTGAATTCTGAAAAGGAGTCTTGGAAATTGTTGCTTTCATGCCTTCTTTTAAATAAATTTGGAGGCAGATATAGGTATTTGCCGCTGATATGAGTTAAAGGTCATGATTTTCTACATCAATGATAAAAGGATTAATGCTTATCATTGCATCAGTCTGTCAATCAACAACAGGTATGTGAATCAGGCCCTTAAAGTCTATCCCAATAGCTGATGTCCACTCTGAGTCACAGAAGGAAAAAACTATGCAAAAATACATCAATAACCTATACTAAAACAGTACAATTAAGAGTTAGGAATTATGTTTGCAGGTTCTTTGCTGGCCACCTCCTTGGTACCTACCACAATGTTGGTAATCCCAAAGGAATTTGTCTCTGGCCCAATTTTCTTCTCATTCTCCCTGTTTCTAAGCTGATCTATATCTAAGCCTTCAGCTATCACCGATCTCTACCTTCTCCAGGAATATCTCTCTCTTGAGTTACACCGACTGTCAACCCTGGCTTCACATTAGCATTACCTCAGTCGATTTTAAGACAAACCAAACTGTGTCTCTGTGTCACATAAATTAAATCAGTATCTCTATGAATAGGACGAAGGCATGAATTTGTTGTTTAGTTTCCCTAATAGGCACACGAGGTCGAGACCCACTGCTTTTCAGGATTCATCACTCCGGCCGCCTCCTGGTCTGGTCAGCTCCACCTGAGTATCTCACAGGCACCTCAAATTTCCCATGTAACATACCTACTCATCCACCAATACCAAGCTAAAGCATTTTCTCCTCTGCCCTAACTGACCCCAGGAGCATGAGGCAGTCCTTCCACCTAGCTTCCATAGCATTCTACGTCTCTGTGGAAACATTTAGCACCATTTACTGTAACTTCTATTTTCCCCATACGACTGTTTCTTTGTCCTGCTTTGTTTGAGTATGCAAAGAAACCACAAATGAGTGGGACCAGAAGGTGAGTGATAGCCAAAATTCAAAAAGAGAAATCAAATATCTATAATCAGGTCTAAGGAGTCACTGCAAGGTTGGAAAACTGAAGACATGGCTAAAGTATCATTAAGCAGGCAGACACAAGATCAGAAGGAGGACACAAGGGGATGGGAATGTCATACCCAGGGCTTAGCTTTATTAACTTCCAGCTAGTACACTGAATGAACCAGACTAATCCAAATCTGGCTCTAGGTTAAAGCAAATGGTCCTGTAAAGTCTCCTTCCCCAAAGAATATCAAATTTAAGTTCTTCTTTGAGCTCTCACTTCTACAGCCTCATATAGAGCCTTCCATCTCTTGCGTACTTTTTTTTCCTTTTCTTGCATAGACTTTTATTTTTTTTTCAATTTTTTTTATTATACTTTAAGTTCTAGGGTACATGTGCACAATGCGCAGGTTTGTTACATATGTATACATGTGCCATGTTGGTGTGCTGCACCCATTAACTTGTCATTTACATTAGGTATATCTCCTAATGCTATCCCTTCCCACTCCTCTCACCCTACGACAGGCCCCGGTGTGGGATGTTCCTCGCCCTGTGTCCAAGTGTTCTCATTGTTCAATTCCCATCTGTGAGTGAGAATATACACTGTTTGGTTTTTTTGTCCTTAGGATAGTTTGCTGAGAATGATGGTTTCCAGCTTCATCTATGTCCCTACAAAGGACATGAACTCATCCTTTTTTATGGCTGCATAGTATTCCATGCTGTATATGTGCCACATTTTCTTTATCCAGTCTATCACTGATGGACATTTGGGTTGGTTCCAAGTCTTTGCTATTGTGAATAGAGCCACAATAAACATACATGTGCATGTGTCTTTGTAGCAGCATGATTTATAATCCTTTGGGTATATACCCAGTAATGGGATGGCTGGGTCAAATGATATTTCAAGTTCTAGATCCTTGAGGAATCGCCATACTGTTTTCCATAATGGTTGAACTAGTTTACAGTCCCACCAACAGAGTAAAAGTGTTCCTGTTTCTCCACATCCTCTCCAGCACCTGTTGTTTCCTGACTTCTTAATGATCGCCATTCTAACTGGTGTGAGATGGTATCTCATCGTGGTTTCGATTTGCATTTCTCTGATGGCCAGTGATGATAAGCATATTTTCATGTGTCTGCTGGCTGCATAAATGTCTTCTTTTGAGAAGTGTCTGTTCTTATCCTTCACCCACTTTTTCATGGGGTTGTTTTTTTCTTGTAAATTTGTTTAAGTTCTTTGTAGATTCTGGATATTAGCCCTTTGTCAGATGAGTAGATTGCAAAAATTTTCTCCCATTTTGTAGATTGCCTGTTCACTCTGATGGTAGTTTCTTTTGCTGTGCAGAAGCTCTTTAGTTTAATTAGATCCCATTTGTCAATTTTGGATTTTGTTGCCATTGCTTTTGGTGTTTTAGACATGAAGTCCTTGCCCATGCCTATGTCCTGAATGGTATTGCTTAGGTTTTCTTCTAGGGTTTTTATGGTTTTAGGTCTCACATTTAAGTCTTTAATCCATCTTGAATTAATTTTTGTATAAGGTGTAAGGAAGGGATCCAGTTTCAGCTTTCTACATATGGCTACCCAGTTTTCCCAGCACCATTTGTTAATAGGGAATCCTTTCCCCGTTTCTTGTTTTTGTCAGGTTTTTCAAAGATCAGATAGTTGTAGACGTGTGGTATTATTTCTGAGGGCTCTGTTCTGTTCCATTGGTCTATATCTGTTTTGGTACCAGTACCATGCTTTTTTTGTTACTGTAGCCTTGTAGTATAGTTTGAAGTCAGGTAGTGTGAGGCCTCCAGCTTTGTTCTTTTGGCTTAGGATTGTCTTGGCAATGCAGGCTCTTTTTTGGTTCCATATGAACTTTAAAGTAGTTTTTTACAATTCTGTGAAGAAATTCATTGGTAGCTTGATGGGGATGGCATTGAATCTATAAATTACCTTGGGCAGTATGGCCATTTTCACGATATTGATTCTTCCTATCCATGAGCATGGAATGTTCCTCCATTTGTTAGTGTCCTCTTTTATTTCATTGAGCAGTGATTTGTAGTTCTCCTTGAAGAGGTCCTTCACATCCCTTGTAAGTTGGATTCCTAGGTATTTTATTCTCTTTGAAGCAATTGTGAATGAGAGTTCACTCATCATTTGGCTCTCTGTTTGTCTGTTACTGGTGTATAAGAATGCTTGTGATTTTTGCACATTGATTTTGTATCCTGAGACTTTGCTGAAGTTGCTTATCAGCTTAAGGAGATTTGCGGCTGAGACGATGGGGTTTTCTAAATATACAATCATGTCATCTACAAACAGGGACAATGTGACTTCCTCTTTTCCTAACTGAATATCCTTTATTTCTTTCTCCTGCCTGATTGCTCTGGCCAGAACTTCCAACACTATGTTGAATAAGAGCGGTGACAGAGGGCATCCCTGACTTGTGCCAGTTTCCAAAGGGAATGTTTCCAGTTTTTACCCATTCCATATGATATTGGCTGTGGGTTTGTCATAAATAGCTCTTATTATTTTGAGATACGTCCCATCAATAACTAATTTATTGAGAGTTTTTAGCACGAAGGGCTGCTGAATTTTGTCAAAGGCCTTTTCTGCATCTATTGAGATTATCGCGTAGTTTTTGTCTTAGGTTCTGTTTATACGCTGGATTACATTTATTAATTTACATTTGTTGAACCAGCCTTGTATCCCAGGGATGAAGCCCGCTTGATTATGATGGATAAGCTTTTTGATGTGCTGCTGGATTCAGTTTGCCAGTATTTTATTGAGGATTTTTGCATCAATGTTCATCAGGGATATTGGTCTAAAATTCTCTTTTTTTGTTGTGTCTCTGCCACGCTTTGGTATCAAGATGATACTGGTCTCATAAAATGAGTTAGGGAAGATTCCCTCTTTTTCTATTGACTGGAATAGTTTCAGAAGGAATGGTACCAGCTCCTCCTCGTACCTCTGGTAGAATTCGGCTGTGAATCTGGTCCTGGACTTGTTTACAGTATTCTCTGACGGTAGTTCGGATCTCTCGGCAGAAACTCTACAAGCCAGAAGAGAGTGGGGGCCAATATTCATCATTCTTAAAGAAAAGAATTTTCAACGCAGAATTTCATATCCAGCCAAACTAAGGTTCATAAGTGAAGGAGAAATAAAATCCTTTACAGACAAGCAAATGCTGACAGATTTTGTTACCACCAGGCCTGCCCTAAGAGAGCTCCTGAAGGAAACACTAAACATGGAAAGGAACAACCAGTACCAGCCACTGCAAAAACATGCCAAATTGTAAAGACCATCAATGCTAGGAAGAAACTGTATCAACTAACGAGCAAAATAACCAGCTAACATCATAATGACAGGATCAAATTCACACATAACAATATTAACCTTAAATGTAAATGGGCTAAATGCTCCAATTAAAAGACACAGACTGGCAAATTAGATAAAGAGTCAAGACCCATCAGTGTGCTGTATTCAGGAGACCCATCTCACATGCAGAGACACATATAGGCTCAAAATAAAGGGATGGAGGAAGATCTACCAAGCAAATGGAAAACAAAAAAAAAGCAGGGGTTGCAATCCTAGTCTCTGATAAAACAGATTTTAAACCAACAAAGATGAAAAGAGACAAAGAAGGCCATTACGTAATGGTAAAGGGATCAATTCAACAAGAAGAGCTAACTATCCTAAATATATATGCACCCAATACAGAAGCACCCAGATTCATAAAATAAGTCCTCAGAGACCTACAAAGAGACGTAGACTCCCACCCAGTAATAATGGGAGACTTTAACACCCCACTGTCAACATTAGACAGATCAACGAGACAGAAAGTTAAGAAGGATATCCAGGAATTGAACTCAGCTCTGCACTAAGAGAACCTAATAGACATCTACAGAAATCTCCACCCCAAATCCACAGAATATACATTCTTATCAGCACCACATCGCACTTATTCCAAAATTGACCACATAGTTGGAAGTAAAGCACTCCTCAGCAAATGTAAAGGAACAGAAATTATAACAAACTGTCTCTCAGACCACAGTGCAATCAAACTAGAACTCAGGACTAAGAAACTCAATCAAAACCGCTCAACTGAATGGAAACTGAACAACCTGCTCCTGAATGACTACTGGGTACATAACGAAATGAAGGCAGAAATAAAGATGTTCTTTGAAACCAATGAGAACAAAGACACAACATACCAGAATCTCTGGGACACATTTAAAGCAGTGTGTAGAGGGAAATGTATAGCACTAAATGCCCACAAGAGAAAGCAGGAAAGATCTAAAATTGACACCCTAACATCACAATTAAAAGAACTAGAGAAGCAAGAGCAAACACATTCAAAAGTTAGCAGAAGGCAAGAAATAACTAAGATTAGAGCAGAACTGAAGGAGATAGAGACACAAAAAACTCCAAAAAAATCAGTGAATCCAGGAGGTGGTTTTTTGAAAAGATCAACAAAATTGACAGACTGCTAGCAAGACTAATAAAGAAGAAAAGAGAGAAGAATCAAATAGATGCAATAAAAAATGATAAAGGGGTATCACCACCAATCCCACAGAAATACAAACTATCATCAGAGCATAGACTTTTAAAACAGCATCTTAATTCATTTCCATACTGATCATCTCTGGTCACTTCAGGCTAACACTGACCACAGAGTTATCTTTTAAAAGAATAAAACTTTGGATAGGTGAATGTTCAAGGGCAAGAATAGAGAAAAAATAATAACATAAAATAAAACAAAAAATCTTCTCCCTCATCACTCCTCTATTGGAAACTCTCAGGTGACTCTTAGAAAATAAAGTCCATGAGGTCATGAGTTTGAGACCAGCCTGGCCAACATGGTGAAACCCCATTTCTACCAAAACTACAAAAATTAGCCAGCCATGATTGCAGGCACCTGTAATCCCAGCTACTCAGGAGGCTGAGGCAGGAGAATTGCTTGAACCTGGGATGCGGAGGTTGCAGTGAGCCAAGATCATGCCACTGCACTCCAGCCTGGGCAACAGAGCGAGACTCTGCCTCAAAAAAAAAAAAAAAAAAAAGAAAGGAAAGAAAGAAAATGAAAAAGAAAAGAAGGTCCAAATTCTCTACCATGGCCTATACAGCCTTTCTCAACTTGGCTGCAACCAATACCTCCAACCATTCTCCCACATAATCAATACTACATTCACAATCAATGTTCTCCATCTGTTCACAACTTAGTGCTTTTATACAAGCTGTGCATACAGCAAAAGCACCCAATCCACTGCCTACCTACTATCCAAAATGTACAGATCCTGCAGAAATCAGCTCAAATGCTACCTCTTTAGTAAGGCTGTTTGTAACTACACCAGAATAAATGGACATCCCCATTCACTACTGACTCTTCCCAAAACTTTTCTGGAGGCCCTACTATTTGACAGTCACTGGCATAAACATTCCTATAGTATTTTGTTCAAACTAGAATTATGACAGTTATAATGTTATATTAGAAACACAGGTGATTTTATCACCTGCATCTGTCTGTTCATTTCCTGAAGATAGCAAGCTTTACTTTCTGATCCAGCTTTCCTGTTTTTCTGATTTGGGTCCAAGAGGGGCTCAGGACTCCATGTTATGCCTAATAAAGACTTCCCTGATGGCAGGTCACAGCTGTGGCCACCCAGGGTCAAGCTACAAGGACAGATATTAAAATAATGACTGAGCCCAGATGTAAAATATAAATAGCCAAGAAAGTGAAGAAAGGTCAAAACGCAAAGTATTCAGGTCTTCCATCTCAGATGAGAAAAACAGAGGTAAAAGTGAGAAACAAAACAAGCAGAGTTGGAAAAACTGAAAAACAGAAACAAAACAAGCAGAGTTGGGAAAACTAATATTGAACTAATATAATCAACATAGCTCATCCATGCATGGGAACAAGGCCATAACCTTCAAGTAGAAAAGTCATTCTCTTTTTTTTTTTTTTGAGACAGAGTCTCGCTCTGTTGCCCAGGCTGGAGTGCAGTGGCACGATCTCGGCTCACTGCAGGCTCCGCCTCCTAGGTTCACACCATTCTCCTGCCTCAGCCTCCCAAGTAGCTGGGACTACAGGCACCCGCCACCACGCCTGCCTAATTTTTTTTCTTTTTTCTTTTTTTTTTTTTGTATTTTTAGTAGAGACGGGGTTTCACTGTTAGCCAGGATGGTCTCAATCTCCTGACCTTGTGATCTGCCCGCCTCAGCCTCCCAAAGTGCTGGGATTACAGGCATGAGCCACCGCGCCCGCCAGAAAAAATCATTCTAAATATAGTGCAATTAGCCGGGCGAGGTGGCGGGCGCCTGTAGTCCCAGCTGCTCGGGAGGCTGAGGCAGGAGAATGGCGTGAACCCAGGAGACGGAGCTTGCAGTGAGCCGAGATCGCGCCACAACACTCCAGCCTGGGCAACAGAGCAAGACTCTGTCTCCAAAAAATATATATATATATATATATAGTGCATTATATCCATCTTTGTAACTATTCTGAAGCCTAACCTAGTGCCAGGAACACGTGAAAGTGTGCTGAATTAACACTTTCGCAAGTAATGATTATAACATACACGCCTACATTCTATGTGTGTTCATCTGACCCAGTAGGCAAAACAAAGCCACTGGAAATACTGAATAGGATGTTGATATGGTTTAGTTCTGTGTCCCCACCCAAATCTCACATCCAATTGTAATCCCTGTGTGTTGAAAGAGGGGCCTGATTGGGGGTGACTAAATCATGGCGGCGACTGAATCACGGGGGCAGACTTCCCCCATGCTGCTCTCCTGATAGAGTTCTCGCAAGATCTTGTTGTTTGAAAGCGGGTAGGCCATTCCCCTTCACTCTCTCCTACTCTGCTGTTCTCTCGTAATAAGAGTTCTCACAGATTTTGTTATTTGAAACTGTGTAGGACGTTTCCCTTCACTCTCTCCTCTCTGTTGTCTTGTATAGTTCTCGCGAGATCTTGTTATTTGAAAGTGTTTGGCACGTCCCCCTTCACTCTCTCCTACTCTGCTGTTCTCGTGATAGGAGTTCTCACGAGATTTTATTATTTGAAACTGTGTAGGACGTTCCCCTTCACTCTCTCCTGCTCTGTTGTCCTGTAGAGTTCTCGCGAGATCGTGTTATTTGAAAGTGTTCGGCACGTCCCCCTTCACTCTCTCTTGCTCTGCTGGTCTCATGATAGAGTTCTCGCGAGATCACTTCCCCCTTAAGACTTTCCCTTCTCCTTCGCTTCCAGTTTCCTGAGACCTCCCAGCCATGCTTCCTGTACAGCCTGCGGAACTGTGAGTAAATTAAACTTCTTTTCTTCATAAATTACCCAGTCTCGGGTAGTTTTTTACAGCAGTATGAGAACAGACTAATACAGATATCTCATCTAAAACCAGTGACTTGAAACTACTAACTCATGGCATACAGTAAATATCAAAAGACTAATTTATTCTCCCACCTATAAGTCACATACAGTATTAACGCCTGGAATCAAAATGTAAAACAATCAGGAGCTTTGGAAATAAACTGTCACGTGGACTGATGATTCTTCTGTCATTTGGCTGCAGAGGAAACCATTCTGCAGCCAAAAAAAAAAACAAGCCACAAAGAAAAAAGCAGGGATGAAAAACCACAACACGCTTAGGCTCCTCAAAGCGTTCCAGTTTCTAGTTTCATACCCTTCCCAAATCAGAAGACACACCCCTACCCTCGATTTCTGTGAGACACCCTGAATCCTTTTAATATATTCTTCTTTGCTTCAGCTAACACTGGTTTCTATTTCCTGCAAACAAAAAAATTTCATACCAAGCGTAAGTACCAGAGTGCTTTACCTCCACTGCCTTTATTATATCCAAGAACTTCATTGTCAAAAACATCTATTCCTTTTACAACTCTGATTTCACTTCTTACTCCTCTTCTTAATTACCAATTTATTCAATTAATATCTACTGAGCATCTGCTCTAGCACAGTAACAGAAAGATGAATATGTCATGGTCTCTGCACTCAAGCACAGTCTAGTGCAGTTTTTTCAAACTATGGATCTTGATCGATGAGTAAAATCAATTTAGTGGTCCTGAGAGGAACTTTTTAATATTTGAAATATAAGAAAATTAAAATACTGCATCACAAGAAATTAAATATTATTTTCTACAGCTTTTGTTTCAGTTACATGTGTGTTTTTACTGAATAGCAATATAGTATATATATCTCACTGTGGGTCATGAAGAAATAATTTGAAAAATACCAATAGGTCCCTATTTCCTAATAATGTGAACAAATGCCAAGGAAGCAATCAGTCAAAAGCTGTGCCTTAGAAAATCCTTTAGTGCTTTAATAAAAAATAATTTCAAGTGGTGTATTCCTAGTTTACGGTGATTTTATAAGTACTTGAAAACAGTTGTTGGTTTGCCTCAAGTAGATTAAACATTCCATCTTGTTTATAGTTTTAATTAGCGAAACAAATCCTTTTCTCTTTGCTTTGAACATTACAAAGAAACTTCAAATCAGCATGTCGGAATTCTTATAAACTCCTAATTAGCTAAGTACAAATTTATTACATTCCTACCACACTTAAACAATGAATGCTGTCTGGGCTAAAATAAACCCCAATCATCATAAGAGCATCTATCAGCTACAAGGCTACAAGCCATGACAAGTTAGCCTAAGAAAAGACCATGAGGCAGAAGACAGCTGTGCTCAAATATTGTTAAAGGCATACAATGACTCTAAATTGTTTAGGGTAACTTCTGAAAAAGGTAAGTTAAAGAGAATGTAGGAATACATCAAATAAGCATTGGGCATCTTCTAGGGTTTCTTGTATTAAGAATCTGATTTTGTTTCAAGGAAAATTAATTCAAGCATGTTTATTTTCTAGTTTAAAGGCTGTCCATCTTTATCAGATAGTGGAAATTATCTGAAATTAGTGGAAATTAGTGGGGAAAAAAGTGGAAATTAGTCAACAAGAATATTTCCTAAACACCTAGTACATGTAGCTCCAGGTATTATGCAGAACACTACATATAATATGGAAAGCCATAAAATACTTCCAAATTATATACATGTTAAATATATTAAAATCCATAGTAAAAACTTAGAACAATTTTAGTGCCAAAAATAATCACATCATAAACATGTTTCTGTAGAAAAAAAATCATGTAAAGCACAACAATCTATTTCCATGTGTTTTCAAAAGCATACACGTGCTACCTATCTATTTGTTCTGCTAGACAGAATTAGGTAACTAAAGGCTAAGAAAAAATATGAAAAAAATTAAAATTGAGGGGGCTGAGGCAGAAGAATGGCATGAACCCGGGAGGCAGAGCTTGCAGTGAGCTGAGATCGCGCCACTGCACTCCAGCCTGGGCAACAGAATGAGACTCCGTCTCAAAAAAAAAAAATTGAAATTGAGAAAATGTATTCGCAAACTTTTTTTTCTCAGACACAGGAAAAGTACCACTATTAGTTGGTTTTCGCAGCGCCACACACTTCTGGCATACCTGTGTTCACGTATTCATTCTCATTTATTCTAAATTAATTGATTGTCTGCCTAATTCTAGAGACATAAAGATGAAGGCACTCACAGTTTAGGAAAGGAACAAACATATAAACCTAAATGTAATTTAATTTTCAAAGTGCAACACAGAGTAGGGTACCTAATCCAGTCTAGTGTGGTAGGGACGGCAAGGAAGGCTTCCACAAAAGAGGTGAAATCTAAAACAAAGGGTAGGAGGTATCCAGGTAAAGGTTTGGTTTCTGAACACCTTTACCTGAGTGGAGATGTGGAAAGCCTAGCATTGTGAGTACAGGTATGGCAAGAAGAATTCGCCTGCCGGGTACAGCGCCTCCTTCCGCGGAGCCCGCGGAGCCTGCCGGGTTCAGCGCCTCCTCCCGCGGAGCCTGCCGGGTACAGCGCCTCCTCCCGCGGAGCCTGCCGGGTACAGCGCCTCCTCCTGCGGAGCCTGCGGAGCCTGCCGGGTTCAGCGCCTCCTCCCGCGGAGCCTGCTGGGTATAGTGAATTCTCCCGCAGATGCTGCAGGACCCCATGCCTAGAGGCCTAGAGAACTGTGCTCCACAGTGATGAGTGGTACCCCCATCCTTGGACCTGCGTCTCCCACAACCCCATGGGGGCCTGGCCTCAAGTCATAGGACCCGTCTGTGCTACCGTGTCCACTGGGAATTGTACACCTGAGCAATGGAAGCAATGGGAATTGTACACAGACCCCACCACCCACAAAACTGCATCTCAGACCACCCCATCTTTGGGCGCGTCCCTTGACCCAGAGGCTTGGAGGGCAGGAGAATCATCTTCAGGCCATCTGGTATAGCTGAAACAAACTCAGCCTGGAGCTGAGAGAAGGGTCAGAACTGGAGAGCTACACAAACACACTAAGGATTTTGGATTTTATGTTGCAAGAAATCCGGGTTCAGAAAAATCTTTGGTAGCTCACTCTATGAGCTAACAAAAAACAAATTAGTAAATAAGAAATGAGCATTAAGAAACATTTTAGGTCAAAATGAGATACATGCTGTACAATTTGCTGGTAAACAAAGCAACAAAATACATTTTGATTGAGTAGAAAAAAGAAACAAAAAAAACGGTAGGGGATAGCAAAATCACATTTAAGAGTCTGTGGCAGGGATGACATCCAAGTGAGAAATGGGGGGCCCGAACTGTGTAGTAGGCATGGAAAGGAGAATACAAGAAAAACTTGGTAATATAGGAAGGAAAATGAAATGAACTTGCTGAATGACTGCAATGAGAGCTGAGAAAAGGAAAAAGTCAAGGAGTGGTTCAAGATGAGGCAGGGAGGGACGCGTAGGCATGGTAACAATCTGAAGCCCTGAACCGAGAACAGTAGCTAGGAGGGTAGGAGGGGAACAAGAATGAATATCAGGTGGTGATGAATCAGGAGACTAAGATAGAAATTTAGGCAAGAGGTTATGGTATGATGGTTTCAACTAGGATGATGACAGCAGAGATACAGGGATATATGTATATTTGAGAAACATTCTACTGCTGAAATCAACAGGATTGCAATTATCTCCCTAACAGGTCAGAGAGAGGGAGAGAGGATGTCACAAGGACAAAACAGTGGTACCAATTACTGAAATAAGGAAGGTGGGAGAGAAGCAAATTTAAGAATGAAGATTGAGAATACTGTTTTAAACATGTTGAATTTCCAGCTCCTTTGAGATATCCAAATTGAAATATCAACTAGACAGTTAAATACAAGAGTGTGGGGCCGGGCGCGGTGGCTTACGCCTATAATCCCAGTACTTTGGGAGGCCAAGGCTGGCAGATCACGAGGTCAGGAGATCGAGACCATCCTGGCTAACACAGTGAAACCCCGTCTCTACTAAAAATTTAAAAAATAAAAAAATAAAAATTTGCCAGGTGTTGTGGCAGGCGCCTGTAGACCAGCTACTTGGGAGGCTGAAGCAGGAGAATGGCGTGAACCCGGGAGGCATAGTTGGCAGTGAGCCGAGATTGCGGCCACTGCACTCCAGCCTGGGAGACAGAGCAAGACCCCATCTCAAAAAAAAGGAAAAATAATAAAAATAAAAAGAGTGTAGAATTAAAGATCTGTTTAGACTGAAATATAACTTCAAGAATAACAATTATATAAGTAACTGCAACTCTGTATGACAATAGAGAAGGCACATGGACCGAAAAGATGGCCCAGAAACAGGCCTAAAATCTAAACTTTAGATGCCAGGACAGGATGAGCCTGCAAAGGAAGCTGGAGTCTTTGATTATAAACAAAGCTTTTGAGAAAGTTGGTTATGAAGAGGAGATGGTACAGTAGCCTTAAGAAGTGTAAGGAAAACAGAGAGGGTGCTCTTTGTTTTCTTTTTGAGGAAAGACAATATAGCATGTTTAAGAGCTGATGGGAATGTGTCCAAAGAGGGAGAAAAAGGTTTAAAGATACACAAGAAAAGGCCTGGTGCAGGCTCACTCCTGTAGACCCAGCACTTTGGGAGGCCAAGGTGGGCGAATCACTTGAGCTCAGGAGTTCAAGACCAACCTAGGGAACATGGCAAAACCACATCTCTACTAAAAATTAAAAAAATTAGCCAGGAGTGGTGGCATGTGCCTGTGATCCCAGCTACTCAGGAGGCTGAGGTGGGAGGCTCACTTCAGTCCAGGAGGCAGAGGTTGCAGTGAGCCATGACCGCTCCACTGCACTCCAGCCTGGGTGACAGAGACAGACCCTGTCTCCAAAAAAAGGTATACAAGAAAGAGAGAAAATATTCAATAGCATAAGTTTCCAAGAAGGCCAAAATATACAGGATGCAGGACCCATGTGAAGGGTTTAGCCCCTCCTCTCCAAGGTGATGTCTACATAAACTTGTGTGTCTGTAGGACAGTGGTTGAGGAAGCAGTCTTGGAGCCACACAGCATCCTCGAAATTCTCAGTTTTCTGGCTCACCGTGTTAAGATTAGTCTGGACTTATCATTGAATTGTTAGCCACTAAAGTACAACTGGTCCTGTGTAGTCTTTCTTCCCCCCATGGATCTGTTAATGCTTATTTATTAGTACTAGCATCTTCCTTTGTTCTCTATGTTAAAGCAAAGAAAGAAGAGGGTTTTGTCATATAATCTGATTTTAACTTGACTTGGGAAACTTGAAATTGTCATTTAATATAACTTCTTGCTTTAAGAAATAAATTCCTTGTGTTTACAATTAATTGATCACAACCAGCTATGGATTTATTTGTTTCTTCACCACTCCCACTGCTTCACTTGACAAGAAAAAAAGAAACAAAGAAATTCCTTGAAAATGAGGAATACAAACTGCAGGGATAAAATATAAATCAAACAAAAGCATCTCAGCTAAAACTCTTTTTTTGTTTTCCAGATGCTACTATCCTTCAAGATGGTAATTAAGAAAAGACAGAAAAATGCCTAAACACCAACTGATGTTTTGTCAAAATCTGTTTCATCAGACCCAATGGATATGGCAGGAGATAGTATTCTACAAAATAATTCGGATTCTCTTTCAAAAGACTTGAATTGTTTCAGGAAAAAAAAAACTAATTCACAAATCAGTAATAATGCACTTGTAGGAGTAACTATGAGCCACCATCACTCTGTAAATGAACAAAACATAGCAGCATCTACTTCTAAAACTGTGCCAGATACACCACTAATAACTCCTCGATGATGCAGGAATCAATGCTGATAACTAACATAAATTAATAAAGGAAGTTCAAAAGTTCAGAAGAAGTATTAAAGAACACCTATCAGGGCTGGGCACGATGGCTCATGCCTATAATCCCAACGCTTTGGGAGGCTGAGGCAGGAACTGCTTGTGCCCAGGAATACCAGACTAGCACCAGCCTGGGGAACATAGTGAGACCGTATGTCTACAAAAAAATTAAAAATCATCTGGATTATTAAAAAGATAAAAAATAAAAAACAGACGCTGGCAAGGTTGTGGAGAGAAGACTGAAACACTTGTTTTTTGTTTTTCATTTTTTTGAGACAGAGTCTCACTCTGTCGCCCAAGCTGGAGTGCAGTGGCACAATCTCAGCTCACTGCAACCTTGCCTCCTGGGTTTAGGCAATTCTCATGCCTCTGCCTACTGAGTAGCTGGGATTACAGGCGAGCACCACAACACCCAGCTAATTTTTGTATTTTTGGTAGAGATGGGTTTTTGCCACGTTAGCCAGGTTGGTCTCAAATACCTGGCCTCCTGTGATCCACCTGCCTTGGCCTCCCAAAGTGCTGGGATTAGAGGCGTGAGCCACTGCTCCCAGCCACTTATACACTGTTGGTGGGAATGTAAACTAGTTCAACCATTGTGGAAAACAGTGTGGTGATTCCTCAAAGACCTAAAAACATAACTACCATTCGACCCAGCAATCCCATTACTTGGTATATGCCCAAGAGAATATAAATCATTCTAACCTAAAGACACATGCACGTGTATGTTCACTGCAGCACTATTCACAATAGCAAAGACCTAAATGCCCATCAATAGTAGAATGCATAAAGAAAATGTGGGACATATACACCATGGAATACTATGCAGACATAAAAAGAACAAAATCATGTCCTCTGCAGGAACATGGATGGAGTTGGAGGCCATCCTTAGCAAACTAACACAGGAACAGAAAACCAAATACTGCAGGTTCTTGCTTAAAAGGGGAAAAAATGATGAAAATACATGGACACATAAAGAGGAACAAGAGACACTGGGGCCTCCTTGAGGGTGGAAGTTGGGAGGAGGGAGAGGATCAGAAAAAATAACTATTGGATACTAGACTTAATATGTGGGTGACAAAATAGTCTATACAACAAACCCACATGACATGAGTTTACCTATATAAAAAACCTGCACACGTACCCCTGAACCTAAAATAAAAATGTTTTAAATAAAAATTAGCTGGGCATGGTGGCACATGCCTATAGCCCCAGCTACTCAGGAGGCTGATGGGGGAGGATCACTTGAGCCCGGGAAATCAAGGCTCCAATGAGCCACGATCATGCCACTGCACTCCAGCCTGGGCAACAGAGTGAGGCCCTGTCTCAAAAATAATAATCATTTTTTTTAAATGAAAAAAAAAGGCTGGGCGCAGTGGCTCACGCCTGTAATCCCAGCACTTTGGGAAGCCGAGGCAGGTGGATCACTTGAGGTCAGGAGTTTGAGATCAGTCTGACCATCATGGCAAAACCTCATCTCTAGCAAAAATACAAAAAAATTAGCCAGGTATGGGGGCATGTGCCTGTAATCCCAGCTACTTAGGAGGCTGAGGTAGGAGAATCACTTGAACCCAGGAGGTGGAAGTTGGAGTGAGCTGAAATCACATCACTGCACTCCAGCCTTGGCGAGAGATCCATCTCAAAATAAATAAATAAATAAAATTTAAAAATAAAATAAAGACACTTATCA
The DNA here is from genome assembly GCF_008728515.1 of Papio anubis. NCBI lineage: Eukaryota > Metazoa > Chordata > Mammalia > Primates > Cercopithecidae > Papio > Papio anubis. The sequence goes on from NC_044976.1 coordinate 215,956,641, forward strand.
ATAAAACAATGGCAAGTTGCTGTCACTCTATTACTTAGGACAGGAGAGACACATCATTTGACAGAATTAGATTTCACATACTTTAGGATGCTACCTGTTTTGCTTGAACTACCCAACATAAATATAAGGGAAATAATAAAAATATAAGAGCAGAAATAAATGAAATGGAGGCTAGAAAAACAATACAAAAGATCAATGAAACAAAGAGCTGGTTTTTAAAAAAACATAAAATTGACAAACCTTTAGCTAGACTAAGAAAAAAAGAGGGAAGACTCAAATAAATAAAATCAGAGATGAAAAAGGAGATATTACAATGGAAATACAAAGGATCATAATATTATGAACAACTATAGGTCAACAAGCTCAATAACCTACAAAAAAGAGATAAATTCCTAGCACATACAATCCAAGATAAAAGTCTCCCCCTCAAAGCAAAGCCCAGGACCTGACAGCTTCACTGCTGAACTCTAAAAAACAATTAAAGAACTAGTACTAATTATTGTCGAACTAGTCCAAAAAATGGAAGAGGAAGGAATACTTCCAAACTCATTCAACAAAGCCAGCATCACTCTGATAGCAAAACCAGACAGACACAACAAAAAGAAGAAAATTACAGACCAATATCCCTGAATAACATAGAGGCAAAAATCCTCAACAGAATATTTGTAAACCAAATTCAACAGTGCATCAAAAAGATCATTCACCAGTACTTGCAGAGAATAAGGTGGGCAGATCGCTTGAGTTCACGACCAGCCTGGGCAACATGGTGAAACCCCGTCTCTACTAAAATTACAAAAATTAGGCGGGCGTGGTGGCACATGCCTGTGGTCCCAACTACTCAGCAGGCTGGGTTGGGAGGATCACTTCAGCCCAGGAGGTGGAAGCTGCAGTGAGCCATGATTCCACCACTGCACTCCAGCCTGGGCAACAGAGCAAGACTCTGTCTAAAAAAAAAGAAAAAGAAGAAAAAAAGAAAAAAGATCATTCACCATGATGGAGTAGGATTCATCTCAGGGATGCAAAGATGATTTAACATAAGTAAATCAATAAACATGATACATCACATTAACAGAATGAAACACAAAAAATATATGATAATTTCTACAGATGCAGAAAAAGGCATTTGACAAAATTCAATATGCCTTTTTAAAAAAATTTACAGTTCAGACGCGGTGGCTCACGTCTGTAATCCCAGCACTTTGGGAGGTTGAGGCGGGCAAATCACTTGGGCCCAGGAGTTCAAGACCAGCCTGGGCAACATGGTGAAACCCCATCTCTACAAAATATACAAAAATTAGCCAGGCATGGTGGCACATGCCTGTAATCCCAGCTACTCGAGAGGCTGAGGCAAGAGAATCACTTGAACCCAGGAGACAGAGGTTGCAGTGAGGCAAGATCACACCACTACACTCCAGCCTGGGTGACAGAGTAAGACTCTGTCTCCAAAAAAAGGAAAAAAATTAATGACAATAATAATAATTTTTAAAAATTAACAGGGCTGGGTGTGGTGGCCATGTCTGTAATTCAACATTTTGGGAGGCTGAGGTGGAAGGGTTGCTTGGGGTCAGGAGTTTGAGACCAGACTGGACAACAAAGCAAGACATTACCTCTGGAAAAACTTTAAAAATTAGCCGGGCATGGTGGTACATGCTGGGAGTCTTAGCCACTTGGGAGGCTAAGGCAGAAGGATCACCTAAGTCGAGGAGTTGGAGGCTGCAGCCTGGCCAGCAAGGCTGTCCCTTCAGTCATTAAGCCTCTGTACATGGTAGGATTTTCACACTAACCCCAGGCTACTGCCTACCCACTGGCCCATTCAGTACCTCCACATTCCATCACTAGAGCAAAAGAGAACTTCTGGATCCCCAGCATGACACGCACATGTCATGAAGAACTAAGAGTTGCCATATTTGGCCAATCTCCTTGGCCACTCCCTGGAGAGGCCTCTCTACTGTTAGCAACCTGCTTTCCATGATTACTCATCTATCTAACACACCTCCCAAACAGGGGAGGTCTCACCAACTACTTCTTCAATCTAGGTCTTCTTCCATTCCACAATTTGCCTTGGCCGAAAAAGGCCCAAAATTATTATAAATCTTACTACCTAGTAGTAAGGCATGGTGTTAATATGTCAACCGAAGCTAAAGCGATTTTTTAAATGGCTGAAACCAGGCTGAGAAGGCAAAGTACAACATAAGCCTGGAACGTTTTTGTCGGACTGGAACATTTTGTCATTCCAGAGAGTAAGAAACTGTTCCAAAAAATTATGGAGGTAGATCAAATACAGGAGCCAGCTTACAGGGGCTCCCATGAGTCAAAGCAGTGACAATTTCAGTATCAAAATAAATAAGAACAATAATAAATTGTAACCAATGGAACAAATAGGAACCCATTAGTCCATACTAACAATAAATAGATACCTAAATAAATAGAGGAGAAGGTAAGGCTCCTCCTTAGAAGAAAATAAAGACATAAATGTGGAGGGAACCATAAATAATGATTCAGGTGAGAACCAATCAAGAATAGATGTTAACTCTATGAAGGAAAAAAAAATGATGAGGAATAGACATTTTCATGGTCTCAAAGTGCCTCCCCACAGACTGGCTCATTAGTTACAAGGGGAAAAATAGTGACTACCCACCCCCCAGGCTGTATCTTAACCAGGTGATTAAAACTTCACCAACCAGGAGCAGATGGACATTGTGTGCTTCCTGGTGTGATATCCTGAGGACGACACAGTATCACACCTACACTACAGAAATAATGTCTTACGTAATACTCTCGCTGGGGTTGAAAAATTCAAGTCTAATCATGAGGAAACATCAGACAAACCTAATTTTGGTTTTTTTATTCTATAAAATAACTGGCTTGCATTCTTCAAAAATATTAATACCATAAAAGATGAGAAAAGGCTGAGGAACTACTCCAGATTAATGGAGACTAAAGAGACATGACAACTACATGTATTAACAATATATAATCCAGCCGGGCACAGTGGCTCACACCTGTAATCCCAGCACTTTGGGAGGTCGAGGCATGAGGATCACCTGAGGTCAGGAGTTCGAGACTAGCTGGCCATCATGGCAAAACCCTGTCTCTACTAAAAATACAAAAAATAATTAGCTAGGCATGGTGGCACACACATGTAATCCCAGCTACTCAGGAGACCGAGGCAGGAGAATCGCTTGAACATGGAAGGTGGAGGTTGCAGTGAGCCGAGATCACATCACTGCATTCCAGCCTAGGAGACAGAGCAAGAGTCTGTCTCAAAAAAAAAAAAAAAATTATATATATACAGTACGTATGTATGTGTACACATACAGTGCATATGTATGTGTATATATACATAGTGCATATGTATGTGCATATATACACATACACACACAAATATCCTGCACTGGATCTTAGGCTAAAGTAAAAAAATGCAACAAAGGACATTATTGCAACATTGACAAAATTGGAAAAAATGAACTAGAGAGCAAAAGTATTGTGTGAAAATTAAATATTTTGGATTTGACTAAGTGTAGAATGGTTATATAAGAAAATATCGGCCGGGCGCGGTGGCTCAAGCCTGTAATCCCAGCACTTTGGGAGGCCGAGACGGGCGGATCACGAGGTCAGGAGATCGAGACCATCCTGGCTAACACGGTGAAACCCCGTCTCTACTAAAAATACAAAAAACTAGCCGGGCGAGGTGGCGGGCGCTTGTAGTCCCAGCTACTCGGGAGGCTGAGGCGGGAGAATGGCACAAACCCGGGAGGCGGAGCTTGCAGTGAGCTGAGATCTGGCCACTGCACTCCAGCCCGGGCTACAGAGCAAAGACTCCGTCTCAAAAAAAAAAAAAAAAAAAAAAAAAAAATCCTTGTTCTTAGGAAATGTACACTAAAATGGTAAAGAGATATTAGGTATACAGCCTACTCTCAAACAGTTGAGAAAAATAAATAATACTTATGTATGTGTGCTGTGTGTCGGGGGGGTGGTATGTATAGAGAGGAATAAAGAAATGTGATAAAGCCAATAGAGCAAATGTTAAAATCCGTTGTACTTAGATAAAAGGCACATAAGAGTTCTCTGTACTATTCTTCCAACTTTTCTGTAATTTTAAAATTATTCCAAAATAAAGCTTTTTAAAAGCAGTTTGACCAATTTTAAAAGATGTGTTAATTTTTTTAATTTTAATTTTTTTTTTTTTTTTAGAGATGGGGTCCTGCTGTCCCCCAGGCTGAAATGCGGTTGTGTGATCATGGTTCACTGCAGCCTCAAACTCCTGGGCTCAAGTGATCCTCCTGCCTAAGCCTCCTAAGTAGCTGGGACTACAGGCACATGCCACTACTCCCAGCTATTTCTGTTTTTTTGTAGAAACAGGGTCTTGCCATGTTGCCCAGCCTGGTCTCAAAATCCTGGCCTCAACTGATTCCCCATCCTTGGCCTCCCAAAGTGCTGGGATTACAGGCGTGAGCCACCATGCCTGACCCCATATTTTAAAATAAGGCTGCATGTACCTGTCATCTTTAATTTCAACCATGTAAGCAAGGTAACAAACTTTCCAATGAAGAAGCTCTAAAAATTAATGTGATATAAAGCATAGATAAATATTTTATGAGAGGATTAAAACTTCAACTAGCATAGCAATTATGCACTGGTGCTCTGCTTACTGTTCCACTTGGATTTCATTTTGGGCTCATCAGGGATCCCCTGAGTAAGATTAAAACACTTTATATCTTATCTATAAATAGATCATTACATTTGGATAGAAAGAAGTTTTATAAAAATGTAGAAAGACTACTTCTTAAGTTAACTAGGCTAAAAACTATGCAGGTACCAAATCTGGCTCCTAATCTCAGTGGCTTTTAAAAGCTAATTAGCAGGAAGCACAACTCAAATATAGAAAGTGAAGGACAATCAGTCCAATCTTGGGGAACAAAAACCTAAAGCAGGTGTTACTTGTGATGTATTATGCTCTGAATAAGTCTATTAAAAGCATGTAAGCATTCAACCAAAATATTTGATTTTAATTTTTCAATGATTCCAGATGTTCTTTAAGTTGAAAAAAAAAACAAAAAGGAAGAATAAAAACCAAAGGTTAAATAGGCAACACTCCAGCACAAGCCACAAGGGGCCTCAGAAAAACATCCACACCACACTCGTACAAATCCACCTATCTAGTCCCCATACAGAAAGTGTCCTATGTAATTATGATAATCAGAGGCTTCTGATCTTGTTAGAGAGAAAAAAAAAAAAAAAAAAACAGAAAAGTGACAGGCAGCCCTTTTTGCAATTTAATGAGTGCAATATGCCTCTACAATAGCTGGAAGCACCTTTTATTATGTTGTTGTTTTTTGTTGTCATTGTTTTTCGCTATACCTGCTAGATTAGAATTTTATTTTGTTTTTAAATTTTTAATAAAAGCAATATATACCATATGGTTAAAATGTCAAAGAGGCTGGGCATAGTGGCTCATGACTGTAGTCCCAGCACTTTGGGAGGCCAAGATGAGCAGATCACTTGAGCCCAGGAGTTTGAGACCAGCCCAGGCAACAGAGTGAGGCTCTGTCTCTACAGAAAACAGAAAAACTTAGCTGGGCATGCTAGCGTGCACATGTAATCCCAGCTACTGGGGAGGCTGATATGAGAGGATCGCTTAAGCTCGGGAGGTCAAGGCTACAGCGAGTCGTGATCACACTACTGCACTCCAGCCTGGGTGACAGAGCAAGGCAATCATAACTAACCATTTCATTTCAGGGAGTCTCTGGCAGTTACTCTCAATTTTTTTTTTTTTTTTTTGAGACCGAGTCTCACTCTGTCACCAAGGCTGGACTGCAGTGGGGCATTCTCGGCTCACTGAAACCTCTGCCTCCTGGGTTCAAGTGATTCTCCTGCCTCAGCCTCCTAAGTAGCTGGGATTACAGGCACGTGCCACCACGCCCAGTTGATTTTTGTAATTTTAGTAGAGACTGGGTTTCACCATGTTGGCCAGGCTAGTCTTGAACTCCCGACCTCGCATGATCCACCTGCCTCGATCTCCCAAAGTGCTGGGATTACAGGCGTGAGTCACTGCGCCCGGCCTGATGAATCTTTTTCATTCCCTCATTTGGTAGGTATTTTAATGTTTTAGTTTATCTTTTTACATGGCTTAGGTTCTGGCAATACGAGAAACTATTAAACTAAGTTAACTGGTTCTACATCTTGGAGATAAATAGTACTTTAGCAGTTTGAGTCCAGAATATATTTAGAGTAAACCTGATTTATTATGTTATTTATTTTATGTTATATATTTTAAAATTCAAAAAAATGCCTCGGTTCCTTACTACTTTTGCTAAGTATTCTGCTCATCTCGGAGAAGAAAGTCTTTTTGGACTAGCTCTGTAAATTACCACTCTAGGCTTGTTTCAGAACCATTTTTCTAAAAACATTATTTTATAAGGTCAGTTGCTTCTAGCTAGGAATATTACTGATTTTCTAATAGGCCTTGATGGATTTCAAAAATACTTTCTAATGTGCTAAACTTGCCCCCCACCACCATAGCAGACAGACAACTGTCCCAACCATGCACTGGTGATCTAAAAGACTGTTATTATTAAGACTGACTGTTACTAGAGTATAAGAGAAGAGGCGGAACACATATGCCTCAATCCCTTCAGAGTCTTTTGAGGGGGAGGGGGTACAACTCCTCCATGACTTAAGTTTGAAAGAGGTACACTCTGCCCCTCGGGGAAAGCCTGCAGGTGTACTTGTCCAGCATTCCCACGAAACTGAATGAGGTTTGTATTTGTTGCCAAATTCTGCGGCAGCCGATTGTTGCCGTACACCCAAGCCACTTTTCAAATGCTCCATCACTAATAAAGCTGAAATTGTAATTTTCAAAAGATAATAAAAAACTCTGTTGGGCCATTTAAATTCACCATACATAATACCTACCAAAAGTTATTAACAATTTATTTTTAATCTAATCCTATAACATGCTTACTAATAGTTAACATCTAAATACATTAATTGGAACAGAATTCAAAATGTTCTAATTCTACATCAGAGTGTTTTCAGCTTTTACCTAAACTTTGAAGTCTGTAGTCCTATCCCTTACAGATAAGACATGCATTCAGTTTTCAACAGTTCTTATAGAAATTCAGAAGCAGGCCGGGTGGCTCACGCCTGTAATGCCAGCACTTTGGGAGGCCGAGGCGGGTGGATCACGAGGTCAGGAGATGGAGACCATCCTGGCTAACACAGTGAAACCCTGTCTCTACTAAAAATATAAAAAATTAGCCAGGCGTGGTGGCGGCACCTATAGTCCCAGCTACTCGGGAGGCTGAGGCAAGAGAATCGCTTGAACCCGGGAGGCAGAAGTTGCAGTGAGCCAAGATCACGCCACTGCACTCCAGCCTGGTGACAGGGCAAGACTACCTCTCAAGAAAAAAAAAAAGAAAGAAAGAAATTCAGGAGTAATGAGGTTTGACTACTTGTTTTTAAACTGACACTAAACAATTATTATATCAAATAAATTATACGTATAGAAATACAAAATATAAGGATTGAGTTTTTAATCTCTACTATATATAAAGACTCTAACAATTACTGCAGAGGTCAGCAACTCCAAGGTTTATGGAAGGAAAAGGGGAGACAGGAGACAGAGGGCGTGGTATTGTCTGCAGGTCATTCTCCAGCTTTCTTTCCAGTATCTCCCTTTCTCCTTTCCTCGCACTTTCCAAGAAGTTGCTGCTGTATGAGGAAATTCTGTCAAGTAGCAGGAAGGGGAAGGCTTGAGCCTTTCAGCCAGGACTGGTAAGAACTAAGAAAATTGGTCCTATCTGTGCTATCAGATTAATGACGGTGTCGCCTCTGGTACTTCTGGCAAAGATGGTCAAATCCCCAACTAGAACTTCATGGTGATTTGTGGTGCATTAAAAAGTTTGTGCTTGATCGGGCTCAGTGGCTCACATCTGTAATCCCAGCACTTTGAGACGCTGAGGCGGATGGATCACCTGCGGCCGGGAGTTTGCGAACACCCTGGCCAACATGACAAAACCCCGTCTCTATTAAACCCCCGTCTCTACTAAAATACAAAACATTAGCCAGGCATGGTGGCAGGCGCCTGTAATCCCAGCTACTTGGAGGCTGAGGGAGAAATGCTTGAACCCAGAAGGGAGGTTGCAGTGAGCCGAGATCCCGCCATTGCACTCCAGCCTGGGCGACACAGCGAGACTCTGTCTCCAAAAAAAAAAGAAAAAAAGTTTGTACTTTTTGGCCCGCAACTGTGGCTCACACCTGTAATCCCAGCACTTTGGGAGGCTGAGGTAGGAGTATCATTTGAGGTCAGGAGTTCGAGACCAGCCTGGCCAACATGGTGAAACACCACCTCTACTAAAATTACAAAAAAATTAGCCAGGCGTGGTGACGGGTGCCTGTAGTCCCAGCTACTCAGGAAACTGAGGCAGGAGGATCGCTTGAACGAGGAAGGCAGAGGTTGCATTGAGTCGAGATCACACCACTGCACTCCAGCCTGAATGACAGAGCAAGACTCATCCATTGTACTGCCCAGAGTGGAGACCAGTGGCACGATCTCAGCTCATTGCAACCTCCACCTCCTAGGCTCAAGCAATTCTCCCGCCTCAGCCTCCCTAGTAGCTGAGACTACAGGCATGCACCAGCACGCCAGGCTAATTCTTCATATTTTTGGTAGAGACAGAGTTTCACCATTAGCTCAGGCTGATCTCAAACTCCTGAGCTCAAGCAATTCGCCCACCCTGGCCACCAAAAGTGCTGGTATTACAGGTATGAGCCACTACGCCCAGCCAAGTTTTTACTTTGAAGCAATAGCTAAAATAGATTTTATTCACACTCAAAACAAAGGTTATAAGCTATCTAGGTTTTGTTATTCTATGACAGGTAATACAGAAATACGGTTCAGAAAGATAATGGCAGTATATGATCCTAAAGCTATTTTTCTTTCATTTTACCAACAAATTATAATATTCATTCTAATGAATATGGACATTTTATTCTATAATTACACATCAAAGTATACAGTGTACCCTATATTTTAAAAATATCTCGGCAATTCTAATGGAGTACTTCCTACGAACTCCTCTGAACACTGCAAATGTACCATCATCATCCCTGTTTTACAGTTAAGGAAACTGAGATGCGGAGGTTAAATTACTTGCCCAATGTCACAAAGTTAGTAAGTCTCAGATTCAGGATTTAAACTGGTTCCACAAGCCACGTCTAATCCATGCCTCTCGGACTTTAATATGCATGCAAACCACCTGGAGATCTTGTTAAAATGTAGATTCTGATTAAGTTGGTCTAAGACTGGGCCTGAGATTTTACATTTCCAAAATCATTTAGTTACACTGATGCTGCTCGTCCACAGACTGTACTTTAAGTAACAAGACTGTGAACCACTTTGTTCTGCTACCCAACTAAGCATCAAGAAAGGAGTGATATTTAACTCAGATCCTAACAACCTAAGCAAAGAGGCAATTATATCTGCAATTCAAATACTGAACCAAGGGGCTGCTTTCAACCCACATGAAGACTCTCAATTTACAATAAAATTCAAGACCCACCTAAAAAGAACTTGATTTGTTCAATGTCCTTATTTTTCTAGTCTAAGGACAAAAGCCTATTTCTTCCTGTCCCCATACAAATACACAGAAGAAAACAACTTTTTCTTTTTTGCAGACAAGCTTTTCAAGTTGGCATTTGACTAAAAATTACATGTAAAAACAAATACATCAAGTAAGACACAACACTTTTGACTATTCAATTATCAAATACGCCACAAAACCCTGTAAAAGACAGCTTGTCTCTGGAACACACGAGCTCAGCAACTTTTTAAAGGAGGGATTTACAGAAAGAAATCGTTCCAACTAGTCATGCTTCTCTATTGAAAACAACATGATTCAGATCTTACATTTAAAGACACCTCTGATGTGAATTGAAACCAATTTTCTTCTTTGACTCTAGACCAAAATTAAAATATGTTTAATTCCTATTAAACTTAAGCCTCATTTCTCTTTCTCAAATTCAAGCTATTTCTAAAAATTTTCTTGCACACTCCCTTTTAAGGACTATTCAGAGTTTTCTTTGGGTATACATCCTATTTTCCCACCTTATATGATACTTAGATGAAGATAATCAAGGAATTGGTTAGGTTTTAAAATTAACATTTAGTCTTACTGATACCTAATTACTATCATAGCTTTCTCCAACAGGTACCATGATGTTAGAAAAAAACACACATACATACTAAAATCATCTCTTAACACGACTATATTCTAACGCTGTTTTTGAAAACCTAGAGAAACTACCCGAAGACAAGTTTAGAAGGGAAACATCATTTATGGCACGTCTACCCGAAAGTAGGCGCAGGCTTTGCAGTTAGGCAGACCTGGGTTTACATTCACCTTTAGTGACTGTGTGACCTATGGGGAGATTTATCTAAACTTACTTTGTCATAGTCCTTTGTTTCACATGTAGTAAACTCAATTACATAGTTACAGTGATAGATATTATAGAACCATTTTTATAAAGGGGAAAATTAAAGCTCATGGAATGTATACAACTTATTGAAGATCACCTAGTAACTGGAAAAATCAGAATGTGAGTCCAGCTCTATCAGACTCCAATGCCCAGGACTTCTCCTGGGAGCCACAGGCGGCCTGTGGAGTTACTGACGGCTTAACTGAGGTAACAAGTATTTCCCACACTCTCAGAATGAATCTGTAACTTAAAGAAGCCCGTAACTCTACCACAGCACAAAAGCCACCTGCATCTACACTGCTGGTACTAAGACAACCAACTATTAATATCAGCCAGCTAGGAAATCAGTCTCAGCTAACCCAAGAAATACTAATACACATGTAGATAAGGACAAAGATGACTGAGAAAATTTGCTTCTAAGGTCCTCCCAGTTTTCATACTAACAAACATCTGTTGAAGACCTACTGAGAACATATGTGGCTAGGTACCCAGTTATATTTTACCAAACATTATGACACGATCAAGACTAAAGACCACAGCAATTTTTAAAAATTAATTAACCTAACCTAAACCACAATAAGGGTTTCTACAACTGATGCTTTAAATGATAGGAGATTTCACTGCATCTTTGGACAGTCACCTAAAAGTAGAAGTAAATACTAAAGATACTCTGTGTAACAGAGTCAGGAGGTGAGAAAGTACTGGTCTATGCATACATAAGTGCTCATATATGCACACCTGTCCTCTGTCCTGGAGCTGGTACAAGATCATGGTTCATACTCCAGGAATGAGGGCTGAAAGACCTGGTTCCAGATCCAGCTCTGTCACTCACAGTTGTGTGACCTGGGTCAAGTAACCTCTTTGAGCCTCAGTCATCTTAATTGTCAAATGAGCATACAAATAGCACTTAATTTACGAGGTTGTTCATTTAATACACTTCTGTTGAGATTACATCTTACCACTGGCATCGTGCTAGGCATCGTGTATTAGGTGTCAAAATGCACGTGTTGTGCTTGGCATGTATCAAAAAGAGGGGATTTTTTTTTTTTTTTTTTTTTTGAGATAGGGTCTCGCTCTGCCACCCAGGCTGGAGTGCAGTGGCGCAATCTCAGCTCATTGCAACCTCTGCCTCCCAGACTCAAGTGATCCTCCCACCTCAGCCTCCCGAGTAGCTGGAACTACAGGTGTGTGCCACCACACTCAGCTAGTTTTCAAAATTTTTGTAGAGCCAAGGTCTCAATATTTGCCCAGGCTGGTCGTGAACTCATGTGCTCAAGCAATCCTCCCACCTCAGCCTCCCAAAGTGCTAGGATTACAGGCTTGAGTCATGGCACCCAGCCCAGAGCAGGGATTTTTGTCTGTTCTGGTTCTTTGCTGTATCTTCCATACCAACAACAGTGGCTGGCATGTGAAGTCTCACATTAAATATTGCAACAAATATTGAAAAAATGGTTTAGCGTCAGGTGGGTCAGAAACTACTTCCCTTGACCCTTGTTTGGATTCAGCCTGTGTATTTTTAGGTATACACAGAAATATACCTAAAAAAAAAGTTCAAGGATCTTTTTTTTAATTTCTTTTTAGTTTTTATAGCAGTTTCATAGAGCTATAGTTTGCAAACAATAAAAGTAACCCACTTAAAGTGTACAATGCAACGATTTTACATTCACAGAGTTGTGTCTGCCTTTTTTGTAAAGACAGGGTCTCGCCATGTTGACCATGCTGGCCTCAAGTGATCCTCCTGCCTTGGCCTCCCAAAGTGTTGGGATTACAGGAGTGAGCCATCACACCCAGGCTCTTTCATTTTAAAAGGAGAAGTCGGGCTCCTAAGACTCCATGCATGAGTTTCTGTCACACGTATTTAAAGTACTTTTAATTGAACATTTTCTATAACAAAACACTGAAACATACAAAGAAGTAAAGCATAATGCACTCTCATGTACTCATCAACCAATTTCCATAATTATCAACACTTTTTTTACTATATTAAAATGTTTCAAATACCTTAGAAGGTGAGACTAACAAACACCTCTCTATTCAGACACATCTAGTTTCTATTCCAAGAGAAAGGGAAGAGATATAACTACATTATCTGATAGAATTGTGGCTCCTACATCCACTCCCTTACAAGATGTCACTGCACAGCAAAAATAATTTTTACCAGCAGTGAGTATCCATAGAAAACATCAATCCCCCATTCCCTTCCACTATGCTATTTTGGGTCCTTCTGACAAAATGAAAGTAAATCTCAATGCAATTATCCAAGTTACCTTTTTTCAAAAGATCTTTTTTTGTTGTTTTGTTTTGTTTTTTGAGACAGAGTCTTGCTCTGTCGCCCAGGCTGAATGGAGTACAGTGGTGCAATCTCAGCTCACTGCAACCTCAGCCTCCCAAGTTCAAGTGATTCTCCTGCCTCAGCCTCTCAAGTAGCTGGGATTACAGGCACATGCCACACTGCCCAGCTAATTTTTTGTATGTTTAGTAGAGACAGGGTTCCACAATATTGGCCAGGCTGATCTCAAACTCCTGGCCTCAAGTGATCCGTCCACCTTGGCCTCCCAAAGTGCTGAAATTACAGCCACTGTGCCCGGCCAAAAGATCACTTTAGATCTCAAGTTTTAAAATAACTAACAGAGAAAGAGCAATACACATAGATTACAGATGTAATTAACCTGTTCCAAATACCTTCAAAATGCCATCTTCCTTCTGCAGATCTGTAACGGTTAATTTTACACGTAAGCATGACTGGACCACAAGATGCCCAGATATGAAGTTAAACATTATTTTTTGGTGTGTCTATGAGGCTTTTACCGGAAAAAAACAGCATTTGAATTGGTGAACTGAGGAAAGCAGATTGCCCTTTTAAATGTTAGCAGATATCATCCAACCTGTGAGGGCCCAATTAGAACAAAAGAATGGAGAAAGGGTGAATTCTCTCTCTCTCTCGGATTACCTGAGCTGAGACATCAGTCTTCTCTTGCTCTTGGACTGAGACTGAAACCATCGATCCTCCTGGTTCTCAGGCCATTGGAATCCACTTTCCTGGGTCTCTAACTTGCAGAGAACAGATCACGGGGCTTCTCAGGCTCCAAGTAGTTACACATAATCATACATGATCATATATATAATTATATACATAAATATATATGAGTATATATGAGATCATATACGATTATGTGTATCTATCTGATATATCTACATAGAAGATATATAGAGAGAGAGAGAGAGATTGATCGATCAATCGATCAACACTCTACTGGTTTCTCTGGAAAATCTTAATACAGAAGTTCAAAAAAAATTCTGTAACCTCTGGCTGGGTATAATGGCTCACATTTGTAACCCCAGCACTTTGGGAGGCCGAGGCAGGAGGATCACTTGAGTCCAGGAGTTCAAGACCAGCCTGGGCAACATAATGAGACCCTTTCTCTACTAAAAATAAACAAAAGTAGCCAGGAAGGTGCTGTACATCTGTAGTCCCAGCTACTTGGAAGGCTAAGGTAGGAGGATCATTTGAGCCCAGGAGGTCGAGGCTGCAGTGAGCCATGATCATGCCACCGTATACCAGCCTGGGTGACAGAGCAAGACCCTGTCTCAAAAGAAAAAAAAAATTCCGTAACTTCTAACATCAAAGTGATCCTCAGTTTGCCATGAGAGGTAAAATGGTGGGTCAGCCCGAGGCATATAATCTTCATACTAACGGTTATCACCTAAGGGCAACATGCAGAAAGCCACAGCAGTGCTCCTTAGTGATAGGATCCTCAATGTTACAGATGGTGGGTACTTCTTACCCCCCCGCCGCATAAATTGATTTATCATGTGTCTGTATCTATCACTTACATAAGCATCATGTGCTACAAAGTGGTATTACCCCAGATTTCTTTTTTCCACAGTTACAATGGTTGACAAAAGCCACTCTGTCCCCTTTCCTGGCCTATGTCAAGGCCCAGTTCAAACCCTCTCCCTAACTGCAGATTAGAAGTCATGGTGGGCTCTCGACAGCTCTCACTCAGAGGTGCCAGTACACATCCCTGCACATACAGAGGGATAAAGAGCTATACAATCTCAGTAAAGTGCTTTCTTCCAAAGAAGGGCCAGCCCCTGAACTAACTGACATATAATTTTGGCCAATAAAATTAAGGTAACAAGTTCCATAAGTTGTATAAACATAAGACACAATGAAAAACACAAAATGCTCCAGTTTCAGATACAGGGAAATCAAGGCCATATACTTCTCAGTAGGGGAAACATCCAGCAAGATCCTGGGAAAACCAGCAGTCAGGGATAGAAAGGGAAACAGTGCTCCACAGACAAGGGCAGACCAAGGAGCCTCTGATTCCCCAGAGTCTATAGTTATACGCAGATCTCTCAAGGGGATGAAACTAGTTAACCCAAATGTCAGGTTTCTTCTGACTTAGACCATATATCCTTACAGCACCAGGTTGAGCTCATTGCCCCTCTCTTGAACCTAAACAAAGCCCAGCTGCAGACTTAGAAAGGATTTACTGTTCACAACAACAAAACTAATTTTCTACTGCACCCAATCTTCTCTAAAAATGTTCCTTAAGTGACCAAGTTAAAGGTAATCAAAGGATGATTTCCCCCTTGATGATATGTATATTTCAATTGATGTGCCTGAACATTAAACTAAGAGTTAAGCTGTTGATAAGTCCTTGAAATCAGGCATTCTCATAAAACATTCACATCAATTCAAGCAAAACATTAAAGAGCATTACATAATGAGTCATACTAAAATGGCAATGAAAAGAACAACCATTAAGACACCCAGAGTATCTCCAGTTATCATTTACAGCACGAAAACATGTCTTGAGACTAACATCAAAACATTTACCTCAGCTCCCAGAAGTATCCTGTTCTTCCCCTTAAGTACACAACATTTACCAAAAGCACTGTTTTATGCAAATACAAAAGGCTTCTCTAAAAATGAAACTAAAAAAAAACTTATTTGGAAGAACATCCACTAACCTATCTCTATTGCTGATGTAAAGGCTTAAAGGACTATTTCAAGGAAAGGGAAGGCTGTGTAATTGTATGCTAATGTTCTCTGATACAACTGTGGCTCTCACATCAGCTTTCTTACAAGAGAAGAGCTATGAACAATTAAGATGGCATAGCACGGAAAAAAAATGACCAGCAAAGAACATTCACATTCCCTCTCCTCTCTCATCCTCTCTGCTTTTTGGCACCTTTCCGATAAAAGGAAAGCAAATCTAAATACAATCCAAGTCATTTTGTGGTTAATTCCAAGTAATTTTCCATATTTTAATAAATCTACCATTACTTTTTCACAGTTTTAACAGAGGCCACTCCCAACAACTCCTTAAATGTGAAAACATAAAAACACACAACTGCAACCAAAAATCTAAATTATTGTCCTCTTTACCCATTACCAGAGAGTGTTATCAATAAAATCTTGTCTGTACATTTTTCCAATTTCCAAGATAAATATGATCTTATTATGAACGTACAGCATCACAGAATGTATAATTACTGTTGACATCTGACAAGTTTCCAACAGGAATGAAAAGCCTAATTAATAAAGATCTAGCCAGATGCGGCGGCTCACACTTATAGTCCCAACACTTTGGGAGGCTGATGCAAGAGCGTCACTTGAGGCCAGGTGTTCAAGCCCAGCCTGGACAATACAGTGAGACCCCCATCTCTACAAAAAAAAAATTTAAAAATAGCTAGGTGTGGTGGCTCGTGCCTGTAGTCCCAGCTACTTGGGCTGAGGTGGGAAGCTTGCTTGAGCCCAGGAGTCCAAGGCTGAGTGAGCTAGGATCATACCACTGCACTCCAGCCTGGGCAACAGAGCAAGACTCTGTCCCAAAATAATAATAAAAATAATAATAAAGATCATGGGCTCTGAGTTTAGACAGAATTAGCTACATAATTTGAGCAAGTTGCAACTTCTCTGAACTTTGCTTTTCTTATCTATAAAACAGGAATAATATATAGAGAGACCTCAGAAGATTTTGCAAGACTAAATGAGATAATGCACACCAAAGCCCATGGAATAATTCCTGACACAAAGCAAGTATTCCTTAAGTGTTGACCATCATCATCCTCTATACTGAGTAAAATGTATCATTACTGCTTACTTATCAATCACATATAATATCCCAGGCTTTATGCTGGACGCTGAACACTTGATCATAGATTATCTCATTTGTTCTTTTCACTAATCTGATAAGGTTGTTTTGATTATTGTTGTTAACCCCATTTTACCAATGAGAAAACTAAGGTTCGGCTAGTCAGTTTGCAGGTTCATGAAATTAGTCAATGGCATAATCAGAACCTGGACCAGAATCTATCTGACAACAAAGCTCCTTAACAGATATGACATAAGTATTAGCAGGTTCAAATTCCCCTAGAACGGGTAATAATAGAAGATTCCATACCCGATTATAGGTGATACTCATGTGATAACCACAGAAACTTCTGACCTTTTAGGCCAAAAGTGAAAAGTCAAAACCCCATTCCAACTCTTGAATTAATTAAGTGATCTTTAATCTCTAAAATCTTTTATTTCAGGGATAAGTGATGATAATACCTCACATTTATATAATGCTCTGGATTAAGTCATTTGCTCTTCACTAAAATCTTATGAGACAGATAGGAATTATAACCCTCATTTTGTAGATGAAGAAAATGAAAATCGAAGAGATTAAGTGATTTGCCCAAGGTCACAAATCTAGCAAATGGAAGCAGCGCTCAAACCTAAGACTTACTTCTCCAAGTACAGTCCTATTTTTCAGTATACCATGCAGACAAACAGATGAATAATACTAATTAAAAAGTGATCTTCAAAAAAAGTAATCTCACCACTCCCCAAAAAACTAATTCACTCATCTAACTCATTCTCATTGATGATCAAAGCAATGGTATAGTTCTCTAAAATACATTTAAAGAAAGGAGATAAGACTTAGAGGAGCATAACACTGTTCAAAAAGGTAAGCCCATGGACATATAAGGAAAGCAAAAGATCCACTGGTCTCCAAGACAACAAAATAAATAAAATTACCCACCTATACTAATAGAAAATACAGTCTAGAACTATACTGAAGAATTTAGTTTAAATAAAAACAGTCAGAGTGGGTAGATATTGATGGTACAAGACACAATATCTACATCCAAGAGCTTCCAGAGGAGGTTAAAAAAAGTATTTAACAATTATTGGTTCAAATAGTTAAAATATGATTGGGCACGGTAGCTCACGCCTGTAATCCCAGCACGCTGGGAGGCCAAGGCAGGTGGATCACTTGAAGCCAGGAGTTTGAAACCAGCCTGGCCAATATAGCAAAATCCCATCTCTACTTAAAATACAAAAATTAGCCAGGCGTGGTGGTGCGCATCTGTAATCCCAGCTACTCGTCCCAGCTAGTTAGGAAGCTGAGGCATGAGAATCACTTGAACCCAGGAGGCAGAGGTTGCAGTGAGCTGAGATCGCACCACTGCACTCCAGCCTGGGCAACAGAGCAAGACTCTGTCTGGAAAAAAAAAAAAAAAAAAGTTAAAATACAAGGTGGTAAATGTGATAAAAGATACAATGCTCTGAATACATGAAAGAGTGAGCACCACCCTAAACAACCAGGAGATAATCAAAGAATCTGTTCATCTATAGAAAGAAAATGGAAAAAAGAAAAAAACAGAAGTCTCAAAATACAAGAAAAATAGCTACAAGTGACGTCCCCCTAGTGCAGAAAACCATGCCCGGTGTCTAACTCAGGCTCCACTTACCTCTTTTTTTTTTTTTTTTTTTTGAGATGGAGTTTTGCTCTTGTTGCCCAGGCTAGAGTGCAATGGCGCGATCTCGGCTCACCACAACCTCTGCCTCCCGGGTTCAAGTGATTCTCCTGCCTCAGTCTCCTGAATAGCTGGGATTACAGGCATGCACCACCACACCGGGCTAATTTTGTATTTATAGTAGAGATGGGGTTTCTCCACGTTTGTCAGGCTGGTCTCGAACTCTCAACCTCAGGTGATCCGCATGCCTTGGCCTCCCAAAGTACTGGGATTACAAGTGTGAGCCACCATGCCCAGCCCTCTCTTTTAGCATTTCCTATGCATAGTGGCCGCATGAATCATTTGACCTCGTAATAAATCGATCTTCCACAAGTGCCTCATTCATTAAATCTGCTCATTACAAGTTGGGCTCCAAACTACAATTAAATCCATGTATTTGATCTGTGACTGACAAATTATTATATTAAAGGTAGTTATTACATATGTAATTTCATTTAAAAGAAGTCCAGGCATTTTAAAATAGACTTCTAGAATCATCTGCCAGCTTGACTTGGATATCTTGACTGAAACTAACAGAAGAAAGATATTACTATAGATCTCTGATATAGAAAGGTCAAGTTCAAAAAATTCAGTTAAAAAGCAAAAACAGAAGAAAGTGAAGGGTGCTCAGAAAAAGTCCAAGCTAAGCACAGACAAAAATAACAGAGATTTAGGCTGGGCATGGTGGCTCATGCCTGTAATCCCACTTTGGGAGGCCGAGGCAGGCAGATCACCTGAGGTCAGGAGTTCAAGACCAGCCTGGACAACCTGGTGAAACCCCATCTCCACTAAAAATACAAAATTAGCCGGGCATGGTGGCGCACGCCTGTAGTCTCAGGTACTCGGGAGACTGAGGCAGGAGAATCGCTTGAACCCAGGAGGCAGAGGTTACAGTGCGCTGAGATCGCACCACTGCACTGCAGCTTGAGTGACACAGTGAGACTCTGTCTCAAAAGAAAAAAAAAAATACAGATTTTAAGCAGGCTGTTACTTACAACTGCTGCAAATATTCATATAAAACTACTATTGATTTAGCCCTAGTGTTCTCAAACTTTAGTGCCAACAAGACCAATAAAGTAGACAGAAGACAGATTGCAAAAGGAATGCATCTCTGTCCTGTAGGTAAACAGGTATCAAAATTTTATGAGTACCAGCATCACCCAGGGAGCTTGGCAAGAATGTAGATTCTGTGCCTTAAAATACTAGATATTCTCAGGAGAGGCACTGGGAGCCAGATTTTTAATAAGTCCCCTCTCTCCTTCTCCACCTCCCACTCCCCAGTAATTCTGAGGGAGGTGAATGGTAGATCACACTTTAAGAAGCAATGCAGGCCGGGCGTGGCGGCTCACGCCTGTCATCCCAGCACTTTGGGAGGCAGAGGCAGGCAGATCACGAAGTCAGGAGATCGAGACCATCCTGGCTAACACAGTGAAACCCCGTCTCTACTAAAAATACAGAAAATTAGCCGGGTGTGGTGGCAGTACCTGTGGTCCCAGCTACTGGGGAGCCTGAGGAGAATGGTGAGAACCTGGGAGGCAGAGGCGGAGGTTGCAGTGAGCCAAGATTGCACCACTGCACTCTAGCCTGGGTGACAGGGCAAGACTCCATCTCAAAAAATAATAATGAAAGAAAAAGAAGCAATGCAATTTCAGGTACTATCCTAGTACCCTTGTGTGTGTTGTCTCATTTACTCCTCATGAAGATCACATGAGGTAGATATTTCCCTGTTTTATGAATGAGAAAACAGAAGCCCAGGGTTTAAGAGGCAGAAGGTTAAACAACTAAGGAGAAAGAAAAAGGACAGAAAGGAAATTTGCTCTATTGGACAGCGATTTCAAAGTATTGTAAATAAAGAAGCTGACATTCTAAAAAATCATTAAAAACAAAAGTATCAATAGATCAGAGAGTTTCAATATCTTGTGTCATTCAGAGAGATGTGGAAGGCCAATATTGAAAGTTATAAATAACTATCCAAATATTTAAAATGCAACTCATCTCTGTTTGTAGTAGGCTGTACATAAGCCAAGGTAGAGGCCAAAAGTACACTGTATGAAGTTATTTATGCTTAAAATTTGCATTATTTGAGCTTTAAGTCTTTTTTTTTTGAGACAGTCTGGCTGTGTCACCCAGTGGGTGACAAAATCACAGCTCACAGCAGCCTCAACCCCCGAGGCTCAAGTGATCCTCCTGCCTCAGCCTCCCAACTACCTGGGACTAGAAGCATGCACCACTGCACCTTGCTAATTTTTTCCTTTTTTTTTTTTGTTTTTGTCAGGACAGGATCTTGCTGTGTTGCCTGAGCTGGTCTGGAGCTTCTGGACTCAAGTGATCTTCTCACCTTGGCCTCCCAAACTGCTGGGAGGAAAGGCACGAGCCACTGTGCCTGACTTAATTCATTTTCATAGGTGAATTAAATAATCACCTATAAACATTCACTTTGATATACCATTTCTGATGACTATACAGAATTATAGATTTGATACTAATAATTCAGCCGGTGATCCTAATCTTACTAGCTTCCCTAATCAGTAGTACCAATTGACTAAGAGTGGTAACAATAATGAAGAGAAGGAGACAGTTTCAAAAAATATTCAAAAAATGTCTCAGATGCTATCTGCAGACAGAGTGCTCTGATAATCCTGCAAATTTCAGTTATTGAGACATTTATTGAACATCCTTGTGTACTTAGCAATGAACTAGGCTCTTGGGATACACAGAAAAATAAGACAAGGTCTCTGTCCTCAAGAAGGCGAAGACCACAGGGCAAATAACTAATAAAACCTAATAATAACCAAATTAAGACTTAAATTATAATAATACCTAAATTCCACCAATCAATCACTGAGGACTGGAGGCAATGGCTCACACCTGTAATCCCAGCACTTTGGGAGGCCAAGGGGAGAGGACTGCTTGAGCCCAGGAGATCAGCCTGGGCAACACAGTGAGACTCTGTTTCTACAAATAATTTAAAAATTAGCCAGGTATAGTGGCAGGCACCTGTGCTCCCAGCTATTCCGGAGGCTGAGGTGGGAGGATTGTTTGAGTCTGGGAAGTGAAGGCTGCAGTGAGTCATGATCATGCCACTGCACCCCAGCCTCAACAGAGTGAGACCCTGTCTCAAATTAAATAAATAAATGGCTTTTTAAAAAGATCAATCAATGAAAACTAAGTAGAGCAAGGAAAGAACACGTATTCAGTATAAGGACCTAATATACACAAAATACTTCCACATGTTTTATCTCTTTTAATTCTGAGAATAATCTGAAGAGGCAGGGTTCGAGATTAAGAAAACAAACTTCAGAGCTGTTAAGTAGTTTGCCCCAACTCACATAACTCATAAAGAGGAAAAGACAAGGGAAAGCACCAAAGTGAGAGGAAGTATGACTGGTTCACAAGGCACTGAGACCAGTCAGACTAAAACACAGGATACACTGGGAAATAAAGCTGGCCAGAGTTGGGTCAGATTAGAAAGGACCACTAGTTATGCTTCATGAAATAAGAATCTGTCAGCCGGGCATGGTAGCTCATGCCTGTAATCCCAGCCCTTTGGGAGGCCGAGGCAGGCGTATTACCTAAGATCAGGAGTTCAAGACCAGCCTGGCCAACATGGCAAAACTCCGTCTCTACTAAAAATACAAAAAAAATTAGCGGGGCATGGTGGCAGGCGTCGGTAATCCCAGCTACCGGGGAGGCTGAGGCAGGAGAATTGCTTGAACCCGGGAGGTGGAGGTTGCAGTCAGTCGAGATAGCACCATTGCACTCCAGCCTGGGCAACAAGAGCGAAACTTTGTCTCAAAAAACAAATAAAGGCCGGGCGCGGTGGCTCAAGCCAGTAATCCCAGCACTTTGGGAGGCCGAGACGGGTGGATCACGAGGTCAGGAGATCGAGACCATCCTGGCTAACACGGTGAAACCCCGTCTCTACTAAGAAATACAAAAAACTAGCCGGGCGAGGTGGCGGGCGCCTGTAGTCCCAGCTACTCGGGAGGCTGAGGCAGGAGAATGGCGTGAACCCAGGAGGCGGAGCTTGCAGTGAGCTGAGATCCGGCCACTGCACTCCAGCCTGGGCAAAAAAAAAAAAAAAAAAACAAATAAAAATAAAAATAAGAATCAGTCATTAAAGGCACATTTAAGGAAGACTACTAATATGGCAACACTTCATAGAACAGATTGCAGTAGGGAGGATCTGTAAATAGATACAATCAACTAAGACACAGCTCTAGAGAGGAGCTGCCGCTGACATGCAGGAACTAACCGATACTATCAGGTAGGCAGGTGTTGCTCCAAGCTGGCCAGGCCCTCACAGGGAGGCAGTGGTGTCCTTCTGTTGAACATAAACAATTTCACAGAACATGGACCTCAGACAAGGCCACTCTGTGACCGTAATGGATCAAAACAAAAACAAGACCACTCTGCAATCGTGTCTGAACGCAACTCTGTTCAACTACAGATGTGCTCCTTGGCTGGAAGGTAGGAACCAAAACTGCAGCCTATTCTAGGATGGTGGCAGTGGGAAAAGAAGAAAGAAAGCAATATAAGTGACATTTCCAAGTAAGAATAAAAAGAACTGTTAATAGGCAATTCAAGAGAAAAAGCTGAGACTCGTACATCGCTTGAGAGAGTGGATAGCATCCAACTGATATATTATAAATTTAAATTTTATCTATAATATTTTAAATCCATATTTTTATTTAATCTAGTTAAATTAGTCCATGTTTCTTAGATTGGATAAAAGATGATGACGGAAAAATATTTAGTAGGTAATTAGAGATTAAAAAATAATGGCCGGGCGCGGTGGCTCACACCTGTAATCCCAGCACTTTGGGAGGCTGAGGTGGGTGGATCACGAGGTCAGCAGATTGAGACCATCCTGACTAACACGGTGAAACCCCGTCTCCACTGAAAATACGGAAAAAAAAAAAAAAAAAAAAAATAGCCGGACGCGGTGGCGGCGCCTGTAGTCCCAGCTACTCAGAAGGCTAAGACAGGAGAATGGAGTGAACCTGGGAGGCGGAGCTTGCAAAGTGAGCTGAGATCGCGCCACCGCACTCCAGCCTGGGCGACAAAGCGAGCCTCTGTCTCAAAAGATAATAATAATAATAATAATAATAATAATAATGCCTGCGTCCCACCTCCAAAGGCTCTGATTCGATGAGTATTGAGTGTAGCCCAGGCATCAGGATTTTTCAAAGCTCCCTAGGTGATTCCAGTGTGCAGCCAAGATAAGAACCGGTATCTTGGAGAATGCCGATGGCTCCTGACTAGGAGGAAAAAGGACAAACAATGGAGAGGGTAGAAAGGGACCCAAGAAAGTACTGGGGCAAAAAGGTAAATAGAAAAAAATGGCTGAAAGACTAGACAGACGATTCCCAGACACAGCAAGAGTCATTTAAATGATGAAAGAGTCACTATGTAACAAAAGATAGAAACCAGACAAGAAGGCTAACGTAGGTTTAGATGACTAGGAAACATGACCAACAAGTAAGGACAATACTCTGCATTAGCAAAATCTTCAGCTAGGAGACTTTCCATCTATGATCCTCTGAGGATGCCTGGATAACAGCTACATGTGCTACCACAAACAGATGTAACTGTACAGCCTGTTTCTAAATACAGTGGGGATTCCTCCAGCCCTCTTCCTTCCTAGTGTTCCCACACTGCCACCTCGTGGGTCAGCATTGCAAGGAGCCGGTTTGAAGTGGAAGGGAGTTCTAACTGGCCCTGCAAATTCACAAGGCAGGTACGTAGTAGAGCCTCAATTCAAGGGTTTAATCCTAATGTTTTCCTCTGTTTAATTACAGTGGAAGACAGCCTTAAGGTACATTGTTTCTTTTGTAGGTGATAAGAATTTTCTAAAGTTGATTATGGTGATGTTAGTATGTACTTAATGCCACTGAATGGTACACTTAAATAAATAAAAGGGTAAAGTTAATGTTACTTTATATCACTTTAAATAGGTGAATGGTATGGCATATGAGTTATATCTCAATAAAGCTGTTACAAAAAAAGTAGGAGGTTGCCAGGCACATTGGCCTGTAGTCCCAGCTACTTGCAGGGGAGGAGAGGGGGGCTGAGGCAGGAGGATCACTTGAGGCCAGGAGTTTGAGGCCAGCCTGGGCAACATAGTGAGACCTTGTCTCTTTGAAAAAACAAATAAATAAAAAGAAATGGAGTAGGAGGCAGCTGCAGCAAATACATAAATGGTTTCCTAAAACTGCAGAAAACTTTAAAAGGATGTAAGAAATCACTCAATACCTTCATTTCAAAAAGGTAAAACTGAGACTCAGATTAAACTGCTTACCCTACTTACCCAGGTAGTAAAAACTAGGCCAAAAAGGGGCACTATTAACCCATTTACGGAGGTCTTCCACCTCCCAGTCCTGAGAAGCTTTTCTCTTAAGCTTGATCCTCAGCAATGCTATCTTTTGCTGCCTAACTTATTACCGGGAGATCACCCTCACACCAATGACTTTACATAGCAGTAGTATCACCACTATTCCAACAGTTCTAGCTCAAAACCCAGCACTCGCCCTTCACTTATGCCCTGCCCTTTAATCGGTCAACAAAGTGGGTCAACTCCTCACCATGTTTGGTTCCAGGCCCTGTACCACTCCCCTAGCTCAGGCCCTCATCACTTCCCACCGAAAATAATGCACATTTTCTCCTAACTGGAGTCCTCATCTCCAGTCTTTCCACTTCTCTCCCTCATCACACAATTCACCCAAATCAAGATTCCCACACAAATCTTCCACGTGCACTTCACACCGCAGCCCAAAAATCTTTATGGGCTCCTCAACAGTCATACCTAGAAAATAAAGTTCAAAATCTCTTAGCCTTATCAAGGCCTTCTGTGTTACAGACTCTATCCCAACCTATAATCTATAATCTATACAAACGGCACGTCGCTGCAGTCATAATGGTCTACTATACAATGTCTGTGCATTTCCCAACTGGTTATTCCTCCAGAGTTGTTATCTATACCACTTATTTGACTGTATCATGACTTTTTTTTTTTTTTTCCTTTCTCAAAGGTTCTCACCTCCGACTATGCATTACCATTACTTGTGAAGCTTTACACAATTATGGGATCCTTAAGGATGTTGCTCAGACATCTGGATATTTTTTAAATCCCACAGGCAAATTTGTAAAATACCAATGATTCATACATTTTAAGTAAGTCTTTTTGTAAGATGCTTAAGTTTTCACCACCAAAACCGAACATCCAATATTAGAGTCAAAAACTCAAAAATTAAACTGCCCAGAGAAACGCTTACCTCATATCCAAGGTTTCTAGATCACTGGTACCACATAAATCTTTCCAATTAACTCTACTTTCTAACAAGAGGTAAACACAGCAGCTAAAAAAAGCTAACAAGGATGAAATTTTTATACACTCAAATTCATTTGTGAGAAACATCAACCACAACCATGCCAACTAAATATTCGACAGAATTCCTGTTTGTCCTACCTATGACAATTATTTACGTGGAAACAGAACATGCTAATGTCAATGTCCAGTTTAAAATTGAACATGCAGAATTATTTATAGATATTATAAGTAGTTGGACTAATCCCAGCTGTGGCAACTTCACCTTAGCCCTCGAATATAAAGACACAGAGAAGCAGGGAGTCAGTGAAGATGGAAAAGAAAGATGGCAGCTGTCAACCCAGACTGCTCCACAGTAACCTGGGGAGAATTAAAAATGTCGATGCTCAAGCCACACTCTAGACAAATTAAATCAGAATCTCTGAGGGCAGGACCTATGCATCAGCATTTTTTAAAGATCCCCAGGTGCTTTAAATGTGTAGCCAATGTTGAGAACCAAAGAGTCACAAGGGAATTTCTCAAAGGAAATCTGAAGATTAGAGCTATTCAAAGACAGACACAAAGAGGGAAAAAAAGTCCCAAGAATCAGTTACTACACTTCAGAAGTAAGTTGCTTTCTCATATCAATTTATGAACAATTTTTATATATTAGGAACATATACCTTTTGGCCATGCCAGCACTTTGGGAGGCTGAGGCAGGCGGATCACTTGAGCTCAGGAGTTCGAGACCAGCCTGGGTACTTGGCAAAACCCCATCTCTACCAAAAATACCAAAAAAAAAAAAAAAATTAGCCAGGGGTGATGGCACGCATCTGTAGTCCCAGCTACTCAGGGGACTGAGGTAGGCGGCTTAGGTGGGAGAATTGCTTGAACCCAGGAGGCAGAGGCTATAGTGAGTTCAGATCATGCCACCACACTCCAGCCTGGGTGACAGAGTGAGACTTCACCTCAAAAAAAAAAAAGAATAATATTCCTTTTTATGTTGAAATATTTTCCTCAATTTCTTGA
The DNA here is from genome assembly GCF_008728515.1 of Papio anubis. NCBI lineage: Eukaryota > Metazoa > Chordata > Mammalia > Primates > Cercopithecidae > Papio > Papio anubis. Next base: position 215,983,255 of record NC_044976.1, read on the forward strand.
TTTATTGTTTATTGTTATTGTTATTGTTTTGAGACAGAGTCTTGCTCTGTCACCAGGCTGGAGTGCAGTGGCATGATCTCAGCTCCCTGCAACCTCCACCTCCCGGGTTCACGCGATTCTCCTGCCTCAGCCTCCCAGGTAGCTGGGACTACAGGCATGCACCACCATGCCCAGCTTAGTTTTTGTATTTTCAGTAGAGACGGGATTTCACCACGTTGGCCAGGATGGTCTCAATCTCTTGACCTCGTGATCTGCCTGCCTCGGCCTCCCAAAGTGCTAGGATTACAGGCGTGAGTCACCGTGCCTGGTCAGTTTCTTGATTTTTTTCGTTATAAGATGGTTCTTTAACATAAGGATGTTTTTAACTTGTATATATTCAAATCTGCCCAGTCTATCAATCTATCTTATCCCCTTGTGGTAAGTCTTATTTATTTTTGCTGCAAAGGCAATAAGAACAACAACAAAAAGAGGACTTCCTTACATTATAATTCTCAACCCAAGTAATGAATTTTAAAAATCAATATTGGCCAGATGCAGGTATCTCACACCTGTAGTCCCAGCACTTTGGGAGGCCGATGCAGGTGAATTGCTGAAGCCCAGGAGTTCAAGACCAGGCTGGGCAACATGGTGAAAGCCCATCTCTACAAAAAATATAAAAATTAGCCAGGCATGGTGGTGCATGCCTGTGTTCCCAGCTACTCGAGGCTGAGGTAGGAGGATGACTTCAGCCCAGGAGGTTGAGGCTGCAGTGAGCCGGGATCACACCACTGCATTCCAGCCTGGGTGACACAGTGAGACTCGGTCTCAAACAAACAGAAAGATCAATATTAGCCTACTGTTATAAATGCTTTTAAATGTTTAAAACTAAACATGAATAGGCCATGTGTAAAACAGTAAACTGACAACAAGTGAACTTTAAAAAAGAAACATTCTTGATTGTACTGTATTTAAACAACTAGTAATGGCTCTGTCCATTTTCACTTTTCAAATAGTAGAATGAGATATCAAGGTTATCCCATAAGTGGCCTTTATTTTTTCTACTAACAAGTAATTATTATGTCAAAAACTAGGGGAAAAACTCATTTACAGAGAATCTTCTTGCAGTAATAAACTATAAGGAGATCACCAAGCACAATTTTCCCTCCAGATCATACCAACTCCAAGTAAAACTACTAGTTTCAAACCCAGGTTTCAACTCTTATTGTGAAAAACATGGTCATCATTAATAAGCCACTAAACCATGTAAGTCTGACCAGCGCTATTTCGTTAGTGAGTTTTATATAGATATTCATGACAAAATTTAACTTGTTTGCCCTTTTTTGGTCTAATTCAAAATAAGAGTTAATGGCAAATGTTAGAGGCTAAGAACAGTTTGGAAGGGGGGTTCATGAAGGAGACCACTCAGAGATAGTGTTTTAGTGGCTAAAAAATAAGTTGCCTTATTGAAAAATGTTTGTATGCTTTTTACTCCGTTGTCCACCAGAGGGAGCATCACATCTGATTAAGAGATAATGGGGAACTCCCAGATGGAAATGGAAAATCATCTGCAACTTGATCTACAAGGTGCTACAGATGGTAGCATATACAGAGTTAAATGTAAAATCAAATCAGACAATCCCCAAAAGAATCTCAAAGTAAGTGGGAGGACAGCCTCCTAGGGAGATCTCATCTCTAAAAGAAAAATTTTTTTAATTAGCTCGGCATGATGTTGCACACCTGTGGTCTCAGCTGCTCAGAAAATTCTGGAGGTGGAGGAGGGAGGATCACTTGAGCCCAGGAATTCGAGGCTGCAGTGAGCTATGATCATACCACTGCACTACAGCCTGGGTAACACAGGGAGACCCCAGTCTCTAGAGAAAAAAAAAAAAAAGAAAAAGGAAAAAACAAGAAAAATGAGCAAAAGATAAATACGGACAAATCCCAAAAAGATATAAATGTGGCCTTTAAACACATGAAAAGATGTTTAGCTTCATCCATAATGCAATTTAAATGCAAATTAAAACTGTACTAAGATCCCACTTCTCACCCATCAGCTTAGCAAAACTTCAAAAGCTCAGGCTGCAAAGCTAAGGGAAACAAGAACTCACATACATCATTAATGGGAATGCAAAATGGTACAACCCTACATAGGTTTTACCCCTTGACCGAGAAATCCCACTTTGAGGAATCTACCAAGGATACACCAGCAACAATACAAAAACACACACGTGCAAGGTTATTCATTAGAGCAATATGCACAACTGCAAAATACTGGAAATTGCCTAAATATCCACACATAGGAAATTAGAAAGAAGTGGCTACATAAAATTGAGTATTATGGAGCTATAAAGAATAAGAAAGATCTCCATGAACTGATAATACAGTGATTTCCAATAGACACTAAGTTAAAAAAGCAAGTGCAAAAATAAGAATGGAAAATAAGAACACACATATATACTTGCTTATCTTAAAAAGAAAAAAAAATAAGATGAACCAGATGCTATGGTCTGAATGCGTATGCCCCCCAAGCTGGAGTCCAGTGGCATGATCATGGCTTATTGCAGCCTTGACCTCCTAGGCTCAAGTGATCCTCCCACCTCAGCCCCCTAAGTAACTGCGATTACAAGGTTGCACATCATACCACCCAGATAATTTTTGTGTTTTTTTTTTTAACAAGATGAAGTTTCCCCATGTTGCCCAAGCTGGTCGTGAGCTCCTGGCCTCAAAAGATCCTTCCACCTTGTCCTAACAAAGCACTGGGATTACAGGTGTAAGCCACCACACCCAGACCTAAGGTTCTTTGATTAAGCCAGATTTTAGAGAGACATGAAAAAAATGCAAAGCAATGCAATCCTCATTAAATTTTCGTTGTTTTTAAAAATACACACGGGCCTATAGTCCCAGCTACTCAGGGGGCTGAGGCAGGAGAATCGCTTGAACCTGGGAGGCAGAGGTTGCAGTGAGCTGAGATTGCACCATTGCACTCCAGCCTGGGCAACAAAGCGAGACTATCTCAATAAAAGAAAATATAGTTTGATTTCTTTAAAAATTGTTACAACGTAAAAATTTACATATATGTAACAATTTTTTAAGGAATCAAACAATCAAATGTATACGCGCGCGCACACACACACACACACACACATATATTTTGTCATTGTTGTTGTTGTTGGGTTTTTATTGGAGACAGGGTCTCACTGTGTTGCCCAGGCTGCAGCGCAGTGGCGCAATCTCAGCTCACTGCAACCTCCACCTCCCAGATGCAAGCCATTCTCCTGCCTCAGCCTCCGAAGTAGCTGGATTACAGGCATGCACCACCACATCTGGCTAATTTTTGTATTTTTAGTAGAGACAGGGTTTTGCTCTGTTGGCCAGGATGGTCTCAAACTCCTGGGTTCATGTGATCTGCCTGCCTCGGCCTCCCAAAGTACTGGAATTACAGGCGTGAGCCACCACGCCCAGCCTTAAATTTATGTTTAAATAGGTATTTTCAAAACTTAGTTTTAATTTTTATGCAGTAAATATAAATAAATAAAACCCGCATAAACAAAACATCATCAGCACTCTCAATAATGTTTTTTAAATCCCTATCAAATCCATTTTGATAATTTGGAAAAGCATAAACGGGTCCTGAGACTAAAAGATCTGAGAACCACTGGTCTGTAACACCAGCTGCCTGAAATGCCAGAGTATTAAGAGCAGGGGCTGGGGCTGGGGACTATATCACTTCTGTTGCCTGATAATGCTGGATTCCGCAGTACGTACCACCAGCACCACAGACACTGGGCCCTGCTGCTGCTGCTGCTCCTTGGGAAAATGGTTGTCGCTGGAGAGTTATTCTCTCAACCATTCTTCTTTGTGATACTTTTGTGAGGCTTTTATTCAAAGTCCTCAGAGAGTGTCTCAGATTGAACGAACTTAGGTCACTGCTGCACCCTAGCTGCAAGGGAGGTTGAGAAGGTATTTAGCCTTTTTGCCTTTTTTGATAGAAGGCAGACTTGCTCTACATCCCACCACTTAGTCATCCAATGAGGAAATCGGCAAACATAAACAGTCAAAACCACAAGCATTAGAGCCCATTGCTCCAATTCTTTCTGTGAAGGTCAGAGGCAACCTGTGGGGAATATTACAGCTCTATCGAAGATTCTCAGTGGATCTTAGAGATGGTATTACACGCAGGGAAGACAAATCCAAGTGCAGGAAAAAAACTGATATTCCAACTGACCCCCCCCATGACAAAAAGTTCTACCATAAAAACCTGACACAAGGTGGCTGGCTGGTCCTGAAGACCATTTGGGGACCAGTGTTGCCATTTGGGGAATCAGGACCAGTTAGTACTGGCAGCAAACTGGGCACTCTGTACCAGCAGAAGCCACATGGCTATCATGAGGGGAAGGCTGCATTGTTGAGTTCCAGGCACCAGCCTCTATCCCTGTCCCCATGGCTGCCCTGTTCCTGAGCCCTTTGAGCAAGCTCCAGGCTGTCTGAAGAACAACTTACTGCTATCCACAAAGCAGGTCATCCTGTCTGATGAAGAACGCCCTCTGCTGTGGCATTCACATGGACCAAATGTTTTCACCAGGGCTCTGTCATAAAGCCCTTTCCCAAACCTCCTTGCAGAAGAAAAGCAGCAGAAGCAGCAGAAGCAGCAGGAATTATGACTCCCACTTAAAAAGAAAAACGTAGTCACACCCATAAAGTCCTTTCCCAAACCACATTATTATCAATTCTTTCATCTTATTTTATTCCAAGTCCTAGACCCATTAGCCACTGCCCAGGAAGTTGCAAATCCTACTTCAAGCCATTGTTCAAGGTTCTGCTCTTTGAAATGATTTTGCTGGTCGCGTGACCTTCAGGGCCTCCAAGGAAGAGTCTGTAACACTGCAGCAATTCACTTACACCTGGTGCTAACCGTATTTCACAAAATCAGCCGTAAACCCAGTAATGTCTTTTTACATTATTTTCACAGAGGTAAGCGCTTCCCTGTCTCCACTAGCCTCTTCTACTCTACTGACCCTTAAACCTTGGGTTACTGTAGCGAATGTGAGAATTGTGCCTTTGCTGAAACTATTCATTCCAATGTCTAACATTCTTAGTAACTTCATGTATTTAGATAATTCAGCTAACACCTCAGCCTTTGGGATTCCTGACCAAAAATCTTTTCTTACTCCCTACCTTGGCCACGTTCTGCCACACCCCGAACCTTGTTGTATCAAGACGCACACTACTTCTAAGCATGGATATATCAAGTCAACCCATTATCTGATCACCATTTCTCTGACCACATGAGGACCTCTAATCCATTGATTCGGCCACATTTCACTGGCCATCACCTTCCTTATGACCCCATTCCCTACCTGAGAAACCATGATCCACAATTACACCCTCCCTTGCCTACAACTTCAACTTCCTGTCCCTTCTCTCCGTCCATCATACTAACCTAGTAATCCTGGGTAAATTCAGTTCTCGTAGCCAAGCAACTGGCAATTGGGAGAGGAAGGAAACATGACCCAACTAACTGTTCCCACTTTAAATAAATGAACACAAGTTTTAAGTAGACCCTCAGCACTTTTCAACAATCCTACATTTCACAAGGCAATTTATGCTTCTCTCCTAGAAGACTATTTCCAATCTCTCCTAAGGCTGAGTCACTTAGCAACCACTTCCCTAGGTGTCCTTAAACTTTTCAATCACCACTGCTGTTGCCTTTTCTGGCACCTCTTCTTCTTACCCTCATATATGAAGACGCTCCCTCCCGTCTCCACCCCAGGTTCAGTCCTTGGCCAAGAGAGATTCCATCATCTCACCAAACGCAGTGAGTTACTACCCTTTATTGCCTGGTCACATTTACTCACACTGCAACTCAAATGCAGTTGCCTTTTTTTTTTCTTTTTTGAGACAGGGTCTCACTCTGTCGCCCAGGCTGGAGTGCAGTGGCGTGATCTCCACTCATGGCAACCTCCACTTCCTGGGCTCAACTGATTCTCCCACCTCAGCCTTCTCAGTAGCTGGGACTACAGGCATGCACCCGGGTAATTACTTGTATTTTTAGTAGAGACAGGGTTTTGCCATGTTGCACAGGCTTATCTTGAACTTATGGGCTCAAGAGATTCACCTGCCTCAATCTCCCAAAGTGCTGGGACTACAGGCATGAGCCACCATGCCCAGCCTGCTTTATTTTCTATAACTGATCTAATCTGTCTCCTGAACATGTGCCGTTTTTTCTTTTCTTTTTTTTTGAGACGGAGTCTCGCTGTGCTCCCAGGCTGGAGTGCAGTGGCGTGATCTCGGCTCACTGCAAGCTCCGCCTCCCGGGTTCACGCCATTCTCCCGCCTCAGCCTCCCAAGTAGCTGAGACTACAGGCGCCCGCCACCACGCCCGGCTAGTTTTTTTTTGTATTTTTAGTAGAGACGGGGTTTCACCATGTTAGCCAGGATAGTCTCAATCTCCTGACCTCGTGATCCACCCGCCTCGGCCTCCCAAAGTGCTGGGATTACAGGCTTGAGCCACCGCGCCCGGCCTAAGCCACCGCGCCCGGCCGCCGTTTTTTCTATAATTAATCTAATATTACTCATGAATATCTACTCTAATAAATATCCAGGAAATTTAAAACTTGTCAAACAGTATCTCAATCTCTTCCACTTAATACTCAGACTTGGTTGAACTCCTTACCTGGGCTGGTTTAAAACGGTATCTGAATCTCTTCCAGTTAATGCTCAGGCTGTGTTGAACTCCTTATCCGGGCTGGTTTTGAAACATATCTCAATCTCTCTTCCAGCAATACCAGGCTCTTGCTGAACTCCCACCCGGGCTGGTTTTAAACAGTATCTCACCCTTCCAGTTAATACCAGGCTCTGTTGAACTCCCCACCCGGCTATTAAAACAGTATCTCACCTCTTCCCAGTTAATACCAGGCTATGTTGAACTCCTTACCCGGCTAGTTTAAAACGGTATCTGAATCTCTTCCAGTTAATACTCAGACTGGGTTGAACTCCTTACCTGGGCTAGTTTAAATGGTTGCTTTTGGGTAGGTTTCCCTCCAAGGTCTTATAGGACATCCTAGAAGAAATAGTGGCAAGAAGACCTTGGATCTGGGTTGTTTCTCTGGATCCTCACTGGTCTCTGCTGCAAGGAGGTAATCAGGTCCTATGGCTGAACTGGTCCCATCTCATCTTTTAGGATGTCATGCTGGCTCTCATCCCTGGAGTCTGTGATCCTGACCTCCAGTCTATAGTCACACAGTTTTTTGTCATGATGCCAGCAGTTCCACCATGCCAATAAGCTCCTCCACCTCCTTCAAAGTGGTATGAGAGCATTTCAGAATCCCCTGTTACCACAAACTCAACTATCTAGCCACTTCCTTCCACCACTGCTGTGCTATAGGCCCGTGTCGGCCTATCACTAACCTGCATAACATCTCCTCTCAAGATTCCACATAAGGAGCAGAGCAAAAGGCCTTCCACTGTTGACTGTCCCCTCAACCCATTTAACATCCCCACCCTAACCCTAGAACTTTAGCCAGCCAAGAAAGATCAGAACACATATTTCTCACAATCTGTTTTCCCTACCTCTGTCCCCCTGCTTCTCACAATCCACCAGGACTGAAAGGGATGACACGTCTACTTCCAAGTCATCCTCCTTCCTCCTGGGAGGCACTAAGCCTCATCTCAGCCTTAATGCAGGATGAGCTATTCTCTTTACCCTACCGGAGAAACTATCATTAGAGTTTGCCAGAAGTAACTCTTGATATGGAAGCTGCAGGCAACTTGGAACTTGAGAAAAACAAAAACAAACATACAGCTACTTAAAGTTCCCCAAAATATTAACCCTTGAATGATTAACATCTCCCATGTGCTAGGCCCTGGGGATATAAAGAAGATTAGACTTAGAGCACTACACTAGGGAGTGAGAAGGTTTACAAATAAAACCATAACAATGGAATTTTATGTGCTACACTGACCAAAGCAAACAGGAAATACACATAACCCATACTCAATTGTCAATCAACCTCTTCTATCTCCGTCAAATTAAAAATGCATGCAGGCCGGGCGCGGTGGCTCAAGCCTGTAATCCCAGCACTTTGGGAGGCCGAGACGGGGGATCACGAGGTCAGGAGATCGAGACCATCCTGGCTCACACAGTGAAACCCCGTCTCTACTAAAAATACAAAAACTTAGCCGGGCGAGGTGGCAGGCGCCTGTAGTCCCAGCTACTCGGGAGGCTGAGGCAGGAGAATGGCATGAACCCGGGAGGCGGAGCTTGCAGTGAGCTGAGATCCGGCCACTGCACTCCAGCCTGGGTGACAGAGCCAGACTCCGTCTCAAAAAAAAAAAAAAAAAAAAAAAAAAAATGCATGCAATGGCAGAAGGACAATATAAGTGATTTCAGGCCGGGGACAGTGGCTCACGCGTGTAATCCCAGCACTTTGGGAGGCTGAGGCGGGTAGATCACTTGAGGTCAGGAGTTTGAGACCAGCCTGACTAATGTGGTGAAACCCCATCTCTACTAAAAATACAAAAAACTTAGCCTGGCGTGGTGACACATGCCTGTAATCCCAGCTATTCAGGAGGCTGAGGCAGGAGAATCGCTTGAACCTGGGAAGCGGAGGTTGCAATGAGCCAAGATCGCACCACTGCACTCCAGTCAGGGCAACAAGAGCAAAACTCCATCTTAAAAAAAAAAAAGTGATTTTAGGTTATAATTTCATTGCCATTTACTCTTTCTACAACTTACATACTTCATTTTCTTTTCCAGGCACAACATGAAAAACCAGAAGCCATTCCTTAATGAGAAGAAAAAGGTAAGATAAGCCTTGAAGCAGGTTCACCTTTCTCCATTAAGAAAAACAAGTACACAGAACTAAAGCTACTAATCAAAACAGCTCTAGACCAAAGGAACTCATGTAAAACTTGGTAACCATTATTTCTGGAGCCTAAGGAAGTAGAGTTGTACATCCCTTAAGGACATCATTAGGTGATTTCATTGTTGTGGGAACATCATGGCGTATCCTCACATAAACCCAGAGTGTACAGCCTGCTACACACCTAGGCTAGCAGGTATTGTCTGTACTGCCTACTGCGCAGAGGCTATAAACCTGCACCGCATGTTACTGTACTGCATACTGTAGGTAACTGTAAGACAATGGTAAGTATTTGTGTACCTAAACGTATCCAAACACAGAAAAGGTACAGTTAAAAAATGATATAATTGGCCGGGCGCGGTGGCTCAAGCCTATAATCCCAGCACTTTGGGAGGCCGAGATGGGTGGATCACAAGGTCAGGAGATCGAGACCATCCTGGCTAACACGGTGAAACCCCGTCTCTACTAAAAAAAAAAAAAGCAAAAACTAGCCGGGCCAGGTGGCAGGTGCCTATAGTCCCAGCTACTTGGGAGGCTGAGGCAGGAGAATGGCGTGAACCCAGGAGGCGGAGCTTGCAGTGAGCTGAGATCCAGCCACTGCACTCCAGCCTGGGTGACAGAGTGAGACTCTGTCTCAAAAAAAAAAAAAAAAAAAAAAAGATATAACCATACAGGGCCGCTGTCATGTATGTGGTCTTTCATTGACCAAAATGTCGTTATGCAGTGCATGACTGTAGTTATCAATATCTGTCTTTTTAATTCTATTATGATTTTTCCTTTCCCATGTAACTGTTAATTGCTACAAACTAACATTTTCATTCCATACTTAATTCAGATGGAAGGCGGCAGAAGGACAGGGACAGTTAGGAGGAAAATTCTGCCACACATTCATACTAAAACTAAGGGCTTACTATGTTAGACACTGGAGCTACACAAATTGAAAGACACACTATTCTCAAAGACTTCACAATGGACAGTGAATAAAAAGAAACAAATTTTACTTACAAGATGATAAGTAATACGGAAACTTATCCCTTAAGGACAGGCATGCAACAGTGGCAGAAAACTACATCAAACAATGCACCAACACTTCCCTGACACTATTTTCAGGTTGTAGTGATTCCCAACCAGGCTCTTCGGGACACTATAACCACTAAAATGGGAGTGTTCAAACAGAGCAACTAATTACCACAACATAAGTGAACTGTGTGTCCTGGCAATCCAAAATAAGTGCAAATATTTTGTGTCTGTGTAAAATACTAACAAGTATTTGTTAGTCATTATGAAGAATCTGTTTAGCTTGTTTTGTTTAGATGCTTAGCATTTACTTATATCCCTTTTTCTATGTTTATGTGTGCTGATTTCCCCACTGGATAACTATGGGTGGGAAGTAGAGCGAGCCTGCCTTCTATCTCAAAAGCCAAAAAGGCTAAATACCTACTCAACCTCCCTTGCAGCTAGGCTGCAGGCAGTGACCTAAGTTTAGCCAATCCAAAACACTCACTGAGGACTTTGAATAAAAGCTAGTACCACAAAGAAGAATGGTTGAGAGAATAACTCTCCAGCAACAGCCAGATTCCCAAGGAGCAGCAGCAGCAGCAGCACCAGGGTTCAGTGTCCATGGTGTTCGCGGTGCATACTGCAGAATCCAGTATTATCAGGCGACAGAAGTGATATACTCCCCAGACCCCAGTCCCAACTACTTTCGCAGTGCAATCCTGACTTGGTTCCGGCCCATGTCCAGTCAACTCTCGGCAGACTTTAAAGCAACACTGAGAACTCCCCCAGTACTCTTTCATGAAATTCCTTTTTTGCTTAAATCCCCACAGTTACTGCAAACAGGAAAAATGAATGAGACTAATGAAATAGTATAGTAAATTAACAAGCATCCCGCCCACAAAGGGTTTGTGTAGTTTATTTTGGAAATGCACAATTCCGTGTGTCACAGGACTCAAGTGCAGCTCTAATGATTGAATTGCCAATTTGTCACCATTTATTCATTCCAAAACTTTTCTGTTCCAAGAACTATCTTGAAAGGAATGAATTGTTTTCAACCACACAGTTTACAAAAACTTCAAGGTGCTGCTCTCTCTCCCAAACAGATGTTTTCGCTGTTATCATTACTTCAGAAAGCAACAGACAAAATTATTATTTGGTAGCTTTAAAATGCAAAGTCATATTCCTGAATTATGAATCAATGAGAACAAAGTAAGAACAACGGTCAAATTACAGATACGAGTTTTGCACTTACCGTCCCACCTCCACCCACCTAAATCTCAGACTGGCAGGTCTGAAAAGCGGCCATGCACAAAATCATTGTACTCGTCTCAAAACAGAACTCTTCTTCCTCGCACACAGAAGCTCAATAGTATTTGTTGACTGAATGCAATTCCCATGACTATGTATGTATGTTACACATTTCCATAAATTGCTTTCACATAGCACTTTACACCGGCACAGTGCGTCCAGGCTTCCAAAACACTTTCACGTGAATCCCTGCATCTAGAAAGGTGGTTAAGAGACACGCCTGCACAGCCATTAAACGGCACAGCACACGGGGGCCCGTGTCTGATGCTCTCACCGCACATTAATTGCCCCTCTATTTCAGCCCTTCTGGTACACTGCAATTATCTCTGTCACTTCATCGGCTCCTTAAGGAGGTCCCGTTCATCTTCGTATCCCCAGGCCTCCCAGAACCCAGACCACAGAGGTGCACGGTAAACATCAAGACTCTTCCACCTCCTGCAAGCCTGACGCTTCACCGGCGGGGCCTCTGCAGGGGAACCTGATTCATACACATCCCGGCTCCCACCCACCCCACGCCCGCCACTTGTGATTTCCACAGCCGCACCAAGGACGCTTGTCGCACAGGACGCCGACTTTTGGTTTCCCAGCAAAATTACCCGGCACAACGCTTCCCCCTCAAGTCTGCCCAACGGCTTTCCCATTTCCACCGCAGCCCAGGCTGGGGGGCAGTGGCTGAGCCGGGCCCCCTCCCCAGCCCCGCTGCGGCAACCGAGGGGGGTGTCCGGGCGGGGCCTGTCAGCCGCGACCCGCCCCCGGGCACACGCGCGTCAGGGGCAGCCCCGCCAAGCTGCCCGTGCAGCCCCATCCAGCAGGAGTCCCGCGGCCGCCGCCCGCCCGACGCCCCCAGCAGCCCACACAGCTCGCGACTCAGGTGGGCGAGGGCGCCCCATACGCACCCGAGGAGGCAGCGGTCGCAGACAACGCCACGACTCCCCTTGCACACCGTGTACGCCAAGGGATCCGAGCGGAAGAGCAGCTCTCCGGGGCGCAGCGCGGTCACGGCGCGCAGCCCGTTTCCCCTGTTGGCGGTGGCGAACTTTTCCACCTTCAGCGGCTCCATCCTCCCGCAGCTCCGGCACCTCAGACGGCTGCCCGCGTCCAGCCGCTGGCGTCTCACGGGCTGCCGGGACCCGCGCGCCTGCGCCCTGCGCGCCCACGTACGCCCGAGGGGCGGGGCGGGCGCGATGGGGCATGAGCATGCGCAGATGGAGTCTGGAGGGATGGCTGGAGCGGCGTGTGTGGGACCGCAAGGGAGTCGTAAGGCTCCGCGTGCGGCTCGTGCCCACGGCGCCTGCGCAGAAGAAAGGCGGGTTTTTTTTCCCTCTAACATTGTATTATGATAATTTTAACGCATACGGAACAGTTGAAAACAGTGCAATGAACACCTGTATTCCTCCGCCTCAATCAGACAGCCCAGCACTTTGCCATTTCTGCTGGTTGCTCTCTCCCCACCTGTAGCTATGTATGCATGTATTGTCGTTAAACTATTTCAAAGTTGCAGGCATCGTGACATCACAACTAGTACTTTACATCGTAACTTTTTTTGGTTCTGGGACGGAGCCTTGCTTTGTCGCTCAGGCTGGAGTGCAGTGGCGAGATCTCGACTCACTGCAACCTCCGACCTCCGGGTTCAAGCGATTCTCCTGCCTCAGCCTCCCTAGTAGCTGGGACTACAGGCGTGTGTGTGCAATCCTCCCGCCTCGGCCTCCTGACTAGACGGAACTATAGGCACACGCCACCATGCCTGGCTAATTTTTTTTACTTTCCTCCAGAGACAGGGTCTACCTATGTTGCCCAGAGAATCACAATCTCCTGGCCTCAAGTGAACCTGAACCTCCTGCCTCGACCTCTCGAATTGCTGGGATTACAGGTGTGAGCCACCACACCCAGCCTAAATTTCTTTTTTGTTTTTTGGGTTGTGTTTTGTTTTGTTTTGTTTTTTGAGACGGAGTCTCTGTCACCCAGGCTGGAGTGCAGTGGCACAATCTTGGCTCACTGCAACCTCTGCCTCCCGGGTTCAAGTGATTCTCCTGCCTCAGCCTCCCAAGTAGCTGGGACTACAGGCGCCTGCCACCACACCGGCTAATTTTTGTATTTTTAGTAGAGACGAGGTTTCACCGTGTTAACCAGGATGGTCTCGATCTACCCTCGTGATCCGCCCGCCTCGGCCTCCCAAAGTGCTGAGATTACAGGCGTGAGCCACCGCGCCTGGCTCACCTGGCCTAAATTTCTTAGTTTGGACAAATGTGCCATGGTAATGCAAAATGTCGTTATTAAGGCAGCTGGATGGAAAGTGTAGGAGTAACTATAGTACCTTTCAATTTTTCTGTGTATCTAAAATTATTTCAAAAGTAAACATTTATTTTAAAACATGAAGGTGGTTATGCTTCCATGAGTGTAAAGTACAAAAGGAAGGCTCATGGTGCCCTCAGAAGTCAGAACACTGGTTTCAGGGCTGGGGGTGCTGGGAGGGGCTGGGCGTGGTTGGCTTTGTGATCTAGGGGCTGGTGTGTGAATATCTTTTGAGCAGTGCACTTACCAGGGATGTAAGTCATATCTTAATAAATTTTCATAAGTTTGACAAAAAGTAAAATGAGGATGGGAAGCTTGTTTGGGTTGTGGGACCTCGGGTGCTTATCCAGCCATGAGCTCTGGCCCAGATGCTTCTAGAAGCCTGGAGGGAACTGAGAACATTCCAAGTAGAGGTGGCAGAGTTAAGGCCCCGAGGTGGGAACGCAGTGCTGCACATCCCCAGCTGGGAATGGGGTGTCCATGGCACGTCCATGTCCACATTGTGGCTCGGTGCAGTGAAAGCCAATCTCAGCCCCCTCCGCAGTGTGATTAACCTGCCAGCAGGTGGCCAGCTGGTCCTCCTGGGAAATGGTGCCAACCCCGGGATTGGCACGAGACCAAGTGTCTCGTCCACAGACGAGCGATGGTGTCAGCCTGGTGAGCCTCAGTAAGGGCACGTGCAGGATGCTGAGCCTCTTCCATTCCCATGCCTGTCTCAAGGCCACTTGCTCCGTGGGCCCATCCAGCAAGCATGGTGGCCGGTAAAGACGCCAGCTGCATCCACACAGCGTGCCGTTTTGCTCACCTCAGGACAAGAGCATCCTGCGTAGTAATTCTCTTTGGTGGGAGCACTGGAAACATGAACCACGGATACCTTCAGCGTCTGAGCCACCGAGGAGAGGGCTGCAGGGCACCCTGCTGTCAGGAAACCCTGCACTGGCAGCTGGAAGGCACATGGTGGTGGCGCCTGCTGTGGCTGCCACAGTTGCTGCGAGGCTTCGGGATCTCGCCAGCCTCTGCAAGGTGAATTGTGACAGTGCAGAGCTCCGCAGTGCCAGGGTCCCCTGCATGGCCATGCTGACTGCAGCTGGGAGCCCGCCACATCCCTGGTTCCCCGCTCTTTCCAGGGCTGGGGTCTAGACCAGGCCCCTCTTGGCCTAGGAATTGTGCCCTGGGAGGGGGACACTGTCCCACAGGTTGGGATCGAGGACCCAGGGCATGGTGCTGGCTGGCTGGGCTGCGGGGATGCCATGCTCACCTTTTTCTCTCATGGCCTTGACGGGACCAGCTTCCTCATTGAACAGCATTTTCCAAGGTGTCTGGGGCTGCAGGGCAGCTGTTGCAGTGCCACCCTGGTTCCTTCTAGGCAAGCCAGTCACTCGCCACCAAGGGGGCCAGATGCAGGTGCCCATGCTGCAGTGGGGGCATCTCCCAACTTCCCTCTTAGTCCTGATGGGCCTGGGCAGGGCCTGATATCGGGGTCCCCATGAGCTTCCTGGGCTAAGCCTGCCCCATGGTCCCGGGGCTGTCCAGGACACATTCAGAAAGGACATGAGCCCAGCAGCTCGGTTTGAAATTATAAAGGAACCAAGGGCCCCCCACATCCAAGTCCACTGGGAGTCGGAGCAGGGAGTTCCGCTGCAGGTACCTCCAGGAACCCCGAGGTCCTCCCTGAGCCTAGGCCAGGCTGGGCACACCATAAATCCTGGGTGCCCCCAGAGAGTAGCCTGCTGCCCTGGGCTCCCCAGAAGCCCCCTCATGCCCCTGGGCCACATGGAAGCCCCACCAGGACAGGGTGTGACAGGACGAGGAACCCATGGCAGGAAAGTGGACCAAATGGGCCGCTGGAACCAGGCTGGTGGGCAGAGAGGGGCGTGCCCATCCCCCTTGCACAGGGCTTTCCTCTCATATGAAACCAGCACAGGCCTGGGTGCCGAGAACACTTGCTTGGGTTTGGCTGAAAGAAAAACATGTGGTCAGACAGCACCCACTGTGGGCCCAAAGAGTCCTTTCTGGGCCGGGCCCCACCTGCCTGGGTCTCTGGAGTCCGCAGGGTCTCTGTGCGGCCCCTGAGGTCTGACACTGAGGACACACCTGCAGGCTGCTGATTCTGGAGGGAGGGGTGTGTGTCGCCTGCGGTGGGGAAGCTGTCGGGACACAGCAGGTGGCTCCTGGGACCGCCCCCAGGCTTCAGGCTGGCTGGGGGCTTCCTGCCCAATGCCCTCATCCCAGGGCTGTTGGGCCTGGGATCCGATCCCCTGTCAGAACTCAGGTGGGAGGGGCCTTGGCTGTCACCCAGCCCCCTTGCCACCTCACATGGGGACCTGTCTCCACAGTGGATAAGAGGGCCCAGATACGGGGCCCCCTCTGCCCTCCTGGGCTGCCCGGTCCATGCCAGGACAGACCATTCCCACACCTGGCTGAACTCTTGGCTCTGGCTCTGGCCAGGGGTCCCACCTGTGCCCTTGCCCTGAATGCTCTGAGGGTCAGGGACACTGATTCCCTTGTCTCCCTGGCTCAAGCCTTGTTGTCCTGGCACCCTGGGAGGGGTGTTCAGGAGTGAGGGACCTATGCTGTTCTCTGAGGCTGTCAGTGCTTGCAGGGAGGGGCAGGGGGGTCCCACAAATGGGTCTGGCTCCTCCAGTGCCATTAAGGGCCCCGTGGGGGGTGGGGTGGGACACCATGGAAAGTGGGAGGGGGCTTGTTGGAGAGGTCTTGCCCACATCCCCTCCTGTGTGCACAGCATGTCCAGTGCACATGCACTGAGCTCCTGCCCTGAGGACCGGGGGGCCTATTGTACGTCCTTAGAGTCCAGGAGGAAGAGGAGGAAGAAAAGGTGCAAGAGGAAGACCCAGGTAGTGGGCTTGGGGGTCCGGGGCACTCCCCCACTATTGACTCCCCAGAGGGTGACTCAGAAGGGGACCTGGTATGAAAGCCCACCTGGGGGTGGCAGGTCCCCATGCTTCCTTGTTAGTTTCCTCGTAGAGGCCCAATGGTGCCTGAGAACTGCAACTTCACCTAGGCCTAGGTATGGGAGAACCGGCCCCGAAAATGTGCCCATGGGCCAAACCTGGATGTCTTCATGAGGCCCTCTAGGGACAGGGCGGGCACCAGGCCAGGACAGTTCCCTGGAAGGGATCAGAGCCCATACCTCATTGCCACCTCAACCATCTCCCACTGGGCGGTGCCAGATCCTCTTATGGCCACCCCAGGAATCCAGATGTGCAAAGGAGGCTGTGGCTGGGGTTTGGCCTGGGCAGGGAAGTGCTCACTACACTCCCGACTTTCATCTGGAACATGTAGGAGGTGGGCTTGGTGTCACTGTGCCCTGCCCAGCCCACCTGGCCAGACCTCCCCCTGGGCCAGAGCAGAGGATCATGGGGACAGTGTGAGGAAGCTGCCCTCAGGCCAGTCAGAGTCTGACTGCAGTGCTCTCCAGGTCTCACTGGACACACATGGACTTACTCCTCTGAACCTTAAAGGCAGTGCATGCCATCGGCGTCAACACCTGTTCCCCTTCTAGCAAATACACGTCCCACAGGTGCAGGCTGAGCCTGAGAGAGATCTATGGGGACAGCAGGCACGGGAGGACCCGGCCCTTCAAGGCTGGGGGCTGGTGGCTTGAGCTGGGCCCACCGGGACTTCAATCCCCAGAGTCAGTGACGCTCCCCATGAGGGTCATCTGACCCCTCCAGGAGGCTTGGTCAGACAAGGTCTTGCAGCTCCTCATGGGGGGCACTCATTTCAGTGGGATGTGGCTTCTGGAGAGAGGGTCCTCCCCAGGGCTTGAGGCTTCCAAGCTCTCCCAGGCTGGGTGCTGCCCCAGCCTTCCCATGAGGCGGGGCCTGAGCCCCAGCCTCTGCCGTGGGATGACCCCTCTTGGGCAGGGGGCCTTGCTTGTGTGTCCTACAGGGCCCCGTCTGTGCCTTCTGTGGGCTGGGGGTAAGCCGGACCCCTGGGCTCGGGGAGTAGGGCACTGCAGGGTGAGGAAGTTCCCTGAACCAGGGTCTCCCCGGGCCTCCTTACCCCATCCATGAAGCTCTGGAGAAGCCAGCCTAATGAGGAACCCTGCGCACATGGCCCTTCTTTGTCGCGATGGGAGGAACAGAAGTGCTCAGGGCCCCCTGGGCTTACCTAAAAACCAAACCTCCCTCTTCCAGGGTCCTCTGAAGACCCTTCCCCAAGTGCAGAACAAAGGGTGGTGTCCAGGGCTCCCCACAACACCTTCCCCTTCCCACACTCCCGGTGGACATACTGCCCTTGGCCTTGCTCTGCAGGAGCTGGGCCCCAGTGCCTGTGCCTCCGTGTCCTCCAGGGCAGGGGAGGAAACCCAACTCCAACGCATAGAGAACCCCCACATCCCAGGTCAGGGCCTGGCTGGGACTCAGCCTCTCATCAGCCCCACAGGGGTCTCCAGCCCCCCACTCTGCCAGCCCTACGGGATGCAGGGCCTCTGGGAAAGAGCCGAGGGGACCATAAACTCACGGGGTGCCTCATGGTCTTGGGGTATGACTAGGGTACCACATGGTCCTGGTGGTCCTGGAGCCCCTGGGGCCTCGTGCTATTTGGGCTGTAGAATCTGAGAAGACCCCAGCCCATCATGAAATCAGAGCCTGCTCCCAAGATGTGGAGCTGTCGGCTGGAAGAACTGGGCAGCTGCAGAGGCCCCTGAGCCCCAAGGCCTCCCACCCTCCCATCTGGTGACCCCACCATGTGGCCTTGGCCCTGGGGAGGAGGGGTGGGAACATCCCCTGGAGCCTGGCTGGAGGTGCTCCAGGAGGCCTCCTGGGCCAGGATGCCGGGAGGGCAAGCCTGACTTTGAGGCCACGACAGAGAGCAGAAAGAAAGAACGGGGTGGGTGCTGGGCTTCCTGGTTGTCTCCTGGAAGTGGGGTCAGACCAGGGGACACGGGATGGGGAGATGCTGCCATCTGGGCTTTGTCGGCTCACCCGTGGAGACCAAGGGCAGCTGGAGCCCGGCCAGCTGGAGGGCAGGAGGACTCTCAGGGAGGGGAGAGTCAGCTGCACGGAATTAGAGCTGGAGAGTGTGGCTCCAGAACACAGAGATCAGCCACGGTGAAGATGAGATGCCCTCTGCTGACGGGGATGAAAGGCATCTGACTCGGGGTCTGGGGGTCCCCGTTCATCCCTGGGCTCCTGTGGGACCCTCAGCAGAGACATCCTAAAGGCCCCCAACAAGCTGGTGACACAAGAAAGGTACCTTTGCTGAAAGTCGAGATAATCTGGCTAGGGTGGCCGTCCCCGGGTCTGGCTGCATGTTCGGGGGGCAGCTGTTCACCTACCCTGCGGGGAGTGCCTCTCACCAGCCAACAGCTGGGCCGGTGCCCAGAATGCATCCTCCTCAGGCTGATAAAGGAGAAACAAGGCAGCAACGTGGCTCAGGTCCCTGCAGTAGTCCACCTCCTGCAAGATCCAGAGTCACCATAGAAGGACATCTCCTGGAGGGCTGAGGTCACCTGGGAGGACTCATGTCATCAGAGAGGGCAGAGGTGACTGGAGAGGCTTCCTCTGAAGAAGAGGCTTCCTCCGGATGCAAATTTATTTCCTGACAAGAGCCATGTCCATCAGGCACTTCAGCAACTTGTCCAAAATGTTTCCTGAGAGCACCATCCTGCATGTGACACTGCCAAGCTCCGGGGCTTCAGGACAGCCCCAGGAGGAGGGTGTCATTTCTTGTTACGAGAAGTGGTGGTCAGGCCCAGGTGACACTAGTATTTGGGGCTCTGACTCCTCTGTCTCAGTTTGACCCCTTGAGACCACCTCCCTTGCTTGGAGATTTATGCCAGCGGTGAGCTGAAGTCCTATCTACTATATCCTGGTGGGTCACAAATACTGACTTAGAAAGAAGCAACGATGCCCCTACCAGACACCCATGCCCACGAATATGGGAATATGGCCCAGAAACGTCACTGCCTGGGAATACTCATAGGGTTATATGCCAAATATGCCAGGAGGATGTAGAATAATTCCTGTTGCCTAGGAAAGAGATAAAAGGGGTTTCATTTGTTTTGTGCAGACACTTTTAGTTTCACTTTGTCTACAAACCCTAACAACAAATCCAATTTCAGATTCAGATGATTCACCAGATAAGCCGTAAGCTCTTCAGGGCCTTGGTTGTTTAAGAAATGTTTCAGTAAAATCCACATCTGTGATATGCAAATATCCCAGTTGCACAGTGAGTTGACTGATCACACTCTGATTTTTACTTTTTCAGTTTGCACACCCTCCAGTTCAGTCTTTGGGGTGTATAGTCCCTCCATGGTTCTAAACCAATGTGCAGAGTCTCCTGGCCACCACTCCAGCCCCTCCTGGAGCAATTCCTTCATCCTCCAAGTCTCCAGGGTGTCCCCTATGTCGCCAACCTCTTCCCAGTCTGTCAGCCTTTGGCCATCCCAACCTGTTCTCTGTCCCTATGATTTGGCCTTTTCCAGAATGGCCTATGAATTGGAACCCTACAACAGTAGCTTGTTGGGTCTGGTTTCTTTCCCTTAGCAAAATGCAACTAAGATCCACTGACGTTCGTGTGGGCATCACTGGCTTGTTCACTTTTCTCACTGAGTCTTTTTCCCTTTGAAGGGAGGGCCACCCATCCTCTCCCCATCCCCATGTTGAAGGTTGTCCCCATGGCATCTCTGTGTGAGTGATGATGAATCAAGCAGTGAATGTGGCATGCAGGTTTCATGTATGTTATAAGCAAAATGTTTATTTAAAAACAGAATGCTTGTTCCTCGGTACCACAAGGAAACATCAGGATTTAGACAAAAAGTTTTCTCAGCAAGGCAATTTTACCTTCTGCAGAAAGGGTGCTCCTCACAGATGGAACAATGGCAAGAGCGCACCTGAATAAAGGAGGGAAGCAATTTTTATCCTTTATGCAACTTGTCCCTGCTACTGTGTCCTGTCTCCATTGGCTGAAGCCGGACCACACAATCTAAGCTAAAGCTGACTGACTAATAATTTAAAATGTTTCTAAATAGGCAAAAGCAATGGAGAACAAAGGAAAAGAGGAAGTTGCTTATGAAAAAACTTAGAAAAGTAATCACATTCCCAAATAAGGAAGGGGCATAGGCTTCCAGCTGGGACCTGCCTGTGAGCATGTCCAGCACAGATAATCTTGATTAAAGCACAAGGACATATAATGTACTTATTCCTTTATATCTAACAGCTACATAGGATAGGGCTTTACAAAGAGTTATTAGCACAAAGCAAGGAGGCTTGAAGGAAGTCAGTCTTTAAAGAAAACTGTTATTTCAACACTTATGATCTATTATTTAACGAGAAGGGAAACTTTGAAGAGGAACTTTTTACTTTCTACAATGTGGATGTCCGTTTTCAAATCAGTTGGTTCAATGTCTGTGACACTTTGGGGATGTGTGGTTCGAGTCCACTGAGCTTTGTGAGTGACTGTCCAACTGGCTTCCAAAGTGGCTATGTCATGTCACGTTTCCACCAGCTGTGGATGAGAGTTTCTGGGGCCCCAAATCCCCCTGCCCCCAGCATTTGGTACTGTCAGTGTTGCCAGGGGAGGCTCAGCAGCCCTCCATCCTGCTGCCCCCCACCATGGATCCCTACCATGGCTCCCCGTGGGTCAGGAAGAGCACTTTTCACCATTGTGCATGATTTTGTTTGCTGCCTTCTGTCTCCTCAGGATCCTCCTGGGTTCTGACCCCACATATTTTAGCCTGGCCAAGGGCTTGGAATCTGGGAGGTGCTCAGTGCATGGTGCCGGCTGCTCCCTGGGCCAGGAGAGCCCTTGGCAGCTCTGTCATCCCTCCTGGGTGAACCTGGTTTTTGCTCCGGAGATGTCTCCATCCGTCTGGTTCACTTCATCTCCACTGGGACCCTGTGGCCCCCATAGGCTTACCTGATGCCATATCATTTCCTAAATATTATGTGATTCCTCAGTGCCCAGCTCACATCCAGGTCGATCTGGTGGATGTGTTCAGAGGACCTCTTGCCCTTTTCCTTCATGACCTATAGGACAGGGCCAGGAGGAGGAAGCAGCCTCAGAACAGATGGAAGGCCCCCTGCCCCAGATGGTAGTCAGCCCATAGTCAGCACTTCTGGAAGGAGGGAAAGAAGGAAGGTTTCCTTCTGCAGAAAGCTGCTTTTGGGCTTCTTTCTGAAGCCAGGGAGGGTCACCAGAGCTGAGCTCATCTGTGGTGCTGTGTCACCATCTGTGCCCAGCATGTGCCTCTGACCACCCCAGCCCTCCCCATAAGCTGTGCTCGATGTTCCCTCCAGCTGGAGACCTGGGCTCCTGACAGAGCCTGGCCAGTTTGTCGTTCTCTGGCTGAGTGTACCTCCTATTTCCCAGGTTCTCGGGCTTGGCTTCCTCAATGTTTAGCAGGACTGACCACACCCAACCCCAAACCTTCGGGAGAATTCCTTTGTACACTCTGGCAGAGAACTGATCTGGTGACACAGGCCAAGGGGTGACCCCAGCAAGGACCAGGGCCCAAGGATTCTGGAAGTCTCTGGTTTTGGCCCCATGATTCCTCGATAGAGGTGAGGTGAAGCTGGGACAGGGCCTCTCCTCCCAGGGCTGAAAGAGTGGGTGAGCACTCAGAGTCTGAACGCTGATCTGCACCTGTTCCTTCACCAGGAGGCTTCCCTAGCCCTGATCTATGGTGGCCCCGGCCCTGGCATCAGATTCCCTCCCAGCAAGGTGACGCTTGCACAAATGGGCAGCAAAGCTGGCGACCAGGCCTGCTGTCCTCTGAGTGAGGAGAGGGTGCTACCCGCTGTCTGAGAGGCAGATGGTGCCAGGCCACAGCCATGGGTGCCCGTCCCCCTGACTCTGCAGACAGTGGTTCTGGAGGCCTCTTCCTTCCCACGTTACCTTCTTGCTCTTCCTGTATTTCTGCCATTCTCCCAGCATCTTCAGCCACTTTTCCATGTGTCTCCTGTCCTGCCATGTTTGCTGTCAAATGAGGAATGTTGGAGTTAGTGGACCGCCACGCTTCCCAGAGTGGCCCGTGGATGCCGGGTCCTGGGCTCTGGAGCCCTAGTGGGACCCGGCTGGAAGGAGCCAGGGAAGGGCAGACCCTGGGGGCTGAGACCCTCTGAGCAAATGAGCACCAGTGGGCTGGCCTTGTGACCCTGGGACGTGCCATCGTCAGGCCACAGACACACCAGTCTTAGGTTGGGTCCCAGGCTCTAGGTGGGGTCCCGACACGAGCGGGCAGCCACCCCCAAGCCACAACTGTTGTTCTCACTTTGAAATTTCGGCAAATTGCCAGAGAAACAGAGACTTGGGGTCAGGTCCAGCAGGGACAGCTGCCTCTCCCAGTGACAGCACGCTGCTCCCACCCACCACCACCCAGGCCCGCTGCCTTCCTCTGCCTCACAGACCACCCGCTGAGTCCCCTGTCCCTGGACCAGCTCCCCAAGCATCAGGGACATGCTCTTACCTTCACCTCCAGGGCATTGACAGGGGGCAGCTCTGTCTCACTATAAGGCACCCCAGACAGAGCTGAGGACCTGCACAGGGCCTGGAGCCACCGGTCCGGGAGTCCACCCCCAGAAAGGACTGACTGTCCCCATCCACCCCAGGTCTCAGCTCGGGAGAAGCCACAAGGAAGGGAGGACAAGGGCCTTGTGGGACTGACTCCCAGGAGGGTCCATGACCTGGGAGAAGACGGAGTTCAGGGCCAGCCTGGCCGGGGCCACTAGGGGCCCTGGTGTGGGGGATGGTCAGGCTGCACAATGGGGCTGTCCCTCCTGGACTGGAGATGGTGCTTTCTGCTGGAGCTGAGAAATGTCAGCTCTGAGATGGGACAGAACTGCCCAGGGTGGGTGGCCGCGCCCGGACAGGAGTCCCTCAGGGAGTGACCACATCACCCTGCTGGGGTCTAGGGTGCCTGGCCTGAGACCTGCCCGGTGCATCTGGGGCCCATCCCACCCAACACTCCCAAGGTTCTCACAGGGTCTGACCTCCTGGCGTCCACCTGCCTCTCCCTGCACCTGAGCCACACACCCTGCTTGTTCCCCGATTTCCGCCATCCTGTCCAACTCGAAGACTGTGAACGTCTCTCCAGCCACCCAGGGCCTGCTTTGACCCTGGTCCCGTCAGAACCCCTGAGCGAGACTCCCCAGATCTATTATCATGCCTGCCTTGCCTGCTCTCTCACTGGGCTGCCGATAGCTGCTCGAGAGACACCAGGGGCGGCGTGAGTGACCGAGGGCCCCACGGGCTGCCAGGACGGCCTCCTGGACCCACCTCCAGCCTCCACTTGGCTATCGGAGCCGTTGGCTGTCAGCCCTCAGCCTCCTCCCAGACACGGCAGCAGCTGGAACTCGGACACCTGGCCGTCCTCCCCCACTGTCTTGCCTGCCCCAGGTCAGTCCCCTGATCACCCTCTGCCCACTGTGCTGTCCAAGCCGACTGGAAGCAGAGTCTCCGGAAAGCCACGCAGAGCCGTGGGCACGGACTGACTCCCTCTGCTGAGCAGTCCCGGGTGAGCTGGTGTTTTCGGCCCTACCCCATCTCTTGTCCTCCCCAGACCATCGGCTTCACTGGGGAGCATTTCCGAGGTGGCACAGCCCATGGGCTTACTCCCGCCCCACCTCCCCCGGGGCCCATCCTGTGAACCCGGAGGGATTGGCTCCAGGCTGGGCTCCTCTTATCTGGCCCCAGATGCCATCCCAGCAGCAGAACCAGGGCCTTTAGTCACAAGCTCTGCTGCCCCCCGGCCAGAATGCCTAGAATGGGGGACGCTGCCCATCTTCTCCCCCATTTCCGTAGGCCCACAGCCCTCACTGTCCCCATGGGGAAGGACATGGTCCATGAGGGAACCATGGCAAGGTCCATGGGGAAGGGCATGGGGACAGTGAGGGCTGTGGCACTAGGGGAATGGGGAGAAGAAGGGCAGGTGGGCCCTCAGCGATCTGCTGGACAGCTGCCCCAAGGCTGGACCAGGTGCCCCCTGACCCTGTGGCCACAACCCTTGGATCTCACTAGGATAGTGTACAAGTGGACAGGGCCAGACCCTCAAGCTGTCCACCTCCTCTTGTGCTGACTTGGAGACAGAACTGCTGAGAGCCCAGGGCCCTGACCTAGCCCCCTCCCTATTGCCACCCGCTCCCTAGATGCATTCCCTGGATGCGCCGTACTCCCTAGATGGCCGCACTCCCTAGATGGCCGCACCCCCTAGATGGGCCGCACCCCCCAGATGGGCCGCACTCCCTAGATGGGCCGCACTCCCCAGATGGCCACACTCCCCAGATGGTCACACTCCCCAGATGGCCGCACTCCCTAGATGGCCGCACTCCCCAGATGGCCACACTGCCCAGATGGGCCGCACTCCCCAGATGGCCACACTCCCCAGATGGGCCGCCCTCCCTAGATGGGCTGCACTGCCCAGATGGCCACACTGCCCAGATGACCGCACTCCCCAGATGGCCGCACTCCCTAGATAGGCCGCACTCCCTAGATGGCCGCACTCCCCAGATGGGCCGCACTCCCCAGATGGCCACACTGCCCAGATGGCCGCACTCCCCAGATGGCCGCACTCCCCAGATGGGCCGCACTCCCCAGATGCCCACACTCCCCAGATGGCCGCACTCCCCAGATGGGCCAGGCACCTCTGGCCTAACAACAATCACGGGCTGGGCCTGCAGGGGAGCCCGGAGGAGCTCACCCTGGAAAAGAGGCAGGCCCAAGCCGAGGAGACACATCCCGCCTCCGAAAGACCTTTCTAAAAGCAAAACCCATCCCTGAGCTGAGATTTGTACTTTAGTGGTGAGGGGAGCACAGGAGACTCACTGCAGAACCCCGAGGCCATCCGTGATCTTGTACATGTTACCATGCCCAGGCTCCATGTCCGCTGGCAGCCCAGTTCCACATCCCTGAAACCCAGAGGGAGCCAGGGTGAGGCATCCAAGGTAAAAGGTGCAAGGGCCTGGGGGTGTTGTCAACGTGTCGCCACCCTGTGCTCCTGGGAAGCCCAGGATGCTTTGACCAGGGAGCACTGGGAGGGGCCTCCGTCCAGGGAGCAGAGACCGGCTGTGCCTGCTCATGCTTGGTAATGAGGTGCCCTCGCTCCCGTGCCAGCAGAGGGTGTCGCGTTCTTGCCCGTGTCCGTCCTGCGAGACAAAATCGTCCAAAGGTTACACTGTACCCGAGAGCTTCGGAGAACACCTGAGCCATTCCTGCCGGGCTCCCAGATGCTGGCAGCACGTGGCCCCCATTCCACACCGCCCCCAGGTGAAAAGGAGCCAGACCCAGTGGCCCACACCTGCACGGGTCTCCGGAGTCTCAGGCCCAAGCAGGAGTGGGCTCCTCCTTCCCAATGACTTGAGAACAGTGGGACCTGGTCAGAGAATCCCATTGTCTCCAAATGCCATGAAATGGGAACATATCCGCCCCAACAGGTTGAAAGGTGTCCACCTGCCAAGGGCAAAGGGCCTGTGATTCCGGGGATGTGGAGGCAGACTGGGGTCCAGGACCAGAGGTCTCCGTATGATCAGCCTCCTGGCATCGCCCAGAAACCACAAAGTTGCCCAGTTTTCTATGCAGTACAAGGTATCTCCTGAGTTCTCCACTCTACTCCACTCACCACTTGGGCTGCCATGGCCCTTCAGTCTGCCCAGTGAAGCCGCTTTAGGAATAATGCCAGTTGAGCAGGAGGGTGTTTGGTTTAGGGGAAGAAAATGATCTATTGTCTCCAAAGCAGCCTCTGTGCTGGTGGAAACCATGACTCTAGGGGAGGGACGGTGGACTCCACAATTCTGAGCTATCCATGCGGGGCGTGGGGGCTTCATTTTCCCAGGTCACTGAGAAAGAACAGGAGAACTCTGGGTCCTTGGTCCTGGAGAACACCTGGATGAACAATTCCTCCTGGGACCACCTGGGGCAAAAGGGAGGCGAGGCCTCTAGAGGACCAGACCGAGAAAGAAATACTTGGAGAGAACCCCAGTGCCTGTACCCCTCTGAACAGGAGGGAAGATAGTCTCCATCCAGGCAGCCCTCCAGGGCTCCCTCATTTTCGACAAGTGCCCAAAGGCAGAAGGCTCCCCATCCTCTCCCGGACAGGGAACTGTGTGTGTCCAGTGGGTCCCAGCTTAGGGCACAGACGTATTCTCCTCAGAGAGGTGGACCCTCCCCTCTACCCCACCCACAGTGGATCCATCCAGGGGCTCTGCCAGGGCCAGGCTCTGCCCCACTGGGATCTGGAACCCTGGATACATTTGGGATCTAGGGCAGGGAGGCCACAAGGTTCAGGCCTTAAGTCCAGCACGGCACAGGGCAGCAGTGAGAGCGCAACCCAGGGTCACATCTGGATTCTTGGGGTTACCCAGTCACCACGTCTCTGACCCCAGATGTCTCACCTGTCGAGTGGGCACATTTGGGAACAGCACCCAGCCTATGGAGGCACCATAGGACAAAGGAGGTGATCGTCTGCCTGGGCAGCACAGAACGGGCACCTGGTGAGTGCGCAGGGTTGACCCTCCTTGGCAGCTGCCCAGAGGCCAGCACTGCCCACCCCAGAGCCACTGTCCCCAAGTCAGCATGAAGGGAAGAGAGAATGTCCCACTCACCTGATTCTGATGAACCAGGGTTATACCTCTCCCATAGCAAACCCTCATGAACACAGAACGGCTCGCAGATAGCACTGTGTGTGTGTGGTTGCTCTGGAACACAGAAGCAGGCTGGAGGGCGAGCGGGTACTCAGCACCAGTGACATTCTGAGGTCACGGCACGCATCACAGTGGGGCCTTGCCCGGGTCATCAGGGCCCAGAGTCAGCGTCCTCCACTGCCTGAGGCGTCAACAAGCCTGCATGCAATGTGTGCATGTGTGCGCACACGTGTATGTGGTAAACGTGTCTGTGCACCTGTGTGTTGCTTCTCTGGCCAGGCCAGGCTGCCCCACTCGTGTCTGCACCCAGTTCCTCATCACTGTTACCCCCGAGGCCCAGGGCTAGCATCAGAGCATCCATGGGTGCTCCCTAACCTCAGCCCTCCCCAGCCGGGGTGGTCTGGGATACACATAGGGGTGGAGGGAAGTGACTGCTGCTGTTGAATATCAGAATAAAAATATTAATACTATTACGTAATGACCTTTTCAGTATCTGTAGGAACTCTTAACAGTATCCCTTTTTGTATTTCTGATATTTTAATGATATGTTTCTCGCCATGACCCTGGGTTATTCTAGCTGGAGGGTCCTGTGGGGAAAGGGCCTGGCACACTGTAGGGAATCACTCTTCCAGACATGTTATCTGAAATCGGGCTCACCTCTCCTTCCCGGAGCTTAGGGTATGCTGAGCTCCAGGGACCAGAAAGAGCTTGGGATAAAAAGAAGGTTCAAGGGTAGGGCTTTGACCTGGGCTGAGTCTGCCCGCGCCATCCAAACCTGCAGGCTGGAGTCCTGAGACACAGGCGGTCCAGATGCCCCAGTGCAGGGCCCTCCTGATTCACACCTGCTCCCCTGTACTCGTTAGTAACCTCACCCATCCTACTCTCAAAGCACAGCTGGCCCTGGTATCCGTGGGCTCTGCATGTGTGGATTCCGCCAACAGCGGGTAGAAAAGGGAGTGGATGGCTACGTCTCTGCTGAACATGTACAGACGTTTTTCCTGTCACCATTCTCTAAACAATACAGTACGACAACCATTTACATAGCATCTGCATTGTATTACATTTCATAAATCATCTAGAGATGGTCTAAGGTGTACGGGGGATGTGCATCGGTTCTATGTGAATGCTAGGCCATTTTATATCAGAGACTTGAGCATCCATGGATTTTGGTATCCACAGTGGGGTGGGGCCCTAGAACGAATCTTCCATGGATACCAGGGAACGACTGGATATACTCACTCGGGAAGGCTTCTCCTTGGAGAAAGGCCCCCGTTCAGGACAGACAGGGACATCCTCTTTGGACTACTATCCATTCATCCATCCATCCATTCACCCATTGGCCCACCTCTGGTACTGTCCCAATGACAGCCCTAGCAAGTGGAGACAATGAAAAAGACTGGCTCACGTTGTCCAGCTTTGAAACCTTGGAAGAAGTTGCCACCAGTATAGGGGTAGGGGGTCAATCTCCTCCAGGATCCAGGGAGCATCTCGGCCAGCCTCAGGGTCGGGAAAGGAGCCCTGCTTCTCTACCAGCCAGATGGGGCTGCAGTAGGATGGGCTGGGGCTGGCCATGCGGATCACTTGGGCCTAATGAGGGGAAAAGAAAGACCGTGGGGCAGAGGGAGCATGGGGGCGGCTGGTGGCCTAAGCAGCAGGAACTTCAGAGAAGGGGTTGGGGAGGGCTGCGCTAGTTCATTTTCACATTTTCCACACAGAAAAGGCTTCTGAGGTAATAAAAGTGTGAGTTAACGAAATAACTCCTCATGCTGGTGTACTTGAGCACCTCTAAAGCGACAGTGGCCCCTCATTTAAGGCAGCCCTCACACAGGGGTTCTCAAAGGCACTAGGCAGACGGTATCATCTCCATTGTGCTTGGAGACCCCAGTCCTCAGGAAAGGTAGAGATGACCAACGATGTTATCGAGACACCTCAGAAAACCGTCCCAAGAAACTCAGCTTCCTTGGGTTACTCTTCTTCCCCTGGCTTTACTGCGGGTAGGAAATACCCCTTCAAAATTAGGTCTGAGCCCTTTTGAAATGCTGTGTGGATGGCCTTTCCTTACCAGTGATTTCTTATTAGACCTGGAGACCTCTGAACTGGTTAAGGATGTAACCTCTCTAGCTCACTTTCAACAGCAATGAATGCAACTAGCAGAAACCCAACCCTCAAACACAGGACCACGGTTATGTAACCCAGGGGATTTGGTATTGGTGAAAGCTCACTCTTCGCTCTCTTCTCCCCAAGCCCAAGCTGGGAAGGGCCCCACACTGTTCTTCTTATTTTTATTTTTATTTTTGAGATGGAGCTTCTCTTTTGTTGCCCAGGCTGGAGTACAATGGTGCAATCTCGGCTCACCACAACCTCTGCCTCCCGGGTTCAAGCGATTCTCCTGCCTCAGTCTCTTGAGTAGCTGGGATTACAGGCATGTACTACCACACCTGGCAAATTTTTGTATTTTTAGTAGAGACAGGGTTTCTCCATGTTGATCAGGCCAGTCTCGAACTCCCGACCTCAGATGATCCGCCTGCCTTAGCCTCCCAAAGTGCTGGGATTACAGGCATGAGCCACCGCACCTGGCCTCTACATTGTTCTTCTTTTAACCCCCTCAGCGGTAAAAGTTACAGGTATCGACTCCTGGATACATGACACTCAAGTCAAAGCCTGGAAAGCTAAGAGGGCAACCCCTGACAGCCCAGAGGAACGTCCTGAATATAAATGTGAAGAAACAGAAGATGTTAAGCTGAAAATCATAAAAGATAAGTAAATGAGTGATGGTTTCTCTTCCTACTCAGTCACACCCCTAACTCACCATATACCTTCAGTCATTTCTACTTTTCCTCTCGAGATTTGCCATCAAATATGGAAACTTCTCTTTGACGTGTACTTTCAGAGAGATTTTGATTATCCATGGGATTACATTTGTAACTTCATAGACCCCCAAAGGGAAATTCTGTATCTTGGTGAGTAAAATTTTAGATGGAAATTATCTACTACACCACCCTTGCGGGAATTGTTATACTCACTTTATTTTCAGTGGGACTGTATGCTGTCACACCCCCAGAATGGAGTATTGGATGAAGAATCTCAATCACTGTCGTATTTTGCTTAATTATTCTCCTTATAGCAGGGATAACAGTTACTGACAACAGGTAAACATGAAGGTTTTACTATCACTGAGTCAGCTAGGACTTTTTCTTTCTTTCTTTCTTTCTTTCTTTCTTTCTTTTTGAGATGGAGTCGCACTCTGTCACCAGGCTGGAGTGCAGTGGCACGATCTCAGCTTACTGCAACCTCCACCTCCCGGGTTCAAGCAATTCTCCTGCCTCGGCCTCCCAAGTAGCTAGGACTACAGGCATGCACCACCACACCTGGCTAATTTTTGTATTTTTAGTAGAGACGGGGTTTCACCATGTTGGCCAGGATGAGTCTCGATCTCTTGACCTCGTGATCTGCCCACTTCGGCCTCCCAAACTGCTGGGATTATGGGCGTGAGCCACCGTGCCTGGCCTCAGCTAGGACTTTTATTGGATTTAATAATACATCACACCCTCTTGCTTCTACAATATCAGTCATAGGCCCATTTGTACAAAACTAATTGCTGGGTCTGTCCTGAGTGGTGTGTTGAGTTCGGCAACATGGAGGAATCGCTCAATGACCCAGAACTTACAGTCTTATGATTCCCTTTGTTAGCTTTATCTTTAACCCTTGAAGACTTAGCAGGCATAAATGCACATGGTATGGGAGCACCTTCAACTGGGTAACTAACTCTTCCCAGGAAAACATTCCCCCCGGCGCAGTGCCAGGAAACACTCCCCCCAAAGATAGGCTTCATACCCTCAATTAGGAAAAGATGACTGGGTAATAGCAAATGCCTCCCTCTGCTTTAAAAGCAGGGGAAGGGGCCATATCTGGGAGATGTCAAACATTGTAACACCACCCTTGTGACTGCCGAAAGCTCAGAGGTTTGGAAAAGAAAGAGCTACAGAGATGATCTGAGAAAATTAGCAGCCCTATGCAGGGGTGGCTTTTAGAATCTGGCCTCTCCCTCTGGTTGGAAGTTCTGATGGGAACGGCGGGCTCAGGTAACCGCCTTGCCACACGGTACTATGATGGGAAAAACAACAGGGGGCCTTCCCAGACAGGCCTCCTCGTGGAAGTCCAGACCCCCGTATGAGGCTGGCTAACAGGGGTGGCCTGCAAATCTGTGGGTGAACAGGGGTTGTCTGGACCGACAGCCCCTGCCATAAGGATTGTCTAAGATATTGGCCAGGACATACTGTGTCCCTGACCTTTTGAAACTCCATTTGTTAGGTGGACCCTTCTCATTTAGCACGTAAAATTCCAAACGGCATTGTGAATGACTATCCTGAGTATGAATATCCCTATCCCAAAGATGCTCCTATTACAGGTAAAAAGGGAAAGTTTCTAAGATATGAGAAAGATCTTCCTGTGTCTCTCTCACAAGCGACAACTTAGAACCATCCCTTCGAGGGACAGGACTATATTTCCTCGGTGGCTCCTGGACACAGGTAATCCTCCCTAGGCATCGGAAGGCGTCCTGCACTATAGCAGCGATGGTCCCTGACCTGTTATTTTAAAATTTCCCTGACATGCAGCATCATCTGTGGACATCCCTAACCTAGGCTCTTTTCTAGAGAGCGCACTATCTCAGATACACCGAACGAAGAGATCTATCATTTCCATGCCCTCCTATGGAGATTTAACCAAAAGAGAAGAGTGGGGAGGACATGCGCATGACAATCCCATCTTAGGAACTCCACGGATGGGGGATTCTACAGTCGAGGCATATTCTGGTTTGCGGGTATTCCTCTTCTTGAAAGATCAGTGTTTAATATTTCCATTATGATGCAATGAGGATGGAAGGCAACAGTAGCGGCCATAGAGGCACAACAACAATCCATAGAGTCTTTAGCCCCAGCAATAGCACAAAATACACAGGACTTAGATGTCCTTATGGCTGAAGTAGGGGGTACCTGTGCACCTTTTTTTTTTTTTTTTTTTTGAGTTGGAGTCTTGCTTTGTCGCCAGGCTGGAGTGCAGTGGCACGATCTTGGCTCACTGCAAGCTCTGCCTCCCAGATTCAAGCAATTCTCGTAGCTCAGCCTCCTGAGTAGCTGGGACTACATGTGCCCGCCACCACGCCTGGCTAATTTTTGTATTTTTAGTAGAGATGGGGTTTCACTGTGTTAGCCAGGCTGGCCTCAAACTCCTGACCTCGTGATCCGCCCACTTCCCAAAGTGCTGGGATTACAGGCGTGAGCCACCGTGCCCGGCCTACCCGTGCACTTTTAAATGAAACATGCTGCTTCTGGATTGGCATCTCTAGTCAAGTAGAAGCGAACCTACAGGTGCTTAAAGATCAAGTGAGAGTCGTTGACGAGTTCAGAGAAAACGTGGATTCCAGTCTTCTTTCTGGAATCGATTAGTTCCTTTTTTAAGCCCCCTCTTGCTCGTGGGTTTTGTACTAATATTTGGACCTTGTATACGCAATATGGTAACTTGAATTATTTCCTCTCCCCTAGAAGCTATTAAACCCCAAATGGCACTGCAGATGGAACCTCGCATGGACATGCCACTCTTCTGAGGACTCTTAGATCGACTCCAGGAGGAGCTGCTGTGCCCCACTCAATGCCCTGCTCTTTGGCAAGAAGTAACCAGAAAGGGTCATCGCCCAATACCCCTCACCAGCAGTTAGGGTTACCACTCCTGAGAGGGGAAATGTGATACAGGAGCTAGAAGACTTATTTGGCAGATAATGAGGGTGAAGGAGTCCTCAGCAAGACTTCCCTTTTAAGAAAAAGCAGCCCCCACATCATTTCTTTTCTAACAAAGAGCAGCCTGAAAAATTGAGCTGCAGACATAGGTAAGCCAGTTGGAAGCTTGCACGGGGATGCCGGCACCTGCGCCAACAGAAAAAAGCTACTGAGGGCCAGATATGTTCAACATGGAGCCTCCATCCTCCCTTTTGTCACCACGTGTACAGTAAAAAAGCAGGCAACACGGCACCGGCCAGGTAGAGAATCCATCTGCGTCATAAAAGATTAGGGTGGGGCGGCCAGCTTCTTTGTGCACGATGCGAACAGCACACCTAGTCCTAACCAGTTCTTTGCATGCTATGCAAATAGCACACCTGGTCCAACCAATCTTTCGCTCCGTATGCAAATCAGACAACACCTCCTCAAGCTCATCTATCAAACCTCCTGCACTCCACTGCAGACCAGAAGACTTGCTTGGGACCTCCTCTCTCTTTAGGAGAGAGCTTTTTCTTTCACCTAGTAAACCTCCATTTTTAACCTCACTCCTTGTGTGTCTCTGTCCTTGATTTCCTTGGCGTGGGACAAGGAACCTTGGGTTTTACCCCCGATGGACGGTGCCACTTCACCACTATGTTGCCCAGGCTGGTCTCCAACTCCTGGGCTCAAGCAATGCTCCTACCTCGGCCTCCTCAAGTGTTGGGATTACAGGCCTGAACCGCTGTACCCAGTCTGAAAACTTTTCTTTGGAGATAACAGGCTTTGTCCGTGGTCTACTTGAACAGTACACTAAATTCCTTAGGTTTGGGGATTCAAAGGAACTCTCCATTATCCTCAGCCATCAGCAAAAACAAAAGACCTTTTGGTAAATTATTTTTGTGCCCTTAGGTAAATTATTTTGTAAGTGCTTAATCCTCAATTACTTGTTGCTGGGCCTTGTAATCACCAGGAATCATTCCCCACCTGGTGTCCTTAATGCCAGCATTCACGATTTAAACCTTAGCTTTCTAGCACTTGCTTCATTGTTTCAACCACTCTGTTCCTGGGACTTTCAAATTCTTTGACCCCTGTTTTAGTTCAAGTCTACAGAGAAGCAGATGTCAAGGGCCGCATGTGAAAGAGGTTTATTAGAGAAGGGAACAGAAGGCAGGACAAACCTTCAGACTGATTGCAGGTCTGACTATGGAAGGAGAGAGGGAAGGAAGGAGGATTGGGTAGGACTGGATTGTAGCAAAATTCAGCCAGGCCACAGGGAGTCTTTGAGCCAAAACTGCCTGTTGGAGGTCTGTATGTCAACACAATGTGCCTGCGTTAGTGCCTCTACCATGCTGAGTCTCTGGCTCAGGGCACCATGCAGGAAGCAGAGCCTTTCCAGAAGCGTGGTGGTGGATTCAGAGGGGCAGTAGCTGCGGACATCTGTCAACGACGCTCCTCAAAACTGGAGATCTGGCAACACCTCCACTGTTCTTAGGCTGTGTCCATCCCCTGTGAAGACACCGAATGTCAGAAGAACTTCTCACTCTACAGTTAGTGGAGATCATTCAAATGCAGGCAAAGGCATCCCTTTAACACACTGCTTTATTAGTCTAATCATCTGTGGCCCACATTGTTCTAGTCCTACTGTTGAAAATCACACGATAGTAGAGAAGCCACCGTTAGAAGGCCCTCCATAGTATCCCTTCTTAATTTCCTGATTGCCCACAGCAGTTACTACAACTCTTTGTCCTTCTCAGCTTCTCTTCTCTTCTGTCTGAAGTAACACTGCTTGCGTTTGCTCAGAGACTATGGCACCTGTAGGTCATTAATGTATCTAACAAGAACACTTGTAGTCAATTTCTTTTATCTAAGCTAAGAGCAAAATGTGCTTTACCAGTCTTAGGACCCCATCCCTTTTCCTAAAACCATGTTGATCCCTCGGAGCTTTATTTAAAATACTCCTCAGCTTACTTCATTCTTACGCTCTAGTTCCTTTTTTTTTTTTTTTTTTGAGACAGTTTCACTCTGTTGCCCAGGCTGGAGTGTAGTGGCACGATCACTGCTCACTGCAACCTCCAGCTCCTGGCTTCAAGAGACCCTCCTGCCTCAACCTCCCGAGTAGCTGGGATTTCAGGCGCGCACCACTGTGCCTGGGTACTTTTCTGTATTTTTAGTTGAGATGGGGTTTAGCCATGTTGGCCAGGCTGGTCTCGAACTTCTGACCTCAGGTGATCTGCCAGTCTCGGCCTCCCAGAATGCTGGGGTTACAGGTGTGAGCCATCATGCCTGGCCCACCCTATTAACTGTTTTTTGTTTAAGTGATGAGTCTTGCTACGTTACCCAGGCTGCAATGCAGGGGTTCTTCACAGGTACAATAAATAATAGCTCACTGCAGCCTCGAACTCTTGGGCTGAGGTGATCCTCTCACCACAGCCTCCCAAGCTGCTGGGACTACAGGAACCTGCCACCATGCCCAGCTGTTTGGCAAAGTATTTTGGGGGTTTCCTACTCCATGGCTCCCCCAGACTCAGACCTCGCGGGCTCAGATGTCCTCCCTCCTCCACCTCCTGAGTAGCTGGGACTATTAGGTGCATACCACCATTCCTGGCAAGAAAACATTCCCACCGAGCGCCCTTGCTCTGTCACCCAGGCTGAGTGCAGTGGTACAATATTGGCTGACTGCAACCTCTGCCTCCCAGGTCCAAGTGATTCTCCTGCCTCAGCCTCCCGAGTAGCTGGGATTACAGGCGCCCACCACCATGCTGGGCTAATTTTTGTACTTTTAGTAGAGACGGGGTTTCACCATGTTGGCCAGGCTGGTCTTGAACTCCTGACCTCGTGATCCACCCGCCTTGGCCTCCCAGTGCTGGGATTACAGGCGTGAGCCTCTGTGCCCGGCCAAGAAAACATTCTTAATTCCATTTACGTTCACATGAATTCCATTTAGGTTCACATAATCAAATTCAGATGAATTTTCTTGATAGAACAAATGTGCAGAAGACTTTTTTTAATACACACTGAATTATTCACCAAAACTATAAACTCTACATGACAGAACTAAAATGCAGTAAATTAGGGTCAGTTTAATGTTTCATTAAGTATTTAGAGACCAAAAGAAACCACAAAATCTTATTATTTAAAATATTTTAATTTCTAAAAAAGTTTAAATCATATTACAATTTAAACAATTTCATTGTACAGTATTTGACAATACATTTCAACAAACTGAAAGGCAAATCAGTATATCAGTTTTGTTTACTTTCTAAGCTTAATAATGTACAGACTCTTGCTCTTCAAGAAGATGCAAACGTCAGCAACAGTAAAAGTGAAATATTTAAAGAGGAATCTGAAAGAAAATGAATTCAATCTGATCAAATCCATAATTAATTGAAGTTTTCATTTTATTCAATTGTGAATAAAATAGCAGCCACTGTTTCATCCAATATGCCAATGATAACTTAGGAGAAATGATCTGCCTGGCTTGTGCAAAACAAGAACAGTTATCTTCTGCTGAAAGCATGGGAGTTTTCAAGTTTGGTTTTCATGTCATAGTTTCCAAGTAAATAAACTGCTCCACCAAAAACGACAGTCCAGGTGCTACATATCTTCCAGGGTGTCATCATACAGCCATTTATAAGTACAATCTTCGGAAGACTCTATAGTTTCAAAAAGTCTTTTGAAGTCTTCAGGGTACATGTTAACTACTTTCTCATCTTCCTTTTTTCCTATTTGCATCAATATATCCGCTGCATCAAGTGGAGTCAATGAACTGCAAAAGAAATACAAAGTAAAAGTGCTTAATTCTTTTTCATGCATCTATCCCTTAATGGTGACAGAAATGGCTTCTAAGTCGAAATTAAAATGTCAAACTTAGGCATACAGAGTGCTGTAATGGACACGGGAGAATCAGCAGGGAAGAGGAGAGGAGGAGGGTGAGGGATAAAGCACAACCTACTGCGTACAATGTACACCATTTGGGTGACGGGTACACTAAAAGCCCAGACTTCAACAATCCATCCATGAAACAAAAAAATCACTTGTATTCCTAAGGCTATTGAAATAAGAAGAAAAAAAAAAAAGAACCATAACTTACATATGAGCAATCTTATTTAGTTTAAGAACTTCCAATAACTTTATGTTTATTTCTAAAGTTTCATAGCTAACCTACAATGAAAATGTTAATAGCAGGTTTAGGCTTTCACATACTCTAATCAATTTTTACACAAAATTCTAGTTTAATCATTACCCTTTCAAAAATTATTATGCCTACCTCTTTCATCCTTTTCCTTTCTGCAAAAAATATTCTTAACTTCTTTTGGTTCATGTCAAAGCTCAGTAACTACGAACAGCAGAAGTTGCTGTTTGGCAGTTTCCCAAGAGGCAGTCGTTTTTCACATTTTGATGTAACCATCACTGGTAAATAAATTATAAAGCAGCGAACTTCCTTATACAGTCATGCACTGCTTAATGATGGAGGAATGTCCTGAGAAATGCCCTGTTAGGTGACTTCTTTGTTGCTTGAACATCTTACAGAGTACTTAACCCAAACCTATGTGATACAGCCCATTACATACTTCGGATATATGGCATAGCCTAGTTGCTCCAAGGTTACAAACCTGCACAGCATGTTACTGTACTGAACACTGTAGGCAACTGTAACACAATGATGAGTGATAGAAAAGATACAGTAAAAGATACAGCATCATTATAACCTTATGGGACCACTATTGTACATTTGGTCTGCCACTGACTGAAACCAGGTGTGAGGAATCTACCTCATTACGGGGTATTATATATATGAGGTATATTATATAATATATATGCAATATAGAATCAATGAGGTGTATCATATACCATAATATGAGGTATATAACTGTATATCAGCTTAGCAAGAAACCATCGATAAGCCTCTCACAGCAACAACTGTAAAAAAATATTTTGGGCTGGGTGTGGTGGCTCATACCTGTTATTCCAGCACTTTGGGAGGCGAGGTGGGAGGATCATTTGAGCCCAAGAGTTCAAGACTCTCCTGAGCAACAGAGAGAGACCCCATCTCTACAAAAAATGTAGAAAGTTAGCTGGGCATAGTGGTGGGCATAACAGGCCCAGCTACTCAGGGAAGAGGCTGAGGCAGGATCACTTGAGCCCAGAGGTTTGTGGTTGCAGTGAGCTATGATTGTGCCATTGTACTCCAGACTGGGCAACAGAGTGAGACTCTTGTCTGTTCAATTCCAAATTTTGATATTGAATAGAATCTCAGTAACATGTTTCTAGTTCATTGAGATTACCAGGAGCATTTTTAATATTTTGCACCATGATTTACAACATTTATTCCTTATTTCCCTATTTTCTTGGTATTTTCATTGAAAATAGCCACCACAAGGTGGCAAGATGAAAAAATAAGAGATTGCCTTTTATTAGTCTATTGCCTTTTACTAGTCTATTACCCCGCCCACCCCCCCTTTTTTTTAGAGATAGAGTCTTGTTCTGTCACCCAGGCTCGTCTCAAACTCTTGTTGGCGCTCTCTGCCTCCAATTTTCTTTCTTTCTTTTTTTTTTTTTAAAGAGACAAGGTCAACTTCCTCTGTGTCCCACACTGGAGTGCAGTGGTGAGTTTATGGCTCACTACAGCCTCCAACTACCGGCCTCCTCAAGTGATCCTTCCACCTTGGCCTCACAAAAAGTGCTCGGATTACAGGCATGAGCCACTGCACCCAGGCTATTGCCACTTTTAACATTTATTTTTAGATAAATATTGTCTGGTCAACAGCTCAAGAGTTATATGTTAAATGATCAAATTAGTTAAAATAATTATTTTAACATTTTACCCATCCTCTGGCAAGACTGAATGACTATGGGCTGCTGATGACAAGGCACAATGCACAACTTACAGGGAGGTATGCATCAGCCCTACATACAAATTACATGGATCTACATACAAATTACACAGATGGCTGGGCATGGTGGCTCCCGCCTGTGACCCCAGCACTACTGACAGAGGTGTGTGCGTCACCCCTACATACAAATTACACGGATGGCCAGGCACGGTGGCTCATGCCTGTGACACCAGCACTTTGGGAGGCCAAGCCAGGTGGATTGCTTGAGGCCAGGATTTTGAGACCAGCCTGGGCAACATGGCAAAACCCGCATCTCTACAAAAAATGGCATACAATTTATAAACACAAAATATAAATAAAAAATGTTATATTTTTACAAATATAAAAATTAGCCAGGCGTGGTGGTGCATGCTCGTAGTCCCAGCTACTCAGGAGTCTGAGGTGGGAGGATCACTTGAGCCTGGGAAGACAAGGCCGCAGTGAGCTGAGACTGTGCCACTGCACTTCGGCCTGGACAACACAGCGAGACCCTGTCTCTAACAACAACAACAAACATGTTTTTCACTTTTACACCACTGAAGACAGGCAATGAGAGGTGACCGTGGGCATGTCTCCAGCAACGCTGATTTTTCTCCACCCCACTAGTGGTAAGTTGCTAGTGCTTCCCGTAAGATAAAGCTAGGCCTATACTCTCCAAAAGACAAAACAGCCTGTAGGCATCCCTGGGCATTTTTTCAAAGAAGGAAAAATAAATGAAACTCACCGAGAGATTATGGGAAAAATATATTTTCCTCAAAATGTACACTAGGGAGAACAAATTATCTTGAAGAAATATGAGGGAAAACATGGTACCTCACTCTGTCAATCAAGATATAAAAAGTAGACCTCTAAGATGAAAGAAGAATACGTACATCAAATTGCTACTTTCATACTTGCTTTTATTCTTTTCACTTACCGTAAGTGGTCCATCACAGTAGCACTGCGCCTCCCAAAACAGTGCTTTAACAAGTGAAAAAATGTATTATAGTTCATAGGTGTTAAGCTATTGGCAAATAAATTTCGACGAGGAGTCATTTGAATAAGATACAGATTTTGTTGTAATAGTTCTAATACTTCCTGGAGAGAAGAAAAAATGAATTGCATTAGTCACAAAATATTGCCAGAGTAAGACATCGCTCGCTTCTTCCTTCAAGCTACCTGCTGAAAGACACAATCACCACAGGCCCTGAGTGTCTTCACATTCTCTTTTTTTTTTCCTTTTTTTTTTTTGAGATGAAGTCTCGCTCTGTCGCCCAGGCTGCAGGGCAGTGGTGCAATCTCAGCTCACTGCAAGCTCCGCCTCCTGGGTTTACACCACCCTCCTTCCTCAGCCTCCCGAGTAGCTAGATCATAGGGCGCCTGCATACTCACGCCTGCTAGTATTTTGTACTTTTTGTAAAAGACTGAGTTTTCACTCAGGGTCAGGACAGGTCTCTCAAGCATCTCCGACCTCGCGGATCCTTCATCTCGGGCCCTCCCAGTGCCGGATTACAGGCTTGAGCCACCAGCCCAGCCCTTTTTTTTTTCTTTTTTTCGAAAGGAGTCTTGCTCGGCTGGAGTGCAGTGTCGATCTCGCTCACTGCAAGTCTGGGCCTCCGGTTTACGCATTCTCCTGCCTCCCAGCCTCCCAAAGTAGCTGGGACTACAGGCTCGCCACCCCCGCCTCGCTATATTTTAGTAGAGACTGCTCTACGGGAAACAGCCAGGATGGTCTCGACCTCCGACCTTGATCCGCCTGCCTCGCCTCCCCAAAGTGCTGGGATTACAGGCTGAGCCACGCCTGCCTTTTTTTTTTGAGATCGAGTCTTGCTCTCTGTCACCCAGGCCGGAGGCAGGCGTGATCTCAGCTCACTGAAAGCCTAAGGCCCGGTTCACCATCCTCCTGCCCTCAACCTCAGGAGTAGCTGGAACTACAGGCGCCCGCCACCCTGCCTGGCTAATTTTTTTTTTTTTTTTGTATTTTTTAGTAGAGATGGGGTTTCACCGTGTTAGCCAGGATGGTCTTGATCTCCTAACCTGATGATCTGCCCACCTCGGCCTCCCAAAGTGCTGGGATTACAGGTGTGAGCCACCGCACCTGGCCCACATTTTCTAACTGTGTACACCAAGCACACAAAGCCCTAACTGGTCTTTACCTGGGCCATTTCTCAGAGTTGTTTGCAATGAGTAACCTTGAGGGAGGAGATAGTGTCTCTCTCCAGGACAAAGAGCAGGCTTATGGCTGGGCGCAGGGCTCATGCCCATAATCCCAGCACTTTGGGAGTCCAAGGCATGGATCACTTCAGGTCAGGAGTTCAAGATCAGCCTGGGCAACATGGCAAAACCCCATCTCTATAAAAAATAAAAAATTAGCTGGGTGTGGCAGTGTGTGCCTGTAGTCCCAGCTACTTGGAAGGCTGAGGTGGGAGGATGGCTTGAACCCAGGAGGTGGAGGCTGAGAGCATGCCACTGCACTCAAGGCTGGTCGACAGAGCCAGGCTCTATCTTAAAAAAACAAAAGGGCAGGTTTGCTTAATGTTTGCTATGAAAGATGGATTCATTGGGAGGCTGAGGTGGGCAGATAGCTTGAGCCCAGGAGTTCAAGACCAGCCTGGGCAACATGGTAAAACCCTGTCTCTACAAACAGTACAAAAATTGGCATGGCATGGTGTTGCATGCCCGTAGCACCAGCTACTTAGGAGGCTCAGAGAGGAGGATGCTTGAGACCGCCAAGTGGAGTTTACAGTGAGCCGAGATTACACCACTGCACTCCAGCCTAGGTGACAGAGCCA
The DNA here is from genome assembly GCF_008728515.1 of Papio anubis. Lineage (NCBI taxonomy): Eukaryota > Metazoa > Chordata > Mammalia > Primates > Cercopithecidae > Papio > Papio anubis. The sequence goes on from NC_044976.1 coordinate 216,024,692, forward strand.
GACCCTAACTCAAAAAAAAAAAAAAAGACCTGGATCCCCCAGCTCTGTACTTCTCAGCTGTAAAGCAAATCCACTAAATGCAAGTCATCCAACTGAGCCCTATCAAACCACTCCACAGGATCCACAGGAAGAGAGGCGCAGAACACCCTTCGTCTGATCCAGAGTCTTAGGCCAACGTCCGAGAAACAGTAACACTTACTAACATCTAAGTAGGTAAAATCAAATCCCAGACACGAGGCCGGGTGGCTCACGCCTGCAATCCAACGCTTTGGGAGGCTGAGGCAGGAGGATTGCTGGAGCCCAAGAGTTAGCGACCAGCTTGGGCAACATAGGGAGACACCTTCTTTACAAACAAGCAAACAACTAGCTGGGCGAGGTGGTGCACGCCTGTGGTCCCAGCTATTTGGGAGGATGAAGTGGGAGGATCACTTGAGTGCCGGGAGTTTGAGGCTGCAGTAAGCCATGATCGCGCCACTGCACTCCAGTCTGGGAGAAGAGTGAGTCACTGTCTTTAACAACAACAACAAAAGGCTAGGTGTGGTGGCTCATGCCTGTAATCCCAGCACTTTGGGAGGCCGAGGCAGGCGGATCACCTGAGGTCAGGAGTTCGAAACCAGCCTGGCCAACATGGTTGAAACTCCATCTTTACTAAAAATACAAAAATTAGCCCCACGTGGTGAAGCATGCCTGTAATCCCAGCATTCGGGAGGGTGAGGCAGGAGAAACTCTTGAACTCGGGAGGTGGAGGTGCAGTGAGCCAAGATTGTGCCATCACACTCCAACCTGGGCGACAGAATGAGACTTTGCCTCGAAAAAATTAAAAAATTTAAAAAAATAAAAATTAATAGTAAAAAAAAAATCCCAAACATGGCATTAACATATATTGAGTCCTTGCTATATTCGAGATAAAACATCACCATCAGATGCAAAGGATAAAAAAAAGTTATTGACTAACATTTTTAATTGGATATTTAAAAAGTAGAAGTCTCAAACAAAACTTGGATAGAAATGATAGGCTCTAAAAACTCGTTAAATGTCTCAAACTGCTTTTATAACAATATGAGCACCATGACATCAAAGATAGATGTGAAATATCTAAAATAAATTCTGTCATAAAATATGACATTTGCTTATTTCATCTTCAACCCTAAAAGTTTATATATGTATATACATACACAAACACATTTTTTTTTTTTTGAGACAGAGTCTCACTCTGTCACCCAGGCTGGAGTGTGATGGCATGGTCTCAGCTCACTGCAAACTCTGCCTCCCAGGTTTAAGTGATTCTCCCACCTCAGCCTCCTGAGTAGCTGGGACTACAGGTGCACGCCACCACACCTAGCTAATTTTTGTATTTTCGGTAGAGACAGCGTTTCAGTATGTTGGCCAGGCTGGTTTCAAACTCTTGACCTTGTGATCCACCCGCCTTGGCCTCCCAAAGTGCTGGGATTACAGGAGTGAGCCACCACGCCAGGCCAAGTTTGTATTTTTTTTTTTTTGAGACGGAGTCTCGCTCTGTCGCCCAGGCTGGAGTACAGTGGCCAGATCTCAGCTCACTGCCAGCTCCGCCTCCCGGGTTTACGCCATTCTCCTGCCTCAGCCTCCCGAGTAGCTGGGACTACAGGCGCCTGCCACCTCGCCCGGCTAGTTTTTTGTATTTTTTTAGTAGAGACGGGGTTTCACCGTGTTAGCCAGGATGGTCTCGATCTCCTGACCTCAAGATCCGCCCGTCTCGGCCTCCCAAAGTGCTGGGATTACAGGCTTGAGCCACCGCGCCCGGCCCAAGTTTGTATTTTTAAGCTTGACCGAAAAACTCAAGCTTTTCATCTTCTTGCTGAAAAACTGAGAAACTTTGTTATACACAGGATTGCTCATTTGTGGAATATTTGGATAAGTCCCCAATAGCATCCAAATGTACTGTATTAGACAAAAATGTATTATTCCTATTGTGTTTTTTGAGACCACATAAATATGCTGTATAAATAGTCAAACAGAACTAAAAGCACAATGATGACTGATCACTCTAAAATCACATCAATGAAAGAAAACTGATAACTTTCTTTTTCCTTTAGTGGCAAGTGTGAGAAAAAAACATAAGCAAGCCAACAGGGTCTTCAGACTAAGCTGTTATGCTGAGATTAGGCCATCGTTAGCATTTAATTCTTTTTTTTTTTAAGCTCCAAACCTTAAAGACAGGTATCTAATTCTAAAGTAAAACTTCTGAATTGAGTCAAAAAATTTTGTGAAACGTTAGCTATTTTATTAGAATTTCAAAACTAGCCCTGAGATAAACTAAATGGAGAACTATAACGTTGTCCCTTTGATTCTTACATACAAAGATTAAAAAATGAACAAAAATAAAGGCCTAACTCCTGGGTAAAAATCAAGAAGTCCCTATCAGTGAATTCAACCATGTAATAAAAGTAGTAATATCACAATTTTTTTTTTTGTTTGTTTTAGAGGGAGTCTCACTCTGTCGTCAGGCTAGAGTGCAGTGGCATGATCTTGGCTCACTGCAACCTCTGTCTGCCAGGTTCAAGTGATTCTCCTGCTTCAGCCGCCTGAGTAGCTGGGACTACAGGCGTGCGCCACCACACCAGGCTAATTTTTGTATTTTTAATAGAGGTGGGGTTTCACTATGTTGGCGAGGATGGTCTGGATCTCTTGACCTCGAATATCACAAATTTCTAATCGATTAATAAGTCATAAAATTTTGATTCTAATTAATCAAATTAGATGCATATTAAAATGATTTTATTTTCCAAATTTGAGATGTACCTTCATTTCAAAAGAGATAAGAAGAGAACTTAAATTCTGTTTTTAAGCCTACTACTATGCTAGCATCCATTGTATAACAGCTGATAAAACTCCTCTAAAACACTTCCGATTCATTAAAAGTAGTAAGATATGTTTAAAGAACGGTTCTAGATATTTCAGAATTAGAAAGTTAAATACAGACTACCAAATAGTCCTAAAAAATTTAAAACAAAATATGTCGCATAGGGAGAAAAAGGAAAAGGTATTATTTTCTTCTTACCTTACGCTTTGTGTTTTCCAGCCGCCCACTTCGGGTGTATACATCAAATGATGACCAAGGCTCCTAGGGAAGAAAACCAAAGCAAAACAACATCTTTTATTTCTCCTTGGTCAAAGTGCCCCAAATTATTACTTCCTTAAAAAACACCTTGCCTAAATAAGAGAATGGTCAGTTTAATTGGATTTAAGAAAAACATGTTATAGTTAAATAATACACATATCTCTCCTTAATTTTTTGAAAGAGGAGGAGGATCAAAAGTCTGCCCAAATACTAGTACTTCTTTTCCTTATTAAACATGACTTGCTCTTTATGCAATTATGCAAATAAGTATTTGCTACAATTTTTACCACAGAATATTTCCATATCATAGTCAGAATCAGCAGTTTAAGGCATATTAGATTAATGCTGAGGATTTCTTTTTGCCCTATTTTAGTGGAAAAGCCTATTAATCAAACTATTTGAATATGTTAGGACATACATGGAAATACACAAATAAAGACGCTAGTGTCGACTGGGTGCTATGGTTCATGCCTATAATCCCAGCGCTTTGGGAGGCCAAAGTGCTTGATCCTGGGAGCTCGAGTTTGCAGTAAGCCAAGAGTGCACCATTGTACTCCAGCCTGGCAACAGAGTGAGACCCTATCCAAAAACAACAACAAAAACCTAGGGTCAATTTTAAAATGGATCACTATTTTTCGGTATCTATCTTTCGTAACAGAATGTTGCGCATAAGGCAATTAATTTTAAAAGATGATCTGGTTAGGCACAGTGGCTCATGCCTATAATCCCAGCACTTTAGGAGGCTGAGGTAGGAGAATCACTTGAGCTCAGGAGTTTGAGACCAGCCTGGGCAACAAGGTGAAACCCCGTCTCTTCAAAAAATACAAAAATTAGCCGGGTGTGGTGGCGCATGCCTGTAGTTCCAGCCATTTGGGAGGCTGAGGCGGGAGGATTGCTTAAGCCTGGGAGGCAGAGGTTGCCGCGAGCTGGGATTGTGCTGGTGCACTCCAGCCTGGGTTGACAGAATGAGATCATGTCTCAAAATAAAAAACCGATCCACCCGAAAAAGTATTCTCTGTTAAAAAAAACTATACATACCCATACCCATATTAAATTCCAAATAAGAGTGGGTTAAAATAGATCTGACATAGGCTTAAAAAACTAAACAATATTGAACACAAGGTCTGAAAGGCTACTGTCGAAACAGTAATTTATTATTAACTATAGGGGCAATGAGAGTGGAATAAAACATATAATTGGGGCTAAACTGTGAAATTCCTAGCAGTTCCGGGAATGTCACTTTAAGTGGGGGAAGAAAAGCACCATCAGCCATGCACAATGGGTATGGCCACTTCCCACACGCCGGGTCGAGCCTCAGCAGCTTTCCCCTCGTCCAGGACGGTGGAGGAAAACCCGCAAGACACTGGGAATGGACTTCAACGACCTCCTCTACAGCTGCAGATACGCAGTGGAGCAAGCGCTGAGAAATGTCAGGGCCAGAAAGACCTTTCCTCGCTGGAGTTTAGCAAATGGCGAAACCTAACACAGGACCTTTGAAAACAAGTGTTAAGGGAACAAAAAGACAAAAACATTATTCTGCAAGCTAAAGTCCTCAGAGGGCCTCTCTGAAGAAACCAGCTGAAAGCTACCAGGACAGAAGGCTTGAGATGAAAGTCAACAGAATGAGACAAGATCAGTGGGTGAGGAAGAATTTTAGAGAAAGCAAGAACTCTAGTACTGAGAGTACAACATACAGTGCGGGCAGAAAGCAGAATCAGTGACGTGAAGACTAAGTGTGAAGAGATTCTGGGAATGGAGAAAAATGACGAGAGCATCACAGACACTACAGACAAGGATCAGAGATCCCACCTAAGAACCTCCAATGTTTTTGAGGGGAAAAAAAAAGAATTGGAACAAAAGCTAAAATCAAATGAGAGAACATTCCTGAGCTTAAAAAAAAACAGCAAGGAGCACGGACTGAAGACCTCGGAATATTCTCAGGCAAAAGCAGTGAAGAGAATACGCTAAGATCCACACTGCAACAATCTAAAAATCAGAGCCATGGCCAGACACAGTGGCTCATGCCTGTAATCCCAGCGCTTTAGGAGGTCAAGGTGGGTAGAGCACCTGAGGTCAGGAGTTCAAGGCCAGCCTGGCCAATGTGGTGAAACCTGTCTCTACTAAAAATACAAAAAATTAGGCAGGTGTGGTGGCACACGCCTATAGTCTCAGCTACTTGGGAGGCCGAGGCAGGGGAATCGCTTAACCACAGGATGTAGAGCTTGCAGTGAGCCGAGATCGAACCACTGCACCCCAGCCTGGGTGACTGAGTGAGACTCCATCTCAAAAAAATAAAAAATTATAAAAAAATAAAAATTAGAGCTAGGTGCAGTGGGTCATGCTATAATCCCAGTGATCTGAGAGGCTAAGGCAGAAGGATCACTTGAGGCCAGGAGTTCAAGACCAGGCTGGGCAATATTTAAAAAAATTTTAAAACTTAGCCAGGCATGGTGGCGCATGGCTGTAGTCCCAGCTACTCCAGAGGCTAAGGTGAGAGGATCACTTGAGGCCAGTAGTTCAAGGCTGCAGCAAGCTATGATTGCACCACTGCACTCCAATCTGAGCAACAGAATGAGACCCTGTCTCTAAAGAAAAATGTTTTTAAATAGAAAGATTTTACTCACCATGTGCAGAACTTTAATCTCACAAGCTACCTGCCAGACAACACTTAATACATAATACAAGCTTGGATTTCGGGGATCTGCCATTAGTTTCTAGTAAAAGGAAAATAAAAATTGCATGTTATATACATCTTTAATCAATCAAAAACAAATGTTGAATCTTAATAGGACTATCTTGGCCGGGCGCGGTGGCTCACGCCTGTTATCCAGCACTTTGGGAGGCCGAGGTGGGCGGATCATGAGGTCAAGAGATGGAGACCATTGTGGCTAATAAGGTGAAACCCCATCCCTACTAAAAATACAAAAAAAAAATTAGCCGGGCGTGGTGGCGGGCGCCTGTAGTCCTAGCTACTTGGGAGACTGAGGCAGGAGAATGGCGTGAACCCAGGAGGCGGAGCTTGCAGTGAGCCGAGATCGCGCCACTGCACTCCAGCCTGGATGACACAGTGAGACTCTGTCTCAAAAAAAAAAAAAAAAAAGGACTATCTTAATGGCATCTAGACATTTAAGAAAACAAAACTAGAATTAGATGCAAAAATCCGGGTACAGCTACTGGAAAGGCTGAGGCAAGGGGACTGGTTGAGCCCAGGAGTTTGGGTGTTCGGTGTGCGGTGACTGTGCCTGTGAGAGCCACATACTCCAGCAGGGGCAACAGTAGGGCATAAGGGGTCTCACTCGTAATTCCAGCACTTTGGGAGGCCAAGGCAGGAGGCCTGCTTGAGCCTAGAAGTTCAAGACCAGCCTGGGCGACACAGCGAGACCCCATCTCTTAAAACACAACACGAGTGTTAAGGCTGACCCAAAAGGACGAAGTTACCTCAATGAATGGGAAGGCACTCCAGAGAGAAGAAACCACGTGTGAAAAGGTCCATGGCAGAAGAGGCACGGGCCACTGGAATATAATCCGAGCAGCAGGAATCTAACAAAGTAGTTCCTATTTTTCTCCTTGCCATTCCTTTGTTTAATATTGTATGCTATGCACAGCCTCAGGGTCCTGAGGCCCCCGCTGTCTTTCCACGGCTAGTAAATATGTATTTACTAAATGGGTCTGGGGGAGCCAATCGTCCCTTCATTTTTTGCCCCACTATCTTAATCCATAGCAATACAAATATGCATTATACAAATCTTAATCTTATCAGATCTTAATAGTACTATCTTAATAGCATCTAGAAATTTAAGCAGAGAAAACTAGAATTACATACAAAAAGCTGGGTGCAGTGGTGTGCACCTGTAGTCCCAGCTACTCAAAAGGCCGAGGCAAGGGGACTGCTTGAGTCTAGGAGTTTGGGGGTTCGGTGTGAGAAGACTGTGCCTGTGAAAGCTATCGACAGCACACTCCAGCATGGGCAACAATAGAGACAAATAAGCATTTCCGTTAAACCGGATTAACAGATTAATAACATGAAACATTCTGGGCAGAAAAGAAAGATGACACTCAGCAATATCAAGGTTGTCAGGAAGACCTTCCATGACAGAGAATTAAAACTAGAGTCTCAAATCTGAGGTTTGGTGTGATGGCTCACAACTGGAATCCTAGCACTTGCCTCCCCTAGGCAGCAGAATCACGTGAAGACAGGAGTTCAAGACCACCCTGAACAACACAGCATGACCCTATCACTACAAGAACCAACAACTACCTGGGTGTGGTGGTGCGCACAGGTGGTCGCAGCTACAGGGGAGGCTGAGGCAGGAGGATCACTTGAGCCCAGAAGTTTGAGGCTGCAGTGAGCTATGAACATACCGCTACATTCAAGCCTGGGCAACAGAGCAAGACCCTGTCTCTAAAAAAATTTTTTTTAATGTTTTAAAGTTAAAAAAATTAATTAAAAAAACCCTTAAATATTAAAAAAATCCTGTTAAAACTAATAAATTCAGCTGAGTGTGACAGCTCACACCTGCAATCCCAGCATTTTGGGAAGCCGAGGCAGGAGGATCACTTGAGCCCAGGAGTTCGAGACCAGCCTGGGCAACAAAGTGAGACACTGTCTCTTTAAAAACAAAGGAAAAAAAAAAAAAAAACCTGGCCAGGCGCTGTGGCTCACACCTGTAATCCCAGCACTTTGGGAGGCCACAGCAGGCGGATCATGAGGTCAGGAGTTTGAGACTAGCCTGACCAACATGGTGAAACCCCATCTCTACTAAAAATATAAAAAAAGTAGCTGGGCATGGTGGTGCGTGCCTGTAATCCCAGCTATTCAGGAGGCTGAGGCAGGAGAAACACTTGAACTGGGAGGCAGAGGTTGCAGTGAGCCGGGATTGTGCCACTGCACTCCAGCCTGGGCCACAGAGCGAGACTCAGTCTAAAACAAACAAACAAACAAACAAACAAAAAAACCTAACAGATTCAGCAAAGCTGCAGGATACAAAAACACACAAAAGTCAGTTGCATTTTTATGCACTAGCAACGGACAATTAGAAAAACACTTCCATTTACAATAGCACCAAAAGTAACTTAAAAGCTAGTAATTAAAAACACAAATAAATGGAGGCCAGGCACAGTGGCTCACACCTGCAATCCTAGCACCTCGGGAGACCGAGGCTGAAGGACCACTTGAACCCATAAGTTCAAGACCAGCCTGAGCAACGTGGTAAAACCATCTCTACAAAAAACACAATAATCAGGCAGGCACGGGGGTCCATGCCTGTATTACCACCTGCTGGGGAGGTTGAGGTGGGAGCATCACCTGAGTCTGGGAGGTCAAGGCTTCAGTGAGCTGTGATCCTACCACTGCACTCCAGCCCAGGCGACAGAGTGAGACCCTGTGTCAAACAAAAACGAAAACAACAACAACAACAAAAGCCACAAATAAACGGAAAGACATTTCATGTTTGCGGATTAGAAGATTTAATATTGAATACTGTTAAGATGCCACTACCACCCAAAGCAATCTCAAGATTCAATGCAATCCCTATGAAAATCCTAACATGTTTTGGAGAAACAGAAAAATCCATCCTAAGATCCATATAGAATCTCAAGGAAACTCAAATAGCCTAAACAATCATTAAAAATAATAAATTTGGATGAATCACCCTCTGATTTCAAAACTTACCAAGGCAACAGTGGTAAGACAGTGTTGTACTGGCCTAAGGACAAATATTGAGATCAATGGAATACAATAGAGCCCAGAAATAAACTCTTACACATATGGTCAAATCACTTCTGACACCAACGCCAAAACCATTTGATGGGGGTAAAGAATAGTCTTTTCAACAAATGGCACTGGGAAAACTAGATCAAAGAATGAAGCTGGACGCCGAAACCATAAACAAAATTAACTCAAAATGGATCAAAGACCTAAACAAGAGCCAAAACTGTAAAACTCTCAGAAGGAAATGCAAGGAAACCTTCACAACACAGGATTTGGCAATGATCTACTAGCTACGACACAGGTCCCCAGTCCCCGGGCCACGAACTGATACCAGTCCACGTCCTGTTAGAAACTGGGCCACACAGCAGGAAGTCAGTGGCAGGTGACCAGGCGAGGCGTCATCCGTATTTACAGCCGCTCCCCACTGTTCACATCACCGCCTGAGCTCCACCTCCTGTCAGATTAGCAGCCGCCTTAGATTCTCAGGAACGCAATCCCTATTGCACACGTGATGGATCTGGGTTGCGAAGGCCTTATGAGAATCTAATGCCTGATGATCTGTCACTATCTCCTATCAGCCCCAAGAAGCACCATCTAGTTTCAGGAAAACTAGCCCAGTGTTCCCACTGATTCTACATTATGGTGTGTTGTATAATTATTTCATTACATATTAGAATGTAATAATAATAGAAATAAAGTACACAATAAATGTGATGCACTTGAATCATCCCGAAACCATCCCCACCACCGTCCATGCAAAAACCGTCTTCCACAAAACCGGTCCCTGGTGCCAAAGATGTTGGGGACCGCTGAGCTACGTATGACACCAAAGGCACAGGCAACAAAAGAAGAAAGAGACAAAGTTGACTTCATCAAAATTAAAAACTTTCGGCATCAAAGGACACAATTAACAGGGTTAAAAGGCAACCCATAGAACGGGAGAAAATATTTGCAAATCAGGTATGAAAAGAGATTAATATCCAGAATATATAAAGGACTCTTAAAACTCAGCAACAAATAAAATAACCCATTAAAAATGGGCAAACGTCTTGAACAGACATTTCTTAAAAGACATAGTCAGTAAGTAACATAAAAATATATTCAACATCACTAATCATTAGGAAAATGCAAATCAAAAGCACAATGAAATACCACTTCACACCATTAGGAGAGGTACTACCAAGGACCCAGAAAACGACTCTCAGTAATGCTGTGGAGAAATGGGAACCCTTGCACACTGCTGGTAGCAATGTCAAATGGTGCATCCACGATGGATAACAAACAGTATGATGGTTCCTCAAAAAACTAAAAACAGACTGGGCACAGTAGCTCATGCCTGTAGTCTCAACACTTTGGAAGGCTGAGGCAGGAGGACTGCTTGAGTCCCTGAGTTGGAGGCCAGCCTGAGCAACATGGCAAGACCCCATTGCTACAAAAAGCCAGGCCTGGTGGTATGTGGCTGCAGTCACAGCTCGGGGGCTGAGGTGGGAAGATCGCTTGAACCCAGAAGGTCCAGGCTGCAGAGAGCTGTGATCATGTCACTGCACTCCAGCCTGGGCAATAGGGAAAGACTCTAAAACAAACAAACAAACAAACAAACAAAAAACCACAAAAAACTAAAAATAGAATTACTATCTGATCCACCAATTCTACTTCTAGCTGTACACTCAAAGGACTTGAAGAGATATTTGTAAACTCATGTTCATTGCAGCATTATTCCCAACAGCCAAAAGGTAAAAGCAATTAAATGTCATTGATACATGAACACACAAACTGTGGTATACACATACAATGTATTTTTTTTTTTTTTTTTGAGACAAAGTCTTGCTCTGTTGCCCACGCTGGAGTGCAGCGGCATAATCTCGGCTTACTGCAACCTCGTCCTCCCAGGTTCAAGTGATTCTCTTGCTTTAGCCTCCCAAGTAGCTGGGATTACAAGCATGCACTACCACGCCTGGCTAATTTTCGTATTTTTAGTAAAGACGGGGTTTTGCCATGTTGGCCAACCTGGTCTCGAACTCCTAACCTCAAGTGATCAGCATGCCTCGGCCTCCAAAGTGCTGGGATTACAGGAGTGAGCCACCGTGCCTGGCCAGAATGGAATATTATTCAGCCTTAAAGAGGAATGAAATTCTGACACATGCTATAACATGGATGAACCCTGAAAACATTATGCTAAGTGAAATATGCCAGACACAAAGAAATATTGTAAACTTACATGAGGTAAAGAGAACAGTTAAATTCACAGAGACAGAAAGTAGAATAAAGATAACTAGTGGATGCAGGAAGAGGGAAGCACAGAGTTTGTGTTTAATGAGTACAGAGTTTTGGTATGGGATGATGAAAAGTTTTGGAGACGGATGATGGTATTGGTTGTACAATGGGAATGCACTTAAAACCACTCAACTGTACACTGAAAAAGTAACCTGAGTCTAAAGACTACTCTGCAGAATTTAAAAACAATCTTAGACCCTCAAATGTCATGACCCCCAAATTAAAATTGCACAGATTAAGAATACTCAGAGAAAAATCACAGAACTCTTTCAAAACAAAAAACAGGTGTTTGTTAATAACATACCTGGAATTCTTTTTCACCAATAAACATATTTATTTCTATTCGTCCAAATCTATAGATAGAAGTACAGGAATACAAGTCATGTGCGAGTTTCCAAAGTGCCCTTTTTTCACTTCTACTTGGGAACATTCCAAATACTTTTAAAGGGACGCCTGTTAGAAATATAAGCAAAAAGATGTGAATAAAGTTCTTAGCATTTTGTCCTATGCCCATATTTTATTGAGACAAACTAAGTTAACAAACTATATCAATTTCAAGTTTATTTCAATAAAAACTAAGCCCCAATATGTTTCCTTGGCATGGAACTTGACCTTTGGGGAAATAAACTGGTTGTCTGTGTCCAGGTGAGGTAAATGCCATATTCAGAGTTAGAGCATCTGCTCATAAATTGTATTAATACAATATAAATTATACACAAATTTGGCCAGGCACAGTGGCTCACACCTGTCATCCCAGCACTTCGGGAAGTCGAGGCGGGGAGATCACTTGAGAGCAGGAGTTGACCAGCCTGGCCAACATGGTGAAACCCCATCTCTACCAAAAATACAAAAAGTTAACAAGGTGTGGTGACACACACTTGTAATCCCAGCTACTCGGGAGGCCGAGGCAGGAGAATCGCATGAACCTGGAGGCAGAGGGTCAGTGAACCAGGATCGCACCAATGCACTCCAGCCTGGGTGACAGAGCGAGACTCCATCTCAGAAAATAAACAAGTAAAACACAAATTTCATCAACAAATCAGCTATACTGCACAGAAACATGGCAAACTCCAGGTATTTGCTTTAGTAGATTCCAAAAATGACCTGCTGTCCAAGGAACTTCTTCTACTCCCAAATTCTTAAAGAGCCCTTCAGAAGACATAGCGGGTGGCTTTATTGCTCCACCACTTCTAGGATCTATTCTAAAGAAGTCACAGTGAATCACTCGTAGTTTTCCATCCCGATTTTTTCCTAAGGACTAAAGAGAGACAAAGATAACATGTTAAAAAATTTCAGCATTAAGCATACTTTGCAACAACTCAAAAAACTCTACTTCAAAAACCCAATGATAAAATGTAAAGATAAAAATAAATCAATTACCTTTTTTTTTTTTTTTTGGGGGAGACAGAGTCTCGCTCTGTTGCCAGGCTGGAGTGCTGTGGCACCACCTCGGCTCTCTGCAACCTCTGCCTCCCGGGTTCAAGTGATCCTTTGCCAGCCTCCTGACTAGCTGGGACTACAGGTGCACACCACCACACCCAGCCAATTTTTTGTATTTTTAGTAGAGACAGGTTTCACCATGTTGGCCAGGATGGTCTCAATCTGTTGACCTCATGACATGCCTGCCTTGGCCCCACAAAGTGCTGAGATTACAACCACCACACCCAGCTGAATTATCTTTTTACAAAAAATATTTCTACCTCCATGAAGATGTAAAGAAAATATTACTAACATACCCAAAATTTAACAGAGGAAGTAAAAATCAATTAATACCTGAAAAGTGGCAAAAGTACAATAATATTACCAAGAAAAAGCCCCCCAAACAGAAATAACCTATCACAAATTTTTATTTATCCGTTCACTTTTTTTTTTCCCTTTGAGACAAGCTGTCAAACAGGCAGGAGTGCAGTGGCGCAATCTCAGCTGACTGCAGCCTTGATCTCCTGGGCTTAAGTGATCCTTCCACCTCAGTCCCACAGGCAGCTAGGACTACAGGTGTATACCATCACGCCCACCAATTTTTGGATTTTTTGTAGCAACAGGGTTTCGCCATGTTGCCCAGGTTGGTCTCAAACTACTGAGCTCGAGAGATCTGCCCACCTTGACCTCCCAAAGTGCTGGGATTACAGGTATGAGCCACTGCACCTGGCCCCACTTACTTTATCATAATGGCTTCAGCTATTCAAAAGCTTTTCATGCCACTCTCTGACTGCTTAGTAGTGGCTACCTGAAGCACTGGGCAAAGATTCTGACAGCAAGGTTGGCCTCATATAGAGAACTGTGAGCCATCTGCTTTGGTCACGGGAAGAAAAAATGAAAGATGTTTCACAGTAAAGAAAAACAATTAAAATATGAAAGTGAAAGGCAGATGGATTCAAGAGAATACCTTTCTTCTAAGGGAATCTAGTCAGTTATCCACCAAACAAGTGAACTTAGCTCATCTCCATAATTTTCATTTACTTTTTCTAAAGACAGAAGCAACTATATACCTTGTTTGCTAGAAGAGGTCTAATATACCTCAGTCTTCTCACTGCTGTGATTTGCTCACCTCGCAGTAGTACTAGAGACCTTCGTAGTTAGGGCAAGAATCAGTTATAGACTCCATAAACTTAAATTGAAGTCACAAAAAAAAAAAAAAAAAAAAAGGCATTATGTTTTTAATGCGTACATTGATGTTTCTGTGCACAGAAAATTCTATTAATATTTATTAAGGTTTAAAATGATGTCACTTAAAGTTATTAATTCAAACAGCTAGTTTTTCTTAAGCATTTGCATTCAACCTATGAATATTATCCTATTTCTAAATCTAGTAAAATATTTTTTCCTCTTATTTTTTATTGAGATGAGTCTCACTATGTCCGCAGGCTGGTCTCAAACTCCCAGCCTTAAGTGATCCTCCTGTCTCAGCCTCCTAAGAGTCTGGGATTACAGGCGTGTGATACCATGCCCAGCTCAAAATCTGGTAAATTTTGGCCAGGTGCGGTGGCTCACATCTGTAATCCCAGCACTTTGGGAGGCCAGAGGGCAGATCACCCAAGGTCAAGAGTTTGAGATGAGCATGACCAACATGGTGAAACCCTGTCTCTACTAAAAATACAAAAGTAAGCCGGGGTGGTGGCGCACCCCTGTAATGCCAGCTATTGGGGAGGCTGAAGTGGGAGAAATCGCTTGAACCCAGGAGGCAGAGGTTGCAGTGAGCTGAGATTGCACCACTGCTCTCTAGCCAGGGTGACAGAGTGAGACTCCATCTCCAAAGTAAATAAACAAATAAAATAAAAAAAAAATTTTAAATCTGGTAAATTTTAACAATCCCTTTCAAGGGGAAGTTTTTTTTTTTTTTTTTTGAGACGGAGTCTCACTGTGTCACCCAGGCTGGAGTGCAGTGGCGCGATCTCGGCTCACTGCAAGCTCCGCCCCCCGGGTTCACGCCATTCTCCCGCCTCAGCCTCCCAAGTAGCTGGGACTACAGGCGCCCGCCACCACGCCCGGCTAGTTTTTTGTATTTTTAGTAGAGACGGGGTTTCACCATGTTAGCCAGGATAGTCAAGGGGAAGTTTTAAAAAGACTAGAGGAAGGGAAAGACTGGGGGTGGAAATCATATATATTTGGTCCCAATAATTTCGAGATGCCACTATGTGATCCAGGTACAGGTGTCAGGTAGGAAGCTGCAGCCCTGAATAAGCTGTCAGTGGAGTGGTCCAGGCCGACGATATAAATGTGTGGGAATTTGGCTTGTTGACGGTAATTTAAGTCAGGGGTCCACACCAGGGAGAAACAGAGGACCAGCCCTGAAGGTAGACTATGTCCAAAGTCTAATGACAAGACATTGAGAATACAAGTAAGGAGGAAACCCAGAAGAGGGTGGTGTCATGGAAGCTAAAAGAAAGAGTACCCATCCAATGCATATGATTATCAGTCGACATGCACAGCAAGGCTGTCCAACCTGTGGCCTGCGGGCCGCGTACAGCCCATGACGGCTTTGAATGCGCCCAACACAAATTCGTCATCTTTCTTAAAATATTATGAGATGTATGCATGGACCTTCTGGGTGATAGGAGTGAGACCCTGTCTCAAAAAAGAAAACGAAAATGTATAAACGATGAACACTTGATGGCTTCAACACACTTGTATGTTCTGAGAGGGCACCATACATTCTTGCTTTAGTACCCGTCAGTTAACACTCAACAATTCAAACATGGTAACAATCAAAGCTCCAGGATAAATAATTCAATTCATACAACA
Source organism: Papio anubis (assembly GCF_008728515.1). Taxonomy (NCBI): domain Eukaryota; kingdom Metazoa; phylum Chordata; class Mammalia; order Primates; family Cercopithecidae; genus Papio; species Papio anubis. Next base: position 216,040,015 of record NC_044976.1, read on the forward strand.
GAGAGATCACATTTGAAAATTCAACTGGATTGCACTAGGTTTCAAAAACAGGACTGGAAAATAACAGAAAAGGCAAGTAACCCTTGAGGTTCTACTAGTCATTAAATTAGGTACGTCCCATTAAGTTTGTCTCATTTACCAGGCGTGGTGGGTCAAGCCTGTAATCCTAGCACTTTGGAGGCTGAGGTGGGCGGATCACCTGAGGTCAGGAGTTGCAGACTAGTCTGACCAACATGGTGAAACCGTGTCTCTACTAAAAATACAAAAAAATCAGTCGGTCATGGTGGCGGGTGCCTGTAATCCCAGCTATCACCACTGAAACTCCTTTCAGTTTTCAGGAACAAACTGTAGGTGGCCAGAAGCATTATCCTAACCGCTAAGAGCACGACTTTAAGCCCCTGACTTAGAGCCACAAGAGTTCCGTTTACCTATTGTTACTTCTCTTTTCATTCTGGCAAACAGATTCATTCCACAAAATTTTATTTGAATAGCTTTTCAATTTATCATAACAACAGTTACTAAAAAGTGAGAGAATATGTACTAAGGGTTGAGTACAAGTTAGTGCTAGTAGAAAATAAGAGCCTTAAAAGAGAAAAATCTAGTTCTATTCAAAGACTGGATTTAATCAATGATGTTTATATCTTGAGCTTACATTTATAGCTTCAGAAACATTTTGTTATTGATATTCCACAATTATTGTTTCAAAAATTCTCCTTTTTTCAGTAAAACAACTGTTTTAAAATTAAACTCTTATCTTGAAGACATTTTTTTCTTTTGAGACTGAGTTTTGTTCTTGTAGCCCAGACTGGAGTGCAATGGCACGATCTCAGCTCATTGCAACCTCCACCTCCCGGGTTCAAGTGATTCTCCTGCCTCAGCCTCCCAAGTAACTAGGATTACAGGCATGAACCACCACGCCCAACTAATTTTTTGTATTTTTAGTAGAGGTGGGGTATCACCACATTGGCCAGGCTGGTCTTGAACTCCTGACCTCAAGTGATCTGCCCACCTCAGCCTCCCAAAATGCTGGGATTACAGGCATGAGCCTCAGTTGCTCAGTCTTGAGGATCTTACAGAAAACAGCAACTACTGTGTTACAGAATAACAAACTTTAAATAGAAACAAAAACATTTTAATACAATCTTAATTACGTTGTGAACATGTAGATTAACCTTTCAATATAGGCTTTTTTTTTTTTCCCCTCAAAACAGGATAAAAGTTATCTTGTTTTTAATTTCCAAGTTGAAACTACAGATGACTATGTTTACTGAATCACATTTCAGGACGTTAAATCTTTGGACAATTGGCCGGGCGCGGTGGCTCAAGCCTGTAATCCCAGCACTTTGGGAGGCCGAGGCGGGTGGATCACGAGGTCAGGAGATCGAGACTATCCTGGCTAACATGGTGAAACCCCGTCTCTACTAAAAATACAAAAAACTAGCCGGGCGTGGTGGCGGGCGCCTGTAGTCTCAGCTACTTGGGAGGCTGAGGCGGGAGAATGGCGTGAACCCGGGAGGCGGAGCTTGCAGTGAGGAGATCACGCCACTGCACTCCAGCCTGGGAGACACAGCGAGACGCCGTCTCAAAAAAAAAAAATAAAATAAATCTTTGGACAATTATGTGTTCTTTTTTCTTCACATTTTTGGAACTCCTTCAGATTTAAATCAATTAAATAACGTAGCTAAAACTTGAACTCTTTTCAAAACAGTAAGTTGTAGAATAACAATAATACTCATAGTTTTAAAAGAATTAAACAACTGGATCTGACAGACATTTTCACAATTTTTTGTTGTCATGCAATTTTGGATACAGGCATTCTGCATGGTTTCACAAAGTTGGCATAGAGAAGTATAAGTTTCGTAAATTGAAGCTGAAGATTATAAAAGAGGGAAGAAGAATGAGAATAAGAGGCTGGCTAAAGATGCAAAGGATTTCCACTTCTTCATTGTTATGTAAATGTGTCTGCTTTTTAAGAAGCACAATCACTGAAAAATCTATTTGGAAAATGCCTTCACTCTATGCAACTATATCTGACTACTCGCTGAGCATCCCTAATTCAAAAATTCTGAAATACTCCAAAATGTGAAACGTTTTGAGTGCCAACATGATGCCAAAAGTGGAAAATTCCACAACCGACCTTCTGTGACAGGTTTGCGGTGAAACCCCGTCTCTACTAAAAACACAAAAATCAGCTGGGCATAGTGGCAGGTGCCTGTAATCCCAGCTACTTGGGAGGCTGAGGCAGGAGAATCGCTTAAACCTGGAAGGCAGTGGTTGCAGTGAGCGCCGAGATCACACCATTGCACTCCAGCCCTGGGTGACAAAAGGGAAACTCTATCTTAAAAAAAAGAAAAAAAAGGGATGATGACGATGTCAAACAACCAGATTGTTCACATGGGTGGCTGACACAGTGACACCTTTGCTTTCTGATGGCCCAATGTATACAAATTTTGTTTAATGCACAAAATTATTTAAAATATTATACAGAATTGCCTTTAGGCCTTATGAATAAGATGTGTATGAAACAAAAAAGGAATTTTTAGACTCAGGTCCTATCCCCAAGATATCTCACTAGGTATATGCAAATATTGCAAAATATGAAAAAATTTGAAATCCAAAACACTTGTGTTCCCAAGCATTTCAGATAAAAGATACTTAATTTGCATGCCAACCTTTCTGGCCTTTGAAACCCTAAATCTAGAGGTCACATAGACCCATTAACCCAACATTAGCACTTACTCCAGTTAGATTCCAAGCTCACAGAAGAAAGGAGCACAGCGCAGCTTAGCAGAAATGGGGAAACAAGCCTAGGGATGCCAGTTATACACTTTGTTCAAAGTCAGCCAACCAGGCTGTGGCCGACCTAGAACTAGCAAACAAGTCTCAGAACCCCTCATGTTTCAGCCATTCAACAGCACCGAATATTAACTGTGTTCTAGTCACTGGGAATAAACAAGATATTTCAGAGACGGCTCCCTAAAAGATATTCTACTTAAAAACCTGTGTGCTTAATTTTATTTCCTTAAACCACTTACAGGTAGTTAACCAAACAATAACATATGTTTAGAAACTAAAAATATACCTCCAAATGTGGAATAAAAGTTTTGTCACTTTCGAGGGCAACCACTGTGGCACCAGCTTCAAGTAATGCCTCAGTCAGGATTCCAGGACCTGGCGCATTAACAGAATGAAAAGTTTATTTGCACAAGAAACAACATAATCTCTTTCAATACCCAACTTTAGAGGTTCCACATGTTATTATCTGATGTTAAATCTGACAGCATCCCCCAAGTAGATGTCACTCTCCTTTTTACATTTCAGGAAACAGGAGATTATATACAGTTATTTCACTCCAGCATCAAAAGCCTGCAGCTTGGCTTCGACATCATTGTCAGTGACTGCAAAACTTTTTTTTTTTTGCGACTAAGTCTCACTCTGTCGTCAGGCTGGAGTGCACTGGGACTATCTCAGCTCACTGCAACCTCTGCCTCCTGGGTTCAAGCGATTCTCTTTTCTCAGCCTCCCGAGTAGCTGAGATTACAGGCGCCCGCCACCACGCCCGGCTAATTTTGTATTTTAAGCAGAGACGGGCTTTCACCATGTTGGCTCCAGGCTGGTCTGGAACTCCTGACCTCAAGGGATCCACTCGCCTCGGCCTCTGAAAGTGCTGGATTACAGGCGTGAGCCACCGCACCCGGCCAAAACTTGCACACTTCATCACTACGATTCACTACCTCTTAGAAGAAACATACCACAATAAAATAGATTGCCTCTAGCCTCTCACTCATGGACTACACAGACGCTTTAACTATCAAAGAGATTGTCAAGCCTAAACAGAACTGCCTGTGATACGAAATGGTGCTTTAAAATATTATTATTCAAAAAGCCTATAAATCTTGTGTTCTTAGCATCCTGCTACTGTCTACAGGGAATGCGCGGAAGAATAAGATAACATCATTTTTTCAGCTGGCAGAGGTTTGCAACTCTTTTGGAGAGATGATAAGATCCAAGAGCATGTTTTATCAAAACATTGTGTAAAGTGCAAACTGCTACAGAAATATTTTGTGGTGTCATTAATGATATAGACTCTACGCTTATGTTGTGGGCAATCTCTCCAACTAAGGAACTTCAAAAAAAAAAAAAGACCCGTATCTGGCCAGGCGCGGTGGCTCACGCCTGTAATTCCAGCACTTTGGGAGGCCTAGGCGGGCGGATCACAAGGTCAAGAGATCACAAGGTCACAAGGTCAAGAGATCACAAGGTCACAAGGTCAAGAGACCATCCTGGCCAACATGGCGAAACCCCGTCTCTAATAAAAATAAGAAAATTAGCTGCGCGTGGTGGCGGGCGCCTGTACTTCTTGCTACTCGGGAGGCTGAGCAGGAGAATCGCTTGAACCCGGGACGCGGAAGTTGCAGTGAGCCGAGATCGCCCCATTGCACTCCAGCCTGGCGACACAGTGAGACTCCGTCTCAAAACAAAACAACAAAAAAACCTAGTATCTTAAATAGCACCCCGACGAGGGTCAATACGTTTGAATAAATGATGAACATCCAAGAAAATGCAATCCAGCAGGACTCACCTGGGTTGCACTCCAGCAGTAAGTGTGGAGGTCTATTTGGTTTTCCGCATACGATTTGCGCCAGGGTCTCAGCCAATCTCCGATCGGTTACATAACGCTTAAAGTCTAAGCTGGACCTAGACGCCTTCCTTGGCGGATTCCTGAAATCCGGTTCGGGCAACAGCTGCGGAGAGGAGTCAGCCAGGCCACGGCGGTTCCTCGCCGGCAAGTGCTTTCGCGTCGCCGCTCCAGACCCTAAAATGCAAAAGCGACCAGCGCCCGCCAAGGCGGAGAGCCTCAGCCGCAGAGGAAGCCCGGCTACTGGGATCCACATGTCCTTGTCTCTCAGGCCCCCTCCAAAGACTACCCAGTGCCGCTACTTCAGTGAACCCCAGGCACGGTATCCCACGTGGAACGTTTCCTGGCGTCCGGGCCAAGTCAAGCGGAAGTAAACACTACAGCCCGCGCATGCGAACAGCGGAGCCCTCGGCTTTTCTCCCTCACTTCCGCTTCCGCCTCGGCTCAGCCGCCCAAGGATTGTGAGTGGACCGTTGAGGAGAGCGACAGACCATCCGGTTGGTGTCCGGACTCGCACTCTATGGTTGTCCGCGCTCTGCGCTTCCTCTCTAGCCGCCAGTGCTCTATGCTCCGCGGTCGCGGGCGGCCAGCCTCCAGCCGGCCAGCCGCGAGGGGTGCGCAGAGGGAGGCGGGGCGGAAAGGCGAGAGGTGTCTCCTCCACCGGAGCCACGGGAGACCCGAGCAAGCTCCGTGACAGCACGTCGGCCGCCATGTCGCCGAGTGGGGCTGGAAACAGACCCGGCGCCCAGCGGTAGCCCTCCTTGCGCCTCCGATTCCCAGGTGAGGAGAGGAGGAGCGGGATGCAGGGGCACCCGCCGGCTCCTGGCCGGGATGGAGAGGCGTTCGGAAGCCCCTCGCTCCTCCCCCTGCGCTGTCCTCCTCCAGCCGCGCTGCCTCTGCCCTCCCGGTGAGGTGTAGCCGGTCCCCTCACCTCCTGCGCCTCTCAGGTCGCCTGTTTTCCTCTCCTTTCTCAGCTGCTGTGGGTCTCCTATTGCTGCGCGTCGCGCCAATTTCTCTCTCCCTGGGGGACTAGCGCCAGAAGTCGTTCCTCGCCCGGCTCCTGGAGGAGCCTGCGGCTTCCACGGTCTCCATTCCTGTCTGTTCCGTGGCCCACAGCCCGCTCTCCCCACCCTGGTGGATGGTTTTCATTCCCTCCCCACACCTGGTCCCCCCCATCACCACCACTTTGGTTGTCGAGAACCGCCTGGTGTCTCCCTTCCTTTCCTCTCTCTGGGCCAATATTTTCCTTAATTTTTTCAGTTTGTGTGTTTGAAAGACTTAAGATTAAAAATGAAGAATTAAAAGCTTACAGTTCCTTTCTCAGCTTAACAATATTAACACTTTAGGATGCTTATTTTATTCCTTATGTAAACTTAGTCAAACACGTCCTACTGTGGAATGCGATTTAAAAGACCCAATTTTGAAGACTAAAAATAGCATGCTGTAATGGAAATTTTGGCAGTCTTTTTTTTTTTTTTTAACCTATTGGGCAATGTTAGAAGACACGGTTCTTTGAGAGTGTTTTCGGTGTTTCAGGATCAAACTTAGAAAGAGCTTTTACCCATTATCCTTACCACCAAGGCAAGAAACGGCAGCCAATCAACTCCGTGTCTCAAAATACGTACAATCCTTTCTGCTTACTCTACTGAGAGCGTAATTGAGTTTGGCATTTAACTGCACAAGGAAAAGGTTCCTAAGGAATGTATCACCTAGCAAATAGTCTGAAGATTATACTCATGAAGCTCAAACGGATAAGGAATTGACAACCAAGTATGACCTTTTGTGGATTATAAATTCGTTAGGACATCGTAGAAAATATCTCATCAACTGTTTGTTGTACAAACTCTGGGGACTCACTCATTGGTCTTAATTTCCTTACATTCTTTTTTCGTATAGTTTTCTCACTGACAATTTTCTAGAAATGACTTTGCATCCCCTGAACCTGTCCCCATTACTGAGCTGCCTCCCCCTCTCCCCTTAAAAAACATTTTCATAGATTCAGAAATACACTTTTTTTTCCCCCTCCAGGACCTGGAGTCCTAAATATTTTTAAATCAGATGAAATAGAGTTATGTCTCTATGGTTCACTCATGGAAATGTGTCGTTGAATTTCTTACTTTTTAAATACACTTTTAAAAAAACATTGTGGTGGCTGGGTATGGTAGTTCATGCCTGTAATCCCAGCATTTTGGGAGGCCAAGGTGGGAGGATCACTTGCAGCCGGGAGTTCGAAGCCAGACTGGGCAACATAGACTCTGTCTCTTAAAAAAAAAAAAAAAGAAAAGAAAGAAAAAAGAGAGAAAAAGAAAAACACATTGTGTTTTTTTTTTTTTAAAAAAACCGTATTTTAAAATGCACTGTCTTATTTCATAATGTTTGTGAACCAAAGTTAGCCTACTGAGTCCTAGAAAAACTGATGTCATTTTTACTTTTGCTTTTGGATGTTATTATATTCTTTTGGTTTTGGGAAGGAGAATTACATCGTAATAGTCCCTTTTTACAGTGTCGATGGTTCACTTGTTTGTAATTGAAGGTACTTAAATAATAAAAAGACAGATTTTTGTACATCTTATTTTTTTTCTGAGGTCCCAGGTGCTGAGAATGCTGATTTCACCTTAAAGATGAACTTTACGATCAGGGTTTAGACATACTTTATTAGAAACACTCGATTGGTGTCCAGTATTTCCCATCTTTTTTCTTAAGAAGTGTGGTTTTCTATCCCGTGCTGTTCGTACCTTTTTGAAGTAATTTTTTTTTTTTTTTTTTTTTTTTTTTTTGAGATGGAGTCTACTGTGTCGCCCAGGCTGGGGTGTAGTGGTGCAATCTCGGCTCACTACATAACCTCCACCTTTCAAGTTCAAGCAGTTTCTCCGGCCTCAGCCTCCCAGGTAGCTGGGATTACAGGCACCTGCCACTATGCCCAGCTAATTTTTGTGTTTTTAGTAGAGACGGGGTTTCACCATGTTGGCCAGGCTGGCCTTGAACTACGGACCTCAGGTGATCCCCCGACCTCGGCCTCCCAAAGTGCTGGGATTACAGGCATGAGCCACCACACCTTTAAAATGGTGCCAAGACAAAGTGATTCTGCTGATGATTTTTATAATCTCCAAAATTATCTTGTTCTCTCAATTAGGTTGGTAGCAAAGAGAAAATACTTTTGTTCCTGCTTTTTACATTTAAATATATTTATTTATTTGTAAAGGTGGAGTTTTGCTATGTTGCCCAGGCTGGTCTCAAATTCCTGGCCTCAAGCAATCGTCCCACCTCAGCCTCCCAAAGCACTGGCATTACAGGCTTGAGCCATCACACCCAGCCTCTTTTGACTTTTAAATGACAGCTGTAATTGGGAAATGCCAAGCAATAGTCCTTGCTTGCTGTCAGAATTGAGGTTGTAGGTCTATAGCAGCAGTGTTCCATAGAAATACAATGCAAGCCGTATAAGTAATTTAAAATTTTCTAGTAGTGATATTAACAAAGTAAAAAGAAACGGTAAAATTTTAGTAGTATATTTTGTTCAATCTTATGTATGTTATTTTAGCATGAAATCAATTTTAAAAGTTAACGAGCTATTTTACATTGTTTCACACTGAATCTATAAACTCTGGTGTGTATTTTATACTTAGAGCGCATCTGAATTTGAAGAAGCCACATTTCAAGTGCTCAATAGTCACATGTAGCTAAATGTTACCTTTCTGAGCAGCGCATATGATAGATCCTCACGTGATTTTTAAGCTGTCTGCCTACACGGAGAGTCTGATTGTGTGGGGTAAATGAAAAACTCCTCTTCCTGAAGTGCTGTGGTATTCAATTTGAGAAATTTCTATGCAGGAAGAGAGTTCTAAGTCTCTTCCTCTTAGTGTTTTTGTTTTGTTTTGTTTGTTTTGAGACCGATTCTCACTCTGTTGCCCAGGCTGGAGTGCAGTGGCAGTCCCTGAGCCCTAAACTCCTGGGCTCAAATGATCCTTCCACCTCAGCCTCCCAAAGTGTTGAGATTACAGGCGTAGCCACCATGCCCAGCCTCTTTCTCTTAGTGTTGACTGTGTTAACGCTGAGCCCCATGCTTGTTTCATGAGTCTCATAAGATGAATAGTGTTCAGTCATTTCCTGGCGTGTCATTGTTATTAGTTATTTACATCTACACGTCAACAGTGTGTGGAGGCACAGTGTGAGTTTCTGTCTACTAAATTGTAAGGAGAACTTGAGGACCTACAAGAAGATTGAACTTTATTGTGAACAGATAAGAGTACCTGTTGTTGCAGAGTTATTTTCTGAATCAGTTTCAGGTAAGGCTAAGAGTTTTATAAATGTGCTTCTTTTTATCCTGGTGTTTCTTATCAAGGGAAAGATCAAATCTTTGAGCAAAATTTAGAAAGGAAGAAAGTAAGTTTTATGGCTGTAGAATGCTGGGAGCCTGAGTAAAGTAAAACATTAACTTGCTTATGGTGGTTTAGGGAAATTTAAAAGAAAAGATGGCAGTTTTTATATAAAGCAACTGACATACTGTCTCCATACGTGCCTTAAGTTGTTTTTGCAACAAGGGTGGTGATTTACATAGAACCTTCTCTGGTTCAGAGCTGCTGTAACAAAGGTAGCTCTAAAGCCAGTTAACCTCCATGGGGATCAGTCAGACCCATCGTTGTTCCTGTCTTGACCTCTGTGCTCTGATAAACTTCCCTAAATACTACTTTAGCTGCAGTGTGTTACGTCGACATCAATAGCAAAATTAGCCTGAAGGCCTAATTAATATTCCGTGTAGTTTAATACAGGAAACATGCCCTCTTCTCAACCTTTATGGTATGAAGAAATTTTAAATTACCTGATCAGTGAACAAACTCGCTCTGTCAAATATAGTCATGATAGACCTGGCACAATGTAGGGACTGTGGGGAGTGTTAGAGGATCAAAGACAGAATTGGGGAAGGGGTGTAGTTATTGGATGTTGCTTGTTTTGTGAGCGATGTGTGGATGTTCTATAAGAAAATAATAATGTTTTCTTTTAAATTTAAAACTAGATAGCCGTTTATTGGCACCCTTTTAGTTGGATAAAAGAGAAAATACATTGCTTGGTTTCTACAAGTGAGTCTTAGCAAATTTATTGTAGTTATTTTAGGAAGAGTAATTGGTAGTGCAGTAATCTTCAGTTTTTAAAAAACCCTGATAAGGTTTAAATGGGCTTTAAAAGCATTATATGCTTATTGAGAAATTGTAACTTAATATATGTGTGTCTTGATACTATTATGTAACCTTTCCAGTTTAGGGCCTTCAAGATTCACGTGAATACAGGCTTTCCTTTATGTAGCAGTCATTCTCATGGGGGAAATTATATATCCTTTCAGGGAATAATTTTGTTTTTTAAGCATTTGAAATAATTATTTGTAATATTCTTTAAAGAACACATCATTAGCAGAATTCTGAAGTCTTATAATAGCTTGAGATTTCTTAAATTGTTTTTATCCTTTTTGAGACAGGGTCTATCCTTTTTGAGACAGTGTCTTGCTCCATCGCCTAGGCTGGAGTGCAGTGGTGCGAGATCTCGACTCACTGCAACCTCCAGCTCCGGGGTTCAAGTGATTCTCCTGCCTCAGCCTCCTGAGTAGCTGGGATTACAGGCGTGTGCCACCACACCCAGCTAATTTTTTGTATTTTTAGTAGAGGCAGAGTTTCACCATGTTGGCCAGGCTGGTTTCAAACTCCTGACCTCAAGTGATCCACCCATCTCGGCCTCCCAAAGTGCTGGGATTAAAGGCATGAGTGAACAAACTCCCTGTGTCAAATATAGTCATGATAGACCTGGCACAATGTAGGGACTGTGGGGGAGCGTTAGAGGATCAAAGACAGAATTGGGGAAGCGGTATAGTTATTAGATGTTGCTTGTTTTGTGAGCGATGTGTGGATGTTCTATAAGAAAATAATAATGTTTTCTTTTAAATTTTATTTAAAATTTATCTAAGACTAGATAAATGGCTATCTAGTTTTTATCTTAGTTTTGAGATCCTGCTCTTTAACATTTTGGAGATGGAAACTTTTTGCCATATACCCTCCACCCTTCCATCTCTTAGGACTTCCTGTTTTTCATCATCATTAGCCATGTGGAAAGGAGAGACAGTTTGTGCCTGTCAAAATACTGACAAATCAGTATCTTGTCAGTATTTTGTCAAATCTCAAACTAAAATTCCTTTTAGACAGAGAAAAATTCTGAAACAGTAAATGGTAAATTTTGTCACATTTATTTACTTATTTTAGAGATGAGGTCTCACTATGTTGCCCAGATTAGCCTTGAACTCCTGGGCTCAAGTGATCCTCCTGCGGTAGCCTCCTGAGCTGGGACTACAGGCATGTGCCACACTGTCTGGTTAGTCACCCTTCATCGACATTTGGGCATTTGATATTTAAATTGACAGTATCTAGGCAATTATAGAAGTTAACATTATTTTGCAATTGGCAAACGTATTAAATTTTCTTATGAGAATAGTTGCCCTGTTTTTTTCCTGGAGAGCCACCGCCTGATTAAATAATTACATATTTTTTTCTATCTTAGCTGCATTTTGAAAACTCAGTGAATTAGGTTACTGTGGTTTTCTAATTTGAATGAAAGTAAAGTAACCTTTAAAAATACTTTTTGGCCAGTCTCAGCCATGCCTGGTACTCGCGCCTGTAGTCCTGGCTACTCTGGAGGCTGAGGTGGGAGGATCACCTAAGCACAGGAGGCCGAGGCCGCAGTGAAGCATGACTGCACCACTGTGCTCTGCACTCCAGCCTGGTTGACAGAGTAAGACCCTGTCTCAAAAATGCACAAATACATGAATTAAATAAAGTACTTTTTATGTTACAGAGTTTGAAATAAGTTATTAAAAAATTTGGGAATTTTATAAGATCAAATGCTGCTGTCCTTGAGTATTGGGTAACATACTGCTTATATTTTGATTTTTTGTAAGCATTGTCTTTGTTCATTATTTTTCTCTTTTGCAGCTGTTAGTATACAACTGAATCTTAAAAATAATTTTTAGATGAACTGGAAAACATTACCTAAGATTTTTCAGTGAGGATTTATTTTTGTGAAAATTTGTGTGGTTTATTATTTAAATAGACATGAGATCTCACTATTTTGCCCAGGCTAGTCCTGAACTCCTCAGCTCAAGTGATCCTCCTGCCTTGGCCTCCCAAGGTACTGGGATTATAGACATGAGCCACCGCTCCCAACCAAAAATGTGTTTTATTTGTTGAATAATAAATAGGGGAGTTATTTAGTTTTGTGTCAGGTATGTGATTTTTCTAATTATTAATTTTTTAGAAAAATAGAAGCAGGGTTTCGCCATGTTGCCCAGGCTGGTCTTGAACTCCTGAGCTCAAGCAGACTGCCTACTTCAGCCTCTCAAAGTGCTGGGATTACAGGTGTGAGTCACCGTGCCAGGCCTGAGTTAATTGTTTTTACCTCATGAAGCAACAAAGAACATTTTAGATTTTTTTTTTCCACTTGTGAAGCATGAAAAAGTTTACTTAGATTGGGTCTTTTAAGAATTCATGTAACCAACATGATTTCCTCCCTCAGAGTCAACTCAGATGAAAAGAGGGGTGGACATTTGTGCAAATTATACTGGTTATAATTATTGTGAAATTTAGTTTCCTGGAAAAGTCATTATTGATACCCATTTGTGGCATCTTAATTCAAATTCAGCCATCAGGCTTTATTTTAAATAATTTACACAGTAATCTCTAGATTATTTTTGCTACAAGTATTTTTAAAATTTTGTTGTTGAGTTCTTTGCCATGCCAGTTAGAGTTATATCTGTAGCATTGGATAAGCACTGTAAAGAGCCAAAATTAGAAGTAATGCCCTTTGTCTTCCCTATTTTAATCATGTAATATATGTTTTGTGACTCGGAAGAGAGAAGATAGTCTGTCTTATTAGTATTACATTTGAACTCTCTCTCACTTTTTTTTTTAATACTTTAAGTTCTAGGGTACATGTGCAGAACGTTCAGGTTTGTTACATATGTATACATGTGCCATGTTGGTGTGCAGGACCCGGTAACTCGTCATTTACATTAAGTATATCTCCTAATGCTATCCCCCACGCCCGAACTCTTGTTTTAAAATTAATATAATAGATCATATATTCACCAAAGCTCATCTTTTCTCTAGCCAGAGAAAGATGTATTTCAAAATAACCTAAAGTAAAATAGTATTTAATTCAAGAAGTTAGTTTTTATTATATCAAGTGACCTCTTGGTTGGTTATAGTTTCATGCATTCTGATGCCTATGGGCTTTTTATCCTTCCTTTCTCACTGTATAGCTGGGGAAAACCTAGGGATTGCCCAGTTTCAAATCCCAACAGAGCTTTAACCTATGTGTCCTTGGCTTGCCTTCCCTGAAGCCTCAAAGAGTATAGCTGTGAGTGCAAAAACCTTATGAGCAGAAATTCTGCTCCAGGAACACATATCTAGGCTGAGGAAACATATTCTAAGAATATCTGTCTTGTAACTGAAGCTTCCATGTACTTGTGTAATGCTTTGTGTAAAACCATGTACTTTGAATAGCCCTTGCCGGAGAGTTTCCATTTTCCTCCAACTCTTCAGTGTAAGTGAAAAACTGGGCCCAGAATGTCTCTATAGATTATTCTGCCTTCCCTCTCCTTTTAGTTTTTTCCATGGAAAGCTGACAGGTCAGAATAGGTCATATTTTATTAGAAACTTGAAAGTGGCAGGGGATAGAAGTGCAAATCTTATTCTTTGCCTCTTTTTTCCTTCTTGATTACAAAGTAATGATGCTCCAAATATTTTTTTAAAAGGTTGTAAATTTTAACTTGAGGAAGACATGGTTATTCAAAAATTAGTGTTTTTTCTTTTCCTTTAAAAAAATTTTTTTTAGAGACAGTGTGTTGCACTATCACCCAGGTTGCCATCCAGTGGCATGATTGTAGCTCCGTGCAGCCTCAAACTCCTGGACTCAAGCAGTCCTCTCACTTCGACCTCCCTAGTAACTGGGACTGCAGGTGTGCACCACCATGCCCAGCTAACTTTTTTTTTTAAAGCTTTTTGTAGAGATAGGTCCTCCCTGTGTTGCCCCAGCTGGTCTAGAACTCATGGCTTCCTCCAGGAGCGATCCTCCTGCCTTGGCCTCCCAAAGCACAATACGTGTATTTTTCAGAGGGAATTCTCAGGTTTCATCAGATTTTTCAAGGAGTATGTTACTCAATAAAAGGACAAGAGCCACAGCATCAATTTGACTTAGTTGGTTATTGTATGTCTTTCCTAAATTTATCTTAGAAGCAGCTATGGTTTTATAAGGATTCCTATGTAAAAGCATCATTTTTAGTAGTATTTTATTTAAAACAAAAATAATTTAATAGATTATGGGCCAGACCCGGTGGCTCACGCCTGTAATCCCAGCACTTTGGGAGGCCGAGGCGGGCGGATCACGAGGTCAGGAGACTGAGACCATCCTGGCTAACGTGGTGAAACCCTGTCTCTACTAAAAATACAAAAAAATTAGCCGGGCATGGTGGCGGGCGCCTGTGGTCCCAGCTACTTGGGAGGCTGAGGCAGGAGAATGGTGTGAACCTGGGAGGTGGAACTTGCAGTGAGCCGAGATCGCGCCACTGCACTCGAGCCTGGGCAACGGAGGGAGACTCCATCTCAAAAAAAAAAAAAAAAGATTATGAAGAAAGTCATGGTGAGTCAAAGAACAAATCTGAACAAATCTTCCTCAAGTATTTTATTTATTTATCTATCTATTTATTTATTTTTGAGATGGAGTCTTGCTCTGTTGCCCAGGCTGGAGTGCAATGGCATGATCTTGGCTCACTGCAGCCTCCGCCTCCTGGGTTCAAGTGATTCTCACCTCAGCCTCCCAAGTAGCTGGGATTACAGGTGCCCGCCACCAAGCCTGGCTAATTTTTGTGCTTTCAGTAGAGATGGGGTTTCAGCATGTTGGCCAGTCTGGTCTTGAACTCCTGACCTCAAGTGATCCCCCTGGCTCGGCCTCCCAAAGTGCTGGGATTACAGGTGTGAGCCACCGCGTCTGGCTCCTCAAGTATTTTTTGCCTTGTATCTTTTATACCTTTAGGAATTACTCTTTATATTTTTCTAGTACCTTGTGGGGTATTTTTTTTTAAAATCGTTTGTTTGTCCTCTGTGCATGTTCTAGAAAAGTGAATAATTATTGTGGTTGAGTTTTTGCTGCAAGTCCAAAGACTTATTCACAGACCTGGGATTAGGGTAAAGGCAACTGCTGTTTTGTGATGATGGGAAGAATGGGTCCATAGAGAGCTTGATTGTACAGACATGTTCCCTGATGAATAAGGAGTGGGTGAGAAACTGGGTACAGGTAGAAAAATTATCCTTGAAGAGTGGTTAGAAACATTCTTCTACTGAGATGGAGGTGGAGCTTCTGTTTACTTGTCCAGCTGAGACTCTGCTGAGCCAGGAATGGGTAGGCAGGGGACTGGAGACTGGTGATGAAGGCTGAGAACAGCTCTGGAGGAAAGGCGTCTGGCCAGCATTAAGGTTCCAGCTGAGGTTTCATGGGTACCGCTTTGAGAGAGTTATTCATTTGTGTAGTTGTGATGCTCTTTAGCAATAGATTGCAGATTGGCGATAGGAGCAGAAAACGAGTTAGATTGATCAGGGCTGGTGGTTTATAGGGTGAGTGCAGTAGAAGTGTAGGAAGACTAAGGAGTAGCAAGAGATGATACGTGGATTCGATACTAGATAGGAAAGGAAGTCGTGCCAGGATGAGGCTGACTAATGTGACCAAAACATTGGCAGGAGTTCGGCACTCTTGTGTTGAACAGCTGGGGTGAGGGCTTGAGAGTAATCAAGGAATAGGAGTTTAGAGCCAGATAAAAGGATATGGATAGTGGGATGTTGTTGAGACTCATCGGAATTGAACAGATTTGTTCTGTTTATTTTGATATTCAGTAACAACATAAGACTGGAGAAACGCCGGCTAAATGACCAGACCGTAGGATATTATTATAGATTTTTGAGACACAAAAAATTATTCATTCCACAAGTATGTGAGGTCATTGCTTTTATTATGCAAAACAGAAAGATAGTATTTTCCGAAGATTAATCTGCCTCTGATACGCAGGATGGATTGAAAGGGATATGTGAGAAAATGAAAGCCTTAATTAAAAGTAAACATCAGCCTAAACTCTTTAAATTTTATAACCTCTGAAATGATAGAATTAATGAGTTTTTGCTTTGTGTTCATAAGAAGAGAAGAAATAAGCTAGTGAACTCCTGGCTTAGGTTTTGTAATTTTTAAAATTGTGTTTGCCCTATAGATTTTATGTTCTTTATCCTACTCAAATTGATAAATTAATTTTAATTTATTGATAATCTATTTAACCTATACACTATGATATACATATGCAAGAAAATATGTCATGTTAGTGTATAATTTTGAAATATGGTAGATTTTGAATGACTGTTGAAACCCAACATTCCTATTAGCTTAATGGCTAATGTCATGAATGACTTTATATAGATTTAATTTTTTTAAGAAAGAAACAGGAAATATACATGAAAAGTCTTTTGGTTAGTATAGTTTATAATTCATTTGGTATATATTGTATAGAATTTTATTTCTTCATTTTACTAGAATTTTAAATGTCACCTCTTTTGACTTAGGGTTCAGTAAACCTATTGTGAAAAGTTGTGAAACAGTTTAGATGAGTTACTTTTTAAGATCTATACAGTTCCACTATAGAGGTCTCCACTTTGTGCCCTGGACTACTGGTTTTGTAGGCATTCCTGTTTCTGTAGGTTATTGGCAATTACAGCAAGAGTCTCGGTGGTGCTCTAAAATAGGGTCCTAAGCAGTGGATATCTACTGAAACGGTTGATAAATACACTTTCTAAAAGAAAAAACCCACACATTTATTACATAACACGTCAAAGTGACTTTCCACAGTGTGTGGCGCACAGACAGCACTTAGTAGATGGGGTGTTTTGTTTTTAATTTGCTAAACTTTTGTTATTACTTTGTATTTATTTGGGTTATTTTCTTTCTAAAGAGGGGAATAATATTAATATTTAAATTACCTGCATAATATTCTTAGTGATTAAAAATAAACTTTTATGTCCTTGGTTCAATGATTTAAAAAACGTGTTTGAGTTTAAAGTCTTACATTTAAATGTGCAAAATACAGAGAAGTACAAAAATAAAAACTCGTGAGACCTGATTGTTTAAACGTGTGTAGCACATAGTTGAATTCCCATCAACTAAGAGGAAAAAGTGTTAACATTTTGGTTTATTTATTTTCAGTCTCTTTGGAGTGTGTGTTTTTACATAGTTGAGTTCATATTTACAATTTGTTTTAGATTCTTCTTCTCTCATTATGGACACATAATGTATATTTTTTGTGGTTTTGTAACACGATAAACATTTCCCTATTATTGAGCATTTGTTTTCAGTTTTTTCCTCACTGCCACAGTGGTCTTATGTGTTCTCGTGTTGCTATTTAATAATAAAGAAATACCTGAGACTGGGCAATTGTAAAGGAAAGAGGTTTATTTGGCTCACACTTCTGCAGGCTGTGTGGGCATGACATCACTCAGCTTCCGGGGAGGCCTTAGGGAGCTTTTGCTCATGGTGGAAGGTGAAATGAGAGCGGGCACACCACATGGCAAGAGCAGGAGCACGTGCAAGCAGGATGTGCCACACACGTTTAAACAGTCAGGTCTCATAGGAACTCACTATCGCGAGGACAGCAGCCAAAGGGATGGTGCTAAACCATTCATGAGATATCCACCCCTACGGTCCAATCAACAATCAGGTCTCAGGAGAACTCACTCGCTGTCACGAGAACTCACTCGCCATGGCGAGGACAGCAGCCAAAGGGATGGCGCTAAACCATTCATGAGAAATCCACCCCTACTGTCCAGTCAACAATCAGGTCTCGTGAGAACTCACTCACTAGAACTCACTCACTATCGGCGAGGACAGTGGCCAAAGGGATGGTGCTAAACCATTCATGAGAAATCCACCCCTACGGTCCAATCAACAATCAGGTCTCACGAGAACTCACTCACTATCACGAGAACTCACTCGCTATCGCGAGGACAACAGCCAAAGGGATGGCGCTAAACCCGTCATGAGAAGTCCACCCCTACTGTCCAATCAACAATCAGGTGTCAGGAGAACTCACTCACTATCGCGAGGACAGTGGCCAAAGGGATGGTGTTAAGCCATTCGTGAGAAATCCACCCCTACTGTCCAGTCAACAATCAGGTCTCATGAGAACTCACTCCCTATTGCAAGGACGGCAGCCAAAGAGATGGTACTAAACCATTCATGAGAAATCCACCCCTACGGTCCAGTCACCTGCTGCCAGGCCCCATGTCCAATACTGAGGATTACAATTCCACATGAGATTTGGGTGGGGACAAATATATAAACTATATCACCTTGGATAAGCTATTTAGCTTCCTTTCCCCTTAGTTTTCACATTTATAAATGTGGGAAATAATAAATCCTAAGAGTTATGAGGATTAACTGACATAATGTATATAGGACATGTAGAGCAGTCCTTGAAATAAGCCTGTAAAATATTGCTGCTGTGTTCATCTTTGTGCACAGAGGATCTCCTCTTTTTTCCTTTTTATGGCTACTGAAAAAATTTTTAGCATAAATCCCGCAATAATAAAAGGACTTAATTGTTTTAATCTTACTACATATTGCGAAATCATTTTCTGATAAGTTATGGCAGTTTACATTCCTCTTGAGTAGCATGAGACTGTGAATATTTAATCGAACCCTCACCAGTATTACATATTCTTATTTATTTATTCATTTATTGTAGAATTAGGGTCTTGCTTTGTTACATAGACTAGAGTATAGTGATGTGGTCATAGCTCATTGTAGCTTCAAACTCCTGGGCTTAAGCAATCCTCTAGCCTCATCTTCCAGAGTAGCTGGGACTATAGGTATATACCACCACACCCAGCTAATTTTTTTTTTTTTTTTTGTTAAGACAGGGCCTTGCTCTGTTGCCCTGGCTGCGGTGTAGAGACCACTGCTCACTGCAGCCTCGACCTCTTGGGCTCAAGTGATACTCTTACTTCAGCTTCACAAGTAGCTGGACCACATGCATGTGCCACGACCATCTGGTTAATTTTTTATTTTTTTGTAGAGACAGGGTCTCACCTTGTTGCTCAGGCTGGTCTCAAACTCCTGGGCTCAAAGTGATCCTGCCACTTCAGCCCCCAAAGTGCAGGTATTTCAGATATGAGCCACTGTGCCTGGCTCATGTTCTCATTTTTTAAAATCCTTGTTTGAGAGGCAAATGAATTGCCCATTTTAGTTAGAGAAGGAGATTTATAGAAGACTAGTAGAGGATAAAGTTAGAGAGCTGGTTTGCTGAGATACTGGAGATACTTAAGAGTTGGGACTGTGTTGGGTGTCCTGACCCTCACAGTTCTCCACAAGGAGTTGAACTGGATTAAGGGCACTGTAAGTCTAGAGGCAGGTCCAGTAGGCTCCACCTTCCCCATCCAGCCAAACCGGTGGCCTTAGTTTCCTGTAAAAATTTCTTGTCTTTGTATCTGAAATACCGTTACATCCCACTTCTTCTTTTTCATCTATCTAATCTTTCTTATCGTGATTCACTTTCATTTCCTCTATATCTTCCTTCACAGAAGGCTGGCCAGCTAACACGGCAAAGTAGTGTGGCCTCTGCTGACAGACTCCCTCTAGGGAGAAAGAAGGTGGCCGAGCCAGTAAAGCTTAGGCATTACCAAATTTGCCAGTAAGAGAAATCATTCTACCTTCTCAGAAGTGGGTGAGTAAAGGAGTGTGGGAAAGTTTCTACACTAACACAGCCCTCAATATTTATATTAATTTTACTTTTAAACCATATTAGCATATATCCACTGTTTTTTAAAAAGTCGTTTTCCTGAGTTTAAAAATCTGCAACTTACAACTCAGTAGGTTGTGCATAGACATTTTGCCACAGAAGATACACAAATGGCCAAAAACAGGTGAAAAGATGCCCAACATCATTAGCCATCAGGGAAATACAAATCAAAACCACAAAACCAGCCGTCAGTGAAATATACCGCTTCACACCTGGAGATAGAGAAATCCAAGCCCTCCCTTGTACATCTGATGGAAAGCAGCGTGGCAGTTCCTCGTCAGTTAAACATCGTATTAGCATGTGACCCAGCAGTTCCACTCCTAGGTATACACTGAAAAGAATTAAAAGCAAGTTTTCACACAAACGCATGTGCACAGATGTTTGTAACAGCATTATTCACAATAGCCAAAAAGTAGAAACAGCCCAAATGTCCATCAACTGATGAATGGCTAAATAAAAGGTGGTATATCTGTATATCTGTACAGTGGAAGATTCTTTGACAATAAAAAGAAAGGAAGTGTCAGTATATAGTACAACATGGATACACCTTGAAAACATGCTGAGTGAAAGAAGCTAATCGCAATAGACCGCATATTGTATAATTCTATTTATGTGAAATGTCCAGAATATGTAAATCTATAGAGACAGAAAGTACATTAGTGGTTTGAGTGGTTGCCTAGGGCTGTGGTGGGGGTACAGGAGAATGGGAAGTCACTGCTAGTGGGTATGGGGGGCAGGGAGGATCTTTTGGGGGTGATAAGATGTTCTAGAATTGATTGTACAATTTTGTGAATATGCAAAAAGCTATTGAATTGTACATTTTAAATAGGTGAATTGTATGGCATATGAATTATATCTCAATAAAGCTGTCATGAAACGCAGCTAGAAAAAATACGAGTTTGTCATAGAAAATATATAAAATACAGAGAAGTGGAAAAGGAAAAAAGTAATTAGCATTTTTTAAAATTCCCTATTTTTATTTCAATGATAAAAAAATAATATAAGCTTATTCAAGAACAATACTGACACTTTAAAACAACATTCTCATACGAGATTTCAGAGCTTGCTGGGCGCGATGGCTCACGCCTGTAATGCCTGTAATCCCAGCACTTTGGGAGGTCGAGGCGAGCGGATCACTTGAGGTTAGGAATTCGAGACCAGCTTGGCCAACATGGTGAAACCCTGTCTCTACTAAAAATGCAAAACTTAGCCAGGCATGGTGACAGGCACTTGTAATCCCAGATACTCGGGAGGCTGAGGCAGGACAATTGGTTGAACCCGGGAGGTGGAACTTGCAGTGAGCCGACCGAGATGGCACCATTGCACTCCAGCCTGGGCAACAAGAGCGAGACGCCATCTCAAAAAAAAGAGAGATTTCAGTGCTCAGGATTGTATTTCTGTTTACAACTGTTGGGGGGTAAAATTAATAAATTTTGCCTTTGGGACAACATCACATCATGTTTTAGAAACAAAGATTTCTCTGTAGTCGATGGTGGGAGAGTTGGATCCTCATGTGTGTATGATAAATAAGAGTGTGAACTTGAAAGAACTGGTGCCGTCACAGTTTATACCGTATTCCATTAGTGAACAAAACTTTAATTTTTACAGAGCAGCATTATGTTAAATGACTATTATTTTAACTTTATTGATGTTTTTTGCATGTACTAATTTGTAAATTTGTTTTGGTTTAATTGTGTTAGAGTTAGAAGCACATAAAAGTTATGTTTTTACATCTTTTTGGTTTTTTTTTTGTTTGTTTTTTTTTTTTGAGATGGAGCCTCACTCTATCACCCAGGCTGGAGTGCAGTGATGTGATCTCGGCTCACTGCAATCTCTGCCTCCCAGGTTCAAGTGATTTCTCTTGCCTCAGCCCGTTTAGTAGCTGGAACCGCAGGCATGCACCACCACGCCCGGCTAATTTTTGTATTTTTATAGAGACGGGGTTTTTCCATGTTGGCCGGGTTGGTCTCTAACTCCTGACCTCAGGTGATCCACCCACCTCGGCCTTCCAAAGTGCTGGGATTACAGGCGTGAGCCACCGCACCCAGCCACAAATTATATTTCTTAATTCTTTTTATCCTATTACCCCTTCCCCTGGCTACCATCCCCTACCCTCCACCCACATCCACAGTGAAAGATAAAGGAGCTTAATTTTGCCTGTAGGAATCCATGGAAACTTGGCCTTCAAACTTCAGGCAAGCACCAGAGTGGAAACGTTTGGAAGTCTTGTTCTAACATGTTTTTACTTTAAAATGTTCTAAAAATTGAATTAGGTTTTTATGTTTTTAGAACCATCTTGCCCTCCCTTTTCTAGCTTTTGATGGGACATTGCCAAATTAATAGACTGTTTTGAAGATTGCTAAGATGGGCAGCTTTCATTTCAGTTAGGAAAAGAACCTGTACTAAAGGAATTATTCAGGTGAAAATGCTTTTGTGATTAAAAATGATTTTCAGAAACTGATACTTCTCATGAAGTAAATTTCAACAGTACAAGCAAACCCTGTTTTTCCGCAGTTATGACTTTGTTCTCACCTCTCCTCCACACCTCCCCACCACAGCGTCACTCCCTTTACAGCCTCTTCCTACTGGTACCTCCTTATCCAGTTCTCTGTCTAGACCCTCTGCTATCCTCTGCGTTTGTTTTTGAACTGAACTTTGGATTAAAGTACTACCTTTTTGTGGCTGTTACCCAAAGTTTGTCTTCACTTTCGCTTGGAATTTGAGGTTACTCTACTGTTGTTCAGACTTTACCTTTAAAATTCCAGGAACATCCTATTAGTAAAACAATGAGTTTTTAAATTTTCGGTAAAGGTGGTCGTAATTCTTACAGGAACCAGTTTTATTCCATTTCGTTCATAGATTTTCATTTTGCCTTTTTAATGGGCATAGAATTATCTTTCATGTTTTTCTGTAGTGGAGAAACCTAGTTGTGAGAAGGTGAACCTTTCAAATAAAATTGTAGTTGAAGAAACAAAAGTGGAAAGACTAAGTTAAAATAAATTTGACCCTGGCCTAATTCCATTTATCTCATATCCACTTTAGAAAAGAACTAAAACAGGCTGTGCATGGTGGCTCACACCTATCGTTTCTTTGTGTTTTTACTAATTCATGCTTCTTGTTTGGACTTTGCTGACTTGTCTCTATATGAACTCTGTCACTGACAAAAATATCCTCTGTTCTCAAGTTTCCCTCTTCTGTTTCCTACCAGATAATACTTGTGGGTTTTTTTTGTTGTTAAGTACATTTTAAACATCATCTTTAGAGATATAACCATTTTTTTTCTAAATCTGTATCCTTGGGTAAGAGGTAGTGTGAGACTTTAGTATTGTAGTTCAATTGAACAAACATTAATTAAACACCGTTTATATGCCTGGGCTGTTTTGGTAAGGATTGTAAAAGAAGTAATGGGCACATTCTCATGCTGCAAACATTCAAGCACTTGAATTCCAGATGGGAAATAATATATATGCATGAAATAACTTGAGAAAAATTCTGAAGCAATAAATAAGCAAATTCAAGACAGTGTCTAGTAAATACCAGAAAAGTTACAGTGTTTTAAAATAAGCTCTAAAATTATTGTGCTTTAAAAAATGGGTCTCTGAAAATGTTTCAGTATGGATTCTGTATTAACCATTGCCTTCGGCTGGGCGTGGTGGCTCACGCCTGTAATCCCAGCACTTTGGAAGGCTGAGGTGGGCAGATCACGAGGTCAGGAGATCAAGACCATCCTGGCTAACACGGTGAAATTCCGTCTCTACTAAACATACAAAAAATTAGCTGGGCGTGGTGGCATGTGCCTGTGGGCCCAGTGGGAGACTGAGGCAGAATTGCTTGAACCCAGGAGGCGGAGGTTGCAGTGAGCCGATATTGTGCCACTGCACTCCAGCCTGGGGACAGAGAGAGACTCTGTTTCAAAAAAAAAAAACAAAAAACTATAGCCTTACAGCCTATATAATTATAATTGGCCTCTTCTAAGGCTAAATAGTAGTATTACAATTTCTCTTCCTCCTCCTCCTCCTCCTCCTAACTTATCAAACTCTTCAACCCCCAGCTCAAATTCCATCTTGCTTATGGAATCTGCCCTGTGTACCGCAAGCAGCACAGCATCTGGAGCCAGTCTGCCTAGGTTGAGTCCTAATTCTAAGACTGTTTGACTTTGGATGAGTTGCTTTACCTATTAGTGCCTCAGTTTGCTTGCTATAAAATGGTAGTGCTAATAATAACTACCTCATAGGACTGTTGTGAGGAATTGTTACTATATGAGTGGCAAAGAGTAAGCACATACATAAATGTGTCTTGTTATTCTCATACTCTGTTATTATGGTCACTTCTCACAATACACTTAAACATTTCTATAAAGTGATTTATCTGAGCTTAAATATTTTTTGGAATTATATATTTTGTATATTCTGTTCTATAATAGCTGTTTGTGTTAACATAAAATTAGCATCTCTCTTCCATCCTCACCTTTAGAAGTGAATCGATGTTACCAGAGAATGTGCATTTTTCATCCTGTGGCTTTGCAGATCCCTGGTCGGCTTTTTCTCTTTCCTGTTTCTGTTCAGTATTTATTCATTCTGCCTTGTTGCCTATTAGGTTCTGCATATGTGCTCTTCACTAGCTTATTGTAAGTTCTTCTTCCCAAGGAGCAATTCTATTTCAGGGATGACAACAAACATGACTATTGAACTCTTAGTGCCGTGCATCTTGTTATCACTAGAAAATTCATGATTCACAAATAGCCAATAGCTGGGCTTGGTGGCTCACACCTGTAATCCCAACACTTTGGGAGGCCAAAACAGGCGGATCACTTGAGCCCAGGAGTTCAAGACCAGCCCAGGTGACACGGTAAAACCCCATCTCTACTAAAAATGCAAAAATGATGAGTGCCTGTAATTCCAGCTACTTGGGAGACTGAGGCAGGAGAATCACTAGAACCTGGGAGGCAGAGGTTGCAGTGAGCCGAGATTGCCCTTCTGCAGTCCAGCCTGGATGACAGAGTGAGACTCTGTCTCAAATAAAAAAATAAAAATAAAAATCACACAGAGTCCTCAGCAGAGTAAATAAAACAAAATTTCTAGCGATTGACATCTAGAGACTGTTTACAAGGATGTTCTTAATGTACCTTTATGGATGACTTTAGCTGTTTCCTGTGGATTATCTCGTTTTACTCTTACAGCAAAGAAACAAAGGCTCATAAAGTTAAACTAATTTGACTAAGATTACACAGCTGGCAAGTATCAGAAAACTATATTTGCACTGAGAAGGGAATGACTCCAAAATTAGAGCTTCCTTTCTTACTGCTCTGTCTTATCTCTAGTCTTCGTTCTTGTTTGGAAAGGGAACTTCTGGTGCTTACGAATGGTGGGGCTTATCTTCTTGAAAGTGGTAATCAACTGTACTGAATTTCTAAGGTTAAAAAATTAAGATGTACAAGGCCTATTATGGGGAGGGGGGAGGGGGGAGGGATTAGGGATTGCATTGGGAGTTATACCTGATGTAAATGACGAGTTAATGGGTGCAGCACACCAATATGGCACAAGTATACATATGTAACAAACCTGCACGTTATGCACATGTACCCTAGAACTTAAAGTATTAAAAAAAAAAAATTAAGGTGTAACATTACCAGTTTTCTCTTTTATTGATGCTTTCCTTAGTTTTTTTTTTAGGTAAATAATCTCTGTTACCTTTTTGTGAGAACTGTATGTAGATTTCATTCTGGACATATAAATATTAAGGCTTAGGTAGCATTTAAAGTATTTGTGTTTAGAAATTAAATGAATGCATGAAATACTGTACTCTTTTTTGAGTAAATTCTAAAAATAATCCCTAATCGTTTTGTTACAATCAGTTGTAGATTACTTTGCCATTTACCCATATACTTTTTTAATATACCTTAAAGACCAGAGAGAAAGGTAGGAGCAGTTACGAAGTTGCTCTTCTCTGATTATGAAGACTTATTCAGGAGGACTGGAAGCAGAATTTTCAGACATGCTTCTGTCTTTCTAAATGGATTCTATTAACTTCCATAGTACTTTGTTCATAGCAGACTTTCAAATGTTTGGTTGGCTTCATGCGAAAAGGAGCTGTCTCTCTACTCCCTTCTGTATTGCTGATGCTCATTGAATTATCTTTTAAAGATTCAGCATATTTCATGGGGATTTAATTTTGAGAACATTGGTGTCTTTGTGAAGGTTTCTTTTTTCTTTTGAGACAAAGTCTCACTCCGTTCATTGCCCAGGCTAGAGTGCAGTATCGTGATCTTAGTTCACTGCAACCTCTGCCCACAGGGTTCAAGCAATTGTCCCGCCTCAGCCTCCTGAGTAGCTGGGATTACAGGTGCGTACCACCACACCTGGCTAATTTTTGCATTTTCAGTAGAGATGGGGTTTCACCATGTTGGCCAGGCTGGTGTTGAACTCCTGACCTCAAGTGATCCCCCCACCTCGGCCTCCCAAAGTGCTGGGATTACAGGCATGAGCCACCGCGCCCAGCCTGAAGGTTTCTTTTGTAGCACGTAAAAAAGATTTAATTCATCAAAATATCCACTCACATTCTGATACTTCCTAGAGTAATAATCTTCTGTCTTTAGCTGCTATTTCTGTCCTGTATTTTCATTGCAATTGTATGCTTTTCTTCTTGAACCATTCCCATACATGGATATGGTAACAGCCACATTGGGTGAAGCTTCATTAGTGTCTCCACATTGTATTTTTTCTACCCATCCCAATCTTTTTTTTTTTTGAGATGGAGTTTTGCTTTTGTTGCCCAGGCTGGAGTGCAATGGCACAATCTTGGCTCACCACAACCTCCGTCTCCTGGGTTGAAGCAATTCTCCTGCCTCAGCCTCCGGAGTAGCTGGGATTACAGGCATGTGCCTCCACCCCGGGCTAATTTTGTATTTTTAGTAGAGACGGGGTTTCTCCATGTTGGTCTGGCTGGTCTCAAATTCCTGAGATCAGGTGATCTGCCCGCCTTGGCCTCCCAAAGTGCTGGGATTCCAGGTGTGAGCCACCGCGCCCGGCCCATCCCAATCTTTTAGAAACGTAGTCTGGGTCCTCGTAAAGCACATGGTTGCTTAAAAACATTCCATTACAGCCGCAAACTCCTAACGTGTTCAAGAGGACATTGCATTTTACGTTTTCAATTTCTTACAAACTTTCACAAAAACAATATAAGTAAATAGCTGATGAAGTGTTCTTTGTGGCTTTGAAGAAACGTTAGTACCTTAGGAGATACCCTTTACCAGCAGCCCGTTAATACTTGGTTTATTTTATTTTTATTCATACGTCTGAGCTGGATTCTATAGGGAGAAATGAAAAATGTTTTATAGGCAAAATGTTATGAGATATCTGCTAATATCATAGGCAAAAGTATTTTTGCAATATGTATTATATATCATTAATTTAATGGTATCCAGTAGAATATAATATCCTTTTACTGGAGGGTTTTAAATAAAAATGTCTTTTCATTACAGTTTAAAAGATGATTGTAAAGTTTCATATAAGTCAAGCACGCAGTTGTTAATATCTTATATGTATGTACTCCTTATGTTTAGCAAGATGAAACTTTTCAGACCCACATGCTAACAGTGACCAGATTTACTGGCCCTTCACACAAATCAAACACGACTTTGCTGTTGCTGTTTTTCTTTCCTCTGCCTTCTCCCGCTGTATTCTATCTCTCTCCATCTGTTACTGTGAAGGGGTGGCCTGCCCCTCCACACCTGTGGGCGTTTCTCATTAGGTAGAACGAGAGACTTGAGAAAAGAAATGAGACACAGAGACAAAGTATAGAGAAAGAAAAAG
Organism: Papio anubis; assembly: GCF_008728515.1. Lineage (NCBI taxonomy): Eukaryota > Metazoa > Chordata > Mammalia > Primates > Cercopithecidae > Papio > Papio anubis. The sequence continues at coordinate 216,067,325 of NC_044976.1, forward strand.
TGGGCCCAGGGGACCGGCGCTCAGCATACAGAGGACCCATGCTGGCACCGGTCTCTGAGTTCCCTTAGTATTTATTGGTAATTATCTTTACCATCTTAAAGATAAGGGAGTGGCAGGACAACAGGATCATTTTAGGGAGAAAATCAGCAGTAAGACTTACGGATAAAGATCTCTGTGACAAGGGGAAGGTCAAAGGAAAATGCTGTGCCTTGATATGCATATGCAAACATCTCCATAAACCTCTTAGCAGCATTGCTCCAGCAAGTCCCGCCTTATGCCGCCAGGCGGTTTTCTCGTATCTCAGTAAACAGAGCATACAATCAGGTCCATTGCCCAGGGACGGGCAGGATTTTTAACCAGCAAGCTGCCTTCAGGCACTTGTTTAACAAAGACACATCCTGCACAGCCCAAAATCCATTAAACCTTGAGTCACCACAGCACATGTCTCTTGCAAGGACAAGGTTGGGGGTAGGGTCACAGATTAACAGCCTCTCAAATACAGAACAAAATGGAGTCTCTTATGTCTACTTCTTTCTATATAGCGCACAGTAAGAGGCTGATCGCTTTCTCTTTTCCCCACATACTGACAGTTATAAGCATAGAGGAGCCTGTCCCTGGAGGTGGATTCATAACTGTCCTTTACCTTCCACATCTACTCGGTCCTGCAAACCGCGAGCTCCACCTCCATGCTCTTCTTTTTTTTTTTTTTTTTTTTTTTTTTTTGAGACGGAGTCCCTGTCTCCAGCCTGGAGTGCAGTGGCTTGATCTTGGCTCACTGCAACCTCCTCCTCCCAGGTTCAAGTGATTTTCCTGCCTCAGCCTCCCTAGTAGCTAGAATTACAGGCATGAGCCACTTATGTTTTGTATCCTCCTCCCCTTTACCCCCTAGTAATTGGTTCATGGCCCACTAGGGGAAAAAAAGATGGTCTTTCACAACAGATAGTCTGAAAAGCGCTGGTCTGAATTTCCTGTATTAGGCTCTGGCCCTGCCTCCGTTTATCAGGCTTGTCACTCAGTACTTTCCTTCAGCACTCTTATTCCAAAGTCTACTCGCTCTTCATTCTGTTCTTCCTCACCTTTTCATTTGGTCATGTTTATTTCTTCTCTTGAGATTGCCACTCCATGCACCTCAGGTGTGGGTAGAATGGAGGGAACACACCGTCTCAGAGCTGGGTTACAGTATTCTCTTCTCCCGGGTTCTCTGCTATAGCGACATTTCCTCCAGACCATGGCTGAAGATGAACACGGCAGCTCAGCAGAGTGAAGACGCCTGAGGCCAGCACTCATTCGCCCTATCCGAGAAACAAGGGACCCGCCGGACCCTGTTGTCCGCCCGTTAGTGTGATGAGCAGCTGTGGATTTCATGTGTGTTTCCTGGGCAGGGGGCATGTAGGTGTGGAAGTGGATACTACCAATTGGATTGGCTGATTTAATGTCTCATGAATATCAGTACCTTCATGAGTATTTTGTGTCTCCTCTGATCTCATGAATCTTTGGTGGTTCTAAGTGCTTTCATTCGTTCCTGTGTTTACCACACAGATGCCCTGTTTACTTTCTCTGTGTCTAACTTCTCAAGCTGTTTGCTCTGTACTTATTTTCATCTCTCTTATTTGTATCTTTGATTTTCTGTAATGGAATTGGATATTCTTAAATATTCATGCATTACACCTCTCACAATAAAAGTAACCTTCGGCCGGGCGCGGTGGCTCAAGCCTGTAATCCCAGCACTTTGGGAGGCCGAGACGGGCGGATCACAAGGTCAGGAGATCGAGACCATCCTGGCTAACACAGTGAAACCCTGTCTCTACTAAAAAATACAAAAAAATAGCCGGGCGAGGTGGCGGGCGCCTGTAGTCCCAGCTACTCCGGAGGCTGAGGCAGGAGAATGGCGCAAACCCGGGAGGCGGAGCTTGCAGTGAGCTGAGATCCGGCCACTGCACTCCAGCCTGGGCGACAGAGCCAGATTCTGTCTCAAAAAAAAAAAAAAAGTAACCTTCATTCCTCTGACTCTCAAAGAAATTGCCTGTCACTGATCACATTCTTCTTTGTAGCAAAGTTTTTCTGAAAGAAGAAGAATGTTAGTTAGGGCAGGGTTTATAGACACGTCGTATAATTCATTACCTGCTAGAGTATCAGCTCTTGTATTTTTATTTTCCACTTTTAGAATACATAGTCCTTAGGGCATGTTGTGTCTCATCTGTCTCTCTCTCGCCCCATTGTATTTAGTATATGGATCTTTGTTGTAGACACTCAAAGTTGATTACCCTGAAGGCTGGTTAAGTTTAGTTAAAGTGCTCAACCTCTGAGGTCAGAGTTCAGTGTCATGTGGAGACTTATTTGCTTTGTTTCATGTCCTCATGGTAACCTTGAATGCTGGCCAAATGGCTCTTGGTTACAAAGAGCGCGGTAAGACAGAGCATTAGCACTTGTATGGCATAAGCAGTTTGAAACCAGTGTTCCTCTGAATGTGGGGCAGGAGCATCTTGTTCCCATTCAGAGGGCAACATTATATCATAATTTTTCAAGATAAGAAAAAGTAGACCGTGAGGATGGCAGAAGAAAATATATGTGAATTTGCCTGTAACTATACTTTTTTCTTTTTTTTTTTTTTGAGACAGAGTCTCGCTCCGTAGCCCGGACTGGAGTGCAGTGGCCAGATCTCAGCTCACTGCGAGCTCTGCCTCCTGGGTTCACGCCATTCTCCTGCCTCAGCCTCCCGAGTAGCTGGGACTACAGGCGCCGCCACCTCGCCCGGCTAGTTTTTTGTATTTTTTAGTAGAGACGGGGTTTCACCGTGTTAGCCAGGATGGTCTCCATCTCCTGACCTCGTGATCCACCCGTCTTGGCCTCCCAAAGTGCTGGGATTACAGGCTTGAGCCACCGCGCCTAGCCAACTTTTTTCTTCTTTTTAAGAGGCAAGGTGTTGCTCTGTTTCCCAGACCGGAGTAGCTAGGACCACGGGCACACGCCACCGGAGTAGCTAGGACCACGGGCACACGCCACCGGAGTAGCTAGGACCGCGGGCACACGTCACCGGAGTAGCTAGGACCACGGGTACACGCCACCATGCTCAGCTAATATTTTAGATTGTCTGTAGAGATGGGGTCTCGCTTTAAGGCCCAGGCTGGTCTTAAATCCCTGGTCTCAAGTGATCCTTACAGAGTGCTGAGCCACCATGCCCAGCCACATATGTTGGCTTTCTTGTATAGGTTTAAGAATTCAGTCATGTATCTATGTTAGAAGAATCTGAAATTGCTAAGAAATAATGTGAAGTTCCAAATTAACTTATATAAGTCAACTTTTTTTTTTTTGAGCTGGAGTCTTGCTCTGTCCCCCAGGCTAGAGTGCAGTGGCGTGATCTCAGCTCACTGCAAGCTCCGTCTCCTAGGTTCACACTATTCTCCTGCCTCAGCCTCCCGAGTAGCTGGGACTACAGTTGCCCGCCACCTCGCCCAGCTAATTTTTTGTATTTTTAGTAGAGATGGGGTTTCACCATGTTAGCCAGGATGGTCTCGATCTTCTGACCTCGTGATCCGCCCGTCTCAGCCTCCCAAAGTGCTGGGATTACAGGCGTGAGCCACCACGCCCAGCCAAGTCAACATTTTAAGAATTAATTTTCTTTAAGTGAAGTAAACCAGAGGCAAGGGTTTTAAAAACTGCTTTCACATGTCCACATAAAGTGGGAAGAAGAATGGTGGTGCAGTCAAGAATAAAGAAGGAGCACAAATGAAAACTGGTGTTGAGTCTTTCCATTATGATGAAAAAAATTCCAGCATAGGTAACGGTCTTAATGATATTTCGTACTCAAGTAGAAGATTAAGGTATAGGATTCTTTGAGCTAGATTGTGGATGATTTTCATGATGAGGTTGATTTGAAGACAGTGTATGAAACCAAGTCGAATGGAATGGAATGTGTAGTGGAACTCATCTCAGTAGACCTTCCCGGCAGCCCTGCCGTCCTCCACAGTTGCCAGGTCAGTTACTGTTCCAGTTTCCCACACTGACTCTTTTAAACCTTCTATATGCTCCCAACTCCTTGCTCCCGGCATACCACTCCCTCCCTGCCTCCAGTATGTGGATCTCCTTTGCGTCTGTTTCTGCTGTTTTTTCCCCTAGTTTTCTTTTTTAAATCAAGGTGTGATCTCTTGCGTGCCTGGTTGTGTTGGATTCTATACTGAATGTTACATATGAAAAGTTGTGGAAATAATTTGAACCTTTGTTGGATTTTTCTTGCAGCGAGGATTGACTTAAGTTTCTGGCAGGCAACCAGGTTAGAACAGATCACCTTAATTCAACCAGAGATGAGATGCTGGATTCTTCTGGGTTAGTCCCTGCGAGCGCTGATCTGTTCCAGCCTTGCCTTTTCTTCTGGGGAGTATCGCTTGTAGGTCCCACCAGAAGGCCTGTGGTCCCCTCTTCTTGGAAGACCTTGAACTCTGGTTTTTCCTCCAGCTCTGTGAACCTACTCAGCACTCTGCTCAGCTTTTTCGGCTTCCCAGCTGAAGCTTTCTGCTGGCTTTTCTGGTTATCAGCAGGAGTCTGCCCTTGCCAGAAGTACATTCTTTCTTCATGTTTGTTTTTGCATTTGTTTAAAATGACCGGGCTGGGTGCTGGCTCAAGTCTGTAATCCCAGCACTTTGGGAGGCCGAGGCAGGTAGATCACTTGAGGTCGGGAGTTCGAGATCAGCCTGGCCGACGTGGCGAAACCCTACCTCTACTAAAAATACAAAACTTAGCTGGGCATGGTGGTGCGTGCCTGTAATCCCAGCTACTCAGGTGGCTGAAGTGGGAGAATCACTTGAACCGAGAGGCAGAGGTTGCAGTGAGCCAAGATCACACCACTGCATTCCAGCCTGGGCAACAGAGACTCTGTCTCAAAAAAACCCACAAAGAATATATACATATATATGTATACAGCATATGTACATAGGGTTTATGAACAGATATACCTACAGTGGGTTTACGCATGATCAGTTTCGTTGCCTAGGCTGGGTGTGGCGGCTCACATCTGTAATCCTGGCACTTTGGGAGGCTGAGGTGGTGGCAGGATCACTTGCGGCCAAGAGTTTGAGACTAGACTGGGCAGCATAGTGAGGCTCTGTTTCTACAAAAAATTTAAAAATTAGCTGGATGTGATGGCACGCACCTGTAGTCCCAGCTATGTGGGAGGCTAAGGTGGAAGGATTGCTTGAGCCCAGGAGTTCAAGGCTGCCGTGAGCTATGACCTTGCCACTGCACTCCAGCCTGGGGGACAAAGTTAGACCATGTCTCTGGTAGGGGGGGAATATGTGTGTGTGTGTGTGTGTGTATGTGTGTGTGTGTGTGTGTGTATGTGTGTATATGTGTGTGTGTGTGTGTGTGTATGTGTGTGTGTGTATGTATATGTGTATATATTACTGATAGTGTGCTTATAATAAGCAAAGATATATGGTATATCTTTGATATGTATCTTCATTATATAGTATATATAATATATACCTTTTATTATAGATTTGTTATATATTATATATAAGGCTATATATCTTTGACATATCTGTATATGATACATATACAAGCTCTATCTTAATGTATCTCATCTACATCAACCATATATGAGATATATAAATAAGATATATAGATATATAAAATATATAAAAGATATATCAAATATATAACATACCTTTTATCTGTATCTATATATAAGATATATATGCAAGCTATATCTTATGTATCTCACATATATCTTAGCTATATCTGAGATATATAGATGATATATAAATATTATAAGTATACCACCAAAGTTTGGAGACTCTTGCATGTTAGTCCCTCTTCTTTAATGTGATATTGGTTCGGTAAGTACCTGTGGCCTGCCTGGTAAAAATTTTTCTAAATGCACAAAGATGAATGTCAGATATCTTATGAATGTCAGATAATTTCTAATGGGGTGGTTATATAGCCCAACATATAAACCTGAAGAAACGAACTCATAATATTAAAGGAATGCAGCAAATCAAGAGTCTTATTGGTGGGTTTTATGTATTTGCTGTGTAACCTATTTTTCTACATTCGACATATTTGAAAAACATCTCAAGATATTGGAAATGTTAATTTTGTGGCCTCCTTAAAGTAGCAATTTGGTATTTACAACATATATATGTGAAAACAGCTGGTTTTTAAAAGTAATATAAAAATGATTATAGTGGTTAAGGATACAGGCTCTGGAGTCAGATTCTAAATTGAATCCTGACTTTGCCACGTAATAGCAGTGTGACCGAGGCCTATGTGTTTCATCTTTTTATTGTTGTTTACTTCTGTAAAAAATGGAAATAATTTTAGAACTACTTTATAGGACTTATAAGGATTAAATTATATATATGTAACAAACTTTAAACACTGACACTTACTAAATCTTCAATAATTGTTAAAGAGATGGAGTCTTGCTGTGTTGCCCAGGCTGGTCTCAAACTCCCCGGCTGAAGCAAGCTTCTCACCCCAGCCTCTTGAGTAGCTGACACTACAGGCACACCACTGTGCCCGACTACTCTCAGCATTTTATTCAGATAATGCAAGCTATTTTGTCAGACATCTTAAAAGAAGGTTCTAATAATTTGCTTTTGCCATTGTATTTTCAAAAATTGACATTTTAAAACAATGTATAGTTTTATGTGTCTATTTAATGAGTCAAGTGTAAGACAGTTTCCGTGAGGATATATAGTTGATACAGGCAGTAAACATGATTTTTGTTTTAAAAGAGTTGGCTATAATCTGAACCAAAGTATTTTCAAGTCTTAGATTATGTTGGTTGTGGCTTAAAAGTATGATTGCAGTACATTTTTACAACAAAGAGGTATTTAAAACCGACTAAGCACAATTTGGATGTGTTTACTTCTCTTTTGTTTACTTAAGTAGAACTTGTATATATCTGTGCATAAGAGAGGGACAAGGGAAGAGAGATGACCCTTTATCTTTGTACTGCTTGGGTATACCCACAGTGAGGCTTTTGACCTGTCATTCCCATTTATGTAATGGATTTTGAACTCAAAAGCCCTGTAAATACATAAGCTATCTTGAACCAAGCCCCATTGTGAAAGGCAGGATTGAGGAATATGAAACAAATTATGCTTCCTTTCATTCACTTTATCTGCCCCAAGGTTTTTTGGGGAATATGAGTCACATAGTTTCATTTAATTTCTTCATATTTTTAACAGTGCTCTCTCTTCATAACTGAAAATCTGTATTTGATGTTGTTTTTCCCTTAGAATCATTACCTTCACATTTATTCTTGTTTTTCCTTTTGTATCTTGTACCTTTGTCACATTTTTATCCTTCCTGCATGCCTCATAGCATACATTTTCTCTTCTATGGCCTTTCTTTTTGCTAAATGAAGAACTAAATCTTCATGAAATTATATTTTTTATTCTTATTAAAGAAATATTAAAACAATGTGATTTACTTTTGTACTGTACTATTATGTAGAAATTTAGGTATTTAGAGTGATTACTGAAAGGCTGTTTTACTAATTTTAATTACAATACTATTTAACTTTTATGAAGTGCCAGGGATATTTTGAATATGGGGAAGTACGAAAAAAAGGAACAGCATGATCTAGTGATTTACATTGTGAATATGGGAAATGAGGAGGTAAAAATTAATTTTAAATAGTATGTATTTCCTTCAATAAGTATTTGCATTTGTTTAATTACAGTAATAATAATATCTATATCCAGGAAATACCTGTAGCACAACTTGTGTTAGCAAAGGAAGAATCTAAAGTGGAGTGATTCACCATGAGCCATATTTGGCTGCTGTGGCACTGCCAAGGCAATGTCATAGACAGCAGCGTTGTCCAATAGAAATATGTGAGACATATATATAATTTTGTTGTCTAGTAACCACATTAAAAATTTTCAAAGGGAGAAATTAATTTTAGTAATAGTTTATTCAGTATATCTAAAGTATTATTTCAACATGTAATCAATATGTAGAATTAATGAATTCTTTTATATTGATTTTATTCATACTAAGTCATTGAAATATGGTATGTATTTTATAAATATAGCACATCTTAATTGGGACACAATTTTCATTGGAAATGCTTGAACTACATTTCAATTTCATAAAGTGTACAGGTGAAAAACATTCACATACCCAAGTTATTCCAAACATACTTAAGTTTTTCAGTAACTGAATTGATGTCCATTTAAAAATTTAAATTTGGCCGGGCCCAGTGACTCACGCCTGTAATCCCAGCACTTTGGGAGGCCGAGGTGGGCGGATCATGAGGTCAGGAGATCGAGACCATTTTGGCTAACACGGTGAAACCCCATCTGTACTAAAAATACAAAAAACTAGCCGGGCGTGGTGGTGGCACCTGTAGTCCCAGCTACTCGAGTGGCTGAGGCAGGAGAATGGTGGGAACCCGGGAGGCGGAGCTTGCAGTGAGCCGAGATGGCGCCACTGCACTCCAGCCTGGGCAACAGAGCGAGACTCCGTCTCAAAAAAATAAAAAAAAAAAAAAATAAATGTATTAAAATTTATAAAAATGAAAAATTGAGTCCCTCAGTGTGTGTTCATGTTTCAGATACTCAGTAGCCGTGTGTGGTTAGTGGCTACCATTTTGAATAGCATAGGTGTAGAATAGAGCTAACAGTTGAAGATGTCAACTAAGGAGCCCTGAGTCATTATTACTCTATTTGGAGACACAGTCTTGCTCTGTTGCCCAGGTTAGAGTGCAGTGGTGAGATCATAGCTTGCTACATCCCAGGCTCAAGTGATCTTCCCCCTTCAGCCACGTAGCTGGGACTGTAGGCATGCACCACCACACCTGGCTAATTTTTATTTTTAGTGGAGACGTGGGGGTCTCACTGTGTTGCCCAGGCTGGTCTTGAACAACTGAGCTCAGACGATCCACCTGCCTCGGCCTCCCAAAGTGCTAGAATTACAGATGAGCCACGGTGCCTGGCCTAGCATACATTATTACATTGAAATTATGAGAACGACATTTTAAATGAAGTTTGTATCTATATTCCAAATGATCTGCATTATTTTCAGAAAACAGTTTGGAGATCATCGCTACCCTCTGTGGTCCTCACTCGGGGATCCTCAGGCTGAGATACTATTAATTCCTAGAAACTGCCTTCTGGCGTACTGCTGTGGTCGACACTCATCAGTGGGATATGAAATCAACCTAGTGGATCTTGAACAGCATTTTTTAAATATATGAAATCGTATTGAATGGAATAAAGAACATATCAGTGATTCACCTGTGTTAAGTTTTAGCTGCATAAATGTATGTATTTTGTGGGTTCAGGAGCTCAGTGAAAAATGAATTTTTTATTGTGTGTCACAACGTTTTTCACCGCCATCCCTCTGAGGCATACTTTTGATTGCTGTTGTACTGAATATTGCCTCAGGGTATGTTTGTTTAAACAAAGAGTGTTAATCAGAGAAGAAAAGTATAGATTTAGCAATGAGATGTAAGTGGTATTGGAACCTATCTAATGAGTAAAGAGGTAAAAATAAATGTAAAGTGGTATGGAATGTCAGTGATAAACAGAATCATATGGATGTGGTCACTTTGTTTTTTGAGACAAGGTCTTGCTGTGTCACGCAGGCTGGAGTGCAGTGGTGAGATCTTGGCTCATTGCAACCTCTGCCTCCCAGGTTCAAGCTAGTCTCCTGCCTCAGCCTCCCAAGTACCCAGGATTACAGATGCCCACCACCATGCCCAGCTAATTTTTGTATTTTTTTTAAGTAGAGACGAGGTTTCACCATGTTGGCCAGGCTGGTCTCCAACTCCTGACCTCAAGCAATGCGCTTGCCTCGGCCTCCCAAATCACCAGGATTACAGGCATGAGCCAGCACACATGGCCTTGGACGTGGTCACTTTCTTCCTCAGTTCTGAATTGGCTGGGAATAGACAAATTTGAACTTGGTGTTAATAAACTGCGTTATTAGTTTGGTGACTATATTCCTCTAAATGTTGGTTTGGCTATAAATCAAATTTAAATTTGGGCTTGAATCTTTATTCTTCAGAAGGATCTTGGCTTCAAAAGTAAAAGTATAGTATTTATCTGATTTGTATGAAATACAGAAAAATGGCACCCATAGTCTTAAAGCATTTCAATGAAATATTACATATTTCACTGTGTATTCCCATAAATTATTTTTAAAAATTTTAGTGACACCTAATGTTTAATCTCTTTGGACATCCATTAAGATGTATAAAAAATGAAGTCAAATCCTATCAAGAATTGAGATATGCTTTTGGTAAAATGGAGATTTTTTTTTTTCTTAGCCTGTTACTTTAAATTGTTCATTTATTTAATGTTCTTCCTTAAAGTTTGGGGGTTCTCGTGTTTTGTATAAGCCTCACTTTAATATGGTTGTTTGAAATTCTTAAGCTGTAGAGAGGCAATGCATCAAATGATTTTTATACAGTGTACATGTTTGGAATGCTTTCTTGCCACAAGAGTCTGGAATCTTGGGCAGCACTCGCTGTTGTGCTTTTAAAAGACAAAATATGCCACAATCAGTGCTGTAGCAGTGATTGTAGCATATCACTGTTTCTTTTGTGAGAATTTGTATAGACTTAGGGATTACTACAAAATAGCTTTACTGTTTAGATACAGCAGATAAGTTTGAATGCAGTCTCAACTAATAATCCTCAGGTCCCACGCACTATTAGCACAGATTTTAAAATACTGTGTATTAACTGGGCGTCTTTCTCCTTGTGAATTTTCTCTTGCCCAAGTGCTTTGTAGTGAGATACTAGGTATACCAGAAGATCAGCCTTTTGAAATGCTATTCCTATAGCATTAAGGGAGAGGAAAGAGGAAGAGACAAAAATAAACGTTTAATTTATAACTGTTTCTAAAAACAGTAAGACTATACGGATTATAAACCCCATTAGGAAGTTTATCCTATTGCTTAAGTTAAGGCATTTGTATTGAAATGTGTTAGGGATGCAGACAGAAGCCAAATATTGTGCAGTAGGTCCCATTGCCTCTCAGAATAGGGGCAGGGATGCAGATGGGATTCCATGTGTCTGACTTACCCCCGTTCAGAGAGAAACAGTAGAAAATTGTTTCCTTACTCTTTCATGAATCTAGTAAGTACGAGGCCCAGGGCTAAACATTGCAAAGAATGAAAATTATCTATGCCTGGGTTCTGAGTATTCAAATGGCTTAAATCTAGTATGACATATATGCAAAAATACAAAGTGCAGAGCCATATTTGGGAAGGACTGAATGACAACAGTGCTGTTGTACATTATGTGTTGGTCTTTGTGATGGAGAAATCAGGGAAGGCAAACTAGGGTAAGTGACTTTTGAGCCAGACCTTGATGCATTGTTAGGAATCCCTTTCCTTTCCCTTTCCCTTTCCCTTCCCCTCCCCTCCCCTCCCCCTCCCCCCTCCCCCCTTCCTTCCTTTCTTCCTTCCTTCCTTTTCCTTTCCTTTCCTTTCCTTTCCTTTCCTTTCCTTTCCTTTCCTTTCCTTTCCTTTCCTTTCCTTTCCTTTCCTTTCCTTTCCTTTCCCTTTCTCTCTCTCCTTCCTTTCCTTTCCTCTTTTCTTTCTTCCTTTCTTTTCTTCTTTTCTTTCACAAAGTCTCCCTCTCTCACCCAGGCTGGCATGCAATGGTGCAGTCTCAGCTCACTGCAACCTCCACCCCTCAGGTTCAAGCGATTCTTCTGATTCAGCCTCCCTAGTAGCTGGGACTACAGGCATGCGCCACCACGCCTGGCTAATTTTTGTATTTTTAGTAGAAATGGAGTTTCACCATGTTGGCCAGGGCTGGTCTCGAACTCCTGACCCTCAAGTGATCCACCTGCCTCACATCTCAAAGTGCTCGGGTTACAGGCATGAGCCACTGTGCCTGGCCAGGTATCTTTATTTCTTAAACTACAGCATATTCACACCTTGGAAAGAGCATGAAAGTCAATCTTAGAAAATATTTTATAAAATTATCTTATGAGTTAAATTATGTCATCACAAGAGTTGCAGGCAAAATGTCTTGAGGCCCACAGAAATGGATATGTACTGTACTGGTAATAGCGACTTTACTTAAATAGTGTATCCTCCCTGCACCCACCCACTTAAGACAGTTTCCGACGGAAGTTGAGCTACGTAGGAAGTGAGGTACTGTGGGGATCCAGTACTTCGCAGGGAAAGAGAGAAGCCCTTCCAGGAACTTGAACTTGTTGGTCGTTAGATTTGTGTCCTCTGCTGTAGGGTACATCCCTAATTGGGGCATACCATAGCTGGAATGAAATATAAGTTGTTGTCTCCCTGTTGTCCATATCAGGATTATAACTGGTCTAAATTCCATTTCTAAACTTACTAGCTGAGGGACTTGATGAGATACAAGTCTTGGCTTCTTATCAGTAAAATGGCACTAAAATTACCTATCTGCTAGGGTCATTTCAAGAATTGAATAGGAGTGTTAGGCTAAATAGTTTAAGTCAGGGCTTGACACATGACACTCAACAAAGCTGTAAATATGATCTGTAACTTCATACTTCCCAAAGAGTCTTTCGATTTTTTGGTTTTTAGTTTTTCTTAAAGAGACAGGGTCTTGCTATGTTACCCAGGCTGATCTTGAACTCCTGGCCTCAGGCAGTCCTCTGGCCTCAGTCTCCCAAAGTGCTGGAATAACAGACATGAGCCACCAAGTCCAGCCACAGCAAGAAGTCTTAATGACTAATTTCTAAGTTTCTTAGTCGTCTGAAACAGAGTGCTCAGAATGGATATTAAACACTCCAGGAACTGAATGAGATATCGCTATCATAAATTCATCCTTCAGCCTTCTGCAGTGATGCTGCTTAGCATCGGTCTGTTGTTAGGAACCTCATCATTTCTGGGATGTCTGGAAAAGCTGTTACTGAACCTGCGGTAAGGCTAAGGCCTCAGTCGAGTAAACCTATCAGTGCTTTCTATCAACCTGTGAGATTTGGGAAGTAATAACTTTTATTGAGCTTTTACTGTGGGCCAAATACTCCACTAAGTGCTTTACCAGCAGCGTTGACTAAGCTTCAAAAATGACTCCTTGAGGTAGGTGTTACAGTTCTTCAGTTTTACAGATGAGAAAATTGAGGCTTGTGGATGCTAAGTAACTTTACTAAAGTTGCAAAAACAGCTTGTTAAATGGCAGAGTCAAACTTGACCCCAGGTCTGCCTGCACTCTTACCCATGATGCTGTACCTCCTGGGATCCGATGTCAGGAGGAACTAGGTTCAGGTCCAGTTCCACTTCTTGCCAGGAATATGATCTTAAGTTATTTTGCCTCTTTGAGTTTCAGATTTTTCATCTAAAACCCTGTGAATACCCATGATGTCGGCTTGCTTTGAGTACTAGAAAGAAGGTATAAAGTATGAGGTTCCTGGCACAGTTTCTGTTTTGTTTTGTCTTTTGAGACAGGGTCTGGCTCTGTTGTCCAGGCTGGAGTGCAGTGGCACGATCATGGCTCACTGCACCCTCTACCTCCTGAGCTCAATTGATCCTGCCACCTCAGCCTTCTGAGTAGCTGGGACTGTGGGTGCACATTACCACATCCGACTAATTTATAAAAATGTATATATAGAGAGACAGGGTCTCACTGTGTTGCCCAGGCTGGTCCCAAACTTCTGGACTCAAATTATCCTCCAACCTTGGCCTCCCAAAGTGTTAGAATTATAGGTGTAAGCCACTGTACCTGGTCCTTGGCACAGTTTCTGTTTCATGATAGAGCCTCAGCAAGATGTGACTGTTGCTGTTTTGGGCTCTCTATACAATGCATTCTAGTTCCACCATCCCCTGTGGCCTGTGACCTCCATGTCTCTTGAAGGTAAAAGTAAAAGCTTATGCTTTCAATTGCAGATATGTGTTAGAACACCTCTTAATTACATAAATGGGAAAACAGCTGAGGATGTTACCAGTTTCACAGATCAGTAGAGATATGTAGTATATATTTTAAGGAAAATAATACCAGCCAGATTTAGATATTTTAGTATCCGAGTTGCAAAATATGCTGAAAATATATGATGGTGTAACAGGACGAGCTACAGACAAAACTCCTCCCACACCAGATTAAAGAAGGGAGAGGCTTCATTTGGCCGGGAGCGTCAGCAGACTCGCGTCTTAAGAGCTGAGCTCCCTGAAAAAGAAATTCTTGGCCCATTTAAGGGCTTACAGCTCTAAGGGGTCCATGTGAAAGGGTCGTGATGGATCGAGCAAGCGTGGGGAACGTGACTTGGGGGGGCTACATGCATCAGCTAACAGTACAGAGTTTTGCAGGGCTTCCTCGTACAATGTCTGGAATTTACAGATAACACAAGTAGTTTAGGTCAGGGGTTAATATTATTTTTTTAGCCACCAGGGTCGGGTGGGGGTGCCAGGGCCGTCTGGCTATTTATCTTCTGTTTCTTTCTAACATTTTGCTTTCTCCCTTTTCTCCTGTCTTATAAACTAGGCAAAAGTGGGAGAGAGGAGGGTAGCAGGAGTAGCGGTGGTCTCCTTCCTTAATGGTATAGGGAGAATATTTTATTTTGTACTTCTTATGTTTTTAAAGACTGTACTTTATATACATGTTTCTAAAGATTAAGCGTTTCTACTCATTAAGTTGAAGAATCTTTAGAAGTCCTCTCACTGAGGTTTTTTTCCAGAATTACTGGAATATTTCTTTCATACCTATCATTTTTCTTAAAATGTAATATACTTTTAGATAATAAGAGGAGATAAAAGATGACTGATAAAGGGCTTGCAGTCTGTTTTGTTAATTTTAAAAATATTATTGGTATTCTTCAAGCAGATTTAGCTTTTCTTCCAGTTCTACACTAAGAGTAGCCTAGAGTTAACCATGGCCTTTTTTTTTTTTTTTGTAAGTGTTCAAAAGGATTTTGATGACAACTCTAAGGTACCTTCCAGGGCTTATTTTTAGGAAATAAAAGAGATAACGATAGTATAAATATATGCTACCCAAACTTCCCCTCACATACTGTTTTCTAGGTTTTTTTAGAAAAAAATCTGTAAACATTTTCATTTCCAAATATTGCTGCTGTTTAGCCAGGGAAGAACTTATACAACTAGCTCTCAGTTGTCTGCTAAGTGTCCAGAGATCAACATAAGAGACCAATTTCAGCACGTAACCTATTTAACTAGTCATTTCATTAAGGCAGCGGTCCCAACCTGATGCACATTAGACTCACCTAGAGGACTTCAAAAATAGCAGTGCCTAGGTTCCATCCTCAGAGATTCCAATGGAATGGTCTAGAACAGAATTTGGGCAGCCTCTCAGGTGATTATCTTGAGGAGCCAGGGTTGACTCCTATGGTATTCACGTGAGAACCAGCTGAGTTTGGGGTCCGGTTGCATATGCTGAAAGGGAATGAACTTAAGTCATTTCCTTCTCTTCCCTATTTACAGTGAAACAACCTAAGAGGAGGGGAAAATCAGAGATCACTGAGAATCTGCAAAGGTTAGAAAATGAAGTAGCTCTTTTCTTTTTGTCATTGTAGACATGGAAGGTCTTTAATATAACTTTAAATGGTTCAGCAAAGGATGCTCTAATGGATGACAGCGATACTCCTACATATAATCTGCAAATAGAACCACAAGATGGATGTCATCCTGGTGACAGCGTGGAAAGGAGTGTGACCTGCCTGCCTTCTGCATCAGATGAAAATGAAAATCAGCTTGATGGGGACGGGCCTGAGCATCTGACCAGCAGTGACAGTGCAATGGGAAAGCCCCAAGTGTCTGAGCAGGACAGTCTCAATAATAATGAAAGCTGCATATTGAGCTGCGAGGTGGCCGCAGGTGAGAACTCAGAAAACACCCTTTGTGAAGGCTCCAGAGATGAACAGGCCTTCTTGGGAAAGGACAAAAAAATACCTGGAAAAAGAAGTCCAAGAAGCAAAAAAGGGACTGCTAAGAAGATACCACCAGGTATTTTTTAAAATAGTATTTATTCTCTTCTTTAATTAATTAAAAATGAACCTCCTTCCCCTCCCATACTGTCTTTACTGTCCTGCATCTTGCTTCTTTCTTAAGCTATTCTGGAGCTAGTTCCACCGTAGCACAAGTAGATCCACCTGAGTGATATTCCGTGTGTGTGATACGTCTCCACACTGTTCCACTGTATGGGTGTAACAGAATTTTTTAAATCACTTCCTTATGGCCCTTCCCAATCTTTTACTATCATAAACAGTGCTAAGGCCGGGTGCGGTGGCTCACGCCTGTAATTAGCACTTTGGGAGGCTGAGGTGGGCGGATTACCTGAGGTTGGGGGTTCAAGACCAGCCTGGCCAACATGGTGAAACTCCATCTCTACTAAAAATACAAAAAATTAGCTGGATGCAGTGGCATGTGCCTGTAATCCCAGCTACTCTGGAGGCTGAGGCAGGATAATCTCTTGAATCCGGGAGGCAGAGGTTGCGGTAAGCCGAGATCGCGCCACTGCACTCCAGCCTGGCTACAGAGTGAGACTTCGTCTCAAAAAAAAAAAAAAAAAAGGTGCTGAAATTGACATCCTTTGTATATGTTTTCACATTAGGTACTTTAAATATATGCAGTCTCCCTCCTTTATAAGTTAGACCATTTTCTACCAATATCAACTTTAAAAATTGCCTTCTGTCATTCCTGTGGCTTTGACCTCCAACCTGTGAGTTTAGATGCTAGTATGACCTCTTCATAGATCTTTCCATCTCATTCAGCAGGTAAATAAAGTACATGAACATATATTAATATACAATTTAATATGTAGTGTTGAATAAGACATCTGGTTCTAATGATCTGTATCACTTTGGTTAAAAAGTAATTCAGAGTATTTCTCATTTGTGTATGCAGTTTGGCAGTTGAAGTTTAGAGCTATGGAATTTTTGGCCTGAATCACAGGGCCCCCTTGGGAAAAGGCAGCCTCTGGTTATTTTTTGTCAGAAACACGTGAGCCTAGAAAGTTTTGGTATGCCCTAGACTGGATTCCTTAGTGTAGTATCACTTTACGCAAGCCAACAGATTTTACATCAGACTCTAGTGAACTAAGTGGAATGCCTCTTCATCTTCTGTTCTCTTCTTTGGTTAATTAGAAATATATCTGTCTATATTGTTTTTTTTTTTTGTATTTTTAAAATTTGAAGTAAAATACAAAACTTTTCAGTTTCTACAAATTAATCCATATTTATTCTATAAGGTAATTTGAAAACTTTTTAATATAATTCATAATCTGGCTTTCTGGTTAATGTAACTCATAATTTGGCTTTTCATGTCCCTGTATCCTTTTCTTAGGAGACTTAAAATAATTTGTAACCAGGGATATGAAAGCTTTTTTTTTTTTTTTTTTGAGACGAGCCACGCTCTGTCACCCAGTATGGAGTGCAGTGGCGTGATCTCGGCTCACTGCAACCTCCGCCTCCCGGATTCAAGCAATTATCCTGCCTCGGATGATTATCCTGCCTCAACCTCTTGAGTAGCTGGGATTGCAGGCGTGCACCACCACGCCCCGCTTATTTTTTTTGTATTTTTAATAGAGACGGGGTTTCATCATGTTGGCCAGGCTGGTCTCAAATTCCTGACCTGGTGATCCGCCCGCCTCTGCCTCCTAAAGTGCTGGGATTAAAGGCGTGAGCCACCACGCCCTGCGAAAGCATTTCTTAAAAGATCTAATAAGCAGAGGATATTTATAGTACTATGTATATATAAATCATTCTATAACTATCATTCAAGGGCAAATTCACCAGGCCTCTCAATCTGATTTTGTGATTTTATTTTCAAGACAGCGTTTCACTCTGTCACCCAAGCTGAAGTGCAGTGGCATGTCCGTGGCTCTCTGCAGCCTTGACCTCCCAGGCACAAGAGAGTCTCCCACTGCAGCCTCTGGTAGCTGGGACAACAGGCGTGTGCTACCATGCCTGACTAATTTTTCTTTTATTTTTATTTCTGTAGATAAAGGATCTCTCACTGTTGCCCAAGCTGATCTTAAATTCCTGGCCTCAAGCAATCCTCCTGCCTAGGCCTCCCAAAGTGTTGGGATTATAGGCATCTTATGATGTAAGAACTGATGCTTAGTTGCATATCTATGAGTCAGTCATAGCTTTAAGATTATGAGTCCTTTTACTCCTCCCTTCCATGACCTTTATTCCACTTTCCTTAGGTGTGATTATATTATTATTTTTTTTATTTTAGAGACAGGATCATGCTACCTTGCCCAGGTTAGTTTCAAACTCCTGGGCTCAAGTGATCCTTTAATCTCAGCTTCTTGAATACCTGGGACTACAGGTGTACACCACTGGGCCTAGCTTATAATTTAAAGTTATTTAGTGTTTATAATACTGTGAATCACTATCCGCTAATGCATTTGAAACATATGATTTATAAAATCTAGGGATAGTCTTTATACAGCTTACTTTAAACATTATTTTCTATATCTTATATAAAGTGAGTTTAAGAGAGTGAGAAAGGCCAGACCTGGTGGCTCACACCTGTAATCCCAGCACTTTAGGAGGCTGACAGGGCGGATCACTTGCAGGAGTGACCAGCCTGGCCAACATGGCGAAACCCCATCTCTAAAAAAATACAAAAATTAGGTAGGCCTGGTGGCATGCACCTGTAGTCCCAGCTACTCAGCAGGCTGAGGTGAGAGAATGGTTTGAGCCTGAGAGGCGGAGGTTGCAGTGAGCCAAGATCCTGCCACTGCACTCCAGTCTAGGCGACAGCACCAGACCTTGTCTCAAAAGACTAAGAAGACAGAATCAGAAGTTATAAAACCCACGTACAAATCTTACGATTTTAGGTCACTTGGTGAGACTGAAGCAGTCTCTACTTCATTGTTTTCATCTGTATAATGATGATGTTCATCTACCTAAATCTATGAAATTCCTTTTTAAGCTGTGAGTTTCTTAGATTTCATAGTAGAGGTGGTATACTCTATACTTGAATAAAATTTGGTGATTCGCCTCTAGTGCATCTATAGGGTTTTTATGTTTTAGAGATACATTTTTGTTTGTCTTTTAAGTTTTGTTGATAAATTAAAAGAAAGGAGACTCCTGTCTGCCCGGGCTGGCCGTGGACCAGGCAGGACTGAGTGTCCTGGGGTGAGTTAGCAGGGCATGGGTGTTTGAGATGGGGGGCCCTTAATTTGAAACTGAATAGGATTATTTTGGGTGTGGAATTAATCTTTTCTAGATGTGGAAGAGACCTAGAATGGGAAGAAGCTTTAGTATTGCCTGGAAAGCTTCCCTCAGAGTTTAGTTGCTAAGAACCCATCCTAAGAACTCGCTTCAGCCTGTCCTCTCTCAGTACGTATCCGTCACCCGGTCTAAGTAGTGTTGTCTCCCTGTGACTTCTCTAGTCAGTCTATTTCTCTCCATCTTCACTGCCACAGTTCAGCATCATCTTCAGCTAGAGTACTGCAAAAACCGCTAAATTTGTTTCCCATCTTGCTTCCATCCTCCATGTCAAAAATAATGCAAAGAGTTTACACGTAGGAGTTTAGACAAGGACGTGTTTACTCTGTTTTTTCGGTTAAATTCTTAGATCCTAAGTAAATAAAGTTTCAAAATTTTCAGACGAGTACTTTTCTAATAATTGAATAGCTTCTCAAATGTGAAATGACATGTAAAACATGACATTCAGTTGCAAACCGGAAATGCAGTTTTTTGTAGGTAGGTGCTCTTGTAATACTTTTTAGAAAATATAAAATATAAAAATAAAGAAAAGACAAAAAAATAGAAAATGTAAAATAAAGTAAATTTATTCACTCTTATGCTCCCTTACCTAGTTTAATTTGTAGTAATTTTTCAGTTACTACTGTCCAAAGGCTAGTACTGGAAAAAAAATGATAGTGCAGGAGTCTTGTTACTGAAAGTCGTGTTACTATTAGGAGACATGTCACTATTTATGGGTTTGCTGGAGGCAGTATTTGTGTCAGTGGCGAAAACCTTGATCTTAGCCTCGGGGAAGTCCACTTGTCATTATATAATGAGCTTTTTTTTTTCCTTAAGAGAATTGAATCCCCTTGATATGGTTAATGAAGCATGATTTCAAGCTGCATTACAACAAGTTTTCACTGTCGGGCAGGCGCGTTGGCTCATGCCTGTAATCGTAGCACTTTCAGAAGCCACTGCGGGAGGACTGCTTGAGCCAAGGAGTTTGCGACCAGCCTGGGCAACACAGGGAGCCCTCATCTCTACAAAAAGTGAAATAATTAGCTAGGCATGGAGGCATGCACCTGTAGTCCCAGCTACTTGGGAGGCTGAGGTGGGAGGATCACAGCAACACTGCACCCCAGCTTGGGAGACAGAGGGAGATCCTGTCTCAAAAAAGAAAAAGAAAAAATTTTTCACTGTAGTTAAAATGGCAAAGCTTTAGGTAAATATTATCCTAAAAACTAATGGCCATTATTTATTTATTACTATTTTTCACATTACTTCTTACCTGGGGGAGAAAAACAATGGAAATTAATGTTTGGTTTTTTTTTAACAGCTTTATTAAGATGTAATTCATTTACATACAATTCAGCTACTTAAAATATGCAATTCACTGATTTTTGGTTTACTCAGGGATGTGTAACCATCAGTAGTCAATTTTCGTATGTGTTTTTCACCACACAAAGGAGCCCTTACATATTAGCACCCACTTCTTATTTCCACTTAGACATCCCAACCCGAGGCAACCATTAATCTACTTCCTTTTTCTATAGATTTGTCTATTCTGAACATTGCATATCGGTGGAATCATGCAATAGATGGCCTTTGACTGGCTTCTTTCACTTAACATGTTTTCATGGTTGACCCATTTTGTAGCATGTATCAGGACTTTGTTCCTTCTTGTGGTCAAGGAACATTCTGTTGCATGGATAGACCGTATTTCATTTAGACATCAGCTGAGGGATGTTTGGGTTGTTTCTGTTTTTGACTGTTCTCCTGTGAACGCTGGCATACAAGTTTTCATAGAGACATATGTTTCCATTTCCCTTCGTTATATATTTCTAGGAGTAGAATTGCTGGATCATATGGTCACTTTATGCCAAACAGTTTTCCAAAGCAACTGCACCATTTTACAGTCCTGCCAGCACTGTATGAGGGTTACAGTTTCTCTACATCTTCACCAACACTTGTTAATATCTATTTGATTGTCTCCATGTAGTTTTAAAAAAATTGTAATTCATATACATAAACTGCACCTTTTTAAAGGGTAAATGTAGTGGTTTTAGTATATTCACAAAATTGTACAATCTAATTCCAGAACATTTGATCCTCCAGGAAGAAATCATGTACCCATTAGCAGTCACTCCTCATTCTTCCCTTCCCCAACCCCTGGCAACCACTGTCCTGTAAATGTTATATATTTGCATGAGACAAGTTTAGATTATGTGTTTTATGGTTGTCATAACAACGTTAGATGTTTACTCAGTACCAGTCACCATAGTATCGAAGCATTTGACAAAACAGTTCAGCAAATGGCAGGAAGCCAGAAATAGGCAGCACATGGAAACTGGGAAGGGAAGACCTTTCTCAGTTGACCTGACACTGTCAGTGCCCTGACTTGTTTCTCTGGAGGCCTTCACAGTGTGGCCAGCTGAAGGATGACAAGGAGGCTAGAACCTTAGGAAGGATCTTAGAGCCTTAGAAAGCCTGCAGTCAGGCTGGTGTCGTGAGAACAAAGACTTTGGATTTGAATCTTGGTTACTTGAGTCTTGGTTCTGCCTGTTTTTACCTGTATGATCTTAGAAAAGGAACTCATTTCCCTGAACCTCTTTTTCTCATCTGTAAGGAAGGCTGATCCTACATATCTTGCAGGATTGTCCTTAGAATGAACCACTCTGTGTGTAAACCTCTTTATAAAGCACCCAGCATAAAATAGGTTCTTCTAAATGGTGGTAGTTGTGTTTATGTGTGTCACAAGATGATATTTATTTACTTATTTATTTAAAACAGGATTTTATTCTGTCACCTAGGCTGGAGTACAGTGGCGTAACCATGGCTCAAAAACATCCTTGAGGCCGGGCGCGGTGGCTCAAGCCTGTAATCCCAGCACTTTGGGAGGCCGAGACGGGCGGATCACGAGGTCAGGAGATCGAGACCATCCTGGCTAACACGGTGAAACCCCGTCTCTACTAAAAAATACAAAAAACTAGCCGGGCAAGGTGGCGGGCGCCTGTAGTCCCAGCTACTCGGGAGGCTGAGGCAGGAGAATGGCGTAAACCCAGGAGGCGGAGCTTGCAGTGAGCTGAGATCCGGCCACTGCACTCCAGCCTGGGCGGCAGAGCGAGACTCCGTCTCAAAAAAAAAAAAAAGAGAGTAGAGCGATAAAGAGATGGAGGCTTAGAAGATTAGCAAAGTCCAGCTTATAAATGGTTTTTAACATTACCAGTTTGGGCCTTAACAACAGGTTTGAATAAGGGAATGACATGCTATGAATTGCATTTTTTAGAAGATTCCTCGGTCTGCAGTGTGGAGAATTGGTTGGAGCAGTGCGAGATTAGAAACAATACACAGTTATGGGGCTTTTACAATAATCTCTGTAAGAGATGCTGGTGATCTCTAACGAGTAGCTGTATGGCTGGAGAGAAGTCAGTGAATTCAGAGTTACTAAGGAGGTGGAATTAACAGGACTGGATCATTAATTAGATATGAAAAAAAGAGTCCAGGATAATCTAATTCCCAGTTATCTGGTTTAAGCACCAGGATGCTTGATGATGCCATTTATTGATTTATTGAGCATAGGAATACAGGGAGAGAAAGAGCAAGTTTGGAGAGAAGAGAGTAGAAGACAGTGTTGTGCTTTTGGATCAGGTATCTGGGGTCTCCTCGACGTCTAAGTAGACATGTTAAACAAGCTTCTGGCCTAGAGTCAGGCCCGTGATGTTGGCTAGAGATGCAGACTTGGGAGAGCTGCTAGAGAGGGCCTTAAAAGTGACCTACTCTAACCTCTTAGATTCTATTGTATGAGGAAGTTAAAGGTTTAACTGAGAGAATACATTGTTCATTTTTGCAGGAGAGAGAATTCGAATTAGGATGTGAATCTCAGGCTCCTAATAAGCTAGAGAGTGTGTGTGTGTGTGTGTGTGTGTGTGTGTGTGTGTGTGTGTGCGCGCGCGCGCGCGCGCAGGACGCTGTGTTTTCAGCTGAGTCCTACTTCTCCCCCTAAACAATGAGACGCCAGCCATGGTGGCTCACACCTGTAATCCCAGCACTTTGGGAGGCCAAGGCAGGAGGGCTGCTTGAGTCAAGGAGTTCATGACCAGCCTGGGTAACACAGTGGGACCTGGTCTTTACAAAAAATAAAAAAATTAGCCAGCATGGTGGCATACATCTGTAGTCCCAGCTACTCAGGAGACTGAGGCAGGAGAATCACTTGAGCCTGGGAGGTCAAGGCCGTAGTGAGCCGTGATCACGCCACTACACTCCACCCTGTGACAGAATGAGACTCTGTCTCAAAAAATTAAAAAACATACAAAACAATGAGGTTCTGTTGGTGGGGTAAAAATGATAATGAGCCACCAACTGTTACTGATTTTTTCTATTGTGGAAATATTTGCCAAGCATTAGGAATACAGTAAGGACAAAGCAGATCTGCGCTTCCCCTCCCAGACCCCTGGTGGAGTCCAGTGGGAAGGCAGGTATTAAATTAACGACCTGGCACAGTGGCTCACGCCTGGAATCCCAGCACTTTGGGAGGCTGAGGTGGGTAAATCACCTGAGGTCAGGAGTTCGAGACCAGCCTGACCAACATGGAGAAACCCCGTCTCTACTAAAAATAGAAAATTAGCCGGGCGTGGTGGTACATGCCTGTAATCCCAGCTACTCAGGAGGCTGAGGCGGGAGAATCGCTTCAACCTGGGAGACGGAGGTTGCAGTGAGCCGAGATCATGCCATTGCACTCCAGCCTGAGCAAGAGCGAAACTCCATCTCAAAAACAAAATAAAATAATAAGTTTAATACAATTATTGCAAGGGTGTATAGTCTGCTTGCTTCTAGAACTGACACATGTTCACTGTGTGTGGAATGGAATGGAGAGAGCAGTTTGGAAGATGGGAGGAGATGGGTTTTGAAGTATTACCTCTTGGGTATTCTGAATGCTAATGAGAGAAAACCCTTTAGTGGAAAGCCTAGTTAAGGGTTGAGAGTTGGGAGTAACATACCACCTACTTATAAGAGGACCCTAAACTGATGGTTAGAAGGATAGAAATGCATTCCCTGCTGTTATCTAGCTCTTTCCAATAGACTGCACCGTTTCCAGGAGTGTTGGGAAAGTACAAACGTCAGAGAAGGGAACAACAGAATATACTAAAAAAGCAGAAAATCAAAGAATTATGCATGGTCTGCATATTAGCTTTCTCTTGTAGCATAACAAAACTCAGCAGCTGAAAGCAGCAAGCATGTATCATCTCATGGTTTTTGTAGGTCAGAATCTGTGTGGCTTAGCTTGGCGCTTCTCACTTAAATCTCTTATGAGGTTGCAGTCAAGGGTTGGCCAGGGCTATAGTCATCTCAAAGTTTGATAGAGGTTGGATAATCTGCTTCCAAGGTCACATGGTTCTTGGCAGGCCTCAGACCCCTGCCATGTGGCCTACTCCACAGGGCTGCCTTACACCATGACAGCTGGCTTCCTCCAGGGCTAGCAGTCAAAGAGAGAGCACTCAACCTGGGAGTCATACCTTTTTAATGACCTAATTTTGGAAGTGATATTCCATCACTTCTGCATATTCCTTTCATTAAAAGCAGGTTACTGGGTCCAACTTGTGCTTACAGTAGGGGGTTGTACAAGGGCACGAATACCAAGAGGCAGGGATCACGGGGGCCCATCTTAAAGGAGGTCTGCTGCAGTCTGCCAGGAGAAAGTCGATGCCTCAGATTGTGGCAAGAGCCCCGTGAGAATGTAATGGCAATTCTATTCACAGTTCCTTTTTTCCTCTGAACACCTTTCCTGAGATTGCGGGTGGAAGCCAGGATATATGATGGTACAGACAGCCCAGTTAGTTTTCTTTTTGTCTGTTTTTTTAAATCATTTTAGTCATGCTGTTAAAATGCAACATCTATGCAGAGAAAAGGTGAAAAAGAAGAGAATTACAATCAATCAGACCTTTCAAATTCTGTCCAAAAAAACAGCATTCTCTAAGTCTCAGTAATGAGTTAGGTATTTTTTAAGTAATGTGATATTTTATGTGCAGAAAAATTAAGAAATTAAAATTAAGAAATTTACCTCCAGATGCATGTATTTATGCAGTGACATACATATTAACCTAGACAAATGAAGACTTTGTAAAAGTTTTTAGATATAAGAATATTTTATAGGCTATATTTTAAAATATTTTTTAAAATTTATTTTATAGGACTCAGATTAGTGGAAGCTTAATGGAAACGTAACCTTAGGTGGGAGTTTACTGACTCTTGGCTTCTCAGTTCTCTACTGTGAAAGTCAAACTTTCCAATGTTTAATAGTTTTTTAAATAGTCACCTTTTGTTTTTCTATTTACTCTTTTTGTTTTTAGTGGATCACGATCCCTACAAAGAGTGACTGTTTTATCTTCATTTGTTTAAAATAATAGTTTCTAGGCATCACTGATAGGGTCAGAACTACAATTGATTAAGAGATTTTTTGTTGTCTTGTTTTTTTAAACGAAGTTGTATGCACCTGCCTCTTAATTTGTAAAAGGCACACAAGTGAACATTTGAAAATGTCACACAAGTGAAAAGCAGGTAGAGGTTATATGCATGCAATAGAGCACTATTTGGCAATGAAAATGAATGAAATCCTAATACATGCTATAACACAGATGAATGTTGAAAAGGTGCTACGTGAAAGAAGCTGTACGTGTGAAATGTCCAGAACCGTCAAATCTACACGGACAGGAAGTAGATTAGTTGGCTGCATAGAGCTAGGGAGGCGGTAGGGGGCGGGGTGACAGCTGAAGAATGTGAGATTTCTCTTTCGGGTAATAAACGTTCCAAAATGTAACATGGTGTTGGTCGTGCAACACAACATACTAAAGTAAAGCCCCTGAATTATGTATTATGAGAATTATATCTCAGTAAAGCTGTTAAAAGAAAAAAAGGCCGGGCGTGGTGGCTCACACTGTAATCCCAGCACTTTGGGAGGCCTAAGCAGGTGGATCACTTGAGGTTAGGAGTTCAAGACCAGCCTGGAAACGTGGTGAAACCCCATGTCTACTGAAAACACAAAAATTAGCTGAGGATGGTGGCGCGTGCCTGTACCATTATAGGCGTGAGCCACCCCGCCCGGCTACTGGAGAGGCTGAGGCAGGAGAATTGCTTGAACCTGGGAGGCAGAGGTTGCAGTGAGCTGAGATCACGCCATTGCACTCCAGCCTGGGCCAAGAAGCAAGACTCCATCTCAAAAAAAAATAAAAAATAAAGGCAGGGCTTGGTGGTAGTTGGTTTGGTGATATGCAGAAGTGGTATAGTTATTTGTCTCCACAAAATTTAAAAATTACTAGTGTAATGGAAATTGATGTAACAATTTTCTATAAACTATAATAAAATGCCATTAAATGTGTTTCTCTGTGCCTTTCTTTTGACCTGTTGAAAGTTCAGAGTTAACCCCTGGGCTTCTAATGCTTCCGTTCTTACATGATTTCATTAATTGCAAAGAGAATCTCTGATGTCAGTAGCTTTTAGAGAATTACAGAATATTAAAGGAGGGGGCTTTTAAGGAAGATTTCACTGTTTGGTTTGCTTTGGCTATTAGACTTTCCCCCTTCTCCCACAAACATATTTATTATTATTATTATTATTATTATTTTTTTTTTTGAGATGGACTCTTGCTCTGTTGCCCAGACTGGAGTGCGATGACACGATCTCCGCTCACTGCAACCTCCGCCTCCTGGGTTCAAGTGATTCTCTTGCCTCAGCCTCCTGAGTAGCTGGGATTACGGGCATGCACCACCATGCCTGGCTAATTTTTTGTATTTTTAGTAGAGACGGGGTTTTACCATATTGGCCAGGTTGGTCTCGGACTCCTGACCTCGTGATCCGCCCGCCTCGGCCTTCCAAAGTGCTGGGATTACAGGTGTGAGCCACCGCGCCCGGACCATTATTTTTGTTTTGAATTTAAATACGTGCCTTTATGTTTGTTAGAGAAACAAAATATGTGTATTTTCAGGCATACAGGAAAATCATATACTTCTAGTAAGAAAATCATGTGCTCTCTTATAAGGTCATGTAAATTTTGAGAATTTTTTTATTATAGAGAACCAAGGAATATTTTCTATTTGATAGTTGATGAATTCAGTGTGCTTGGAATGAACAGGGAAAATACGGTAAAATTTAACCATTTTGATGTTAGCAAAAGTCAGTGTACTTTCAATGGATAAACAATGTATTTAATCAGATTTGAAAAATCCAAATATGGTGCTTGAGTTGTTTGTGGACCTGGATAAGTAGTTTTAAGGATTTGGCTAGGCATGGTGACTCACACCAGCATTTTGGGAGGCCAAAATAAAGAGTGGCTTGAGTCCATGAGTTAAAGAACAGCCTGGGCCGGGTGCGGTGGCTCATGCCTGCAAGGCTCTAACATCGGCTGGAACCCCGGAGCGCACTAGAAGAGGGCCCAAGGCCCTGCGGAGCAACACGCAGTTTTAATGAGCACCTGGCTGCAGACGGGCTGAGGCCTAAAATGGCGTCAGCCCCAGGTGAGGAGGACGGGCCGGGGTTTTACAGTCTCCTGTAAACAGGAAGTGTCCGTGTCTGATGTAACTGCTACGTGGTACCCGGATGGCCTCTCTCCATCCACAGGGATAGGTGTCTTCCGGCCAGCCGTCTTCCTGCTTCCGCTGTCTCACTGACGCACGCTGCTGGCGCAAGTGGCCTTGTCCCTTGGGACGGGGCCTGAGAAGGGAGGAGTTACTCATCCCCCCAAGCTTTCCGGCCCCGGGGAGAATCTTTCATTCCTGTGTGTTTGTCTTCTATAGAGGGGAGAAGAGGGACGACTTTCTCAATAACTACTTCAGGCATAACAAAGGGGGTGGCGTGGGCACCTTGGAAACAAAAGAGAAAACTTAATTTTGGGGATTCTTGAGAGACAAGTTGGCATCCACCGTGCCGTTGTAGCAGGAGCATCGTCTGGATGGTCTGGTGGTTTACTGTGGTTTCAACAAGAGTTTTAATGGCTTTATCACTGGGATAACACGGGAGAAACAGGAGGACCCCAGTGGTGAAGATGTCCGTCCCTACCAGCGTTTTACATTCTCCTAAATTAGAGAACCACCCCCTAGAAGGTTTTCCGGGTCCCATCTCTTCCAGGTTTGGACTGGTCCATGGGCTACTTTTCCGGTGTTTGAGGCGATTTCTAGAACCACTTTTTCGTCATCGTCTATGTTAAGACAGCAATTGGAGATACTAAACTCACCACAGACCCCACCCTCTTCTGCTAGTAAGTGTCTAGTGCCAGCCTGTGTTGATAAATTGCCGCACGCATTTGGTTTTGTTGTTGCGCGAGCATTTCCAGGGCTGAGGCGGTTTGGTTGGTGATGGTCTCTAGAGCAGCCTGTGGTCTGATTATTCTATTTAGCGTGTATATGGGATGACCCTGTGAACCATCCTCCGCCCAGGTGGCAGGACTGTAATATTCGATGATCCGTTGCGGAGGCCACTCGTCCTCTTGCCATCTTTGGCTTCCTCCTACCTTTAAGGACTGTTTTTCTCTGGTTATCATACACAGGGACTCTGAGGGTGTTGCCCGCCTGCTTTGGAAGTAAAAAGAATCCGGGTTTAATTGTGGCTAGGCAGCAAGTACCTTGCCAGTGATAAGGTAGCCATGAGTAAGCCTGGGTTCCACATATCCAAAGAATCCATCGGGGCGGGTCCATCGTAGGCTGGTGTTCATGGGATTATCGCATAGTGCACTTAGGCGGGGGTGTGCGGCCGAAGGGTTAGTGGTGTTTGTACAGTTCCAGGCCTTTGTTAACAAGACACAATTGAAGTAGCTTAAGTTAGAAGGAGACCAGGCTCCTGGGGGTAACCTTGGCCACCACTCAGCTGTGGAGGTGTTGACTGTTAGGGTTTGATGACAGGGGTTTCGCCTACGGCGCGATGGGTTTTATCAGTACACTTGTGGGATGTTCTCGCCATCCCTCTTTTTTTTTTTTTTTTTTTTTTGATACGGAGTCTCGCTCTGTTGCCCAGGCTGGAGTGCAGTGTCGCGATCTCGGCTCACTGCAAGCTCCGCCCCCGGGTTCACGCCATTCTCCTGCCTCAGTCTCCCAAGTAGCTGGGACTACAGGCACCTACCACCACGCCCGGCTAATTTTTTTTTGTATTTTTAGTAGAGACGGGGTTTCACCGTGTTAGCCAGAATGGTCTTGATCTCCTGACCTCGTGATCCGCCCGTCTCAGCCTCCCAAAGTGCTGGGATTACAGGCGTGAGCCACCGCGCCCGGCCCTCACCGTCCCTCTTACTGGGTTGGTAGGTGTCCAGGACTGCGGGCGTTCCTGAGGAGTGAAAGTGAGGCTGGGGTTTTGAAATACTAGTAATTAAGGGGGATGTCTGTGCCGTGCCACGGCCACTGTTCACTCGTACGAGCTCCCCCACACACCCAGCGATTGGACACATTCGTGGTGAGCCAGATGTGCTTTCCTAGATCTACAGACAGGTTTTTTCCTGGCTTGGGAAGGGACACGTCTGCTTGTAGTTTTTATATAGAGGGATGGAAGTACCACAGGTGATTTTCAGGGTAGTTGTTGGTTTTGAGGCTTTTGCTTTGGCTATAGTCTGTTCTCTCTTTATGTCCTCAAGCACTTGAGTGTTTATTCCCCATTGTCCAATTTTGGTGAAACAAAGCCAGTGCTTTCCTTTTGGACATATAGCCCCATTACAACTGCCAGATACTCCTGGATTTTTTACTTTATAATAACTCTTTCCTGATTCAACACATTCCTCGACTAAGGTTCCCCAACAGGATCTTTCTGTATGAGTGTGGTGATGAAGGACTGTTGACATGAGTATGCTGAGTGAAGAGTGTGGTGATGAAGGACTGTTGACGTGAGTATGCTGAGTGAAGGATTGTCACATCTTTCCTCCGTGGTGGAAAGACTGATAGCACTCACAGCAGCTCTGAAGGGCTGTTGTGGACAGCAGGGCGGCTGCTGATGGTATAAGGATCATGGTGAGGGATATTCCTGAATGAAGACTTCTGGTTGGAAGTGAGGCACAGCATCCGGTTGGGTAGATATAGGCCATATCTGGAAGCAGGTGTTTAGTCTTCCTTGTGTTTTGGTTTTAAGAAGAAGAAAATGTTTTGGTTAATTTCAGCTTGGTAGGAGAAATTGGCCTGGACAACCACTTATCTGTTAATGTTTTGGAGGAAGAAGTAGCCTTGGGGGTGAATTTGACCCCGGTACAATGGACCCAGTCGGGGAGTCCTTGGACTCTCACTGCTGTTGGCATGCTGAGTATCACCGTGTAGGGGCCTGTCCACTTCGGTTGTAGCTTTTTGTGAGGGTCGGGTTGGCTGATAAACACGTCGGTGCCTGCAAGACAGTTATGTTGAGAGGACAAGGAGGTGTCGGCAGGGAGAGGCGTGGCCTCGTTGGCTGCTTCACGAATGAAAGTCTTTGTATGGATTAAGGAGGGGAGGTAATTCCGGAGTGGCTCAGAGTCTGGTAAGGGTGGAGGCCCTGAGACAAAAGCTCGTCCATACATGATTCC
The DNA here is from genome assembly GCF_008728515.1 of Papio anubis. Lineage (NCBI taxonomy): Eukaryota > Metazoa > Chordata > Mammalia > Primates > Cercopithecidae > Papio > Papio anubis. Next base: position 216,097,943 of record NC_044976.1, read on the forward strand.
AAAGGAACTATAAAAAGAGGGTGCTTTTGGTGTTGCACGAAGTCTCATGAGGGCGAAAGGGAGATTTCTCGTCCACGACTGGCGGGTTTCTAGAGCCAGCTTGGTGAGTTGGGCTTTAAGGACAGAGTTGACCTTTCCTTTTTTTTTTTTTTTTTTTGAGACGGAGTCTGGCTCTGTTGCCCAGGCTGGAGTGCAGTGGCCGGATCTCAGCTCACTGCAAGCTCCGCCTCCCGGGTTCACGCCATTCTCCTGCCTCAGCCTCCCGAGTAGCTGGGAGTACAGGCGCCTGCCACCTCGCCCGGCTAATTTTTTTTGTATTTTAGTAGAGACGGGGTTTCACCGTGTTAGCCAGGATGGTCTTGATCTCCTGACCTCGTGATCCGCCCGTCTCGGCCTCCCAAAGTGCTGGGATTACAGGCTTGAGCCACCGCGCCCGGCCAACCTTTTCAACTTTGCCTGAAGATTGAGGCCTGTAAGGGGTATGGAGAACCCGTTTCATTCCTAAGGATGTAGAGACGCCTTGGGTAATTTGGCTGATGAAGGCAGGCCCATCATCCGACTGGATGGATATTGGGAGTCCGAAACGGGGAATTATATGCACCATGAGAGTTTGTATGATGACATTTGCAGCTTCTGAAGTTGTTGGGAACGCTTCTGCCCACCCGGAGAAAGTACTGACAAAGACCAGAAGGTAGCGGAGCCGTTTATCAGGTGGCATGTGAGTGCATCTACCTGCCAGTCTTGCCCAGGTTCTTCACCCTGGGCTTGGTGGTGAGAGAAAGGCGGCGGCCAGAGGGAGCCCTGGGGTGACACTGAGTGGCAGATAGAGCAGGACTGGGTGATCTCTCGAACACGGCTGGAAAGGTGAGGACAAGTGAGAATAGGGCGGAGATGTTGCAAGAGAGATTTGTAGCTGACCTGGAAAGAGTTGTGGAGGCTTTGGAGGATCGGCGTTGTTGGAGCGTGAGGAAGAATGAAGCACCCCTCCTTGATGTACCACGGTCCTTGCTGTTGGAGGTTCTGGGCCTGCAAGTACTCCTTTTCTTCTGAGGAGTAAGAGGAAAGAACAAGGACAGGCACAGAAACTGGCCTTGCACGGTTGTGGGGCTCCTTGTTTGGCCACCGGATCTGCTAGTGCATTTCCAGCCGATACAGGATCGCCTGGGGTTTGGGGGCCCCTGCAGCGAATGATGGCAGCTTTCTGCGGGCACCTGGCAGCCCGAAGGAGCTTGCTCATGGGAGAGCCGTGTATGACAGGAGTGTTGTTTGCAGTTAGGAAACCTCTTTCTTTCCAGATGGACCAGTGTGAGTGCGCTGTGTGGAACACATAACGAGAATCTGAATATATATTGATCTGTTGTCCGGCTGCTAGAGTGAGAGCTCGAGTGAGGACGATGAGTTCAGCCTTTTGGGAGGTGGTGCCTTGGGGAGCGGATTGGCTTCACTAGTGTGGGCGGGTGACACTATAGCATAGCCGGCATGTCGGCGTCCTTGGTAAGTAGGAAGGAGCTGCCAGCTGCAAACCAAGTAAAGGAGGCGTCTGGAAGGGGTTGATCTGTGAGGTTTGGAAAAAGTATAAGAAAGGTTTGAACAGTGTCCACAGAAGTGTGCAGGGTCTTGGGAGGTAGTGGCTTCAGGTAAGAGTGTGGCCGGGTTTAGTTGGGAGCTGGTTAGCCCGATGATTTGGGGGGTTTCTATGAATAGAGCATACAGTCGGAGGAGCCGTGGGGCAGACATGAGACTTAGTACACTGCGGTGAGCTAGCACATCTTTGATGTTATGGGTTGAATAAACTGTTAGGTTGGCATGAAGGATAGTTTTAGACTTTCACAGGTGAGGACAGCAGCTGCCACCAGTGCTTGGAGACAGGCAAGCCGTCCAAGAACTGTAGTTTCGAGCTGTTTAGAGAGGTAGGCAACAATCGGAGGGCGAGTCCCTTAGACTGGGTTAGAACACGTAGTGCAACTCCACGCCGTTCGTTGAGATAGAGGGAGAAAGGTTTGGTGAGGTCTGGGAGAGTGAGGACGGGGGCTGAGGTGAGAGCCTTCTGGAGTAGATGGAAGGGTTGGGTAGTAGGCTGTGCAGGGTTTAAAGGCTCATGGAGAGGGCCTTTAGCAGCTTAGTGTAACGGTTTGGCAAGTAGAGCGAAGGAGGGAACCCAGAGCCTAAAATAGCCCACTAGTCCTAGAAAAGAGAGAATTTCTTGCTTAGTTTGCGGAGGTAGGAGGGACTGGAGGAGGGATATGCGGTCGGTGTGAGCCCTCGGGTTTGCAGGGTAAGAGCTAGGCCAAGGAAGGTGACTGAGGGGTGCATATTTGTGCTTTCTTAGGGGAGACCCAATACCCCCACTCTGCCAGGAAATTGAAAAGAGAGATAGTATGGACGTTGCAGTCTTTTTGAGAGAGGCTACACAGGAGCGTATCATCAACATATTGAAGGAGAGTGGACAGTTCTAGGAATAAGGTACAGAGGTTGCGAGCAAGGGCCCGGGTTTCAGCATCAGGTGCAAGGCTCTAGTAGTGGTTCGAATCCCGAGACTGCACCAAGAAACAGTACAAGGACATGTGGAGCAACACGCTGTTTTTATGAGCCCCTGGGTGCAGACGGGCTGAGGCCTAAAATGGCGTCAGCCCCACGTGAGGATGGGGCCGGGGTTTTACGGTCTCCTGTAAACAGGAGGTGTCCCTGTCTGATGTAACTGCTACGTGGTACCTGGATGGCCTCTATCCATCCTCAGGGGTAGGTATCTTCCGACCAGCCCTCTCCCTGCTTCTGTTATCTTGCTGACGGGCACTTGTCACACAAGTGGCCTTGGCCTTGGGACTGGGCCTGAGAAGGGAGGAGTTATTCATCTCCCCCCCTGGCTTTCAGGCCCCGGGGAGAATCTTTCATTTATAGGTTCCTTTCTCAGTTTTTGTTGAGTTTCTTACCCTGAACTCAATAAAAGGTCAACTTTATGTAGGTTCAAAAGATTCTTCTGATTAGATATTTTAAAATATAACTTCTGATTTTGATCTCTTTTTGATTAAGAGATGAGCAGTTCAGATGGACAGAACTGTGTATTAGGGCTTTTGATTCTACTCGCTAATGTTTCTGTGTTACAGTAAAAACATGACATTTTTAAGAGTAGTCTGATGCTGGAAAGCTAATAGAATATAGTATCTAACCAAAATCTTGCGAAAGGAAAACTGCGTTTACCAGGTAATTTTCAGTTGCTTGAATTGTATCAAGGAGCTGGATTTTTTAAACTAAAGAATAATAATAATAAGGCATTTACTTTTTAAAAAAACATCCTTATTCGGAGATCCAGATTTCTGAGGACAAAGGGACACAGTAGTGTTTACACTAGTGCAAATTTCTGGAATTTAGAACATGAATTCTCCATACAAAGGCTAAAAGACTTTCCATTCTGTGGATAACTTTTTCTCCTTTTCTCTCAGAATCAATAAGAGTAGACTAAAGCTCTGTCTGTTAATAGTGAGGCAGTGCCAGGTGATTGTCGCGTAGTTCATGCAGCAGGTAAAGAACTCACTTACAAATATTTATTGAACATGACATCAGCATGGTGTCTTTATGCTTCAAAATTTAGAGAATTCCCCCCATGTCATTACTCTTAAATTTTTGAATATTTAAAAATATTTTCAAGTTATACATAAAGTGTACAAGCTTGATGAGTTTTTGCATAAACATATGTCTATGTGACTACCAGTCTGAGCAAGGTACAAGATACGGAACATTCCAGCCCCTCAGAAGGCTCCCTCATGCACCTGCCAACTTCGTACCCACCCCCAATAGTAACCACTGTCTGGACTCTATATAACAATATATTTGCTTGTCCTGTAATTGTATATAAATGGGATCATGCAGAATATAGATTTTTAGGTCTAGATTCTTGCACCCATCAGTATGTCTTATTCCATGTTGTTGCATGTAACAGTGGTTTGCTCTGTTTTATTGCAGTACAGATTTCTTGGATGACTATGCAGCAATTTATTCATTCTATCATTAGTAGACGTTTGGGATGTTTCTTGTTTTGTGAATATTATGAATAAAGTGGCGATGAGCATTTTTGTGTGTGCCTTTAATGGATATGTACATTCTGTTATCTTGGGTATTCCCTAACGTTTAATATTTATACTTTTTATCTGTTTCCATGGAGAATTCCAACAAAATTATCTTCAACCATAATCTATTTTAGACTAAAATGACATAAACTGAATTTTTTTAAATATGTGTATGTGAAATCGTCTTTATTTATTAGCATAAGGTTAGCATTCTTTTTTTTTTTTTTTTTTCTTTTGGAGTGCAGCGTTGGTAGCTTCTTTGGGGGTTTCCAGTTTAATTGGCCATCTAAGGAGATTAACACATGATATAGCTGCACTTTGAACTATGTGAGCCAGTGGTAATGTTTCAGCCGTGGAAATGTTCTGTGCTAATATTAGAATCCAGAGAAGCTGTATTTTTTTATAGCCATTTCAGTGACATTTGTTTGGAAGCGTATTGCTGCTGTAATTTTTTTTTTTAATTCTTTTTTCTTTCTTTTTTTCTACAGTCCTCTTTTATCCAAACATAAGGTAAGAAATTGTTTCTTTTGAAAATATTTCTAGGAAAAATGTTTGTGTCATATGTCTGTTGTATGGACTATTTTGGAAAATAAAGAAACCTTTCCCAAGTTATTTTCAGCTTCCTAGTTTAACACAACAGTTTTCCCAAAAGTTGGGTTTTCTCGTTTTAAACTTTTTAGATAGCAGCTGTGGAGAAGTCCCAGGAAGGGAAATGCTCTACGCAGTTACGAGTGTCTGAAGATCCAAAGGAAAGAGGAGCTGCCACCAAAGAGTCAGGTATGTTTTAACTTAAGCTAGGGAGCAACGGGAAAGATACCTGCCTCCTCTGATATTTTACAAGTGTTACCTCTGATTTGCTGTGAAGGATCTTTTCTTTTTTTTTTTTTGCACTTACATTTTTGTACCTATACCTCTCCTAGAAAAATAGCAAAACAAGAATTTTTATATTGTTTAGCTCCACATTTTAGACTTCTGGTAGTAGATACCATAAAATCTAAGTTCTTATAAAAACATAAAATTCTTATGTTTTCAGTAGGTGGTTATATATATATCTAACAGAATAAGCAAAGATGGTACAAAATGCTCTGAAATAGAACTGGCGTTGGTACATTCATACATTGTTTTCTGTTTAAAAACCAACAGTTATTGTATGCACTTTACCAGAAATTTGTTCTGTCAATTTAGATATTTAAAACTCTGTATCTTGATAATTCATAGCAATTTAATTTCTCCCCTTTTCTGTTTACTAACATATGATATACTTTAGTTTGTGTATGTATTTCTAAAGCATTGATGATGATTTCCTACCGCCTTGTGCCCTTATATCAGAAGATTTTAAGAGGCTTTCTTCTAAATGTTTGGCATGTTGCTCATTATAAAAGCTTTAGAAAATAAAAATAAATGAATATGTTTTAGGGTTTTTTCCCCTTGACATCTAATTTTACTATTAATGTATATTTCCAGGTTTTATGTTACTGGGTCTGAGAGCCCTGATACTGAAGAGGAAGTGTCAGGTGTTTTGGATGAGTTGCCCTGAAGTGATGTGGTGATGATGATGATGATGATGATGATGTCATGATTAGCCTTTTGCCCTCCCCCCCTTTTTTTTGAGACAGGGTCTCACACTGTTGCCCAGGCTGGAGTGCAGTGGCACCATCACGGCTCACTGCAGCGAGCTCCTGGGCTCAAGTAATCCTCCCGCCTCAGCCTCCCCAGTACCTGAGATTATAGGCACACGCCACGGCATCCAGTTAATTTTTAAATATTTTTGTGGATATGCAGGTCTCACTGTGTTGCTCAGGCTTGTCTGGAAGTCCTGAGCTCAAGCGGTCCTCTCACCTCGGTCCCACAAAGTCCTGGAATTACAGGCATGAGCCACCATGCCCGGGCCAGCCTTTTACTCTTTACAAAGTATATTTTTATTCTTTCAAATCTTACTTTATCTCCTTTTCACTTCTGAGACAAGCTAGGAATGTTGCCTTGGGTCAGTCCTGCTAGACTCTGTTCTTCCTGTCTTTCCTTATCCAGTCATTTTTATATCAGAAATCACCATAAAATGAGCTTCATAACAATCTTAAAGGAGGAAAAATATCACAAAGCTGCCCAGTGTGAACGTGTCTCTGTGTTGAGCACATTGAGAAAAGTGCTATTACAGGCTGTGCATTTGAGTTTGAGACTTACTTAGCATGGTTGCTGCCCAGCACCTCCTTCAACTTGGCCTCTGCTTTGATTCATGTGGTACAGATGGGGAAACTGAGGTACCAAGTTTAGTCACTTGCTTGGTGCTTTGATTCACAGCTAGAACCTGGGTCTTCCCATTTCTTTTTTTTTTTTTTTTTTTTTTTTTTTTGAGACGGAGTCTTGCTCTGTCGCCCAGGCTGAAGTGCAGTGGGGCAATCTCCGCTCACTGCAAGCTCCGCCTCCCGGGTTCACTGGGACTACAGGCACCCGCCACCACGCCCGGCTAATTTTTTGTATTTTTAGTAGAGATGGGGTTTCACCATGTTAGCCAGGATGGTCTCGATCTCCTGACCTCATGATCCACCCGCCTCAGCCTCCCAAAGTGCTGGGATTACAGGCGTGAGCCACCACGCCTGGCCGGGTCTTCCCATTTCTAATTGAATGCAGCCTGCTTCTGCTAAGTGCATTGTATGGCTTATCAAAGGCTTCAACAATCCAGATGTCCCAGGAATAACCCTGTGAGGGAGTATGGACTAAATTCTCGGGAAAGAAATGTTGCCCAAGTTTCACCAAACAATGTTTTAAAGAGAAATGTCGACAATGTGGGTGACTCTCCGAATGTAGTTTGGAAATCTTGGCTTTTCCAAAATTATGGTGGAGTTTTTTTCCCCATATTTTCTGTAGTATTTCTAAATAATGGGATGAAGCAGCCATTTTCAGGCTATTTTGTAAATAATACATTGTACCCATAGATTGTCTTTATTGCTTATCACTTAAGTGATATCTCAGTTCATTAGATACCATACTTTAAGCGGTTGTACTTCGTGACATAGCGGCCGTCCACTACCCCACCTCCAACTCATAGAATGGCACCTCAGACTGATTCTGTACCTTTTCAGTCACTTACTAATAAGCTATTAAATAGTCTCATTTTGATTATTTAGAGCTTAGCCCTATTCAATCCTGAACTTGATTTTCACACTTAAATCTCATTGTACTCAAAGCTCTTCCCCGCCCTCCAGTTGCCAGGGCTGGGAACACAGTCTGCTCCTGGTTGGAGTTCGCTGGATTGGTGCTTATGACTGAACCCAGGTCGTGTGGTGGCTCCAGCAGGAGCAGCTACGGAGGAGGTTACCCCCAAGCTGCTCCCCTAGATATTTGCAGCCTTTAGGTAACTGACCCTCAGCTGGAAGCAACGCACCCCATTCCTCTGATGTGGGGGTTCTCTCTGCCCTGTGCTTTCACAGTGCCTGTGGGACTGTGGTTCCCAGTCTTATTTAGCCTCTGAATCCTGTGGACATGTTTCAAGGGACATCTTCTGAACCTTTGGGTACCTGGAATCGTGGAGGAGCGGCTTGGCCCCCTTTCCCCTTGGCTGTGGCCCTCACTGCTCTAACCTTCCCCCATTTTAACAGAGGGAGGGGCAGACCAGCAAGGCCAGTGGCAAAGCAGACAACCAAAGGAAAGTGAAATGTGCCTGTGTTTTCTTGCAGCCTCATAAACTTAGTGATTCTTTGGGGTGGGGAGAGAGAAGGAAGGCTGTGTTCTCCCAAAGGTGACCACTTCTTCCTTCTCCTGATCCGCATCTGATAATTTGAGTCAGGGTGTCAGGGGAGGTGCTATGAACTCTACTGAATAGCTACCTCTCAGCAACCCAGAGTTGAGGTGGCAGCCTCAGCACCAGATGCTCTGAAATCTGAAGCCGACGTTTCAGGAATGCCTTTTGCTTGATATGGTGTGGGCCTCAATTGTCAGTTGGTAATTAGTAGTAAAGTATCAGTATGTTTTTGGAGTCCAGGGTGAAAAGGAAAGAAAAAAAAAAAAGAAAAAGTATCAGTAAATAAAAAAACAAATGGAATAAAATTATCATCATGTTTTCTCTTTTATTTTCACCTTTGGCTCATTATTTATTTAAGTTAAACAGCATATTAGTATAAAAAGGTTAAAACTTCTAAAATAGTTATGAATGCTAAGTGTACCAATAAAGCGAGAATGAGCAAGCTTCTCTGTTATCTACCCATCCATGCACTGCTCCTTCATTGTTCACACGGAGGTTTTTAACTTTCATTTTAAAGTGAAAGAAAAATAAGTTGGTTTTACTTAAAGTAGAAATTGAAAGAGATGTCAAAATTCAAACCCATTTCTACTTGTTGCAAAAACGTATCCTTTTTATTGCTACCCTTTGCTACCTCCCTTTAAGAAGTTACAAGTAGGCCGGGCGGGCGCGGTGGCTCACGCCTGTAATCCCAGCACTTTGGGAGGCCGAGGCGGGTGGATCACGAGGTCAGAATATCGAGACCATCCTGGCGAACACGGTGAAACCCCGTCTCTACTAAAAAATACAAAAAACTAGCCGGGCGAGATGGCGGGCGCCTGTAGTCCCAGTTACTTGGGAGGCTGGGGTAGGAGAATGGCGTGAACCCGGGAGGCGGAGCTTGCAGTGAGCTGAGATCCGGCCACTGCACTCCAGCCCGGGCGACAGAGCGAGACTCCGTCTCACAAAATTTATAACTAACAATTGCAAACACAGTGAAGATACAAGTAGGCCGGGCGGGCGCGGTGGCTCACGCCTGTAATCCCAGCACTTTGGGAGGCCGAGGCGGGTGGATCAGGAGGTCAGGAGGTTGAAACCATCCTGGCCAACACGGTGAAACCCCATCTCTACTAAAAATACCCAAAAATTAACCAGGCGTAGTGGCGGGCGCCTGTGGTCCCAGCTACTGGGGAGGCTGAGGCAGGAGACTGGCGTGAACCCGGGAGGCGGAGCTTGCAGTGAGCCGAGATCACATCACTGCACTCCAGTCTGGGAGACAGAGTGAGACTCCATCTCAAAAAAAAAAAAAAAAAGTTGCAAGTAATTTGCAAACACATTTATTAGTGGTATTATGGTCAAATTGTACATTTTAACAGAACTGAGTTTTGTTCCTTTAATCTTAGTAAACCAGACCAATACTACTTTTCTTTGTCTGGTTGTTTTTTAAGACAGTTTTGCTCTTGTTGCCCAGGCTGGAGTGCAATGGCGCGATCTCGGCTCACCGCAACCTCCGCCTCCCGGGTTCAAGCAATTTTCCTGCCTCAGCCTCCTGAGTAGCTGGGATTACAGGCATGTGCCACCACACCCAGCTAATTTTGTATTTTTAGTAGAAACGGGGTTTCTGCATGTTGGTCAGTCTGGTTTCAAACTCCCGACCTCAGGTGATCCGCCCACCTCAGCCTCCCAAAGTGCTGGGATTACAGGCGTGAACCACAGCACCCGGCCCAATACACCATGTCTTAAATGTGCTGAAAATAATTTTTCTAACTTCATTTTAATGTAAAAGGCTAATAAAGTTCAGAATAGCTTTTAAATCTTTGAAAATGACTTTTTTGATTATAATGAGGACTAAATGATTTAGTCATATTCACATGCTTTTGAATAATCCCTGTTCTGTATAAGGATTATTTACTAAATATTTTAGGTATTTCCTCTACCTAAAGACACTATAATGCAACAGATAGAATTTCCATTTGAAAGGGTTAGAATATTGTTGTATTACACATATTCATAAGTCCCTTCTTTTCCTTCCCATACAAAGTGTTTTTTGAATTTTTAACAATTTATTTTTCTTCATCTTTAGAGAGTAAAACTTGTCTTGGCACAGAGCCAGATAAAGACAGCCAACGTAAAGAGGAGCCCGTGGGGAGCAGTCCCTGCTGTCATCAGATGGACCAGCAGGCGGATGCCCCAAGCCTTTCGGTAACTGCAGGAAAGGACCACACGGAGGAGCTGCTCTGCCGCACTGAAGCCACGTTACCGCTCCACACCCAGTCCTCCGAGACAGCAGGGAGCCCGTCTGGGCCAGACTCTTCTGAGGATGCTTGTGAGGATGACAGTGGCTTGCAGGTGGCTCAGACAGAGGCCTGCCAGGATGTGGCCAGAATAGAGGGCAATGCTGAAGACCCTAAAGTGTTGCCTTCCAGCGAGTCAGCGACGGAGACATTGATTTTACCAGGCTGTGACTGTATACTTCCTGCATTGATTTCTGAGGGTAAATATTCACTGGCTCAGAGAAAAGAACTCCGTTTGCCACTTCGGGATGCTTCTGAGGCGTTGCCCACAGACCAACTTGCGAACAATGAATTAAATGAGCTGCAGCAGCCTGATCTTACGGACAGTAATGGAAAATCACCACAGGCGCTGGCTGACTCAGACGGCTCTGAGAATGTGCTCTGTGGAAATAATCAAATATCTGACCTAGGCACACTGCTTCCAGAGGTGTGTATGGCCCCAGAGGAAAAGGGAGAGAAAGATGAGCAACTCAACAGAGAAACAGAAGACTATTTGAACAGCCTTTTAGAAGGATGTTTAAAAGATACTGAAGATTCCCTTTCCTACGAAGATAACCAAGACGACGACTCTGATCTCCTTCAAGATCTCTCTCCTGAAGAAGCATCCTATAGTCTGCAGGAGAATCTGCCTTCTGATGAGAGCTGTCTTTCTCTTGATGATCTTGCCAAAAGGATAGAGATTGCAGAGGTAAATCAGAGATGAAGTACAATTAAAAGTAAAATGGCATTTAAAAAACATATATGTATTAAATATTGCCTTGTTTTTGTAAGTTTTCTCTTGTCTCAAACATGAGGGAAAATTCTGGTTCACATAGGTTTTTAATTATTAGTAGTTTTTACATTTGTGTGTATTGAATAAAATGACTTTTAATCATTATAATGTTCATACTACAAGATGTTCTATTGCATGCCTCCAGCTAGAGTGAGCCTTATCGTATATATCCATTTTTTATAGTCCTGACTGATACGTGGCAGTTCCAGAAATTGGAATCAAGACAAGAATAGTCACATTCTAATAAGGAAGTCTCATTTTTCTTCTCATACATCTAGCAGATAAAATATGATATGTACTTACTGTTTCCTCCTCTTGTTAATATATTTTTAAAATCTTTTAAAACAGTCTAAAGAATGGACGGAACGTTTTAAAATGGAAGAGATACTGGATTAATTTTTAACCTTATATTAAGTTGAAAAAAAAGATTAAGGAAAAATGACCATTTTTCAAAGTTTGGAAAAAGAAAAGATAAAAGCCATATCCAAACTACAGCACCCTCACCAAGGTGGCCTGGATGGTAGAGCAGAATTTGATTGCCTTAGTTCCAGTACAATCCCACCAGTTAGTTAACAGCTTCTTGGAGTTACTTTTTACCTCTGTAAGCCTGTTTTCTTCTCTGAAAATTTGGATACGAGCTGCCTTTCCTTTTCTTCACCATTTTTACCCCCAAGTTCACTCTTAAGTCCCATTTCTACTCATTGTATTCTGAATCAGCATTATCATTGGAAAAAAAAATAAGGGGGAAAATGAAAAAGTAACAAAGCCAAAGTGGACAATAAAATATATGTGAAAATAGAAGACTGTGAAAAGCTTTCTAAGGTAATTATAACTGTTATATTACTAGCTCCCTTTATTGCCGTTTATAGTCAATTCTCTATAAACAAGGACTTTTCTTTTTAATTTTTTTCTTGCTAAAATTAGATAGAATAGTAAAGCACTTGGCTTACTGTTCATTCTCTTATTTTAACCAGACAGCTTGGTTGCCATTTGCGGTTAATTCTCTACAGACTATTTTTTTTTTCTTACTTTTTGCTTAACGAAATTATTTAATATTGCTTAATGGGCACAGAGTTTCCATTTGGGGCGATGAAAAATGTTGGCAATAGATGGTGGTGATGGTGCACATTTTGATTGTAATGAATGCTACTGAATTGAATACTACCAAGAGTTAAGGGCAGTTTCATGTGGTATATATTTTTCCACAATGTTAAAAATAGTTTTTTAAAAAATTAGGGCTAATGGTAAAGCACTTAATCAGGTATTCATTCTCCTGTATATTTTAACTAAATCTCTGGTGCAGGAAGTTAACAACACAAAGCCTATACCCATATTCAAATCTTAGCTGTAATGCCAAAAAAGTTACCATTATCTGCCTTTTTTCATGCCAATAATCAAGTCGACCGTAAAGGGAGAGCCCCTGTGGTCTAATTTTACCTTTTTAGGTCTAAATTGTGAAGAAGGAGCAGAGTGCTCCTGTTGTCTTGCCCACCTTATAAAACGTTTTCCTCCATTTCAACATTTGACTAGTTACACACTGATAATCACGTGGCCTTTTTAGAACTGTCTTTCCCCAGTAACTCGTATTTGAGGGGATAATAGGAACTTTTGGAATTTCAGTTTTTGCTTCTGCCTGAAAGCTGTTCGGCTGGATAAATTTCTGTTGTCTAGTTTGCCAGATATCTCCTCCAGAGCAGTTCTTTGAGTTTTGGTAACCTTTATCTTCAGCCCCTCCCTACTCAGCTGTGTTGAAGATGCACAAGGGTCTTGTCAGGGATGTATCAAAGGTCTGTAGCATTTCTCCTGTATATTTCAATCATCTATTGACAAGTATTTCCAAAGCCTACAATTGATCAACATCCTTTTCCCAAATTATTTTTCCCCACATCACTAAATTTAAAATTGTACTCAACTGAGTCATCCTATTTCTAAGAAATAAAAGAATTGTTTATATTGGGGAAAAAATATTTTAAGGTGGCAGATTGTTAAATTAATGTTGTATATTACAACTAAATGGAATATTCCCTCCTCAGACTCAAAACACAATGTCACTTCTACTGGATAACAGCTAACAGTGGAAATTATATGTGTTTAACGTTGTATTTTCTATTAAGTTAATACATAATGGTCTCCTTTCCTAAGATTATATTGATCTATTAAGTTAAGCTATTTTAAGAACCCCAAAAGCTACATATGCATGACTTACAAAGCTAATTTACTTTCCTATGACAATGCTAAGCAGATTGTTAAACATTTGCTTTCCGAATACTTACTACCCTCTCTATTCTGAGAAGCATAGTTTAACAAAGTCTGCCTAATTCCTTAAGAATGAGGTTTTGGAGTAAGTAAAATATCCAGGCAATTGTGGGTTTGCTTATAAGTGAAAACTTTGGATTTTTATTTTAAAATTTTCTTTTAATTTTAGTTTTGAACATACAACATTTTAATTCAAACTTTTTTTTTTTTTTTTTTGATACAAAGTCTCACTCTCTCGCCCAGGCTGGAGTGCAGCAGCATGATCTCAGCTCACTGCAACAACCTCCATCTCCCAGGTTCAAGCAATTCTCGTGCCTCAGTCTGTCGAGTAGCTGGGACTACAGGCACGCACCACCACGCCCCGCTAATTTTTGTATTTTTAGTAGAGACGGGGTTTCACCATGTTGGCCAGGTTGGTTTTCAACTCCTGGCCTCCAGTAATCCCCCTGCCTCGGCCTCCCAAAGTGCTGGGATTACAGGCGTCAGCTACCACCCCTGGCCTTCAAACACTTTTTCTGTTTGTGCTTTCAGTAAAATTTTATTAAGAGTCTTCCCTGTGTTTGGTGCTGAGGATACAATGAAAAATCAGATGATGTTCTTGGCCTTTTGGGGGCTCTCTGCTGTCACAGGTGGCTAATTTTACTGGAATTGTTTTTGAAAATTTTTTTATGCTTTCTTCCTTTTGTGATTAGAGGATATAGAAACATGATCTCTTAATAACCAAGTAATTTTGAACAGCATTTTTCATGCACTTAGGAACCCCGAGACAATGAGCCTGTCCCCTCCACCCCCCACGCTGCTGTGCAGGTGGTCCTAGGTGGTCCTTCTCTGTTCGCTTTCCCGGATCTCCCTGTGACCTCTCCCGCCTCAGGTTCTCTTACTTCCCTCTTTCTACCATTGTGTTTGTGGTAGAACATGCTGGTTTGTTCTTTCTTTGCCAGCTTTCCCCTTTTCTCTTGTCTTTCTGCTTTCATTTTCTTGCCACTTTTGCATTGCCCAGCCTTGGCTCCGGTGGACCTTGGTTTTGATCATCATTGCCAGCCCAGTGCAAGCACTTGTTTTGCTGTGTTGCTTTGAACAACTGGATTCATCACATCAAATGAAATAATTTATAGAGAACGAAAATGTCTATGCTATTTATATAGTGACATGTATAAAGGGAACTTGTCTAGGTTTGGAAAGCTTTTTCAAACCCAGTAATTTGCTATGTAAAGTGATAGCTTAATATCTGAAGTATTGCTATTCTTTCTTACATAAAAAATAGCATGACACATTGTCATCAAAAGTATAGTTTATACCGTATACTGTTTTTAAAAGGCATCAAAAATTTTATCCTCCTTTCATAGATTTTTAAGAAAAAAAAGTATCACATGTGCAGTGTCAGACAACACATTGGAAAGATTTACTTGTTTATTCTCGTTCAGTAATTTTTATTGAGTGACTTCTCTGTGAGGGCCGCATTACAGATGCCGTGACTAAAATACAGGTAAGGATTTTTATGCAGATGAAGCCTGCAACCTAACAGTCATCTGGCACCAAGTGTGTTGTCTTTTTGCTGCATTTGATTATCCCACAGTTTTTGGCAAGGGATGAAATTGCATTGTAATACCCATAATACACCAACATGGTGGTTTTAATGTCAGAACCCAAACCCCTCTACTCTGGAGCCTGATCCTGCAAATAAATCATGTGTTTGCTTAGTTCTGGAACCTGAAAGAGTGGCATTACCTTCTCTTCAAACTCTTCAGCTGTTCCTCCTGTAGCCTGAGACTCAGAGGGAGCTCCTAGCATCAAAACTTGAACGAAATGTGCCATACGAACTCAAAGTGGCGGGATGACCCACCGGGCGCACTCAGCCTCTGTAGACTGTTAGACGCGTAGAGATGAGGTAGCTGTTTTCTGAACAAATGAGGTTGAAATTAAAGTTAAGCTATTTTTGAACATAATGAAACCTATTTTTGAACATAATTAAAGTTAACCTATTTTTGAACATTGAAAATAATCTTAGTATGTAATTCAGAGGTCCCCTTGTGAGCAGATTTTAGCAACATAATATGCCGTGTGGAGATTAACCATTCCTTTTTCTTCATTAACATCTACATTTATAATCTGCTTGCAGAGATGTCATATGTTCAGAAAACCATATTAAGTGTTTCAGATTCCAGTGATTTTTGTTTTTAGAAATAATTTCATTATTTTTAAAATCTGAGGAAGAGGCCCTGTGTTACTGCTTGGGTCTTTAGAAAGCTTTTACCCTGGGAGAGAGCAACTCATGTTCCTTTTCCTCTGTCTAGATTAGCAACATTCACTTAAATGTTTTCAGACCTGCTTGTATCACACAAAGCAAAACACAGGGGAGGACATAAGGTTACACTGTCTAGTGGGGAGAAAAATGACAACCCAGATGGCTCCTGGGTTTGCCTTTAGAGAAGCTGTCTAATCGAAGCTGTGAGTTTTCTTCCCCGTTGCCTATTAAGGGAGGTAGTTACTTCTTGGCTAGATCACTGGGATCAGGGAAGTTTCTTTACGACTAGCTGCTGTGGGATTCTCTTGCCAAGTGAAGATGGGAGGCTAGCACTAAGCAGTAGTTGTTTATGAAATCACATTGGTGGCTGCTCTATGGATCCAGAACAAAAGGGGGTCTTAGAAACAGCAGTCATGGTTGTTCTGCCCAGAATGGCTCTTTTGAGAGGAGCAGGGGAAGTCCAGCCTCCTTACAACAGAAGAAATGCAGTCTTCCAATAATGTAAGAGGTTTTAGGAACAATGGTTGGCCCAGAATTTATGTAGATATCTAAAGAGCCCCCAAAGGAAAACCCACGAATTACCTGTTTTCCAAATGGTCTCGTCCTTGCCTTTTGTTTTTATCATGACCTCTACATTTTCTAATTAATTAACGCTTCTCTTGATTGCCGTGTCTCTTGCACAAAGCTCTTTCTTTTCCATTTTAATCACTCTTTTAATTATATTTGTACGGCCTCTTCCTGGATTTTTGCAGTAGTTACTTAATAAGTTTCCCTGTTCCTTGTTTCATCTTCTCCCCTCCAAATGGCTCTTACGTTAGCCCTCTATAAACTTGGGGTCTCAAACTGGTACCCAAGGGGCCAGTCAGGTATTAGAGTCAATGAAATGACTTAGCTGTAGTGATAGGAAGAAGGTTTCCACGCCTTTTCCAGAAGCATTCAGCTTTTTTAAACTCTACGGATTAAAACCAACCTCAGCTGAGGGTTTTTGATCGAACACCCAGACTGTGAGTTTAAACCCCTCCTGCTGTGAAACCCTTTCTACACCATCATTCCTTTCCCACAGCTCTCTTTAGCTGCAGGATAAAGGCTGTACTACTCGACATTCAGGACTCCTGTCATCCGGCCCACCTGCCTCTCCAACATCATCTTCTGTCCTGGGGTCTCAGACGGTGCTGTAGTCAGACTGGCCGCCTCACCACCTCCCAGCTACACCCTGCACGTTGTCACCTTTGCTCTTTTCCCTCCTGCGTATGTCAGCTCCACCCTGAGGCAAGCAACCTTCTTTCCACATAACCTTTTCTTCCCAGCCCTCAACATCTAGGTCATGGCTTTTTAGCATGGAGAGTACCAAGCAGTGCCTAACTCATGGCCAGTACTCAGTAAGTGCTAGCTGATGCCATGATTCCCTGATCACTGGAGTCCAGAAGTTTGTTTCTTTCAAACAATTCCTCAGAACTTCAAATGAGGGCGAGGCTGGAACATCAGTCTTCCCAAAGTCCGGCCTAACTGTAATCTCCCTCTGTTATCGTAAGATGCACACATTGCTGTCTTCTACACCAAACTGCAAACTCCTTAAAGATAGGGATTCTGTTAAGTATATCTTTATATTCTCTGCAAAGCTAATACAGACTGTTGTAAATAACAGCCACTATACACAGTAAGGCTTTTTTTTTCTTAGTTCACTTATAAAAATAAATATCCTTTAATAATAGATTTGGTTTTGATTATTTTCAATGAAAAAGCTACATTATGTTTAAGTATTTCCTAGGTGCTATCTATGTGTAAATTGCTTATCCGTATATTTTTTCTTCTTTGGCATATTTAGTGAGCACCTACTTTATTATAGAAACTAGGAAGACAGCGCTGAACACAGATCAAGTCCCTGCTCTCATAAAGCTTACTTTCTAGAGGGAGAGACACATAATAAATTAACATAAAAACAAAAATATAGTTTTGGATACTGGAAGAACTATTAAAGAATTTCAACAAGGTGAGGGGATTTAAAGTAACTGAACTGGCAGCTATTTAAACAATTTTCTGGGACTTAAAAATGGGATCATATCTTGACATTCTCTTTTCTTTTTCTATTTTGAACTTATTAAATTGTCCCTTTAAGCAAGCAAAACAAATTACAAAAACATGAGGTAATGCCTAACCTAGAAACTTAGACACATGATAAAACTCCTGTTATTTTTTAAAGCCTTTTTCCTTTTTAAGTGAATCTTTTAAAGATTCGACATTGATGTACTTCATTATAGTCCGTTTTTTCCCTTGTTTGCCTTCTCCCCGTATTGCAGTGTTGTAAGAAGCAGTGCTGTGGGTCTGAGGTGACCGCCGCGTTCTTTCTGGAAAATGGCTGCGCTCACAGCTGGCACTCCCTGGCCCAACTGTGACGTGTTTTTATCAATTGGCCATAGAAGGAGCCATGACATTAGTCTACTTCCAGAGTAATCAAATGACACAAAGATCTTTCATCTAATCTCCTCTCCCCTTATGTCTCTAGATGGACAAATTTGGCCATTAGTTTAAGTATCTCATAAATGAGGTGATGTGTAAGACAAGAATTTTTGCTTGAGTCTTATTTGAAAGTTCTATTAATCTCGTTTTAATTATAATATATAGTATAGCATATGGCATAAAGCAACATGTTAATAGTCATAGAAAATAAGATATTTCACATTAAGGAACTGGCAAGAGGTTTGGTATTGAGTTTGTTTTCAAACTCTACCAGCTTCAGGCACTGCGAGCTTAAGCAAGTTACTCAGGCTCTTGAAGCTTGGCTTCTTCATCTGCAAAGTGGGGCTAAGGCTTCTAAAAGAGAGTGTGAAAATTAAATATGATGTATGATGTGAATGTCTTTACATAAAATGTACACATTTACTAAATTACAGTTGTTATTATGGAACCCAACACTGAAGAAGCAGGCAGAGAATATCACTTGTTTCTGTCGTTAGGAATAGTGGTAAATTTGACATGTGCCACTATAGTGAAATTGCTGGCATTTAAGGTATTTATGATATACTCTAATAGTATGATTTATGAATGTTAATTCTCAAATCAGTTGGAAGCCAACTGTGTGTTCTTGTTCAGAACTGACCAGCCTAGAGCTTCTGAATGGAGTAAAACCTGTATCATTAAAAGAATGTGACTTGGTATCTATTTTCTTCTTTAATTTAGTGAGGAGGCACTTCCAACAGCAGTGTGTCCCTGAATGTTTTCCTTGTCACATCAGGATTTACTATTCCAGAAGAGTTGCAGAATAATTTTATTTTCACAACTAGTTCATTCTGAAAATGCTATTTAAGATGGTCACTGATATCTGAGGGGAAGTGTGGGAAGAACTATTTATTTGCAAATACAGAAGCCTGGCCAGATGGAATTTTTTTTAATTCTGTATTTATTCATAGAGCTCCACCAGTAGCAATTACATTAATTATAGCTCAGACATTCTTTTTGGTCTCAATAGAAGGGCTTGGCATATTTGTTTGGGTAACAATTTGGCAATTGAAGTGGGAAACTAAATTTAGTTTTAAGGCTTTATTTTTTGAGATTTAAAAATTCTTCACCTTTTAATACTGACACTATAGTTAAAAAAAAAAAAAAAAAAAAGGAAATATTTTTAAGAATAGTTTGGGGCCAGGCACAGTGGCACATACCTGTAATCCTGGCACTTTGGGAGGCCAGGCACTTTGGATTGCTTGAGCCCAGGAGTCCGAGACCAGCCTGGGCAACATAGCAAAACCCTGTCTCCACAAAAGAATGCCCAAAAAATTAGCCAGGCATGGTGGCGTGTGACTGTCATCCCACCTACAGGAGGCTAAGGTGGGAGGATTGCTTGAGCCTAGGAGGTTGAGGCTACAGCAAGCTGTCAGCATGCCACTGTGCTCCAGCCTGGGAAACAGAGTGTGACCCTCTCTCAAAAAAAACAGACAAAAACAAAACAAAATAATGGTTTGGAGGGAACACACTGCTCTCTGCCCTAAGTCGGCAGCCCGATCTGTTTTAGAAACACTTGCCAGTCTTTTGAGTGAGGCCCCGAACCAAGCCCGTGACTTTGTTTTGTCTTACTTGCCCTTCAAGCATGAAACTAAGGCAAACCCCACCAAACTTGTTTCTTAAGATATTTTAGTTGGACTGCCCTGATGTGGTAAGAAAAACTTCTGTTACAGGTAAGCCTGAATGTACCCAAAACTCTTGCAAAAATAGAAAGGCTAGGTGCTGTCTGCCACTCCCACCTAAGAGTTCCTCCTTGGCCTGCATCTCTTACGCCTAAGCTTGGCCCACCATCCCTTGTTCTCCATCTGTAGGCTGTAGAACCAGAAGACAGTCACAACAGAAAGACCTAGAGAAGATCACTGAGCAAGCCCGAAAGGAAATAAT
This sequence comes from Papio anubis, assembly GCF_008728515.1. NCBI lineage: Eukaryota > Metazoa > Chordata > Mammalia > Primates > Cercopithecidae > Papio > Papio anubis. Next base: position 216,117,669 of record NC_044976.1, read on the forward strand.
GGAAAAGAGCAGACTGCTTCACTTCAGACTCTGGGGCAGGCCCTGCTGAAACAAAAGGGTTTTGGTGGCAGAAAAAAAAGGCGTGGTTTGATTTTTAGCAAGAATTAAGGTATTGTGAGGGAGGGGGTGTCAAAATGTTAGCCCATCCCACACAATTGTAATTTCTCTTACTCTGTTTCTCCCATCTTTGGAAAGAGTTTGGAAAAGGTTGCCAGAGTTCGTTGCCACCCATAGTAAATAAGGTGGGACCACCTGACAAGGCATGTATCCCTTAGCAGAGTGACTTCAGAGCCAAACACCACCCTGGATGAGGCTGAGCAGGAGCTGAGGTGGGGACCTCACAGCCGCTGCACGAGGACCAGCTCTAGGTTCAGTTGGCACATTCTGTGCCTTCCCAGATGATTTCAGGAGCTTCTCTTCCTCCGTTAACATGTGTGTTCATATTTGCAGTGCCTTTTAATTTATGGCTTGTATCCGTTTCTTGAATTTATAGATGCAGAATTTATATCATAAAGATATACAATTAACAGTAACACAACTCTGGGGCTCATCTTTAAAGCTATTCTTAATAGGATTGTTTTTTCTAAGTAGTTAAAACAGCACCTTGAAAATCCCCATGGCAGGTGAATTCACCATTGGTAAGTATATGACAGTATTTTATGGAGAAAATAGATAGTGAAGGAATCAATAAACTTCCTCCCCTCTTTTAAAATTTTTGAAAACATTTTAGAAAAGCCAGATTCAAGATCCTCTCCTTTGTTTACATGTACTAAAAATTAAAAGAATATCAGTGATACAGCCGTAGTAGTAATATATTCATGAAAATTAATTTTCATTTTCCATCTTTTGCTCTTTACAAACTTATTAAGACTGTTTCCCTCTCAGTTTCAGCAAGGTGCTTGTAAAACCTATTTTCTTTGTTGTTTGAAGGAGTTCTTTAATGGTGATGTTGCTTTCTTTACGTATTTGTACTTACCATTTCAAGGCTGCTAAAGTACTTTTGTTTTCTCAGAACACGGACTTCTGAAATATATATTTCCTATAAAAAGAAAAAAATGTATTGTTGGCTTATTGATTTTTTTTTTTTTTGAGATAATGGTTTCTATAGACCCACATTCACGGAAGCGTAGTCAAAGACCATCTTGAGCTATTTGGCCCTAAAAGCCCTAAGATATAAAAAGAACTAATCGAATCTGTAATATTTATGCATAGCGCATTATCAAAGATTGCTGGCTGGACCTGCAAGTCATACTTAGTGTTTTATGCTATTGATGAGATAAATGACATTGCAGGCAGTCCTCAGCTTAGAGTTACCTGATGCCAGCAAGTCACTGACATCTTCAGGGTTAGGCCCACGATGCCTGCCTGTGTCATCACCTACAGCTTGTAGCAATCAGGCAACTAACAAGTTAACTTCTGTGACTGGCCCTGCTGTTCAGGGGCCTTTGGTAAGGCCTCCTGCTTCCCAGCCTGGCTCTTCCACCTGATCCTGTTCCTTCTCCCTGCACCTCGGAGTCTTTTAGCTTCTAAATGGCGAGGGTTTTTGGTTTTATTTCTAAGTAGGGGGTGGAACATAGGCAGGAGAGAAGCAGCCCAAGTGAAAGCTAGAAGGCAGCATATAAAGGGGTAGGAGTGGGTGTCTGAAGAGATATTAGACAGCAGACTTTTTCTAGAAAAGGCCAAATTATTAATATTTTAGGCTTTATGATCTCTTAGAACCACACAGTGCCATTGTAACCCAAAAGCAGCCATGTACAATATTTAAATGAATCGGCTTGGCTGTGTTCCAATTAAATTATATTCACAGGCCGGGCGCGGTGGCTCAAGCCTGTAATCCCAGCACTTTGGGAGGCTGAGACGGGCGGATCACAAGGTCAGGAGATCGAGACCATCCTGGCAAACCCGATGAAACCCCGTCTCTACTAAAAAATACAAAAAACTAGCCGGGCAAGGTGGTGGGCACCTGTAGTCCCAGCTACTCGGGAGGCTGAGGCAGGAGAATGGCGTGAACCCGGGAGGTGGAGCTTGCAGTGAGCTGAGATCCGGCCACTGCACTCCAGCCTGGGTGACAGAGCAAGACCCCGTCTCAAAAAAAAAAAAAAAAAAAAAATTCACAAAATTAGGCAGCACAGGCCTTTGGCCTGCGGGCCATAGTTTGCCAACCTCTGCATACTAGAAAGTAATTATGTCCCAGGCCGAGTGCAGTGGCTCATGCCTGTAATCCCAGCACTTTGGGAGGCCAACGCGGGCGGATCACGAGGTCAGGAGATCAAGACCATCCTGGCTAACTTGGTGAAACCCCATCTCTACTAAAAATACAAAAAAAATAGCCGGGCTTGCTGGCGGCGCTTGTAGTCCCAGCTGAGGGACTGAGGCTGAGGCAGGAGAATGGCGTGAACTCGGGAGGTGGAGGTTGCAGTGAGCCGAGATCGCGCCACTGCACTCCAGCTGGGCAACAGAGCAAGACTCTGTCCCAAAATAAAAAAAAGTCCCTAGTAAATTGGCTCTGAGAGAAATTCTAGAAGTCCTTAAACTATTTTGAGCAGTAGAGCATTATTTAGTAAATGCACAGTTTCTCAGAGAAACTGAGGACAACACTTTGATGTTAAAAGCTTGGTATCCAAATATATTTTAAGTTCCATATGTTCATTTGTTTAAAATTGCTGTTGAATGAAAAAAGCAGGGGAGGATTATAAGCTTCCATTATAAAGCAAAACCCAGCGCTAATGACGAAGCAAAGAGGGGACAGTGAGTGATCATTTTACCGGTAACAGGGAAGTCAAGCTACCAAGCAAGGTGCTCTGATTCCCAGTCGACTGAACACTTCACACTGCCTGTCCCTGGAATCAGTTCAAGGGCTAACAAAGGAAACCAGGGTTTTAGACTTTTGTGTTTCTCAGTCATCTGCAGAGAAGTGAAAGTTTTATTCTGTTAGACTTTGATGATTGATACTTTTTTCTGTAGGAATTGGATACCCCTGTAATAAAAATTCAAATATCTGTTGAATTAGCCTTTTTATAGATACATGTAGAGATGTCCCGCCTTAATAAAACAATGATAGGTTCTTATAATTTCTGACAGGTTGTTCCTACTGAAGGATTGGTCTCAATATTAAAGAAGAGGAATGATACTGTAGGAGATCATCCTGCCCAAATGCAACACAAACCATCTAAGCGAAGAGTGAGATTCCAAGAAATAGACGATAACTTGGATCAAGGTAAACTGCTTGGCACTGTGGCTAGCATCATAGATGGTCAGTGTTTGCTGAAAGAATGAGTTCGTGTAGCATGTGATGTTTACTAACAGGGTTTGTAAAAGACTGTCCGCTGGGCACGGTGACTCACCGCTGTAATCCCAGCACTTTAGGAGGCTCCGGCGGGCAGATCACTTGAAGTCAGGAGTTTGAGACAAGCCTGACCAACATGACAAAACCCTGTCTCCACTAAAAATAGAAAAATCAGCGAGTGTGGGGGTACGTGGCTGTAATCCCAGCTGCTCGGGAGACTGAAGCGGGAGAATCGCTTGAACCCGGAAGACAGAGGTTACAGTGAGCCGAGATCACGCCACTGCACTCCAGCCTAAGCAACAGAGCGAGACTCCATCTCAAAAAATAAATATAAATAAATAAATAAAAGAATATGTCAATTTAGTTGCTTTATCTTCTAAGGGAAAAACATATAGAATCAAACTATCATCTTAAATCATTTCTAAATCTTTACTTGCTTAAATAAGTGAGCAAGTTGCGAATGCAACCTCTGTCCTTCCTGTTCCATAGATAGTCAATGTTGAGAGCTTATTTCAGTTTCCTTCTTTAGCACTTTTTGTGTGAGTCTGCTGTGTTTGTCTTTCTTTTTTTTAAGACAGTCTCGCTCTGTCACCCAGGCTGGAGTGCAGTGGCACAATCTTGGCTCAGTGAAACCTCTGCCTCCCAGGTTCAAGCAATTCTAGTGCCTTAGCCTCCTGAGTAGCTGGGATTACAGGTGAGCACCACTATGCCCAGCTAGTTTTTTGTTTTTGTTTGTGTTTGTGTTTTTGGTTTTTTTTTAGACGGAGTGTCGCTCTGTCACCCAGGCTGGAGTACAGTGGTGCAAATCACTGCAACCTCAGCCTCCACCTCCCAGGTTCAAGCAGTTCTCCTGCCTCAGCCTCCTGAATAGCTGGGCTTACAGGCGCACGCCACCACGCCCAGCTAATTTTTATATTTTTAGTAGAGACGGGGTTTCACTGTGTTGGTCAGGCTGGTCTCAAACTCCTAACCTCATGATCTGCCTGCCTCAGCCTCCCAGAGTGCGGGGATTACAGGCGTGAGCCACTGCACCCGGCCCCAGCTAGTTTTTTGTATTTTTATTAAGATGAGGTTTTGCTATGGTGGCCAGGCTAGTCTCGAACTCCTGGCTTCAAGTGATCCACCTACCTTGGCCTCCCAAAGTACTGGGATTGCAGGCATGAGCCACCATGCCTGGCTTGTCTTCTTTTCAGTGGACAATTAAATTACTCCTCCTTTGTTGTGGAAAATATTTATGAATATTATCTCCAGTGAGTTCCTCTTCATTGATAGAAAAGAGTGTCTCTCAAGAGCAACAATTTAATACCATTGCTGCTGTTTGGCTTTTTCTCCTGGGCCTGTTATACTTAAGGCCCTGACTTGGTCTAACATGAGGTGGTGAGTTTTGTAGCAAACAGTGCTGCCTTTTGTGGTTGCAGATATATTTATCTAAGGTGTAAGTAAATAAGAGTAAATGGAAAGGTAACCCAGAACCTGTCAGTAGGCTTCTCATGTTTATAAAACAACTGCGTTGTTAAAATAACAGTGTAAGTATTTAGGTGTGCTTTCTAGGTGTGACGTGAGTGATAACAGTAGAAGTTTCTGCATTTTTACAATTATAAAGCTGCTTAGGGGGCCTTAGAAATAATGTCCTAACCCCTGATTTTACTTCTGCACCCTGCTTGTAACTCTCACAGTCTTCTCCAGATAAGGTGCTCACTTCCGTTTGCACTAATTTGACCAAATCATTGCTTAATAGGAGGAACCCGGATTTGGAACTCACAGTCTGCATTTCACTTTGTAGCCACCTCATCTTAAACTGAGTCACTTACTTGGAGGAGACTCAGTTCCATCATCTTTAAAATAAGGAGAATAACATCTGCCTGTCTGTCCCTATTGAAAAGCGTGTCAGATAATATGTATAAATTGATTTTGAGAATTATAAAACGAAATGTAAATGTTGATTGTGTTGGTTGGTTCCTAAGCTCTGTGACTTACACAGTGTTTTCATGAACCTCACCTTCTGCCAGAATCTTCCTAAAAGGGCCGATTCTTCCTCCTCTAAACCAAGGCATCCACTGGAAATATAATGTGAGGCACATATATGATTTTCAATTTTGTAGTAGCCATGTCAAAGTGAAAAGAAACAGGTGAGGTGAATTTTATTTTTCATTTGATTTCTTTTTTTTTTTTTTCTTTGAGACGGAGTCTCGCTCTGTCGCCCAGGCTGGAGTGCAGTGGCGCGATCTCAGCTCACTGCAAGCTCCGCCTCCCAGGTTCACGCCATTCTCCTGCCTCAGCCTCCCGAGTAGCTGGGACTACAGGCGCCACCACCTCGCCCGGCTAGTTTTTTGTATTTTTAGTAGAGACGGGGTTTCACCATGTTAGTCAAGATGGTCTCGATCTCCTGACCTCGTGATCCGCCCGTCTCGGCCTCCCAAAGTGCTGGGATTACAGGCGTGAGCCACCGCGCCCGGCCAATTTCTTTTTTTTTTTTTTTTTGAGATGGAGTCTCACTCCGTCACCCAGGCTGGAGTGCAGTGGTGCGATCTCGCTGCAACTTCTGCCTCCCGGGTTAAAATGGCAAATTTTATGTTACCTATATTTTAACACACACAGACTGACACTACCAAGTGTTGGTGAGGATATGAAATAATCAAATTTTCATAGACAGCTAGTGGGAATATGAAATGATTCGCCCACTTTGGAAAACAGTTGGGCAGTTTCTTTTCTGTGGGGTGAGGGGTTGGGGGTGGCAGTGTCTCACTCTCTTGCCAGGCTGTGATCTCAGCTCACTGCAACCTCTGCCTCCCAGGTTCAAGCGATTCTTGTGCCTTAGCCTCCCAAGTAGCTGGGATTACAGGCATGCGCCACCATACCCAGCTAATTTTTGTACTTTTAGTAGAGACAGCGGTGGGGGCGGTTCACCATGTTGGCCAGGCTGGTCTCGAACTCCTGACCTCAGGTGATCTGCCTGCCTCGGCCTCCCAAAGTGCTGGGATTACAGGTGTGAGTCACTGCGCCTGGCCAGAATTTTAAGAATGTATTTTATTTAACCCAGTACATCAAAAATATCATTTCAAAATGTGATCTATATGAAAAAATTACGGCCGGGCGCGGTGGCTCAAGCCTGTAATCCCAGCACTTTGGGAGGCCGAGACGGGCGGATCACGAGGTCAGGAGATCGAGACCATCCTGGCTAACACGGTGAAACCCCGTCTCTACTAAAAATACAAAAAACTAGCCGGGCGAGGTGGCGGGCGCCTGTAGTCCCAGCTACTCAGGAGGCTGAGGCAGGAGAATGGCGTGAACCCGGGAGACAGAGCTTGCAGTGAGCTGAGATCCGGCCACTGTACTCCAGCCTGGGTGACAGAGCGAGACTCCGTCTCAAAAAAAAAAAAAAAAAAAAAAAAGAAAAAATTACTAGTGAGATATTTTACATCCTTTTTTTCACAATAAGTATTCAAAGTCTGTGTTTATTGCCACTCAGTTTGGACCAGCTGCATGTCAAGTGCCCAACAGCCACCCGTGACTCACGTCGGACCGTGGAGCTCCAACGGTTCTAGGACATACAAATAAAACACACAGCATATGTGTTTTTACATATTTAAGCTACATTTAAATGCTTGGATTTGAACATATGATAATGAAGAAAAATACTTTAGGTTGTTAACATAGATAAAGTGAGGGAAGGAATCATGTTAAGAAAAGCAGGTAAGGCTGGGGGCAGCGGCTCACACCTGTAATCCCAGCACTTGGGGGAGCCTCCTCCCAAGTCTTCCTCCTGGATCACTTGAGGCCAGGAGTTGGAGACCAGCGTGGGCAACATGGCAAGACCCCATCTCTACAAAAAATACAGAAATTAGCAGGGTGTAGTGGTGTGTGCACCTGTGGTCCAGCTACTTGGGAGGCTGAGATGGGAGGATTGCTTGAGCCTGGGAGGTTGAGGCTGCAGTGAGTGTGGCCTGGTGACAGAGCACAACCCTATCTTTGAAAAAAAAAAGAAAAGGAGGCGAAAAGACTGAACTGTCCAAAAACAACAAATACAGCGTGATTAGTATGATCCTATTTCTTTATTTATATAAAAGACACATTTTCATACATAGATATAAACTATATGCTATTTTATATGCTATTATAAAATAGTATAAACTATTTTAGACTGGGCATGGTGGCTCACACCTGTAATCCCAGCACTTTGGGAAGCCAAGGCGGGCAGATCACCTGAGTTCAGGAGTTCAAGACCAGCCTGGCCAATATGGTGAAACCTCATCTGTAGGCCAATACAAAAATTAGCTGGGCATGATAGCAGGTGACTGTAATCTCAGCTACTCAGGAGGCTGAGGCAGGAGAATTGCTTGAACCCAGGAGGTAGAGGTTGCAGTAAGCCAAGATCACACCATTGCACTCCAGCCTGGGCAACAAGAGCAAGACTCTGTCTCAAAAAAAAAAAAAAAGCTATTTTAAAATGTAAATTTCAGGCCGGGCGCGGTGGCTCAAGCCTGTAATCCCAGCACTTTGGGAGGCCGAGGCGGGCGGATCACGAGGTCAGGAGATCGAGACCATCCTGGCTAACATGGTGAAACCCCGTCTCTACTAAAAATACAAAAAAACTAGCCGGGCGTGGTGGCGGGCGCCTGTAGTCCCAGCTCCTCGGAGGCTGAGGCAGGAGAATGGCCTGAACCTGGGAGGCGGAGCTTGCAGTGAGCCGAGAACGCGCCACTGCACTCCAGCCTGGGTGACACAGCGCGAGACTCCGTCTCAAAAAAAAAAAAAAAAAAAAAGCTATTTTAAAATGTAAATTTCAGAGCAAACGATTGTTTAATCCTATTTTCATGTAAGTCCTGAAATCTACATATTTGATCTGAAAGGACACACACCAAATTGAACAGCGTTTACCTCTGGGATGGGAAGGGAATGTGATTGGGCAGGAGAAAAATGGATAGTCCCTTAGACTCTAAGATGCTTTTGGGTTTGCATTTTTACAGGGAGAATATATTCATATATTACTGTACAATGTTCTAAATAAAGTCTATTTGGTATGCATTAGGTTTTATAAAATTTGTTTCTTGTAAAAATATATGGTAATTATGAAAAAATCACAGTTTAATAAAGTAAAAATTAAATCATGAGTCTTAGACATCCTTCAATGAAAGAATATATTAAATTTACTTCATCATATTAAATACTTACATCCTGTTTCATTATATAAATGTCTCATAATGGTTTAACTGTTCCATTGTAACCAGAACAACTAAGTTACTCCCAACCTTTTGTTATAACAAACCCTGCGGCAGCGAACAAGCTTTGTATATATGATGTTTGTTGTGCACATCTGTGGCCAAATTCTTAAAGGTGGATTTGCTGGGATATGTTGAAACTCTGTGTCCCAGGTGGCCTGAGGCTGTCCTGGTTTACACCTGTTGTCCTGGAATTGCATTCGGTTAACACTGTCTTTTTTTATTTTTTATTTTTGAGACGGAGTCTCGCTCTGTCGCCCAGGCTGGAGTGCAGTGGCGCGATCTTGGCTCACTGCAAGCTCCGCCTCCCGGGTTCACACCATTCTCCTGCCTCAGCCTCCCGAGTAGCTGGAACTACAGGCACCTGCCACCACGCCCGGCTAGTTTTTAGTAGAGACGGGGTTTCACCATGTTAAACCAGGATGGTCTCGATCTCCTGACCTCGTGATCCGCCCACCTCGGCCTCCCAAAGTGCTGGGATGACAGGCGTGAGCCACTGCGCCTGGCCTTAACGCTGTCTTTTACTCTCAAAATTGTCCAGTCTGGAAGATAAATTAATTTTAAATTTTAATAGATACTGCTAATTACCTTCCAGAAAGGCATCCCTGCACCTTAATCATGCTGCACATCAGAAGACTTTTTGGTCTTTTTGAATTTTTTTTAAAAATTTTTAATTATGAATAATTAAGATTTTTTCAACCAAAGAATAATCGTTTTCTTCAATATAGAAAGTTGCAAAAGAGATCCCACCCAAAGACATTTTTGTTGTTTAATGTGAAGTCGACTTTGCTCTAAGGTAGTCCCATAGTGTGAACTCCAAGGGTATTCGAACAGCAAGGCTGTAATGTGTACTGTCAAATGCTGCTGTTAGGGCGGGCATGCTGGCTCACACCTGTAATCCCAGGACTTGGAGAGGCCATGACACGAAGATTACTTGAGGCCCGGAGTTCAAGATCAGCCTCTGCAGCATGGTGAGACTCCATCTCTACCAAAAAATAAAAAATAGCCAGGCACGGTGGCACAGGCCTGTCGTCCTAGCTGCGCAGGAGGCTGAAGCAGGAGGACTACTTGAGCCCGGTGTCGAGGCTGCAGTGAGCCAAGATTTTGCCGCTGCACTTCAGCCAGGGTGACAAAGTGAGACCCTGTCTCTAGAAAACAAACAAAATTTAATTAATCCTTGCTATGAGCACAGCAGCTGTTTTTCTTCTTCTCATGGAGTGATTCTATCCATTGTATAAATGAGCACGTTTTAATTTTAGCATGTATAAGCTCCACAAGTTGGAATCTTCTTGGTAATTAACAGGTAGGTCTTTGTAGAGTCATTAGGAGCATGAGTTTTCTGTCAATACTTCCTATCCATAGAGGACCAACAGTAGAAATGTCCAGTTACCTTAATTAATGAAAAGACAGCAGATGCTAAGATTTCCATTTTGGTGACAATGTAACCTCACTCTTTCTCATGTTTCCAGATGAAGTTGGAGGTGGCTCCTGTATTTTGCTGATCTTGCTGTGCATAGCAACGGTTTTCCTTAGTGTTGGAGGAACTGCATTATACTGCACTTTTGGTGACATGGAGTCACCTGTTTGTACAGACTTTGCAGACAACATGGACTTCTATTACACTAAGTTACTGCAGGGAATGGCGGAACTGAAGCACTGGATCTACCTCTCCTAGCAGCATTCCAGAGACAGACATGCTGGCAGTGAGAATGAAAGGCGTGAAACTTTCTAAACAGTTTTTATTTCAGGAATTGTATAACATTCCCCTTTCCCCTCTGTTAGGAACCAAGGACATCAGAAATAGCAACTTCAAGTGGCAATCCGGAGGAACTCTGTTAGAATAACCCACACAGTGAGGCAAATATCGATCTAAGCATTGTGGATGGAAGGAATGATCTTTGAGGAACATACCCATCTCCTCCTCACTGCCTCCTAATGCAGTGAGTTACACTGAGCAGAATCAAACAGGGTAGTCTTGGAACCACACTCTTTTTAGCTACTTCTCAAGCTAATGGTTAAAGAACACTTTTGGCTTACACTTGTTGGTCCATAGAAATTGCTTTCAGCCATCACGCAATAAGTTTGTGTGTAACCAAAAGGAGTTACCTTATGGTTTCAGTGTTGTTTTTTAGTTAACCTTGGGAGCTGTGTAATTTAGGCTTTGCACATTATTTCTGATCTGTTCTCCACTTATGAAACTATTGGGTGTGTGTTCGCGTGTGTGCGTGCGTGTGCATGTGCTTCCGGCAGTTACCATAAGCAAATACCCAGCACCGCAAAGATGATCTTTCTTCTTTTCACTTGATGAGGTGCAGGCACAGATCTTTGGAGAAGGCTTCACTGTGGAATAGATGAATTTGAGACCTCTTGACCCTGAAACAAGAAACTGTGACAGATCTGTGTCAATTAACTTGATTAGCCAGAAATTCATCACAGGCCTGGAGACAAAAGGAAAAGCTCCCCTGAGTCTCAGTCAACAGTTCTGTCACGGATGCAAAGCTTCCTGAAATCACGAATGCTGGACTCAGTTCGGCAAACGCTTACCCCTATTGTGTTCTGAGATTCTGAGAACGAGAATGCAAACTTAAGTAAGATACAGTTCCTGCTGTAGATGTTTTAATCCTGGTCATATGTAAAATAAACCAGTACTTTGGTGAGTGAAATCACCACATAGAATTCAGTACTAACAGATCATGCGTTCAGATGCGTGAATGTGCATTCTTGTTGTGGGCTTGATTTAGATCCTACTGTGGGGTCATTAAGCGAAAATTCAATCATACCTTCCATAGACAGATGTCTGATTTTTGTTTAAATCTGTCCGTTAGGTGGCCTTTCCTTATCTAAGGTATAGTGGTCTAACATTTAGGAAGCCTTGCTTTGACTTTATCAGGCAGCATTTAAGAAAAAACAAAAAACAAAAAAAAACCAAACCAAACATGAATTATAGTTTTTTAGCAAGTGATCATTATTTCCTGTTTTCTGTTAGGATCATTTGAAAGAAAAAGGGAGCACTTCCTTTCTAGTTGTTACTGGCTGGCACAGTACCTCCCTTTGTGTTTCTGCTTGTTTATTTAGATTATGTGAATCTTAAAGGGCTTTTTATGTAAGTTGAAAGTGTATTACTGCGCATGCATTTGGTTATTCCAATGCTAGATATTTAATTACTGTGTACTTAGTGTTTTGATTTTCTATAATTTCAGTTCAGCGTGTTTTTACACTTGTATTTTAAATTGATGTTTCATTTTCACTTATAATACTGTTTGACTTGTCTCTATCATGTCACCATAAACTGTAATATTTTCAAGGGTTATAGATCAAAGCTATTTATTTAGAAATGTACAAGATAATGAAGTTTAGATTCCTTATACTTAAGGCTGATTTTATTAGAAGATTATTTTAATGTTCTATTATAAATTTTAAGAATTTGTATTCAAATTGTATGTAAAATATGTAAAATGTTGACGGTACTATATTAAGTGGTTCTATAAAAGCTGTTCACAAGTTCTACTGTGACGGACATCCTCATCATAGACAAAGCTCTTCTGTTTTATCCTCAATTTCTAGTTACAGAAATTTGGTGATGCTTATTTTTGCCAATTTTATGTCAAAATAAGTTAAAACTTCCCTCCTGTTCACCTCTTAGGCCGCTGTCCTCTGTGACCTCTGGTGTAATATTTGCCCTTCGGCAGCCAGAGCCACTTCCTCTGAAACCCGAGATCTCCCGGGGACCTTCTCACCAAGAGGAAAGCACTGAGACAGTACCTTACCAATCAGGGAGCCAGGGGTGTCTCAGAGAAGCCATGGGTGTCCTCACCCCTTCCCAGGGAGGGTGAGGTGAGCTCAGGAGCATAGCGATGTTTTGACTTAAAATAGGCATGAAATCGCAACTAGAAAAATTAGGGCACTTTTTACAAATGTAATAGTCAAAGTACTGCATGACCTGGAGTAGCCCCACCTGGTGGTGAAACGATTGTTATTTCGCACAAGAAACATTCATCCAGTTTTACTAAAATGTAATTTTTTCTGTCATTTGAAAGTACTGACAACTATTTGTAACTAATCTTCCTTAAGAACTGTATTTGAGGGTATCAAATCAAGCTTGTAATTTAAAATCTATACCCACAAAGTGTCTCAGAGAGTTTATTGGAACCCTTGGGTGCTGAGGAAAAACTGCTTTAAGGTGAAAGTGTGATTTCAGAAGTCGGTCTGGCCCTACAGGTAGATAGTCATCTATTCTGGGAAGACTAATAGGTCCTTCAGTACAGGCTCTTCTGCTTTCAAATACCTCCCCCATCTGCCTGACGGTAACTGAAAATTGTTCCAAAAATTCATTCTTTTAGATTTAAAAATAAAAATCTTCTGGAGGATTTAAGATTTGAAGGGGGCCTTATTTTGTGTTTTGTTTTGTTTTGTTTTTTGTTTTTTTTGCCCTGTCGCCCAGGCTGGAGTGCAGTGACGCAGTCTGACGTCAGCCTCGCAGGTTCAAGCAATTCTCGTGCCTCAACCTCCCAAGTAGCCAGGATGACAGACATGCGCCGCCACCACGCCCGGCTAATTTTTGTATTTTTAGTAGAGACAGGGGTTTCACCATGTTGGCCAGGCTGGTCTCGACTCCCAACCTCGGGTGATCTGACCGCCTCAGCGTCCCAAAGTGCTGGGATTGCAGGAGTGAGCCACCGCACGGCCCAGAGGCCTTATTTTGAAGGACTTACGTGAATTGGGTTTTGCTGGAGTGCCGGGAGGATATGGGGTAGGAGTGGCAGGGATGGAGACAGGTGGGAAAGGACATCCTTTAGCTCTTCACCTGCTTTGCTGAAGTGGCCTTGTGGCGTTTACTCCCAATGCAAAGAGAGGCTGCATTGTTCCCTTTCTGCTGACATGACCTGCATAACTATCCGTTTCTTAGGGCTCACTGTTGTGTACAATTTTGTGCGGTGTGTGTAGTGTTTTCACAGTTTTTTAATTTGATGCTGAGATTAGTAAATATACATTCCTCAAATCCAGATCTTAAACTCCCAAATCCATTTTAGTTTCTATGCTGCCAGTTGCCTCTTATCTTCAAAAAGAGGAAGAGTGATTTGAGGATTTATGGCACAAATTCTAGTGCCATCTGCTGTTTTAACAACCCCGAAGGTAAACATTCATTGAGCCTCATGTCCTAACTCTAGACAGCTACAATTAGTTAAAATGTTCCTTCAGGAATTTTTGTACTATTTAAATCTCCCTGAGTTTAGGCTACTGAGAGGAAAGCTACGGTAACCTACAGGCACCTCTTCTCTTCTCCCTGGTGAAAGAAGAGTTGCTCCCAAACTCACCTTTTTGTCCGTTACCCTGAGATCAGTGCAGAACCACGAGCAACAGTGTTTATCACTGTCTGTACCTTGGCAAACATCTGAATGCCTGCAGTGTGCACTGAGCTGGCTGCTGGGGCTCCAGTACAAGAAATGGTACCAGCTTCAGGAATTAGCATCTGCTGAGGGAAACATTTGTGCAGAGGGAATAAAAACAGAAACTCAGAACAAGCCACCAAGCAAGTGGACATTTATGATTTTATTAGATAGTTACTCTGTGCACCAGGTTCCCAGTGTGTCACACTGGCTAGATGCCACGGTGGGGACCAGAGCTTTCCTAGTGTGTCACACACTATTAGATGTTACCGGTCAGGGTGGGTGACCAGAGCTTCCCTAGTGTGTCACACACTATTAGATGTTACTCTTGGGGTGGGGACCAGAGCTTCCTAGTGCACAGCCACACCATTAGATGTTATGGGTGGGGACCAGAGCCTCCCTAGTGTGTCACACACCACATGCTACTCTTTGGGGACCAGGTTCCTAGTGTATCACACACTATTAGATGTTACTCTTTGGGGTGGGGACCAGAGCTTCCCTAGTGTGTCACACGCTATTAGATGTTAGTCTTGGAGGGTGGGGACCAGAGCTTCCCTAGTGTGTCACACACTATTAGATGTTACGGGTGTGGGGACCAGAGCTTCCCTAGTGTATCACACACTATTAGATGTTATGGGGGTGGGGACCAGAGCTTCCCTAGTGTGTCACACGCTTGCCAGATGTTTCCTGGGGTGGGGACCAGAGCTTCCCTAGTGCCCAGCCACCATTAGATGTTACTCTTGGGGGTGGGGACCATGTTCCTAGTGTGTCAGCCAATACACTATTAGATGTTACGGTGTGGGACCAGAGCTTCCCAGTGTATCACACCATTAGATGCCAGGGGTGGGGACCAGAGCTTCCTCAGTGTGTCACACGCTTGGCTAGATGTTACTCTTTGGGGGTGGGGACCAGAGCCTCAGTGTGTCAAGCACACTATTAGATGTTATTCTTGGGGGTGGGGACCAGGTTCCCTAGTGTGTCACACACTATTAGATGTTACTCTTGGGGGTGGGGACCAGAGCTTCCCTAGTGTGTCACACGCTATTAGATGTTACTCTTGGGGGTGGGGACCAGAGCTTCCCTAGTGTGTCATTACACACTACAGATGTTGGGTCTGAGGTGGGGAATTAGAGCTTCCCTAGTGTGTCACACACTATTAGATGTTATGGGGTGGGGACCAGAGCTTCCCTAGTGTGTCACACACTATTAGATGTTACTCTTGGGGGTGGGGACCAGGTTCCCTAGTGCACGCCACACCACAGATGTTACTCTTGGGGTGTGGACCAGGTTCCCAGTGTGTCGCCACACTACGATGTTACCTTGGGGGTGGGGACCAGAGCTTCCCAGTGTGTCACACGCTATTAGATGTTACTCTTGGGGTGGGGACCAGAGCTTCCCTAGTGTGTCACACACTATTAGATGTTACGAGGGTGAGGACCAGAGCTTCCCTAGTGTGTCACGCTATTAGATGTTAGTCTTGAGGGTGGGGACCAGAGCTTCCCTAGTGTGTCACACGCTATTAGATGTTGGGCCCTGAGGTGGGGAACTGAGCTTCCCTAGTGTGTCACACGCTATTAGATGTTACTCTTGGGGGTGGGGACCAGAGCTTCCCTAGTGTGTCACATGCTATTAGAAATCCAAGTAAAATTCGATCTAGCCACCTGCATCACAACTTGATAGGAATCTTGATGGATCTTTTCTCACAGCCAAGGTCAAGTAATTATTATCTAGTAATGATTGCTTTTCATCTCTATTAACACACGTGACATGAATGGCTGGCAGGTTTTCCAACAGTGGAAAGCTTCTCTGCAAGAGACTTCCTCAAAATTGAAAAGCTGAATTTCCCTGAATTGGAAACTTTCTCGCAAAGAAAACTCCGGTCCCAGATGGCATCACCAGTAAATTCTGTCCGTCATTTGAGCAAGAAATAATACCCATCCTACAAAATACTCTTTTAGAAAGAGAGAGAGAATATTTGCAAATTCACTTCGTGAGGCCAGAATTACCCTGATACCAAAATCAGATGAAGACAGTAAGAAAAAAACCTAACACCAGTGTGACTCATGAATTTAAACACAAAAGTCTTTACCAAAATAGTCCATCATATCTAAAGGTATATAAAAAGGGTAATGCACTGTCATGGCCAAGTGAGATTTAACCCAGGAATACGGTGTTGGTTTAATATTCAAAAATCACCCTATGTCATTCATTCACCATTTTAACCCCTAAAAAATCCCATATGATCATATCAAAAAGCACATTAAATCCATACACCATCTATGATGAAAAACTCAGCAAACTAGAACTCTACGTGAACTTCCTCCACTTGATGAAGTGTATTTAGAAAACTCACAGCTAATACGAAATATTTAATGGAGAAAGACCAAACACTTTTCTTCCCATGATCGGGAACAAGGAAAGGGCACTTTTTTTTTTTTTTTTTTTTTTTTTTTGAGATTCAATCTCACTCTGTGACCCAGGCTGGAGTGCAGTGGTGTGATCTCGGCTCGCTGCAAGCTCCGCCTCCCAGGTTCAAGCAATTCTGCCTCAGCCTCCCGAGTAACTGGGACTACAGACACCTGCCACCACGCCCGGCTAATTTTTGTGTTTTTAGTAGAGATGAGGTTTCACCGTGTTGGCCAAGCTGGTCTCGAAGTCCTCACCTTGTGATCTACCTGCCTCAGCCTCCCAAAGTGAGCCACTGTGCCCAGCCAGAAAGGGCACTATATTCACCTTTGTACTGGAGGTCCTATAGCAAGAAAAAGAAATAAAAGTCATTCCAATTAGAAAAAAAAAAAAAGTTTTGCAAATTGACTTGTTTATAAATAAAGAGAATCCAAAGGAATCTACCAAATGCTACTAGAACTAGTGAGTTTAGCAAGGTCACAGGATACAAGGTCAGTATACAAAAAACAGCATTTGTGAATACTAGCAATGGATAATTGGAAAATGAAATTTCAAATTCATGAATAAATGAAATTTACTTCACTTACAATAGCTTATAAATTGGAATGCTTATACATTTAACAAAATATGTGCAAACCTGTACACTGAAATCTATAAAATATTACTGAAATAATGGAGAACTAAATAACTGAGAGATATAGTCTGTTCATGGATCGGAAGACGGAATATTGTTAAGATGTTAGTTCTCCCCAAATTGATCCATAGATCTAACACAATTCCAATTGTAATTTTAGTACTTTTTTAAAGAAGTTAACAGGTTCTGTTCCCAGCTACTCTGGAGGCTAAGGCAAGAGGATCCCTTGAGCCCAGGAGTTCAAGGCTGGCCTATACTACATAGCAAGGTCCTGTCTAAGAAACGCAGAGATAAATAAATTAACAGGTTAAAAATTTTAAATTTGTGGCTGGGTGCGGTGGCTCACGCCTGTAATCCCAGCACTTTGGGAGGCCAAGGAAGGCGGATCATGAGGTCAGGAGACTGAGACCATCCTGGTTAACATGGTGAAACCCCGTCTCTACTAAAAAAACAAAAAATTAGCCGAGCGTGGTGGCAGCACGCACCTGTAGTCCCAGCTACTCGGGAGGCTGAGGCAGGAGAATGGCATGAACCTGGGAGGTGGAGCTTGCAGTGAGCCGAGATCACGCCACTGCACTCCAGCCTGGGTGACAGAGTGAGACTCTGTCTCAAAAAAAAAAATTAAATTAAAATTTAAAATGTAAAATTTGTATGGAGATGCAAGTGACCGAGAAGAAAGCCAATGAAATTGTTAGAAAGAACAAAACTGGAGGACTTACGCTTCCTGATTTTAAGACTGAATTAATGCCACGGGCCAAGTATGGTGGATTATGCCTATAATCCAAGCACTTCGGGAGGCTGTGGCAGGAGGATCACTGGAGCCCAGGAGTACAAGGTTATAGTGAGCTATGATTGTGCCACTGCACTCCAGCCCGGGTGACAGAAAGAGACCCTTTCTCAAAAGAAACAAAAAGAGACATTGAATTACCAATAATTAGTTGAGACACTGAAATTTTTCTAAATTTTCAATGATAAAAAGCAAATTTGAGTCAACCATGTTAGGGGAATTATCTTTTCATTATCCCAATAGAAAGTGATATTGTATAATCATTGTCTTATGAAACAGTGATCAAAGTATGCAGCTGAAACAATGTATCATTGAGCTCTCAGTATGGATACTAATAAGTAATTTTTCTGGATTTTGGGATATTTATGGGTTTTATTTTTCAGCTTTTAAAAAATTGTAATTTGAGGCTGGGTGCGATGGCTCACGCTTGTAATTCCAGCACTTTGGGGGGTTGAGGCAGAGGGATCACTTGAGCTCGCGAGTTCCAGACTGCCGTGAGCTATGATCACACCCCTACACTCCAGCCTGTGTAACAGCGAGGCCCTGTCTCAAAGGAAAAGGAAAGAAAAAAGGGAAGAAATAACATGATTATCTCAATAGACACAGAAAAGGCCTTTAGCATTCTTTCATGGTTAAAAGCAAAACTCGCAGTAAACTCGGAATAGAAGGACTTCCTCCACATAATAAAAGGCATTGATGACAAAAGACTAAAAGCTTCACCCTTAAATCAGCAACAAGACAAGGATGCTTACCTTCCCACTGCTATTCAACACAGTACTGGAAGTTCTTTTTTTTTTTTTTTTTTTTTTTTTTTTTTTTTTTGAGACGGAGTCTCGCGCTGTGTCACCCAGGCTGGAGTGCAGTGGCGCGATCTCGGCTCACTGCAAGCTCTCGACTCTCCTGACCTCAGTGCCATCCGCCCGCCTCGGCCTCCCAAAGTGCTGGGATTACAGGCTTGAGCCACCGCGCCCGGCCTGGAAGTTCTAACCAGAGAAATTAGACAAGAAAAACATAAAAGACATCTGCTGTCGTTTTAATGTGTCCCCCAAAAAGCTTGTGTTAGAAATTTCATCTCCAATGTGGTCGTGTTGGGAGATGTTTAGGTCTTAAGGGCCCCAACTCCACGAATGAATTCAGGCCAATTATAAAAGGTCTTGAGTCTGCAAAATCGAACTCGCTCTCGCTCACCTTTTCTTTGCCCTTCCACCGTGGGATGATGCGGCAAGAAGCCAGACGCCAGCCCCCAAGTCGTGGACTCACCAGGCTCCAACACTGTGAGCCAATAAATTTCTGTTCATTATAAAACACCCAGTTTGTGGTATACGTTACAGCAGCACAAAACAGACTAAGACGGCATCCAAACTGGAGAGAAAGAAGTAGCACGATTCACAGATGACATGTTCCTATATCTAGAAAGACCCAAAAGTTCACAAGAAAGCTACTCTAGCTGGTAAATGAATTCAGCAAAGTTGCAGAGTACAAGGTACAAGATAAATACACACAAAAAAACAGTTGTTTCTATATACTAGCAATTAACAATCCAAAAAGGATATTAAGAAGTCAATTCCAATTACCATCATATCTAAAGTAATAAAATACCTAGGAATAGATGTACCCGAGGAAGTGAAAGACTTTTACGTTACAAACTACAAGGCCGAGTGTGGTGGCTCACACGTGTAATCCCAGCACTTTGTGAGGCCAAGGTGGGCGGATCACGTGAGGTTGGGAGTTCAACACCAGCCTGGCCAACATGGAGAAACCCCATGTCTACTAAAAAAAAAAAAGAATACAAAATTAGCTGGGTGCGGTGGCGCACGCCTATAATCCCAGCTACTCAGGTGACTGAGGCAGAAGAATCGCTTGAACCTGGGAGGCAGAGGTTGCAGTGAGCCAAGATCGCACCACTGCACTCCAGCCTGGACAACAAGAGCAAAACTCTGTCTCAAAACAAAAACAAAACTACAAAACTTTTGTTGACGACTGATGTGATAGCTTGGTTCTTGTCTTCTTGGTTTAAAATAATTTAAACAGACACACAACAAAAGAGGTGCAGTGTAATGTACTGCAAAAAAGAAAAAAGAATATTTTGGAAGTTAGGTGCAGAATAGACAGTGCACCCTGAGAGAGAGAGAAAATTCAGAGCAGGCTGCTCCTAAGGGCGAGACAGCAAAGACTGGCACTAGGGAGACTCCTTGATGGGTCTTCCTTGCTTATTCATAAGGACATGGGAAGAGGTGTTGCTAGGAAGCGTGTTCTGGGTGCACAGCAGCTGCACATGCTTGTTCATACGTCGCATGTCTCATTAGCGTCTCAATCTCCACTCAGGGGTGTGTGTTTTACTATTATAATGGGCAAAGGGTCGGTTTGAGGACAGGTAAAATCAAAACGCACCTGCCCTGTAGAAGGGAAAGCCCCACTGAAGAGAGCTCTGCTTGAGTGAGCTCAATTGCAGCGCGAATGCTGAGGCTTCTTGGATTGACTGTGTGGTCACCAGGGCTGCTGCGTCCGAAGAACGTGGCCACTTCCTTGACTACCTGCCTCTCCTGCCTCACTTAGATGGAAGGAGACTTGAATCAGTGGAAAGCTAACCCACGTTTATGCACAGAATGACAGTATTGTTAAGATGTCAGTACCATCCAAATTACAGGTTCAATGTGATCCCATCAAAATTTCAACAGCTTTTCAGCGCAAGAATGGAAAAGTCAGTTTTCAAATTTACATGGCATTACAAGAGGACCCGAATAGCCAAAACCACCTTGAAAAAGTTGGAGGACTCACACTTCCCAATTTCAAAACTTTCTGCAGAGATGCAATAGCCAAATCAGTGTGGTACTGCTATAAGGATAGATATATAGACCAGTGGAATAGAATTAACACTCCGGAAATAAACCCACACATCTTTGGCTAGTTTATTTTTTGCAGGTATGTCAAGTCTGATCAACGACCTAAATACCGGCTAAATCCATAAAACTCTGAAGAAAACATAAAAATAAATCTCCGTAAATGTGGATTTGGCAATGGATTCTTAGATATGACATCAAAAGCATAAATAATAATACATAGGTAAATTACATGTTGTCCAGGTTTTTTAACTGTGCATTAAAGAACATTATCAAGAAAATGAAAAAACCCAAAGAATGGGAAGGAGTATTTGCAAATTGCATAATAATAAGGGTTGTGAAGAGCTTACTCAACAAAAAGGTAGACATATACAGAGTCATGAAGAGTATATGAAGAGCTTACTCAACAAAAAGACAAACAAATAATGGGCAAAGGACTTAAATACACGTTTATTCCAAGAAGATACACAAACGGCCAATAACACATGAAAAGATGCTCACCATCATTGGTCATGAGGAAAATACAAACCCAAACCACAATGAGAATAATGACATGATACATGCTACTCTGCATGAGTGAATCTTGAAATGATGTTATGCTAACTGAAACAAGCCAGATACAAATATTGTATGATTTCACTTACAGGAAATATCTGTAATAGGCAAAATCAAAGAAACAAAATGTAAATTAGAAGTTACCAGAGGCTGGAGGAACAAGGAAATGGGGAGTTACCACTCATTAGAGTGTTTCTGTTTGGGATGATAAAAAATTTTAGAAAACAGATGGTGGTGACGGAGAGTTGCATGATGTTGAATGTACTTAATGCCACTGAGTTGTACACTTAAAAATGGTTAAAATGGCAAATTTTATGTTACCTATATTTTAACACACACACAGACTGGCACTACCAAGTGTTGGTGAGGATATGAAACAATCAAATTATCATAGACAACTAGTGGGAATCTGAAATGATTTGCCCACTTTGGAAAACAGTTGGGCAGTTTCTTTTTTGGGGTGGGGAGATGGGAGTGGCGGAGTCTCACTCTGTTGCCAGGCTGGAGTGAGTGGCATGATCTCAGCTCACTGCAACTTCTACCTCCCGGGTTCAAGCGATTCTCGTGCCTCAGACTCCCGAGTAGCTGGGATTATAGGCACCCACCACGACGCCCAGCTAATTTTTTGTAGGTTTCACCCAGGCCTGCTGGTCTCAACTCCTGACCTCACGATCTGTCTCACTTCAGCCTCCCAGAGGCTGGGCGGGAGCCACCGTGCCCAGATGACAGTTTGTTTCTTCCTTCCTTCCTTCTTCCCTCTTTTCCTCCCTCCCTTCCCTCTTCCTTCCTCTTCTCCTCTTCCTTCTTTCCTCTTCCTTCTTTCTTTTCTTTTCTTTATTTTTGAGATTGTCTTGTTTGCTGTCTAGGCTGGAGGAGTGATCCTCACCACTGTAAGCCCTGCCTCCCTGGTTCATGCCATTCTCCTGCCTCAGCTCCTCCTGAGGACTACATGCATGCCTCACACCATGCTCCACCAATTGTTTCATTTTTAGCAGACGGACTTCACCTCATATGTTAGCCACAGGATGGTCTCGGGATCCTCCCTGACCTCGGGATCCTACCTGCCTCTCGCCTCCCAGAAGTGCTGGGATTACAGACACTCCAGCCAATCACAGCCTGTTTCTTTTCTTTTCTTTTTCTTTTTTTTTGAGACAGAGTCCTGCCCTCTGTGGCTGGAAAGTCTCAGTGGTGCAATCTTGGTTCACTGCAACCTCCGTCTCCCAGGTTCAAGTGATTCTCCTGCCTCAACCTCCTGAGTAGCTGGGACTACAGGTGCACACCACCACGCCCGGCTAATTTTTGTATTTTTAGTAGAGATGGGGTTTCACCATGTTGGTCAGGCTGGTCTCCAACTCCTGACCTTGTGATCCGCCCGCCTCAGCCTCCCAAAGTGCTGGGATTACAGGCTTGAGCCACCGGGCCCAGCTGACAGTTTCTTATAAAGCTAAATATGCATCTATTGCATGACCCAGCAGTTCCACAGCTGGGTTTTTACCTAAGAGAGACGACAACGTGTCCACACAAATGTTCATAGCAGCTTTATCCATAACAGCCAAAAACTGGAAACACTCCAACATCCATCACCGATACAAGAGACTACTTACTATCCAGCAATAAAAAAGAACAATCTATGGATACATAAGCGACATAGATGGACCTCGAAGTAATTATCCTGGGTGAAAGAAGCCAGAAGCAACAGAGTGCACATCACCATCACATGTTTCCGTTTATCTAAAGTTTTAGGAAATGCAAGATAATCCGTAGCAACAGAAACAGATCGGTATTTCTCTGAGGGGCGAAGGATGGAGGGAGGATGAATATACATCGTTCAAAACTCATTGAGTTACATACTTTATTTTTTATTTTTCTTTCTTTCAGAGTCACTTGGAGAGTTGCATACTTTAAATGAATGCAGTTATATACATAAGTCATACCTCAATAAAGTTGTTAAAAATATGTTCAGGCCAGGCGCAGTGGCTCATGCCTGTAATCCCAGCACTTTGGGAGGCTGAGCCAGGTGGCTTATCTGAGGTCAGGAGTTCCAGATCAGCCTGACCAACATAATGAAGCCCCGTCTCTACTAAAAATACAAAAAAAATTAGCCAGATGTGGTGGTCCATGCCTGTAATCCCAGCTACTCGGGAGGCTGAGGCAGGAGAATCGTATGAACCCGGAAGGGGGAGGTTGCAGTGAGTTGAGATCGCACCATTGCACTCCAGCCTGGGCTACAAGAGCAAAACTCAGTCTCAAAAAAAAAAAAAAACATATACACACACACACACACACACACACACACACTTGGAATATATGCATATATACTTGGAATATATGTATATTTGGAATTTTATAAATGTGGAATATATATATGTTCAGTTTGTAGCCTTATGGGATCTCAAAATAATATGATGGCCAAGGGAACCCCTACTATATGACAGAATACCTTATTTCCTTTCACTGTTTTTGCTTAGTTGGGTTAGAAAAAAAATTCTGGCGACCTCCAAGTACCAGCCCTCATTTGTGGAAGACATAACTCCTCAACTAGCTACTTACACAGTGTTGCAATCATCTTATTTTTCTTTATTTCAGTCTGAATTCTCTCCACTGCTTTCAGAACCCTCTAAGTTTCTTCTGAAATGTTGAGATGGCGATTTAAAACCATGCTTTTTTTCTACTTGATGTGGCAGTCCAAATTCCAAATCCAATCTAATTATAGATATTCTGTAAGGACAACCTGATCTCCTTCTGGCCGGAATGCATTGATCAAAAGTGAGGTTTCATGATTTTATTGCTTTTCTTAATTGCCTTGGATCAAGGGTCAGGAAGAAGAAAGGCACTTAGGGAGTGGAGGCAGCCGACAGCATCCATCAGAATGACGGCAGCCCGTAAATGGCTGGTTCTTATTTTCCAAGTACAAGGTTGGGGGTTGGCAAAATCTCTACTAAACAAAGAGGAAGAAAACCTTTGCCTAAGCTTCCAATCTGCATAGGGGCTTGGTCCTAAAGGGACTGTAAATGTAAACAACTTTTCCCCACCTCTCCTCCCCACCCCACCCCCAACCATTTCTTTTTCTTTTTTTCTTTCTCTTAAGTGGGAAAACCTAAATTATGGGGATAGGAATAGTAGTTGAGTCAACTCTGGAAGGGAGACTTTTGTCATATAGGATGGTTTTGTGGTACGTAAGGGCCGGACGGGGAAGCAGTCCCAGGGTTGGAATCTTGATGATTCCACATTAACTAGGTGTGCAGCCTCCACTCTGGACCTCAGTTTCCTCATCTGTGCAATTTCTTTTTTTTTTTTTTTTTTTTTTGAGACGGAGTCTCACTCTGTTGCCCAGGCTGGAGTGCAGTGGCGTGATCTCGGCTCACTGCAACCTCCACCTCCCGGGTTCAAGCAATTCTCCTGCCTCAGCCTCCTGAGTAGCTAGGACTACAGGCACGTGCCACCACACCTGGCTAATTTTTGTATTTTTAGTAGAGACGGGGTTTCACCGTCTTGGTCAGGCTGGTCTCGAACTCCTGACCTTGTGATCTACCCGCCTCGGCCTCCCAAAGTGCTGGGATTACAGGCATGAGCCACTGCGCCCGGTCCCTCAGCTGTACAATTTCTAAGATAACTCCAAACTTTCAAATCCTGTTATTCTTTGACTCTGCAGCAGTGTTTGATTTTCCACCATTGAGAAAAGACAGCTTGGATGTCTGTACTTGGTGGGTGAGTGTAATCACCGGGTTGGGTAGGATGGGAGTTCTTTGAAGCTGTACGTGGAAGTCAGAGGTGGAATAAATGAAACGATATGTAGTGTTTGAAGCACTCACTGTGCCCGTAGCCCCCTTGTAAAGAAGAGCCTGCCACAGATTGCTCCTTCTCAAGAAGGTTGATGCTTTTCATTACATTTTCCTGCAAAGCTGGTCACAGCTGATTAGATTGGGGCACTGGTGCCTTAGCCTGACGCAGGCCTTGAAGCTTGAACCTGAAGAAGGCTAGTGACTTGGATGAGAATGGGTTCTCTGGGGGCAGTTTTTGTGTCCGGAACAACATAGAATCAGGAACTTGGTGGAGAGTATCTGCCCAGGCAGGTCACGTCTCAGATGATTTCGGTTTGGAGCACAGAGTGTGTATCCAGCCCCGGCAGTCGGAGGGAGCAGACGCTGGGGCCGCTGTCAGGGAAACAGCATGAGGCTGGAGTCCAGAAGCAGCAGAACCACTAGACAGGCAGAAAGGCTTGCCCTTGAGAGTCGTCAAAAGCTAGAACCCAACCAACGTTCCAGTTGTGGAAGACCTGGGCCTGGGAGAATAATTCCCCTTATCATATGTGCTCCTTACACAAGGGACCTGGGAAAGAATCTATTCCCTGCACATTGAGGCCGGCTGCACACAGATGTCGTATGTAAGCCTTGTCTGGCTCTTTAAAGTTGTGTTATTTGGGAGTTACTAGGCAGTGTTAATTTGCTCTGTTGTATCAGAGATGAAGCTGGGCTTCGAGGAGTTTCAGTGACTTACTTGAGACCAAGAGCAGCACAGCTAACGGAGGATCTTCCACTTCGAATTTGAGAAGCTGAAAATACCTATAGAGCATTTCTCCTGGGATTACCACTGCATCCTTCTCCTCCTGCTCCTCTGTGACCTAGAACGTGGTGATCACTGTTACTCTGGGTCTTACACATGGAAAAAGACAACAGAGGCAGTTACGCCGTATCTGCAGGCCACAGGCAGTGAGGCAGTTGGCATGGAGCTGTCCTGTCTTTGTGTGAGTTTCTCTGGGGGGGTCCTAGTAAGAAGGCGAGGGTTTCCCTGGCAGACCTGTGTCTGTTCTGTGCCTAGGGCCGCCAGATGAAATATGGGATGCTCAGTGATTGCACGAGACATTCTTGGACTAAAAATCATGTATTTATCTTAAATTCAAACTTAATTGAG
Source organism: Papio anubis (assembly GCF_008728515.1). Classification (NCBI taxonomy): domain Eukaryota; kingdom Metazoa; phylum Chordata; class Mammalia; order Primates; family Cercopithecidae; genus Papio; species Papio anubis. The sequence goes on from NC_044976.1 coordinate 216,143,694, forward strand.
CATCCTATATTTTTTGTCTGCTAAATCTGGCAATTCTGTCAGTGCCACAATGTGTTATAGACGCCGAAGACCACAGGAGACAGGGTCATCAGGGCCAGAGAAGCAGAGGGGATCAGCCTCCAGAAGCAGCCTTCAGCCCCCGTCGTATTTCCTAAGCATCCCAGGGGCTTGGGTCTGCAAACAGAAGGCACGGCATCGGCACAGCCGTGACAGCAGTGTGTCTGCGAAGGGCAGGGTGTGATCACAATGCGTTGGTATTTGTGGAATTCAAAACTCTGAGTCTGCAGAATTTAAACTGTTTTTAATCTTTCACAAAGGTGGCAATGTAATCATAGCTTAGAATATGATGGAAAAAAAAAATGAGTACTCTACCTGAAGTGAAAAACCTTCCGAATGTGACTGTGTGTGCTGTTTGTCCTACGGTGGCATCACAGTGGCCCAAATTCACAGAATTGTGTGTGTCACTCCTGGTCTGCAGATAGCACCAGCTAAAGACACGGTTATGAAATATGGCCTATCATTGCCATTTTGTTTTGGCTCTTAGGTCATCTTATTTTTATTCTGGTCTTGTTCCAGAGATGAGATTGCTGGCTTCGCCTAGCTGACAGTCAATGATTCACTGTGAAAAAAGATGGCATTTTCGCTTGCCCTGTTCCTAGGCTTAGCTTCCATTGCCTCTGCTTTTCACCAACAGCTGCTGGCCCCTCTGCCCTTGTGCGACCAGCTCCTCTGGATGAGCTCTTCCGTCTTTGTGCAACCCTCTTTCAGGACAGCAGCTCCCACTTGGTGTTGAACATAAATAGAAGAGCATTCGGATTAGCTGTGGCCAAGGTCCATCTGGTCTCTTCCCTTCTGCATAGAGTGATGAATTGGCTAAAGGACAAGAAGGGAAGGGCAGGGCAGCTGGCCAGGCGGTCACTGCAGAACCACAGCCTTGTGTGTGTGCGATGCATGGTTCCTTGTGCAGAATGAGCTTGAGTGACCTGGGAAGCACCCTCCCGTACAGCCCCTTGGCCACTGTGGGAGGGAAAAGCAGATTCTAATACAGGGCACAGCAAACATCATGTTTGCCTTCATGTCTCCAAAGCACGCTGGATTTATCCAAGGAAAAAGCAAGTAAGAATAGAGAAAAAGAAAATGAGGACTCATTTCAGAAAATTTTTTTTTTTCTTTTTTGAGACAAGGTCTCTCTCTGTTGCCAAGGTCTGACTGCAGTAGTGTGACCACAGCTCACTGCTCTCTTCACCTCCCACTGCACCCAGCGAGACAATGGCTTTTTTTTTTTTTTTTTTTTTTTTGAGACGGTCTCACTCTGTCGCTCAGGCTGGAGTGCACTGGCGTGATCTTGGCTCACTGCAACCTCCACCTCCTGGGTTCAAGCGATTCTCCTGCCTCAGCCTCCCGAGTAGCTGGGATTACAGGCAAGTGCCACCACGCCCAGCTAATATTTGTATTTTTAGTAAAGACGGGGTTTCACCATGTTGGCCAGGCTGGTCTCAAACTCCTGACCTCAAGTGATCTGCCCCCCTGGACTTTCCAAAGTGCTGGGATTCCAGGTGTGAGACGCTGCGCCCGGCCGGGATAATGCATATTGATGAGTATGTGCACGTGTGTGCATTTTTTCTTTTAGCTAGTGACTAGTCTGGCAGGCCATAAACACTTAAGGGATCAATAATTTAATAATAAACACAAATGGAAATGTTGCAAGCATAAAAGAACAAAAATCCGCAAATGGAGGCCTGGGAGAGGGCGGGGTCTGGGGGAGATGGGAGCTAGCTGTCAGTAAAAGCCTTCACCAACAGGCCTTTGCTCTGTGGCTGCAGTTTCCCTCCCCAGCAGCCCGAGGCGGATCTCCAGGAACCCTCCACAGCAGCCCTTCTGCGACCTCACGCGCTGCTCGGCGTCTCAGCTGCAGGAGTGGAAGACACAGCCGGCAGCCGCCGGGATTTCTGCGATGCCTGTGGGCTGGGGTCCCCCCCGTCCTTCTCTCCTACACGGTCCCCGGTCTGATTTCTAACGGTGTGGTATTTTCTCCCTAAATGATGTTTCAATAGTATTGTTTATTCTTCTGTGGGATACAGAAGAATTTTTTTTTTCTTATTCCAATAAGGACAAGTAAACAAGTCAGAAGCCTCAGAAGACCTCAAGAGAGAAACCTCAGCCTTCGATTCCCGGTCCCTTTCTGAGACCTCAGCTCTTGATTTGCTAAAGTTCAGGGAAGATTGTTTTATGACTACACCAAGCTGACCCGAAGACCCCTGGGAAGCACGGGGCCTGCCAGAGGGAAGGGCTGGGCCCTGGGGCTGCAAAGGGCGCAGAGCCTGTTTTCAACAATTACGTCTAGTCTACGTTTTCCAAGAGATTAAACCGGTTGGAAGCCAGGCGTTGCAGAAGAGAGCTTTGGTCTTGCTTGGCAACATTTCTGAAATCTACAGATAGTGATGAGGAAGTGAGGCACATTTTTCATCTGTTTCAACAAATTGCCAATGGAAAGGCTGACGTGCCATTTTAGAGTATGCCACCTCTCCTGTGTTCCCTGAGCTGCCTGGGGCGGGCTGCCGCTAATCACTGAGGGTCAGCTGGGCCCTGTCCCTGAATACGGCGCAGGGCTGGTGTCACGGGCACAGGGCTGGTGTCACGGGCCTTCTTTACGCTAATGAACCCCAGGAGCCTCCCCGTGTCTCTTGCCTGGGGGAATCTAATGGCATTGCAGGCAAAGGCTCAGCAGGGACCCTGTAGACAGAGAATAGACTGGCACCCAGGCGTCTTACAGGGTGGACCCCATGCTGGGGGGTGGGGGCAGCCAGAGAAAAGAGGCTTGGAAGAAGCAAAGGGAACCCTCAAGGGGGTGCAGAGATGAACCTGGCTTGCACCTGGAGAACTCCCAGCCAGTCTGAGCTCGACTCCCCTCTCCTGTCCACCAATCAGATTGCACTACCATCTCCTTCTAATTCCCTACCAATCAGAACCAGGTTCCCTTATCCTATCCACCAATCAGGGCTGTGGACAAAGAAGAATCTTATCACACCCCCCATGGATTCGCACATATCTGGTAGCTTGGTGGTTGGTAAGTCTCTGCATGGCAAGCTGGGTATCCAAGTCTTTATTGTTATGCTTCTATTGTTGCAGGCAGAAGGGGAGATGGGAGAGCTAAAAGCCCAGGCTCCTCTCTTCCCTGAAAACCCTGAAAAAAGCTTCTGCATATGTGAAAAAGAAGGGGTTTGGTGGACAGTCATCACAAGCCAATGGTGATATGTGGTCGACATGCCAATGACATGGCTTAGGCTGCGCTGATACCCATTTATCAAACCCATACATTGCCAACGGAATGGCTGACATGCCATTTTAATGTATGTCGTCTCTGTATTCGGTGAGCACAGTGATGTCCTTCAAGGAAGGCCGTGTTGCCTCAGCTGCTGGGGTGCCAGGGGCGCTGCTCTGACTGTAGTGAGATTAGCTGGTGACCTAGCACCAGTTGGACCAGTTGGGCTGTAATGATTGCCAGAGATAATCGCTCAAGATAGCTCTGTGTATTTGTTCCATAAATAGGCTCCATGGCAAATTCTCATTTTCTTCCCCAAATAAGCAATTCCGAAGGCTGGGCCTTCACTGAGAGCTTGCATCTCTGCATAAACTGCCTTTGGGAACTGCTTTAGCTTCCAGGAGCTGCTCTTCAAGACCACATTCCGCCCCAGAGCAGCCCTGTCAACATCCAGGGACAGATGAAAGCCAGGCTATGACGACCTGGCCATCTTGGCCCAAATCAGGAAACTCTGAAGAGCACTCTAGCTCCAAAGACTCCTGTGGATTGCCTGGGGCTGTCCTTGGGCCTGTAGCACAGCCCAACTCCTCCCACTGCCCGCACCCCCTCCTGCCTCCTCTCTCACACAGGTGTCGGTCTGAGGGCACTCCTGTACACTAAACTCCATTGGAGTCTGCTTCCCAGTTAAACCAGCCTGCAGGGAAACCATGCCAGCTCTCTGTGGTACCTGTATCTCCCTTGCAGAGCTGCCTTCAGAATCTGAGCAAAGATTTGGGTCAATTTAGAAAGTTTACTTTATTTATTTATGTATTTTTTGAAATGGAATCTCACTCTGTCGCCCAGGCTGGAGTACCGTGACGCAATCTTGGCTTTCTGTAGCCTGCGCCTCCTGAGTTCAGGTGATTCTCGTGCCTCAGCCTCCCCAGTAGCTGGGACTACAGGCATGTGCCACCACACCCAGCTAATTTTTTTTCTTTTTGTATTTTTAGTAGGGATGGGGTTTCACCATATTGGCCAGGCTGGTCTCTAACTCCTGACCTCAAGTGACCCGCCCACTTTGGTCTCCCAAAGTGCTGGGATTACAGGCGTGAGCCACGGTGCCCGGCCTAATTTATAAAGTTTCTGTTTGTGAAAGCTGGCTGAAATGTGATAGACATCCTCCAAAGGTGAGGTCATCTTCTAAGGAAGATGTTCAAAGGAAAACTGACCATTGGAAAGATAAGGGATGGGTGAAGGGGTGAAATCAGGAATCGTATGGGCAGATGGACCGCATGCCCTCTGTCAGGCCTCTGAGCCCAAGCTAAGCCGTCACATCCCCTGGAGGCCTCACTATCCATCCAGATGGCCTGAAGCAACTGAAGATCCACCAAAGAAGTGTAAATAGCCAATTCCTGCCTTAACTGATGACGTCCCACCATTGTGATTTGTTCCTGCCCCACACTAACTGATCCATTGACCTTGTGACATTCGTTTTCCTGGACAACGAATCTCAGGAGCTCCCCACCGAGCACCTATGACCCCCGCCCCTGCCCGCAAGAGGAAACCCCATTTAACTGTAATTTTCCACTACCTTCCCGAATCCTATAAAACTGCTTCACCCCCATCTCCCTTTGCTGACTCCTTTTACAGATTCAGTGAAAGGACACAAAGATAGATGTGTACCCGCCCCCCCCCCCCCGCTACACCCTTTGTTCTGCTCTCTAATCTTTGCACATACCAGAGATTTCGTAAGTTCTGTGAGTACCTGTTTTTGTGCACGTACCAGAGATTTTGTAAGTTCTGAGGCAAGGTCACAAGACGTGTTTAAGTAAGATAAACTCTTGCTGCCATAAACCTGCTCTCCCACCTCAAAGGTTGAACCGAAATATCAGAAATGGCGGGAACCAATCATAGTTAGCCAAATCGCCTTGTTCAAACACTAGCCAATCATATATCTGATTTGTATAATAACTCTATGTCCACTTTTCTTAGACTATATAACACTGCTCGGAGCTCAGTGGGGGAGCTCTCCTGCCCGTCTCGTTTCGCGAGCGAGGGAGAGTTCCAGGTTCAAACCTGTAATAAAGATCCTTGCTGCTTAGCTTTGACTCTGGACTCTGGTGGTCTTCTTCGGGGAATAAACGGTCTGGGCATAACACCAGTAGGTATAAAATGATACATTGATATAATTTT